>NC_089963.1:665542-1331085 GCF_039105145.1 Kwoniella newhampshirensis
TCGACTGATCGTGGTCGTGGCGGAATGGCCGTCATGACACCTTCTGCCACAGGATCTCTTGCTCATAAGATGTCACATCCTTGCATAATGGCATTAACATCAATCATGTGAGGGACCAAAGGATGCTGGGTACACCACATCAGAGCCAGAAGGTTGTCCTGGCAATTTGAAAGCTTCCTCTTCCAGAATTTCGGTCAGATCAGATATGCTAGTATCTACTACAAATGACACCATAGAAGCTGTTGAACAGCCACCCGTCAGTCCTTCTGTCCAGCATCGTCTTGCGCTCTGATGTGGACATGAAACAATGCCACTTACAAGTGCCCGGAATGGTCAGATCCACAGCCCGCCATGCTTCCCTCATTGAATTACCAGCAGATGCCTCTTGCTTGGTATCACGTGTCTTGTAGTATGCCGACCATAATCTCCTTGCGGTGCTTCGACGATCACTGTTGGTCTGGGCAGCTTCAGTTCCTCCGGTGTAAGAGAGGCTTTCATCTCTCGTCCAAGCCATTTGGAGCCCCATTTGTTGGCTTCTGACTCGAGTGCTGAGTGCAGCATCATGTCAGCAAGTGGCTTTTCAATCAATACCTGAAAATGACCTGGTCTGACCTTTGCGCTCTTTTGCTATCATTTCTGTTTCACTCTCAGACCTCTCTGAAGGAACCTTTGCCATTGCTTTGTCCAAGGCCACAGCATCCTCGATGTAAGCCTTGCTGTCTTCTGCAGGAGGAAGTCAGCCAAGCCTGAGTTTCTGGTTCTTTTTTCAGCAGCAAATCGGGAAGCACTAACCTAGTGTACTGGTAGCATTGGTGCCAGTGTTGTTGCTTGGAGACAATGTGGTCAAAGGTTTCGTGATGGCATTTGAAGTGTTAACACTAGCTTGGAAGTAGTGAGAACAAGTTTGATCGGTTCGAAGGTGAGTAATATGGGTCAGAGATACAACCCACCTAGATACCCCCTTTTATACCTTAAAAGGTCTCTGATTCTCCAGGCAACTAGCGCGAAGTAGCAAACAACCATTGTCAGGTTCTTCTTGGAGGCGGTAAAGGATGTCACCTCAGATTACAGAGGAGATCCCATCTTGGTGATGTCACAGACTGCAGTCAGTACTACCGAAAGTAGAAAAATGTAATGTGTTAGCAATGACATTTGGGTCTCCTCCTATATGTCTACTGCACATCCCTTGCCTGTCAAAGGGATGTCAACGAGGTTACAGCTATCTGAAGACAAAAGGAGTTTTTTTGAGGTCCGCTTGACGTACTTGTGGGTCATGGTCTGTTCGCCTCGACGAAGGCATATTGGGAACCTTTCATCCCACGGAAGCCAATCTTTTCGCGTGACGTACGTGCGCTGCATCGTTGCCATCCTCGATATGGCTATAACGATCACCTTTCATCGTCTCTTAGCTCATTGTGGATTTAGCCAGTCTTGTCCTCCGTTCCTTTCCCGCGGGTTGTTTCACTTTGCGCAATTCCGCATCGACGACGACAAGCCGCAATCAAGGTTGCTAATCTGTTTCATGAACCTTTTATTTGTTCGCTTATGAGGCGTACGTGATATACCCAACAACAACAACAACAACAACAACAACCAGCAGCAATGATGTCACGTCGGTATCTCCGAGGAAGCGCAGTCAAGCTTACCTTGGAGTGGTTCTGAGTGATGATGTCGTAAGAGGTCTGCGTCTCGAATGACACATGGATCCGTGCTGACGGCAGCGATTTCTAGTATCAGTCTGGCAGTGTTAGTCTGGTCCCCTCATACCAAGACGATGTGCCACGATAATCCTTTCAGATCGTGGAGATATGATGCATAATGTGCAATGGTTGGTATCCTAGTGTTTGGCAGCAGTCTGCTTTCCTCTCGGTCGTTCCGTGACCACACTGAGAGCGAAACAGTTGTCAGCTGTACTCTGCGCGGTTCCGCCGCCAGCCGCCAAAGCAAGATGAAAACGCACGCCTTGTTCCCGTCCTTGTCTTTGGGTCTCCTTGTCCTGACATGTTGCAATAAGCCATAGATCGATCTGGGGTGTTTGTTTCCCTTGCCCTTTCCTCGTCCACCACCGTGCGGATGGTCGACGGCGTTCATTGCCACACCTCGGACGTGGGGTCTACGACCGAGCCATCGAGATCGGCCGGCTTTACCAAGTACACGAGATTGATGTTCCTTGCTACAAGGCGAAACAGTCATTAATGAAAGACAGCCCGAGTGAGTCAAATAAAGCTTACTTGCTGACCACGCCAACTGTCGCAACACACCCAGGATCCAGCTTCCTCACTTCTCCGCTCTGCAATTTGATCAAGACATAACCCTTCTTAGGGACTCGATCCCCCTCCTCATCGAAACCTCCACCCATTGTCAGGACGTCGGATCCACCAATGGCTCGTCCATCAGCAGACTGGTGGGACACGACTTGAGCGAAAGTACCGGCCGATCGACAGAGTTGCATCTTTCCGTCAACGGTGAGCGAAAGGTTGTGAACCTGCGTTCCGGGTGGAAGGAGATACAGCGGAAGAACGTTGCCGGGTTTGAGCGTGACGGTACGAAGCAGACCAAGAGCACGTCGCATCTCTGGTGTGTCAGTCGCGGGAGGTTTGTCTGATCGAGGAGTAGAGATGACAGGAACGGAAGAATCGTTTGAGGAGATCGCAGCTGTTTGGTCGAATTCCCTAATAACGCTTTCGGGGATACCGCCACGATATGAGACGACCACATCACCAGCTCTCAACCCTTGGGGCGCGACAATATAACTCCATCCACCTTTCACCGCCTCCATGGACTTCTTCGTGCCCTTGTTCTCAACCAGTAAACCCTCATCGGCGTCCTCGACACTGATCGATCCTGTGCTTCCCCTCTTCTTGATCAGAGCGATATGAGCACTCCTCCCCGGATCATACTCAATTCGGATCACGTCATGTTCGCCGCTTTCGACACGGTGGAAATCGATCGAACGCAATCGTCTCTTGTGACCTCCTCCAATGTGCCTGTTGACAATTCGACCAGTATTGTTACGACCACCTTTTCGTCGCAGAGGAGCGGTGAGTTCTCGTAGAGGACCACCTTGGTGAAGATGGGGATGGTAAGGGTAGACAACATGTCTCAAACTCTGTAGGTGATGATTCGAGACGTTAGTGACCAAGCAATGAACACCATTGGAGACACTCGTGACAGGATGTCGTTGTCCGTCATCAAGTTTCTGCTACTCACGGGAATGAACGGAAATCCCTTGCCGGTATACTTTTTCAGCACCGATCCGTCGTCCTTCCTCACGGGTGGTGGTCCACCAAACATCATCTCCTGCTTGTCCTCCGGTCTCGCCTCGGATGGTGTGGCGTAACCTCGAACGACAGCGACATTCTGAAAGCGAGATGTAGAGGGAAGACAAGTACGGAAGACCGATCGAGCCGTGGTAAGAGCCGAGCGAGGGACGGTCGACATGGACATGGTGACGAGGTGTAGGTCTGCGACCTTTCAATTGCCAGCAGATACCAGTCGAACGAGTCAAACCTATGCGTCGCAAATAGCTCCAAGACAGACAGAGAGACGTTGATGCGAAGCGACGTTGAAAGTCGGGACTTTCGAGGCAGAATTGGGCGAAGGGGAAATTCTCAGAATTCTCCCACGCGATGTCCTGTCAGAATTCTGTGAAATCTACTGTCGGACATTTCTGCCCGTGCGTTTTGTAACAGCTGCGAGTGTTATTACCAGGACTCGTTATATCTCATGTGTAATGCAAATGGGATTACCCCAGGTGTTTGTAATCAGATCGATTACCCTGATCAAACATATCCCGTGACCTGTTGTCGGTGCACCTTTTTATCACGCCGGCCCGCAATCCGAGGGGGATCCAGCAGCACGGAGGCAGAGGTCAGATGGAGGGTCACAGGTAGGCAAGCGTAAAGCAGCGGCGGATCATCGTGTTTTGGGGAGGGGGGATTTGTCACGTCTAGCGAACGCATGGACCAACGACACATCATCCTTGTTTTTGACCTGTTGCTTTGTACTACTCGCTTTGGACGTACACTTTTCAGACCTATCCGGCACAGAGACCAATCACCAGGATCACCTAGATTGCAGTCGTCATCGGAGCCGGATTTTACCGTGGCTCGGTCATCGTTTTCCGACGTCTCATCGCATTGATTGTTGCAATCACTCTTAATTGTTTTCCATATTCCGTTGGCGCAGACCACCACGACTATCTCTGCCAGTGACATCTCTTGTGGACACTGAACACACCGTCGGGCGACTAGTTGTTCCCGTTCTGCCAACATGTCCGCACTCCGGAAAGCATTCAGACCTCAATCGTCCACCAATAAACCCACCAGCCCGACACCTCAACCCACCCTCGAATTCGTAGATAGTTCTTTACTGTGGGACGTGGAGAACGGTCAGGCTGTCCCCGCCGCCGATGGCAAAGGAAAGCAAGCTGAGAGGTTGTGGGGTCTGGAGAATTTCGGAAACACCTGTTATTGCAATTCCGTCCTCCAGTCTCTTTACGCCTGTGAGGTCTTCCGCCGATTGGTGGAGGCCTATCCCGATGTGCGACCTCCTCTCAGTCCGTTAGGTCCTCCGCCCGGTACAGCCAATCAACCCATCGCCAGCTCCGCAGCCGTGAATGGGAACAACGGACCTATGAGCCCGGGCGCAGGCAACAACAAGGCGAATCCTTTCGAATCACCGGCGCTGACGAACGGATCGCCCCTGAGTCCAGGAGGCAAAGAGAAGAGGAGCTGGACATCGATGGGGAGAAAATCGACCGCTACTGGAGCCTCTTTGCCGACATTGGGAGCCCTACAGGCTCAGGCTCAGCAGCAACCACTATCATCGCCTGCACCCCTCCCTCTTCCGGCGCCCACATCGGAAACACCGAATCCGACATACCAGTCCCTGGAACCTGACCCGAATCAACCTGATCCATCCGTTTTTCAAACTATACAGACTCTATTTTATCATCTTTCGACATCGCCATCACACCAACCTGTCACCCCCAAGAATCCAGGCAAAGATGCAAACAGCGCGAACGTCCAGACAGCTTCACTTCTCCCCGACGCACCATCCGCTGCTCCTGCCAATCCTGCCAACCCTACTCCATCCTTGACTACCACCTCTACTCCCGCTACGACCATACCACAGGGTCCCCCTTTACTAGCATCTTTGCCACCGCCTTCGGCACCTCGAGGTGGAGGGCCTTTCCAAGCTGGGAAACTCGGTCGAGGTGTCGTGAGACCAGAGGACGTCATGAGAACCATCAAAAGAGAGAACCCGATGTTCCAAGGCATGAACCAACAAGACGCTCATGAATTCCTTGGTTGGTTGCTGAATCGCGTTGCGGAGGAGATCGAGGTCGCGGACAGAAGTCTGAAGAGTCAGGGCAAGGAGGTCCCAGAGGGAAGGGGAAGAGGCAAAACCTTCGTTCAAAACCTGTTCGAGGGTGTGTTGACGAACGAGACGAGATGTCTGAGTTGCGAGACTGTAAGTCTCTACAGTTCACAGTCCGTAGAACATCGCTGATTTTCAAAAACGACCGCAGACGTCCTCCCGTGAAGAATCATTCCTGGATCTTTCCATCGATATTGAACAACACACTTCGGTCACCTCATGTCTTCGGCAGTTCTCGGCAAGTGAGATGCTGTGCCAGAAAAACAAGTTCTACTGTGACTCGTGCTGCGGTCTTCAAGAAGCCGAGAAAAGGCGAGTCTACCGCTAACCCTGTTGTACTGTGGTTATCGCTGACTGGACTGAACCACTTGCAGGATGAAAATCAAGTCGCTGCCAAACATCCTTGCCTTGCACTTGAAAAGATTCAAGTACCAGGAGAGCACCGGACGTTACGCCAAGCTCTTCTATCGTGTTCCTTTCCCGACCGAGCTCCGACTACCGAACACAACCGACGACATTGAAAACCCTGACAGGCTTTACGAGCTATTTTCGGTCGTGGTGCATATCGGAAAGTGAGTCTAACAAGCCGTTGCTGACCCGCCAGGCTTGCTGACGTAAACACAGCGGTCCTCACCACGGACACTATGTCTCTCTTGTACGATCCGGCGGCAGATGGGTGATGTGCGACGACGAAAACGTGGAACCTATCGACGATTCAGACATTTACCGATACTTTGGTGATTTCCCCTCAGGAGCAGGCTACGTCCTCTTCTACCAAGCCGTAGACTTGGATGTCACCACTCTGGGCTTGAAGAACCCGCCCACTCCGGTGGAGACTGAGCCCGAAGCACAAATAGAAGATTTGGCTCCCGTGCCAGAGCACTCAGCAGCAGTACCAGTACGGGAACAGGTGACTCCCGGAAAACTGGATGACACACCTAGGCTTTACACTCCCCCCACACCTGCTACGACTGGCACGCCCAAACCGGTCTCCTTTGAATCTACGCCTCCCTTACCGCCCATGCCTAAACGCACATCCACAGGCCCTACACAATCGGTACCGAGATCCACCGGTTCCAGCGCAACTACTACTCAGACGACCGAACGCCAATTTGGGTTCAGCTCGTCTCAGAACGCTACGGCGATACCTTCTACACGCCATCCTGTTCAGCCTCCAAAGGCTGGGAAAGACAAGGAGAAGGAGAAGGAAGGTGGCAAGTGGTTGTCACGGGTGACAAGCAGGACCGATAAAGATAAGGACAAGAGAGCAAGCATTGGGTTAAATGGTTCGACGCGACCTCAAAGTCGCACTACTAGCCAACAAACACTGCCAACCATCGACAGCACGACAAATCCTTCGAAATCCGTCTCATCGAGACCTTCCACCGGTCAAACGACAGCAAGTACAACATTTGGGGGTCTGGGCGTCAATGTTCCTGCCGCCATGCACGGGTCGGGTGCAGAGGGTGTCCAGGGTGTTGCGAGCGAAAGCCCCGCGATTTCGAACTCAGCCTCGCCGCCTAATATGTCCAGCTCTGTTATGTCCTCTTTCTCGGCCGCTTCCGCTTCCACAAGCACGACATCGTCGTTCCCTGCTTCCTCCAACCAGACGGCTGCCAAATCGATCCCGACTTCCAAATCAGCTTCTGCTAACCTTGCTCCACCGATTACCCACAAAGCGCCGTCATCAATGTCATCTTCCCAGCAGTCTGGACTGTCTTCCTTGGGCAGAAAGCCAAGTACGGGTGGTCGAGACAGAACAATATCGGGAAGCAGCACGACGAGTGCGTCAGGAACCAGAGGGGACGCGTATGGAGGTGGGGGCAGTCTCGGCAGGAGACTGAGCGGAATGGGAGGGAAATTGAGTAGAAGTGGTAGTATGGGTTTTGGCAAGTTTGGATTTGGGAAGAAAGATAAGGACAAGGGAGACAGAGAGGGCATACAAGAGGAGACGCGGAGGGAGGAGGAGAGGAAGGGTCTTTTGAGCTGAACGAGCTTAGGGCGAGGCAGGAGGTAAAGGAGAAACGGACTTTGTAGGAAGGTGAAGAAGCGTACCGCTGAAACAGAAATGGAGACTATGCGGATGGACTTGCTGAGCAAACTGACCTGAAGTAGAGCTCGAAGAGGAGTGAAACATGAAGGATACTTGAACACAATGCTGTTCGGATGATGTAATCGATTAGTGATCAATGGGATCACGGGATGAAGTGCAGTTAGTGAATCGGAGGAGGATCTCAAAACGAAACCTGCCAACAATATAGGTTGTACGAAGATATGCAGTGCTTGTGGATCGGTCGTATACATCTGGGTCACTCACAGTAGGAGCACATCATGCTGCTTGAGCTCAATGCGCTGCCGTCGATCAAGTGCTCGCTTGTAACTGTCTGTATCACCGCCATTGTATGCTATACGAGTATCTATCTGTTTATCATTGCGGCGATCACCGCTCGACACTTGATTCAGTCCACACACTCTGCATTGATTTCCGTATTTTGTCACTTCTCTTATATAAGTGACTATACTTCGTCAACCTATCTCGAAATGTCCCAATGCGATTCGAAAGAAGCGGGAGCATTTCATCAGCACCAAACTCCCGGACCTGGTCGATACGCCGCTGCAAGACCTGTCCCCTATCCTGAAGAAGCATCGATCTTGCCAACGGACGATCTGGAAGTGAGTGCTCCGATTAGTCTCTCTCCTTCCCCTATTGATCATTCAAACCCCATCAAAACACATACGCATACGCCCACTGACTTGCGTCGCATAAGTGCATGCACAAGCAAAGCTAATACTATGCCAACTAATGACGATAGCCCCAGACTCTACTCGTACTCGTCGGACTACCAGGATCTGGAAAGACGACATTTGCGGAATCTCTCGTCCGAGCTTCCAATTCCGCTTCTAGCTCTCAACCATCTTCGTCATCTTCATCATCGTGGGAATGCGCGCTGGGAACTGTTTCTGAATCGAATGTGAATCCAACTGAACCCAATCTCGCTCCGCATGGTATCAACTCCACTACACCTGGCTTTGTATTCAATTCCAACTGTCAATCCGAATCCGTGGTAAGGCGACAACAGCAACAACAACAACAACAGACACGGCGACGACAACGAAGAATATGGATCCGAGCATCACAGGATGATGCGCCGAGCAGACGTCGTCAGGAATGTGAATCCAGAGTCAGGTGGGGTCTGAGACAAGGTTACAATGTGATTGTGGATAGGTGTGGATTTGACGTCGTGTGAGTAACCGAATGATCATGTGTGTTTGTGGGAATTAGATGTCGTACGTTGGGGAAAAGGGATCTGCGAACGAGAGGAACGAAACCGAAATCAAATGAACGGAATGATTCCCGCCAAGCGGTCGAGATTTCAAAGATCACCGGTCGACTGTTCCTTTCAGTGAACCCACCGATTTCGATTTTGAATCGGCCAGCGGCAACAGTCTCGTAAAGTCGAGCTGAGCTGACCGGTGCTCGCTTCTAGTCAACGAAGTCACTTTATCAACATTGCCCACTCGTCCTTTCCTCTCCCTCGACCCCGTATCCACTGTCTTATCTTCGACGTTTCAAACTCCACGCTCGAAGCACGACTCATGGCAAGACCATCTCATCCGACAATACCCGACGCCGAGACTGGATTACGAGTTTTGCGCCAGATGAGAGCAGGATTCAGACCTCCCACTTCACATGATGGGGAAGGGTTCGACAAGATTTTCACGTTGACCGAAAGGGATCAATCAGGTGGAGTTGGCGTTGATACTGAAGTTGGAACTGGAACTGGATCCCGAAATGCTGTAACTGGAACTGGAACTGGAATCCGACTTCCAGACGGAAGGGTAACAGATGGTCGAGCTGACAACGTTCGGTGGGACGAAGATCATGTCTGGGACGTTTTGAACAGGATTGAGGAACAGGGCCAAGGGGAGACAAAGCCAGGAATAATCGCACATAGACCTCCAGTTGGGATCTCGGATGACTCGCAAGGAAGAGTACGAAGTGGTATCCACCACGAGGTGGTGCGAGGTTCAGTAACCTGGAGCGGAGATCAAGGCCGTGGGCATGGTCAAAGTCATGCCTATCTCACCGGAACTCCGATTTGGTCTAGAGGGATATCTGATAGCAGAGCAGGGAGAGGAAGAGGAAGAGGTACGGCAAGTCTCCACAGGGGAGACAGAGGCACCGCTTTGTGGAAAAGAGAGAACAATTAAATTCGTACTAGTCATCCCAATAACATGACCACAAGGCTATCCGTCCTTCGTCTGCGCCCTTTGCCAGGACGTTTCCGGTCCCGAAGCATGAATCGAAACCCTTTGACCATGTGCCGATGGTGTAAGATATGCGTGCGTTTTCGGTCTGGGCACGACCGCGCAACAAGATATCAATTACGAGACACACTGGGGCCTTTGACAATTAGTTTTGCTGATTTTTTTTCGCTGGAACCCAGGCGTCTGACTTGGAACTGTAACTTCAGTGTACCAACGAGTAATCCTCCTCTCGTCATAACTTTATCACGGGAAAGAAAAAAGAAAGACCGAATCACTTTACGCCACGCGAGGTCGTGAGGCGTGATACACGAGCGACTGGTTATTTCGAAACCAACAGGATAGATTACGCTAGTCCGTTCCTCGTCAACAGGACAACAGTCTAAAATTCGACCCTCTGTGTGGGAACCGATCTGCGGGGGAAAATAACCCTTGTTCCCCCCTCGCCGGGCTTCTTTTCTGTTCATCCCCCCACCCCCCCAAGGAAAATCCTCTCTCTGCTTCCCCCAAATGCTGTTATCGTACCTGAAGCAGTGGTGATTCGCGGAGTTAAACGGATGGAAAAGGGGAGCATGTTTATTCCTGGGTGAGAATGAGTCGCTGTCCCAATACCGCTGGATAACGCGGGTACCAGCAAAGGGGTCTTCACCCCTTCCCTGTGACTCATCATCATAATCAACATCATCTTCATCATCATCTACGTTAACGTTAACACGCCACCAAGGGCAATCGATTGCTACCGTTTGAATTGATATAATTTGTCATTATGGTTTCTCGTCCCAAAGGGATCGACTGAAAAACCATCTAACACCACAAATTTTTTGGTCATTTTTCTTTCCGTCTCCCTCCCTTTACCCCTAGACGTGATACTCTTATTTTTGTTTTCTTTCTTTGTAAAAAAAAGGAAATTTCTTTTTACCATAAATGGAAATATGATGACGTAATCATATCTATTCTCATGATATATCACCCCCTCCGCCCCCCTTTTTAGGATCTCAGGATCCGGTTACATCCCATCTCGACCCCTACTGCTGCTGCTGCTACTGCTGCTGATGCTCCTCCTCCTCCTCCTCCTCCTCCCATTGTCAACGATCAGTAGTCCTGCACATTTTTTTACTACCACATATATCCTCTTCACATGCTCATAACCATAACACCCACACACACATACCAATAACCCATCCATCGTCTCTTTGAAAGCGACACACGAGAACAGATTCGATTGCTGGAAGATACATGCCGTCCACGATCGATTTGTGAAGGAGGAAAGAAGGAGAGTTTAGGAGAAAACGATACAAAAAAGATTGAAGGTAGAGAGAGTGAGAGACAGAGACAGAGACAGAGACAGAGACAGAGACAGACACCCCTTGGAATCGGAGGAGAACGCAATCGACATTGCTCACATCCAGAGATCACCGGATCTTCCCAGCATAGCATATACACCAGACAAGCACCGGAAAGCCACCAGGCCATCATCACGACATACGGACCACAAAGTTGTGGAGGAGGTGGGGGGTGTAATGGATATTTTATCAGATGACAAACAACGTCGCCAAGGCAACAACATGACTTCCGGCACCGAGCAATCGCGATCACAATCGTGAGCATCAATGCCACCATGTTGTCTTTGTCCTTGGCTATGGTTCACTGACCCAGAGGATGGATCATTCCATCAGACTGTATTCACTCAGAGTGAGACAACAACCTGAAAGAGCGAGATTATGTTCCTACAAAGAAGAGAACGAGACGAGTGAGTCACCTCTGTCTCGTATCGTCGACCGCTCTCTTCTTGCTGATACAGATAAAAACGTCAGTCGATAGACGGCCAGTCGATCCCCCGCCAGTGGTCGAGCTCTACTCTCACGCTGTTCCCATAGAGTAGGTTTATGTTGCGTTCATGTGCCAGAATTTTGCTTCTGCGTTGGATCGCAGTACTGATCAGCCAATTTGCCCTCATTTACTACAGTGAACTACTGGAATCGACATCGTTCTTCATTCGAGCTAGTATCGTCGCAGCCAAACCGATCGACGTTCCCGTACCGGATCATCGATCGTCCTCCACTTCAGAACCATCCTTTCCTCCCATCAAAACCCCGATAGGAGCTGACGCGACCACTGGAGAAGTGATACAAACGCCAGAGAAACTGCGGTTGTTGGATGGAAGGATCGGTGCATTGTGTATATTCGCGAAGATAAGCGTGCGAGTTCCAGGTGTCTTCAGACTACTCTTTACTTTGTACGACACAACCGAGTGAGTCACCCAATCCCCACTTTCACAACGCCTGGATCACGACCAGTTAGCACCTCCTCCAGCCGTATAGAGTGTCGATGCTGATTGCACCTCCAGGTCGGGTGTCGTCGAATTGACGCGTACCGTTTCGGAACCGTTCGAGGTCTTCTCACCGAAACTTTTCAAGGGTATGCATGAGAGCACCCCGTTGACTCGACACCTCGCTGCTCAGGGTCTCAAAGTAAAACTCCGAACAGACACAACTGTAGGGAGACAGTAAGTTCAAAAATTACCGATACCCTAATTCGACGGGAAACTCGTCGTGGCTGTGCTGACCCATGTGGCGATTGTTGTAGGAGCGTTAGTCGTCGACGTACGCCTGCCACTAAAGCTGGCGCATCGAGCACAACACCCGCTTTCGATAGCGCACATTCATCGTCTCCTCTAGTCCCCAAATCTCAGCTGATAGCTTCTTCGTCCCGGTCGTCATCCGCTCGGCCCTCGCCGCTTACAACGCAACCGTCGTTCGATCCTCGTCCCGCAGACTCCCCGAATCCCCCAAGTCTTCGACCAACGGGACAGTCACCTCGATCATTGGTCTGGAAAGAAGGAGCGGAGGAGTTTTCCATTGCTGGACCAGGACCTTCCACCATGGGCAAGAGACGATTTGTGGATGATGGGTCGATGCCGTCATTGCATGATTTGACGTCGAGATACGACTTTTCGCGTGAGCTTGCGCGACTGACATCCCCTAAAGTCAATCCTAATGCTGAAAGTGCAGTAGGTGGTTCGTTCGCTACCGATCTGTCGGCATTTTCGCTGTCCCGCATGGACAATGGCCTTACCGGCTCTGATCGTGGCAGTCCAGCTGCAAACCGGAACAGTGAAGAGTCCCGAAGTCCGAGTCGCGTCGATGCACACGGTCCCCCTCCTCTGCGTCAACAATCTCACGAGCGCCCGTCATTCCGTCCTCATACTCGTTCCGACCCTCATGGACATCCGCACTCTGACGGTCATCATCGTTTTCTTCACGGCCATTCTTCCTTCCCTACACTTTATCAAGACCAACCTCATGAACGATCTTCTCAATCGTCCATGTCGTCTGGTCGACCATTCGGGACCTCTTTCTCGGGTTCTAACACTAGCACCCCTTCGTCTTTCACCATCAATTCCACACCCGCGAGCTCCTTCTCGTCTGTTTTGCCTGCACCTTATCCTCGATTGACGATCGGCCCAGGAGATGATGGCATTCCAGTACTTCCGTTGCCAAACATGTTCCCTTCGTACTCTCGAGGGACCGATTTCGTGGCTCCAAGCGTCAATCAAGTACTGGGAGGTTCGGCGAGTCCATCAAATTCTTCAGCTCCAATCTCCAGATCATCGACAGGTTCCACGGTCTCTTTGAGTCCGGCTCCTGGCAGAATACCGAGGGCAGGTCCTTCGATCTCATTAACGTCAACGAC
Organism: Kwoniella newhampshirensis; assembly: GCF_039105145.1. Classification (NCBI taxonomy): domain Eukaryota; kingdom Fungi; phylum Basidiomycota; class Tremellomycetes; order Tremellales; family Cryptococcaceae; genus Kwoniella; species Kwoniella newhampshirensis. Next base: position 678,884 of record NC_089963.1, read on the forward strand.
AAAACACACATCGGCCCTTACATTGCCCCCAATACGACAGGATATGCAAGAAGAGGCGGAATGGGCTCGCGAGGTGGCGAGGCAACAGCAATGAATGAACTAGGAGGAGATGACGGCTCGAAGGGCTCGAACGAATGGCACGAATTCGGAGGACGAAAACAAAAACGACAGTAACACTGATCGCTATCTTTGGTTCGGAATGCTTTGATTTACGAAATATTCAACGTCGATGGATGATGTCGACGACGACCACGAGCAAGGAGGGTCGGGGGATTATCCTGGGTTTCATCTTTGCGTTTACATATGCTTGTTTGGGTATGAGCTTGCTTCCAGTTGTATTTGTCCTGACCTAGTTTTATCTGTGGGGAACGACATACATGAATCGAACCTGGAAGATTATGTCTATATGTGGGAATCGCTCCTCAAGCGAGCTATCTCGCCAACGGAATCTAATTAGGACGTCTTGCAAAGATCTCTTCTCGTTTACTTAACCAAGTGACGCGATTGATACTCAGCCATCTTCCTCGCCATCTCAGCACGCCGAGCTTTCCGACTGGTGGTAAGGGATCCTGTTCCGAAGGAGGAATCGGCTGGAATCCAGCTTTGAGGAACAATCTCTCTCTATCAGGTGAAAACGGATTCGTTTGCACGACCACTTGCTCGATACCATGAGCGGCGTCGTTCTTGCCCCGTTTCGGGGTTGATGCTATGGTCGAGGACACTTTGAAAGCGTGATCGAGACCGATGGTCAGGAGTTCAGTACCGACGCCTACGCCGCGATAAGGGGTATCGACGTCCAGATGTCTGATGTGAGCGACTTTGCGAGAACACTCCGAGGTAGAGGTGGGGGAAGTTGTCGTAGATTTGGAAATCCGTTTTCTCAATCCACCATTCTCCGACTTGATTTTCTTCCTATCATCAATTTTGTCTTTCTTCGTCAAGATATCATCCAAAAGCCCTTTTTTTGCCAATTGTCCCTCTTCGTCCCCCAAAACAGTATCCAACTTCTCGCCTCCCCTCTCACAATCGACACATACAATACCCACAATCTCCTCGTTATGCGAGAACACCCATGCCCCAGAGCTCGAAGAAGGAGAAGAAGAGGTGGTGGTGGTGGGGTAGTACACTGAAGGGGAAATCAGATCGACTGAACCGATGGTCTTGCGCATGAGGGAGGTGAATGTGGGTCGGTGGAGGTATTCGACGATGCCGAGCGTGGGGAGGAGAACTAGACATGGTCCGATGAGAAGCGGGAGGAATGAGAGCGGGTTGGACAAAGTCGGGGGGGAGAAGGAGAGAAGATGGTCGATCGCCAGGCCCAGTGTTAGGATTGAGATGAGGACAATCGGGTGGGTAAGGACTACATCGAGTTGCAATTTAGAGAATCAGCGAACAGAGGATTTCGCATAAGGCGGAGAGAGGCAGGACAGCGTTCGAGGAAATTGGGATCTCGACCAGAATCGGATGAAAGTGACCAAGATTCAGTGGAAATGTTGATAGGGAAGAGACGAAATCAGTACCAAAGGTCCGATCATGTATGTCCCATCTACACCTGCCTGCGAAAGCGACTCCGACCGCCGCATCTCGAGTCCAAGGACCACACTCACAACGATTATTCGCTCTCGCCAAACCCTCCATGATCCCTTGTCCGACCAGCATCTTGAGTATCTTCTCATCCTTGCTCGCATCGAAGGGACGGACGAAGTCGCTTCCCCCGGTCTGATCGACATGATCCGGTCTCGAGCTGGAGCTGGATGTGACAACGTGCGTTTGGGCGGACATTGTGATTACCGTCGCTCACAACGAGGAGAGAATAACCGTGTGACGTTTGTCTTTCACACCCAGATGTCAGGTGAACACTCAGCGAGCTACGGACCTGTTTTTTTGGAAGAACAAGGGGGAATGTCAATCTGGTCGCGTGATCTTTCATCTCTGACTTATATGTCTTCCCCATGCCTCTACTTCCTGGTCGGTTTATACATCTCTCCCAAGAAGAAAAAAACAGGCAAAAATAGATAATCTGATTATCGCACGTGCGTGATTCAGCAGAAGAACGTCGATCGAAGAGCAATGATTCACTAGTGGTGGTAGACTGATTTTCCAGGCACGCCACTATATTCCGCACGTTCCTCTTTCCTTCTGCTCTTCCACGTGGGAGCTCAAAAGTTCCCCGGACTGAGCGGAGTCTCAAGTGATGTCCGAGCTGCAATTGTATTTCGGGTGACTGGACGCGTCGCGTGTGTAATGTCATATCTCGAGGACATTTTCGATTCCTGCCATCAAATCAATGGAGATTGTCAATCACATAAACCACAGTCCATTCAGTCCGGCCGCTGTCCGCGATAGCCCCGGAGAAGCGCTCTCACGTAGACAAACGACCAGTCCGTCACCATGCCCATCCCTATTCGAGACGAGCCGTAAGCATTCCCTCTCCTCCTTCCCACAGTCCGCACTACTCTGTGATCGTGTGCTGATTGGAATCACTCGCAGGATGGTGGATTACGAGTTCGTGCACAGCTCAAAGCAGTCTGAAGGATCTTGTGTTGATGATATAACGCTTTCTGCAGTCCAAGCTCGCCACAGGTCATGAATGCCTTCTACAGACGATTGTTCCCCTATCGACCGTTCTTCCTCTGGCTGAATCAGGATCAAGGTGAGCACAAGTGTTCCCTCACGCGACCCGTCACTCGATGGGCGCTTAGGTGCTCTACACTACCTCGGTCTTATGACCTTTCCTGCCATGTGGCCTACGTCGTCATTCTTCCCCTAACATATCGTCAATGCGCAGTACCCGCAAAGCTGTTCACCCATAGAGAATTCGCTTTCACCCTCGCTGGCGACGTATACATACGATACAACTCTTTCCACACAGCCGACGAGTTCAAGAAAGAGGTGGTCAGACTCAACCCTGCGCGATTCGAGATAGGGCCTCAATACAGTGCAAGAGTAAGTTCGAGGCCACGCTCTTGTCGAGCACGACATGGAATGATAGCTTATCGTTTTGGTCTGGTCTGGTAGCCACGAGATAGGAAGACACTCGCTGCTGGAGCACTTCAGCCTCAACGCAGGGAATTGGTGTTCGATATTGATATGACGGATTATGATGAGATCAGAACGTGCTGCACAGATAAGAAGATCTGTAAGCGATGTTGGGGATATATTGCCGCCGCTGTCAAAGTCCTGGATCATTCTCTCCGAGGTAAGCTCTTCATATCATATATCGCCTGCTCAGCTGGCACGTAATCTTCTCTAAATGTTCGAAGCTGATTTTCTCGCTCACAAAATAGAAACCTTCGGCTTCAAACACCTCTTGTGGGTATACTCCGGTAGAAGAGGTATCCATTGTTGGATCTCTGATCCGGCCGCTCTCGACCTCAACGATGATCAACGCAAATCTCTCGTCACGTTCTTGGAGGTGATCAAGGGGAGTAAAGAGCAGAGCAAGAAGGTGAATGTGAGAGGGTCAAAAGATGAAGGGGACTTGCATCCTGCGTTAAAGTAAGCGATTGATACAACCACGGTTGTATTACGGTTCTACTGGTCGGGGATTCAGTCGTATGTCTGGATTGACCCTTTTTTCTGCTGATTCAGAGACGCTCTGGAAGAACTCAAAATGTCTTTCGTCAAACTGTGTCTACAAGATCAAGATTGTTTCCGGTCTGAGAGAGGATGGGAGAGCTTGTTAGCGATCTTACCTCAAGATCGAGGTAAGCTTCGGCTCATATGTGATTCACCCAGTGCGAAGCGGAGCTAACAGACAGTGTTTGGCCCCAGATATCATTGGTCCCCTTCGATCTCAATGGCAAGCAGACCCAGGAAGACCTAGCGATCACAAATGGAGTGATCTTGTGTCAGCTGTGGCAGTGTTGAAGAAGAACCAGTATCCATTATTCGTTCGTTGTCCCAATCTTGTGATACGCTTAGGCGTCTCTCACGACTTAGGACAAGCAAATTGCTGACACTTCACGTTGAACAGCGGAAGTTCGAAAAAGCAATGGAAGATGTCGTGCTACAATACACGTACCCCCGTATCGATGCGGAAGTGTCAAAACATCGAAACCATTTGTTGAAGGCTCCTTTTTGTGTGCATCCCGGAACAGGTAGGTTCGCTCTCTCCTGACTTTCAGGCGATTCTCTTCACGTCTAGACACTGACGAAAGCTGTGCCGATCAACAGGCCGGGTATGTGTCCCTGTCAACCCGGATCTAGTAGACGAGTTCGATCCGGACACGGTGCCTACAGTCGGCGAGCTTCTCAACCAGTTAGACAATGCTCCGTCCGAACCTGCCGCGGACGTGACTAGGCGGATAGAAGGTGAGTGTGTCGCGATCTCGCCCTTGCAAAATTGACGACCATTTCTCCCACTGTCTCTCAGACTACGACCAGACGAGTCTCAAGCCGTACGTTGAAATGTTCGAGAAACACGTTGCAGCGATTCTGAGGGACAGCAGAGGTGCTAAGAGGGGTAAGTGGCGGTGTGGTCGCTCATTCCATTTCATATTCTCAAGTGCTGATGTTGTACGTGACTTATAGCATTCAAAGAGGAGAGCATGGACTTCTGAGCTGTACAAGTGAGACTGGCAGTGAACATGAGGAATTTGTGATGTTGTATAGTATGCATGAATGCTCGTAGGCCGGATATTGCTTTGATTCGCGTGGAGTGTGACAGAAAAGAGAGTCTCGGGGCCCCACTATACAAATACTCGTTCTGTCTCAGTTTGTAACTGCTTGATTTCATTCCATAGTTGTACCCGGCATCTGCCCATCGAATTGACGCACAGCAAGATGTCCAGATCATGACACGGTCGATATTACGAACTTCGCGAGCATCCCGACCACGACCACTGATCCAAGCGGTATCTACGCGGCGTACGACGATCGATATAGGAACATCGTTCGAGCTCCATGCGCTGAGATTCTTGACCGAGCGACTGTTCATGACTCTGAGGAGGGTGGGGGGCGCGGGTGATGGTGGCGTAGATCTGAGAGGATGGTGGTGGGTCCCGAGAGGGGCGCCGTCTGGTATCAAAGCCTCGAGTCCGAATCCAGATCCGAATCCGAATCCGAATCTGATCTCGAGGTCAACTACGAGCGAGGCACAGATAAGGAAGGGGAACAATGATGGGGATATGGATGTGGATGGGGCGAAAAGAATCAGGGTGATGGTCCAGTGTAAAGCGGAGAAGAATAGTGTGGGCCCGCGAGCGGTCAGAGAGATGGAAGGGGTGATGTCGCAATTACAATCTCGTGAGTTGGGGGAGGGTGTCGAAGTGCGTTGCATTCAAGGAGACCGGATGGAGTAGTGACAGTCACTGCGATCAGCATCACCTTCACTGATAGGTTGATGGGGATGGGGGACTGTATCGCATTGACGATCTGATCAGCTGTCTATCTGATCTAGCTCGTCTTCTTCCTTGTCCTATCCTGTCACTTGATTTGACGCTCCTATCCGCCACGGCCCAACCCCACCTCACGAAATCCAAGTCAAAAACTGACACAAGCATTCACAACCCGCCAACCTCCTCTCATAGGTAATCAGTCTCCACCTGCATTTCCCCCAGCATCATCATCGCCGTCCCCTTCCGTCCCCTCTATCACCGACGATTCCATCGCCCTCCTCATCTCTCAATCTGGATTCTCGAAAAACGCAATGCTCCACGCGACCAAGTCCAACACCCCTCTGATGCTCGTCCATCTACCCGGAGGTCAACCATTCGATGATCTCACACTGACATCCACAGCCAAGTCGGAGTCGCGTCCTCGCACATCTGACGAGGACGAGGACGATGAGATCGAAGCCGAGAGTATCTGGTGGAACAAGGCGCTGAGCGAAGGTGTACTGCGTAACAAGGTCGACATAAGGAGGGAGGTCTTACCGAGTGGTGGGGTGAGAGTCGGACTTTGGACAGAGGGGGGGCGGATGAGGAGCATGGAGCCTGTAAGTCAAGGATAGGAATGAATGGGCCGTGCTCTGGGTCGTGGGTCATGAAGCGCGATGTCGCCCATATAACATACCGGTAGATTGTTTCGGGCCATTTGAGCATCAATATCATGCAATATATGATACATTTTGTCATTATATATCACGTCAAATAGAAGCGTCATTAGTGGCATATCATACACCGAGCAGGACTCCTTGCTTTTACTTTCTTCCAACACACACCATGTGAGGCAGTTCCTCATATCTGCAGATCCCCGATCTCATCTAGTCCCGGTCCACCATCTACTCGTTCGCCACCAGTCCTCCATAGTACGCCGTCACAGCTTTCACCTTCCCTCCCACCCATTCTTCCTCCACTTCCACCCATTCCCTCTTCCTGCCCACCGCATCAATCGCATCTAATGGTCTGGCCAACGCGCCCACTTCTTGCATGTCAACATTCCGGGGGAGATAATAGGCAATGTTCGGGGTGAGGGTGGAAGTCAGGTTGAAGAGAGCTGCGCCGTGGATGGGGAGGATCGCAGAGAGGGGAAAACTGGGGGATGGGGTGTTGAGATAGTCTATCCCACCTGAGGAGGGAAATGGACAAGTGTGTCAGTCTAGGGTCTCAGTGGTCTGAGCATGACAAGCAGTGAGGAGATGTGGTGACATCTAACAAAGTGGAAAAGGATCTCGGCGAACCTCCGAAAGACACCAGCACTCACCCCACGGTGGCGAAAGAAAGACGACATCTATGATGTCCTTCCTATCTCTTGCAGCATACGTCCGCGCGAAATCTGTAAAGTCGCCATGTATGAACTCTATTCTATCCGCCACGCCGTAATGCAGTGCGTTATGTCGAGCAAGCTTCAGTCGTATCAGATCGTTGTCTATCGCTATGACTACGGGCAGCAGCAGTACGATCAGTACAATGCCAGCTGAGACAATCAGACAGCGTCTGAATGATCCCGGTATAGGAACAGTATTTTGTCACTCACCCCTCTCACACGTTTTTGCAAACTCGATAGCATTACCTCCGACGCCGCAGAAAGCATCGACAATGAGATCGCATGCGCATCGCTGAGCGAGGTGAGTCGCTATCGGCTGAGGAGTGATTGAATACCATCCTGTACGGTCGAGAAGCAATGGTAAAGTATCGTATTGCGGCATGAGGAGGTGTCTCTGGGCGTAGTCTATGAGAGCAAAACCAAAGTTGTCAGCAAGATCCGGGGACCGTCTAGCACCGAAAGGCTTTCAACGGGGACAGTGTGACGGAGCCAAGTGGTGGGAGTATCATGTGTTGGGGAGATGCGCCTTATTGATGCAGGAAAGTGCACGCACATTTGGTAAGATCTGGCGGTACTTGAGGATAATCGGAATAGCGAGGGACCAGTCCCGTACAGTCCCACGGATGATCGAGGTAAGGATTATTTGGATTTTTATTCCGATCACCGATCTGATTTCTCTTTTTCTTCGGTGTCGGTGGATATGCCTGATGGGCAGTCGATGTGGTGGGAGATAACGGTCGTTTGGCAGGACATGTCTGTCTTGAAGATGGAGCAGAAGCGATCGAGTCGTCTCTTCTGATCGACCTGACGATAGCAGCCGAGGCGGAAGCAGCAGGTAATTTAGCTTGAGCCTGTGACTCCCCTGTTGACTGTGATATAGCACCATCAATCGACATGTCACTCGATGATGTTGCTATCCCGCTACTTGTTACTGTTCTATCCTTTTCTTCTTGTTCTTGTTCTTGTTCTTCTTCTTCGACGACATCGCTACCCTCGCCCTCACCTTCCGATATCGGTTGAGTTCCCAATAACCCCCCTACTGACACTTCCAGTATCTGCTCCGCCTTGATCCTCACTTCTTCCGCTTTGTCAGCCAAGGGGTCGAGCACCTGAGAGCGTAGAGACTGTCTGAGCGTTGGAGGGAGGGAAGCGAAGAGCGAGCGGGAAGGACCGACTCGACGAGGCATGTCGAACAGCTGTGATCAAATATTCGCAAGGTGGAGGACACGGATGGGCCAGTCTACAAAACAAGCAGACCGAGTCAGGTCCCTCAGGTCCCACTTGTTCTGCCTCTCACGTCGCTTTGGACGTGTGTGCGCGTGTGTGCGAGCGGGTGTGAGTGTGTGCGTGAGTGCGTGCGTAGGTCGCGATAAGGCTCATTTGATCATTATAATGTCATCGACTGAAGAAAACCGATATGCTGAACCCCCAAAACGCGTGAAACAATCAGTCACGTGATGAGACCTCCACACGGACCTCCACCGGCCTCCACCCTCCGACTGGAGGAACACCGTATAACCGTACGAGTATATATATAGTGGAGTTATTCCTCACCAGGAGATCGCATTCCCACTTTCGACCCTTTCACTCCGATACCTTCACCTCGCCCGCCGACCCACACAGGACTCGCCAACACATACACCATGGTCAAGACACTTCCATTCGCTGATATACAGGTCCCCGTGCCCGGTTTCGGTGCCATGGGTCTCAGTCACGGCTTGGGTACCAATCTCAGCCTGGAGGAAGCTGAGCCCGTGTTGCTCAAAGCCATCGAGCTGGGATGTACTTTCTGGGACACTGCTGTTCGTGTACTTGTCATCCTCGCACAGACCTATTAGCTGATGAAGTATCGTTCAGGTTGTGTACGGAGCTGGTGTCAACGAGAAGCTCCTCGGTGATTTCATCAGGAAGCACAACGTCCGAGACAAACTCTTCAGTATGTTTGACAAATGCTCTGAACCCAACGAACGTCACTAACAACATTCTTCAAGTTGCATCCAAGTGCGGCTTCGACATCAAAAAGGGTAGTGTGACGGGTGGTGTGACCAACTCTCCGGCTCATATCAAAGAATACATCGATGAGACCATCGAGAGACTTGGATTCACTCCTGACCTCTACTACATCCATCGAATTGACCCCAGTACGTGCTCGAGCCTCTGCTCTTTGATCATCAGCTCACCTGTGTCTCTACCATGTCCAGAGACTCCGCTTGAGGACTCCATCCCAGCTTTGGATGAGATCCGAAAGGCTGGCAAGACAAAGTACATCGGTCTTTCCGAATGTTCCGCCAAGACGTTGCGCAAAGCCAACTCCAGTGAGTCATGTATAGGGAAAAGATCCACCGTTTACACCGCTTGCTTGCTTGCTTATGTATCTTTCAGTTGCCAAGATTGACGCTGTTCAAGCCGAGTATTCGGCCTTTGAGACCATCCATGAGACGGATGGCCTCATCGATACCGCCAAGGAATTAGGAGTCGCATACGTTGCCTTCAGTCCGCTCGGTCACGGCTGGCTTGTCGACGATTCCAACTTCAAGTCCCCCGACGACTTTGCTCCCGATGACTTCCGTCGAACAGGTACGTTCCCATTATCGCTGCAGTCTGCACATGTCTCAACTGACAACAACCTCTAGTGCCCAAATTCCAGGGCGAGAACTTTTACAAGAACCTTGCTATCGTCGAGGAGATCAAGAAGCTCGCCGCGAAGAAGGGCTGCAAGACTACGCAGGTCGCGCTCGCATGGGTCGCTGCTCAAGGCATGATCTCAATCCCTGGAACTACCAAGGCACAACGTTTGGAAGAGAACTTTGCTGCGACCGATATCGAGTTGACAGAGGAGGAGAAGAAGGAGATGAGGAAGATCATCGATGCGGCTAAGCCGGCCGGTAACAGGTACAACGAGGCTTACCAAGCTATGGTTGGTCACTAGAGTAGCCCCTTTCTTTTGTAGTGAGGAAGTCAGTCGAAGGTCCTGGCAGAAAGCGTTGCATGGATATGCAAACGCTTGCCGTACTGAAAGTGTGCTCTGTTGCCTAGGCCCACAAGTCTCACAATGGATCGGATCGCTGCAAGAGCGAGTGGAATCGCGGGTGAGAGAATCAGATTAGGATCTTGCTCTAGCATCCTGTGCGTAATGATCAACGAAGCATTGACACTGAGTGCAGTTTGTCGGAGCGGAAGACTCCTTGGACGCAGAAGTCGTGGCCACAAAAACCTATGATCGTCTGTTGACGGATATCTTTTGCATACCAGATCCTCCCTGTCGACCTGTCGCCACGAGAAGGATGAGAACTGCTATAGTTACATATACGGGGTATCTCGTTCCTTTACTAGGCTTCCCTGCGGTGACAAGCAAATGCACGAGCTTTGTGACACGTGATGGATCACTAAATCCTCCCCCCACTTCGGAAGCTCGACTGTTGGCATAATTTCAGAAATCAGAACTTCACGACGTCCACCACATATGATGGTCCAAACCCCGTATTCACTTTGACCCTTTCTCTGCCACCCATTCGCATCGAGATACTTCCCAAGCATCACATCGACATTCGCCATGCCTGCACTCATCAAAGCGAGCGAGAAGATCCAGAACAACAAAGAGCGGCGCAAAGCCGCCAAACAGCGAGCTGGGGCGGGTGACGACGATCAAGAAGGTGCCGCTGCCGCTGCTGCTATCGACAATGCCGCTGCGGGGCCTAGTGGACCTAAGCCTAGGAAAGACAAGACGTTGATGCTTTGTTCGAGAGGCGTGACGCAGAGGATGAGACACTTGATGCGGGACTTGGAGGTCTTGCTCCCTCATACCAAGAAAGGTGAGTTGTGCGGTGGAGAGTAATGAATCTGGTGTCCCGTCATCTTCTTTACACTTTGTTCTTTGCTGCACGGTCGAAGGAAGGCTTCCATAGTCGCTACGAGTCAATTTGAGCTGCGCTAATACTTGTCACTGACCAGACTCCAAACTCGACACGAAATCATCCCTCCATCTCATCAATGAGCTGGCCGACCTCCACTCCTGTTCCAACACGATGTACTTTGAAGCGAGACGACACGAGGATCTCTATCTCTGGCTGAGCAGATCGCCGAACGGCCCTTCCGTCAAATGCCATGTACAGAACGTGCATACCATGGACGAGCTCAAGATGACGGGTAACTGTCTCAGAGGGAGTAGGGGTCTGGTGTCGTTCGCGGGAGGGTGGGAGGGAGAGTATCTGAGCACGTTGAAGGAGATGTTTACGCATGTGAGTAAGGTTTTGACGGTCTGGTCTGGTTGATCCCGGGTTCGTTCGTTTGTGGAGTGGACGTGTATCCACTAAGATATTGTCGTGGATGATAGTCGTTGTCCCCTTGTGCAAGCTGAATCCTTGATTGCTATCATTTTGACGTAAGACGACCTCTGACCGTGCTTGATCTAAGGGGAACAAGTAGAAGTACCGTTGTGCTGATTATTGTTACCTGAAACGCCCACAGATCTTCAGCGTGCCCAAAACCTCTAGACGACTCAAGCCCTTTGTCGACCACATCCTCCAATTCTCCTTCCTGGACGGCAAGATCTGGTTCAGGAATTTCCAAGTGAGTGCACGGCTTCTCGTCGACATGACCACTTTGTCCATCAGACCTTCCAGATCGGCAATTCGTTTAGCTCACTTCCGTTCAAACGATCTGGTCTGCTTCATCCTCAACATGTGTGCTCACCTCAACCCTCACTCACCAGATAATCGAGAAAGACCCACTCACACCCAGCGGACCACCCACCCCTTCACTCGTCGAGATCGGACCCCGATTCGTCCTCACCCCCATCAGGATTTTCGAGGGATCCTTCGGCGGTCCCACACTCTTTGCCAACCCGGAATTCATCTCGCCAGCAGCCACGAGGGCGAGCTTCAAGAAGGAGGCAGGCCAGAAGTACAGGGTCAGGAAGGAGGGTGAGAGGGAGAGGGAGGAGAGGAGGAAGAGAGTCAGAGAGGATGTGGGCGAGGATGAGCTGGCGAGAAAGAAGGTTTTCGCGTAGATGGGTGGTGTGTGTTCCGTATAAAACGGCCCGGGCGGAGAACAAGCGAAGAGACAATGAGGTGGTAGAGGGGACTGTCTTGTCTGGGTAGTGCTTCCACTGGAATCGGTGCTGCGTTTGGATTGAGCACCGGCGAACTCATCAATGAGTCGTCGCACATGTATAGAGTGAGAGTGAATGTTGGTCACGCTTGCGAAAACATGTCTCGGAACGATTGTGACAATTAGGAATTCGCAGCTTCACCCGGCTAACACTCGTGATTGGCGTGACATCGTGAAGCAAATATATATGAAAATCATACGGAGGGGATACGAATATGACTGAGTGAAACAAAATCAGATGCTAGACAATCTGCAAGACAACGAAACGTTACGGGTATATGACCACAGTGCACAATATATATACTACACTGCCAAGAATTTTTGCTACATCCTGGGCACATCGACCACCCTTCTACACCCCAACTTTCCTCAACTCTCCACTCCTCGTTCCTGGCCGTTCCGTTACCAGGCGCCCTTCAAGAGCTGCTAAGCCCTCAACAACTTCTTCAACGAGTCCTCACATACTCTCCTACCTTGACCTTCACAAACGAAATGACCTACACCTTCGACTTTCGCCCAACTCAACAAACCTTCCTCACTCGTCACTTCCTCCGCCAATACCCTCTGACCTTCTGCCCACACACCATCCTTGTTCATCCTATCTTTCGAGCTGATCACTATCGCCTTCTTCCCCGCAGGGTATTTCCTTCCAGATTCGAGCAGAGCTCTGAAAGATGCCGAAGAACGAGATAAGGATCCGATGGTCTCTTGTAATCTTGCTTTCTGCAATTTCTCATTCAACCTCACGGTGTTGGGCGAAGGATGCGACGAAGCCAAAATTCGAGAGAGAGAGTTGGACCGTCGTAAGAGCACGGAGGGGAGTCGGGACAAGGATAAAGGTGTGATGAGAGACGAAGGAAGTCGAGAGATCAGTCGGGAGAGGAAAGTCGTCGTGGGTGGGTCGGAGAAATATGTAGAAGCAGTCTGAGCTTCGAGATGTAACATTGAGTGGATGTGCAAGGAATGGCGCGATGCCAGTACTCTGGACACAAGGCTGATTGGAGCAAGACACATCAGTCAGTATCGACATTCTGACTGTCACTGAAGAACTGTGACTCACCCTCCGTATCCCTCACCGACCATGACAAGCCCTCTGCTTTTGTCGGTCTCATTGACGCCTTTCAAAGCGAGCCAGAGTGAATCTGCTACGATTCCTAGATCCGCTCCACCAAGCACGTCCGAGAATCCGTATCCTGGTCGGTCCCAAGTGCATACCCTGCCTACTTGATCTTTCTCCTGCAAGTCGAAGATCCACCTTCCAGGGTTTGTCGCGTCTATTCCAGAGGGGACGAGGGGAGAAGGGAAGAGAGCCAAAGACCCTGGCACGCCAGAGGGGGAGGTGTAAATGACTGTTGGAAGCGAAGAGTTGGACGGAGCGGGTGTACATGCGATGTGGACATTCACAGGCCAAGCAGCAGAGTCGGGTTGAACGCGTACCAAGGCGGACTGAGGCGAAGGAAGCGGCAAAGAGCCGTCGTAGGCGGAGATGGAGAAGTCGATCAAAAGCAACTTATTGTAGAGCGTCAGCTTAGGATACTCAACAGGCAAGCTCAAAGAGTATTGCGGAGCTCACCGTAACGACTATCACTCCTGCCAAACCGGCAATGAGTCCCACCAGACCACCAATAAACCCAAAGATCCTTCCCCAGAATCCTCTACCTTGAACACCGACCAATGCCCTGGCGACATTCTCATCGCCGGCTCTTTCTCTGCCTGCCGCGTCTGTCAACATCCTGCAGATCCGTTGCGATTCAAGCATCTTCGCTCTTCGCACAAGGTAGTTCGAGAGAAGAGTGAAGACGAGTGTCAAAGCTGTGAGTGTTAGAGGAATTAGGATGAGTGGGGAGTGGGCGAGTCTAAGAGGTTTCGAGATGAATACCAGGAGAATGATGGGGATGTGCAGCAGAAGGGCGATGAGTGTGGTCAAGAAGAATAGGTAAGATGGGTGCGAAAACTAAGATGGGAGTGTCAGACGGAGTTTGCGAAACCTCTGGGTGATCCCGACTTACGAAAAGCACACCGCCTAGACTGATCCATGAACCGATGAGCGATACCCAGAACTCAGCAAACCCGCTGCCACTATGAAAACAACTATCAGCGAGTTTATGTCTTGTTGAAGACAATTGAAGCTCACCGATAAGGCAAGAACTTTATGCTAAAGTCCATGACGGTATTGAGGAAGAGGATGATGGTGAGGACGAAAGACGCGAATGTGAGGAGTACAAGGCTGAAGAATGCTGCTTGGAGTGGCAAAGTGGTGAGGATCCGCTACGATGATTAGAAAGTGGTGGTTTCAGCGTGAAACTAGGCTGTTGTAGATCGGCAAAAGGAAAGATACTCACCCTCTGACCCTGTTTGCTGACTCTTGGAGCTTGAGCAGCAGGTCCATGACGACCATTGACAGCTCCGTAACCTCTCACGCTCCCCGCAGTGCTTCTACCACTGACGCTGCGACCTCCTACAGAAGCTTTCCTTCCGTGAGGATGAGCGTGTGCATGAGGGTGTGAGTGTGTGGAAGGGGGAAGAAGGGCGGTGACTTCGTCTGGTGAAGTCCGAGTGGATGAGGATGAAGCGACTGATCGGACGGATGGAGTGTGAGTGGTCGACATGCTGGCCAGGGAGTCTGATCTCTGTCAACGAGCTGTACAAGCTGAGCTGGCGGTAGGACAGGAGAGTGTCCTAGGAAGGTCGGGTTCGATGACAGTGGCAATGATTGATGATCAAACGTTCGATCTTTCCTCCTCGTGAGACCGTTCTGATCTTGCCAGGTAGACACTGCCTTGTCAAGCGAGCACTGGTAGGTCTTGGTCGAAATACACTGTCTGATGATTGGAAGGAAGGATATCAATGTCAACCCATATGTGGTCCAGATCTTTTCAGGAAACTGCAACTCATACACTCTGCAGATCACTCTAACTCAACCAACAGACTACTGACTACGTCACTCGTCGGTGCCTCACCGACTGGGACAAGAACAGGATAAAATGGTCCCGTGCTGCCACATCCAAGGACGTGCAAGGTAAACGCCGAGTATCGCCGATATCACGAGCGTCGCGCCATTCGCATTCACGACGCATCCACCACCGTTCACCACCGTTCACCACCATCCACCACGCGCCTTTCACCTCCATCAAGGCTCCATTGTCCCCCTTGGGTCTCGTCTAGATCACAGGTCTCATCATTCATATCTCGCGATAGCACATACTCACACGTCACACATCTTCCCTAACTGTCATCATCTCGCCTTCGGTATAAACGTCGTCGGCAGTCTTCGTCGTACATACATCCTCCATACCACAGAACGGTGTTCAGTCAATCGATCAGTCGTACAATCGTTCAACCTCTCGCCACACCCTTATATCTAGTCGTCAACAAATAGCAAACACATCAACCACACAATGACAGACGGATCGAACTACGATTACCTCTTCAAGGTATGTCAGCTGCCGATCCAGGTGTAGCGTATCAACGAAAACTGATGTTCGTGCTTCTTGGTCAGGTCGTGCTTATCGGAGATTCCGGCGTCGGTAAATCGTGAGTCGGGCTGTATCGCTCATCTTGACGAGGTTGCGGGTTATTGACATGAACGGCATTCTCGTCCTTGGCCCTTGAAGCAATTGTGAGCTGCCTTGCTGTAGCATAATCGAGGATTTGAGGTCGATCCAAGCTGAACTCACATGCTCAATCCAGTGCTCTCTCGATTCACCCGAAATGAATTCAACCTCGAGTCTAAATCTACGATCGGGGTGGAGTTTGCGACGAGGAGCATCAACGTGGATGGAAAGACCGTAAAGGCTCAAATCTGGGATACAGGTGGGTATTGACTGAGTCTCAAGCTCGAAGTCCAGGTACAACGGAGAGGAGAGGTCGTTGGCATTTGCCGCACGACTGCTGGCGAAATTGTTTCCTTATTCGTTGAACGGAGCATCTATACTCGCGTGTCTGGTCACTCAGTCGGATCGATGCTGACGCTTTTTTCCTTTCCCTTGAACCAGCTGGTCAAGAACGTTACCGAGCAATCACTTCTGCCTACTACCGAGGAGCAGTCGGCGCTCTCCTCGTATATGACATTGCCAAGCATTCAACGTACGAGAACGTTACCCGATGGCTCAAGGAGCTAAGAGATCACGCGGATGCGAATATCGTTATCATGCTGGTAGGAAACAAGAGTGATTTGAAGCATTTGAGGGCCGTCTCCACGGATGAGGCGAAGCAGTTTGCCAGTGAGTGATCGCCCATCAACGTGTGCGAGAAGTCGGAGCGGAAGCGCACATGTTGTCGGAAGTGAGAGAATCCGGTGGTTCCATGCTGATGATTCGTCCACTCGCTGCACAGCCGAAAATGGCCTTTCTTTCATCGAAACATCCGCTTTGGACGCGTCAAACGTAGAGTCTGCTTTCCAAAACATCCTGACAGGTGGGTGATCTATGTCCGTGGTTGCCTACAGCTAACTCAATCATTTTTCCCCGCAGAGATTTACCGAATCGTCTCTTCCAAGTCACTCGAATCATCCGGAGATGTAATCAAGCCTTCTGGAGGAGAGACGATCCTTGTCACTCCCACAGCAGACGATGGTGGCGCCAAACAAGGTGGCAAGTGTTGTTAGGTGCGCCGAGGCGGAGAAAAAGCTGAGGGAACGTTGTACAACTCGATGTGACATGATTCGGGACAGACGTCATGGATTGGATTATGAGAGGGCCCATCTGCCAGGTATCATGGATTGGGTTGAAGGGACTGTGGAGGAACTTGGAGGGACTGGACACGGGTGTGGATTTCGACTGGATGGATTTGGTTCTACTTCCCCCCTTTCTTCTGATGACTTTAGCTCGTTGGCAGATACGCTAGCGAATGTATTTCGTATACTAGATGTGTTCATGAGCACAACCACAGCACGCATCTCCATGACCGTTGCCTAGAACTGACGTGTTCATGATCACGGTTGGGCCAACCTCAGAGATTGACCGTCGCATGCACAGATCACATACGAAAACAAACGAATCCGTTTGCCTCCACTTTGACTTTCCACTCATCTCGACTCATCTCTCGCTTCATTCTTTATTCATCCGTCTCTTTCGTTTCCTCTTTCTGTTCATTTCACCGACCTAAGATCGATCTTGGATCTTGTCAAAGAGTCCTCGTTCTTCCTGAGCGATCGATCTTGAACAACATAAGCTCCACTGACGACTCTTCCTTCGAGCTCCTGTTCCTCCCTCTAGCCCTCTCCCGTCTCATCCTTTGCAAATCTCCCTCGCTCACTACAACCCAACACGAGCGATTGAACCATCAAAATAGAAGCGACATGGCTTCGTCTACCGAACAAGCACCGTCTAAACCCTCGAGCTCATCTTCTTCGTCAGTCAAGCAGACATCACCGTCACCCAAAGTCAGCAAGAAACAAACGGTCGATCAGTTGAGAGATGGTCTTGCTCAGCTTGGATTGGAAACAAAAGGGAAGAAGGAGACGTTATGGCGGTGAGCTTTTTGATCTCCTCAACCTTTCACCTGCTTTTGCGTCTGTGCCCGTTGCTTCTCCTTCTTGTGTTTTTTCGTCAACGACGACCTCGGTGAAGTGTGAGGCCCGAGCTTCGCTCTGCTCTATCTCACTGCGCTCGGTGTTTCTTCCGGAATCATGAGGTCAAAGAACAGCTCTCCCCACCACTCATAAGGGATCAATCTCCTGATCCGCGCCAGCAGACAAGTCTTTTGAACCGATCTGACCAATGCTTCTTCACTCACAGACGACTCCTGAATGCAGCCCATCGAGCAGCGCTGCGCAATCCTCGTTCCGATGACGACGACGACGATGAGGAGGAAGTAGAAGAGGAAGGGGGTGTCACGGGACCGATCAAGAATATTATCAAGCAGCCCTATCGATCTTTCTTGTGTTTCGATGTTGAGGCGACATGTAGACCTGGGAAGGAATTTGATTACCCTAACGAAATCATCGTAAGTCTCGTCGGATCAGTCCGATTCGGTGCGATACATGTACACGCCAGCTCAAGGGTTTAGATCATCCCATTGGTATTGACAAGGCAGTTCCAAAGCAGTCATCAGTCTGACAGCAGTCCTGAGCTAACGTGCAACCGGTGCAGGAATTCCCCGTCGTTCTCCTACGATGGTCAGAACCAGACCAAGATGGCAAGAAGCGATTGGAGAAGATCGATTCTTTCAGATCCTATGTGCGACCTACTTGGAGACCGAACCTGACAGATTTCTGCACTTCGTTGACGGGCATTACGCAAGTACGTATCTTCCACGTCAATTGTGGGATTCCAAGTTTGCGCATAGTATTCATCCCGGCGGCATATACGACAAGACATTACTGACCATCTAAAAACCCATAGAACACTGTGGACTCCTCCCCGACATTTCCTCAGATGCTGAAAAAGCTGGAGAAGTGGTTAGACAAGTGGGATCTGAGAAGCGACAAAGGCTACTTGAAAGACGCTTTGTGGGTGACTGATGGGGTGAGTGCATCCTGGAAGTAGTGGCTGAGTTGACCAATTTAATCATGACAGCCATGGGATCTACGGTGAGCTTTGCAGACCCATCATGGTAGACGTGAGCTGAAGACGAATCCGTCTTCCTTATTGTTGACTGCTCCACATAGCGACTTCGTATGTGGTCATTCTCCTTCCTCTTGATGCACCCACTCATCACCATATATGTAGGTACCGAAACAACTTCATATAACGCCGCCTTCACCCTTCCCAAACTACTTCCATGGCCCATATCTTAACGTCAAACAAGCGGTCCAAACGGTCCTCTCCGAAATATATCGTCGTCAAGCGTACGCTTCGCAACATCCTACCAACCCACCCAACAAGCTAGCCTTGTCGGCCATCAGCACAGAAAGATCAAAGAGTCTTCCAAGAGATAAAGAGAGGAAGATTAGAGAGGCTGGACCACATTACTATTTCAATATCCCGGGAATGTGTCACGCGTTAGGCTTGGGAGACTTTGAAGGAAGACAACATTCAGGCTTAGACGTGAGTCTTTGCTCCCGTCCTCACGGCGCACGGAACAGCCCTTGAATACATGCCCACGGCTAAGAATATCCTGTGTTTTGAGACAGGACGCGACCAACATTGCTCGAATACTCATAGCGCTTTCGGAGAAAGACGTGGTCATCGAATCGAATGGAAGGATTCCGAAAGCAGGGCAGGGAAGAAAATATGCATGGATGGGTGAGAAGGGCGAGGTCAAATGGGAAGAGTGGATGTCAAGTAATAAATCGCTGGACGATCCCACCAAGGGCAAAGTGAAGAATCCGAATGGGGAAGAGGGGAAGTCCGATAATGTGCAGGCAGAGACTTCAAAAATTGATCTGGTCGAGAATGAGAATGTCGGAGGAGACGATAGAAAGGAAGAAAAGAAGGAGGATCAGACGCGTAGCGGGCGGTCTAGCGAGAAAGACGAGATTGGGGAAAATTCGTTAGGCGAGGGAGAGCGTGAAGATGTCGTGATTGAGCAGAAGCCACATAGGTTGTCGGTCGAGGTGGACATAGCCCAGGAATAACAAGGACTGGAGTATGTGGGTAGGCGAGAAGGAGACATCAAGCAAACCATCATGTGTACAACAGACTCGCATTATTACAACCCAGCATTGTGAATATAACTTCTGAAGATGATACCATTCTCTCCAACCAGAATCCCTCAGCTTCAAGGGATAAGACGAGCAAGGTGATCATGCCATTCCACTATTCCAGTATAGGATTTCCGGAACCGATACTGGTTGACCATCCGTAGATATCACTCTCACAACTGGTCCAACAGGCTGCGAGTGACAACATCGATTTCAGCATTCCTTTCACCAGAAGAAGCCACAAATAGTTGGGTAGCAAAAACCACAGCCCCGTCTATGCATTTGATTCCGCGCTCGCGAGAGGTTAACATGATTCGAGACATCTCGGACTACACTCTCTTCTGAATCTCTTCTCTTCATCATTAGCGAGCAACAAATCGGGACGCTGCGAGGAAGGCACATAGGGTGTGAAGATGCAGGGCTTCAACAGGTATGTGTCATATCACACTCTCTTCGTGTACCTCTTTCAATTACCTCGACTCCATCTATGGCGGTCTTATCACCTCTTCAACCTCTGAATCATCCTCTTCTCCTCTCCTCCGGGCCCTCCTTGGCTCGATACAACACCTACTTGTCAAGTCTTGGCCATTCTCATGCCATCATCTCCATCTTTCCCGGGTGATACTCGCCCCGCTTGCTGATTCGTCGTTTGTCTCGCAGATATATCCCACCGGATTACGACCCGAAGAATCATTCGACACTCAATTCTGCAGCGGGGAAGAAACATGCCCTGGGGAAGAGAGCGAAGGATATCGACAAGGGTATCTTGATCGTACGGTTCGTATATCTGAGCATTTTCCCCCACAGTCTGTTTTCACGTCTTCTCGCTGCTTTTCTCTCCTGACTGTTGTCGTCGTCTTTCGAGAATTGGGTTCAAACTGGGTATCACAATAAGATGATATGTCTTGTCAATCTCTCTTTCATAACTTCCTGTTGTACATCTCCACCCCTTATCCACAACATCTTCGTCACAAAGATATCCCTTACCATGACTCTTCTTGTCTATTTGTGCTCACCGCCCATCCATCACTTCTCCTTCACTGTTCATTGTCCACTGCCGTTCCATCTTTTATCGACTCAGCTGAAACGTTTCTTCCACACACAGGTTCGAGCTCCCCTTCAACATATGGTGCGGAACATGCAACGCTCATCTCGGTGCTGGAGTTCGATACAATGCTCAGAAGAAGAAAGTCGGCAATTACTTCTCAACTCCGATTTATGGGTTCAGATGTAAATGTCACTTGTGTTCTGGCTGGTTCGAGATTAGGACGGACCCAAAGGTGAGTGGTCGCCAACATCTCTCTTTGAACTCAGTCGACTATCGTCGGTCTAGTCTTCTTGTAGAAAAACGCTGATGCTTCTTTTTGGTGTAGAACGCTGCATACGAAGTATATGAAGGAGCGAGGAAGAAAGATGAAGATTGGAATCCTGAGGAGAACGGTGGTTATGCTGTGCATGGTGTGTAGGCTTCCCGATTCCACCCTTCCACCCTTTCTCTCTAGATGATTCGAATACACTCGCAAATGACGATGACTGACTTTACTTCCGCAGACACCGAAGCACCTTCCGCTGCCGAACCTCCAGCCGACCCCTTTGCTGCGGTAGAAAAGACGATCGACCAACAGACTTGGGCTAAAAAAGGGACAACGCGCCTGACCGAACTCACTTCAGCATCTACTCGAGTCTCCGGCGATCCATATCAGGTCTCCTCGGCACTCAGACGGAAGTTTCGCGAAGAGAAGAAGACAATGCTAGAGAAACAGGGGAGGGACGATACCCTCAGGGAGAGATATGGTCTAGCTGAGGATGTCGATCTGGGTGCGGAAGATATTGACCAGGAAAGAGGGAGGCAGATGTGGCTTGTTGGAAGGGAAAGGAAGGGATATTCAGTCGACGATGACGAAAGAGGAAAAGCGGAAGGATCGGCTTCCATCAGAGTGGAGATTGGCACAACGATAATGAGAGGGAACGCGAAAGGCAAAGGGAGAGCAAACGACCCGTCAAATTCGAACTCGCCGAGCCTGGTACAGGCTTTGCGAAAACAGACAGCGAAGAAATACGATCCATTTTCAGGTGCCGTAGAAGCGTTCGTCTCGTCCAATCCGATCGCGAATGCAGGTGTGGGTGGAGAGGGGATGAAAGTGAGAGGGAAGATAAAGGATCCAAAGCTTCTAGGAGCGGTGAAAATTGAGAAAGGGAAGGAGGCGATTACTTTGGGACTGCCGCCGCCTCCAACGACTCAGCAGATATCAAATGACGGCATGCGTATTGGACTGGCAGGGGGTCTATTGGCGGGATATGGTAGTGATTGATCCGATAACCTCGCATTTTTTTTTAGTTGTATGCCATAACCCGCAAGGATTTGGTCGCAGAAGAGAGATCACTGCACGAAATCTGCAGGAGTATATGGACATGTTGTGGTTGCATAGTTACTCAAACATCGCTCAGAAGATGCTTCGTTTTGTGTGCTACCTTCCCCCAAATATCTGACCACACTCCCTCATTCCCCTTGACAATTACTCCGCTCTCAGCTCCCTGTTGCCCCCCGTTACTCCATCACCTCTGTTGCTCCTCAGTAAAAGGGAGGGAAGAGCTTGTACCTCTTGCCTGGGAAGACCTTTGGATCCATTTCTTTCTTGTATCTAGCGTATTTCTGATCAGCCCAGATCTTCATGAAACTGCCCCCGATGGCGAGGTACGTGATGGCTAAAATATACAGAGTTGTCATGTCAGCTACCAGCCTGACGGGCGACTACTCGAGGATCGGGAGAGCAGGAGGGTGGACACAAGAGGGATGATCGATGAACCATATTTGGTGAGAGGAAAACACCACACTCACTACCCAAGTCACCTGCAGTCATGATGACCATTCCGACCAGACCCAAGATCTCGAACCAGTAGTTAGCACACACGGCCAGACCGAATCCCAGGCCGGTTGGGTATTTTCGCGGTTGACCAGGTGGTTGTCGAAGACTTCGGAGATGGAGATGGGCGTTAAGGTTAAGAAGCTCGCATACCTTTACAAAGATATAAGTGTCAGTATCAAGTACCTGTCATTCCTTTCATAATGGTTGAGTGATGAGCCGCTGATTACGTACGACGATGAAGCCAGACCAGAACTTGACCCAACGAGGATCGTCAAGCAGGGTACCGCTGAGAGCCTTAGCCGAGTATGCAGGTCTGTAGAGTGTGAGTCCAATGAGGAGACCACAGATACCCCAATAGTACAGACAGCTGATTATCAGGAACAGGTCAGCGAGACTATACCAGTTAACCCACTTCTATAAAGTGGAGGGGAAAGCTCACTTTCGAACGACGTAAGACACTGGAACACTAGCTCTCGAGAAACGATGGACGAATGCAGACTCGAGGAATCGCTTGATGAAGTGGAGAACGGTGAGGTTTCGAACGGCTCTGAAAAGACGCACAAACCAGACTTAGCTTGGACTCTTTTCGAAAACAGAGGGAAACAGGAACCGTATGAGGAACATACAGTTGCAAGGCGGATGGTTGGAAATTGCCCCAGAGCAAGTGAGAACAGTTGAGGAAGAGCGGGTTCAGGAAGATAGGTCCAGCCTGTTTGTAGTGAATCATACGTGCACATCAGCGACAGTCAGTCGACCTTCCACGTTCACCAGCCCGGGACCGGATCAAGACGACAGGAAGAGCTCCACTCACATACTCCCAGAGGTACAAGACTCTATAACCGATCTGTCGACCGAGATCCTTGAGTCTGAGCTTGGCACCTTCGCCGACACCGTACGAGGCGAGCGATTTCGATTCGTCCGTTAACGGGGTGGGTTTCCCAGAAGTAGAAGGTAAGGTCAAACGCTGTCTGTTGAGCACGAGCTGAGCAGTACGATGACAGAATTAGCTATCTGTTTCTTACAGAAAAGAATGCGCTTCTTCCACAATATGCGGTTTTCTACCGTGGGACAGAAGGCAAGACATCATGACAGACATACCTTGGGGAACTTGGCTTGGATAGCAATCTTCACATCCTTGATGGTCACGTCATTCGGGTGTTTCTGCGCAAAGTCGAGGACCACAGAAGGCCTCCCCGGTGTGGAGACTGTGACGGAGACCATGTTCGTGGAGTTGCCCAATGGTCTGATCAAGAATGAGAGTCAAGACAGATGTGAGGAAGAGACAACGTATATATGTAGTTATAATATGTTGGCTGAAAAAGGACGTGGATTGGTGACAGACCCGGTAAAACAGGAATGATCCACTTTGTCTCCTGGCGCATTACAAAACTCGATCGTAATGTCTCGTAATGCAGGTTGTAATGATCTTTCTCCCTCGATTAGAAGCTCAGTCTAGGATCAGGAACATTACGTATTCCATAAATTTCTGGTCCACGACCTCTTTCTTGTTTTCAGTTGAACTTTCGATTTTCCTTTGATCCTCCCACTTCTTCATCGTAACGCTCAGAGATGTCATACAAGATCACAGTCCCCATCACGACCGAAGCCCCTCCTCCCTCCAGGGATGATGCCCGTTCTTCTTCTTGTGCTTCTTCAGACTCCGGAGTCGACGACGATGACAACTATTCCGATTGGGCATCTACGTTAGGTGAAGCCCTTCGTACGAAATCATTGTTCGACGAGACGGTCCTCGATACCCCGGAGTTGGCATTGGCGTACGATGGAGAGGTCTGGAGCTTCGATTTGGGGAAGGAATGTGAGAGGTTGGGATTGGATATGTTTGGAAGGATCAGATTGATCAACCTGATCAGGAACGCTGTGAGTATACATAGCTTTCCATCGTCAGTCGGCTTGCGCGAGCAGAAGTACCGGCTATATGGCACCTCAGACACCATATACAATATGAGCTATCCATATCCAGGTCGTTAGCTGACTCGTATCACATGCTCATCTCCTAGGGCTTGAACAAGGAACAGATCGAAGCTCTGTCACCGAGTGACTCTCTTTGGAAGGATGACAACCTCCTCATCCCTGTCATTTCAGACGACCCATTGCTCCGTAAGTCTCTGTCTTGATGCCTCGCCTCTCGTTTGACTGACTCAAGTCCCCATCCTCATCCCCATGTACAGAGTACGACCCCAATGACTCATGGTCGGATGACGATGAACTTGATGCTCCTTCTGCCGGCCCTTCAAAGACTCAGACCACTGCTGAAGCCGAACGAGTCGCTCAACTCGAAGCTGAACTTGAGACAGCTCGAAAGGACCTTGCAGCGATGCGATTGCTGGTATTCAAAACGGTCGGAGCTGAGGATGAGGCCGAGACGGAGCCATTGGTCCAGACCAGCGGGGATGTTGTCAAGAGTAAAGGGAAGGGAAAGATGGTCGAGAGGGATGATGACACCCATTATTTCCATTCTTACGAGGAAAACGGTGAGTCCATCAATTGTCAATGACTTCGGTGGTCAAACTGATAAGACGGTATATAGACATCCACGAGATCATGCTCAAAGATACTGTCCGAACTGTTTCTTACGCTCGCTTTATCCTTTCCAACCCTAAAGTCTTCAAGGGTGCAGTCGTCATGGACGTAGGATGCGGAACAGGAATTTTGTCAAGTGAGCTATGATCGCTGGAACGAAGGCAGCGGCTAGTAGCTCACAATGACATGTTTAGTGCTCGCTGCTAAAGCCGGCGCCAAGCATGTTTACGCTATCGAAGCTTCGGGACTCGCGGTGAAAGCTCGAGAGAACATTGCGAAGAACGGGCTCGCAAATATCATCACGTAAGTCCCCATTCGTTCATCGTCCACACCAGCCGCTTTGACTGACGAAAATGGGTGTAGTGTCATCCAAGGCAAGGTCGAGGATATCGAGCTGCCTGTTGAGCGAGTTGATGTTATCGTCAGCGAGTGGATGGTAAGTTTTGGTATGAATTCTGAGCTGGTCCCTATGCTCACGTAAGAACGCAGGGGTACATGCTGCTTTACGAGTCCATGCTCGACTCTGTCTTAGTGTATGTGGAATATTTCGTTTCAGCTTGGTCGAAATAACCCTGACTTTGTGCCTCTGCAGTGCTCGTGACCGTTTCCTTGCTCCTACTGGTCTGATGGCGCCTTCTCAAACTCGTCTTGTGCTCAGCGCCATCACCGGCGATAGAGTGTGGAAGGAGCGGGTAGAATTCTGGAACTCGGCGTATGGTGAGCTCTGCTCAACTTCCGGAAATACGGGAAATAGGCTAACTTGCGAATCAGGCTTCGATCTGAGCACCATGCAAGGACCGCAGTTTGGAGAGGGATCGACCGAGATCGTAGACAAAGAGGAGGTCGTCACTAACGAGGCGATCGTCAGAGTGAGTCGGTCATCGGTGATTTCTAGAAAAGAGTGTTCCTGACATTGTCGCCCAGGATATCAACTCGCACTCTGCGACAATCAAATCACTTGACTTCCACTCCCCATTCGTGCTCAAATCCACTACGTCGTCCCCGACTACTGTCCGAGCCTTCCTAACACACTTCGACACGTTCTTCTCTCATCGTTCCGGAGCTGGGAAATCACACGTCCCTCCAGAAGTAGACGTACAGATCCTCCCCTTCAGTGATGACGAATACACTGCTCCTGTCAAACCTCTCCAACCCAAGGAAGGTGAAGATGGTGTCGAGGTCAGCTTCACCACTGGACCGAGGGGCAAGTACACCCATTGGAAGCAAGTTGTTTTCTTGTTGAGAGAAGCGATCACCCTCGGGCAGGGTGAAGAGATTGTTGGTAGATTCTACTGCAAGAAGTCACCGACGAATTCGAGGGAACTGGATGTGGAGATTCACTATGCTGTAGAAACGAGCGGTGAGGAGAAAGTGCCAGGGGAGAGGGAATTCACGGTCCAGGCTTTCAAGGTACGATAGAGCGAATAGCTGGCTTGATGTATCTCGGTACTTGCATTTTTGGCATAGCTTCTGCAGGAGTGCATATGCATGCACATCAGTCAAGACAGTAAGAAGGGGTATAAGGGCATCTTCTGTTGTCAGTGTGCAATTGACGAACTGGATCAAGGGATGAAGACAGACAGAGTTTGCCACTCAGACTTTGCCACAGAGTGGTCAAACATCCTCCACTTTCGAGCGACCCGCTTTGGTCCAGCGAGCGTTTTCAACTCCCTACTTCATGCCTGCCTCGCAACAGATCAATGATCCCACCTGGAAAATATCTCAGACTACTATTCCGACTGCAGTCTCTTGCTCTCGCTTTCGGACCTTCACGATCAACATCAAACGTGACTTTTCGATCCACTTCCTGGCCAGCACGACCTGACTTGTCGATCACCTTCACCCCGAAACCGAATGACAGCTCCCACCAATCCTTCGAACACGAAACCCGATACATGGATATACGATCACGCCCGTCGACTTTACTTTCATCCTCTGTCCAACAGCTATGCGATCCCTGATCCAGTGACCGGTCAATGGACTTATCTCCCTGCGACCGAGTTCCGGTCAGGCGAACCGTCGGGAATTCAACGCGGGACTCCACCTTACACTTACGGTGGTAGTATCGGAGTAGGAGAAGGCAGAAAGAGCAGTAATGCCGGCAAGAGAGCTCATGGTACGCCTGACGCGGACGGCTCTGCGGACAGAGAAGAAGGCGAGATTGAGGATGATGTAGGTTGGGGAGGACTGATGGATCCCGAACGACTTGCGCAAGTCGTCAAGTCCACCTCGACGAACGTCAATGGGAATGGGTCGACCACAAGATCTTCTCAACAATATGCTTCGTCATCAAATCCGAAACATCCATCATATTCCAATCCATCGTCCTCCACGGCAGCACCACTGATGCCGACAGTTGCGCCTATACAATATGATGATCCGATTCTTTACGCCTACCCTCCTTCTTCATCGTCAGAAATGACCAAAGGTCGAGACCAACACGAACGACCCAACCATATCCTTCGGTTGGTTGTCGTTTCTTCACAGTGTCTGGATCCTGGAGGAGTGGCGATCATAGATACAAGAGAAGATGGGGTACAGCTGGGAAGGGACAGGTGTGAGAATGGAGGGAGAGCGAGGGTGCGATTGAGGGAGATGGAGGTCAGTAAGACCCATGCGGTGATATACTGGGGTCAAGGGGGAGGAGCGGATATGACGGGTGATATTAGTGGGATGGACTCGGAAGGCAGAAATGGGGAAGAAGCAGAGGAAGGAGGGTGGTGGGTAGTCGATCTCGGTGAGTTTTTGATTTCTTGATTGGATCAATAAGCTGATTTCAGACGGTCTCCACAGGTTCCACACACGGTACATTCCTCACAGCCCCTCCAAACGACGACGAAGCTGAAACCGGAACGCCAAATGCTTCGCGTCAAATCAAAACGACGACCAAAGCGAAACGTCTTTCTGAACCGAAACACGCATCCAAACCTTTCGCCCTATCTCATCTCTCGTCATTGAAAGTCGGATCAACGACTTTCCAAACTCACATCCATACCTCATGGCCTTGCTCAGCATGTCAAATCAGTGGATCTAACGAAATCGTCCTCGACGATGGCCAAGCCAAGTCCACCACAACAAGGGGGATTGCGGATGAGGCTACGACCGGTAATGGGGCTGGAACCACTTGGTCGATTGCTATGGATTCGAAACAGAAGAGAGAGAATAGAGAGGTGAAACGGAAGCGTGAGATGGCATTGTTAAAAGAAACGTTATTGAATCGATCAGCATCTGCGTCCAGTACAGCAGCGGTCGCTGTTCATGGGACGGAAGAGAGGGAGAGAGAATATCTGGATCGATCAGCAATGCGTCGACGATTACATCCTCCTTCTCCACCATCATTGTCTGCTTCTCGGCAATCTGAGACACGACATTCTTCCACACCAACGCAAGTGCAATCGACTACAACTTCGACAGAGACACAATCGCATCTGACACCGAACGGTCCGTCCAAGTTCGCCCTTGGGTTCCTGTCCAATTCAGGCTGGGTACCAGGTCAAGGGTTGGGTAAGAACGGAGAGGGAAGAGCGGAACCGATCAATGCGGAGCCGCGTACTGCGAAGCGGGGATTAGGCGCAGAGGGTAGTAAAGCTGTGGTGGATGATTTGGGCCCAGGAGGGGATTGGAAGGAGAGAGGGAAACAAAGAAGATGGGAGGAGGCTAGGGCGAGAAGCTAGATGTATTATACTTGCTACATGGGTTTCAGGTTGTTCGCAAGTAGGGGATGTTCTGAGCGTCCTCAGGATACACAACACAGATGTATCGTGGGAGATGTCTGCATTGGAATCTGCTCACTGTTGTACATTATGCATGGATTGGTATAGAACAAACATATATGCGACGAAGTAGCAAGGGACAAAGCATCGCCCTGGAACATCCTCAGAAACTTGAACCCTTCGCTCACTCATCATACTCGGCACCCAGAGTCGAGCCTTTAGCAGCATCGATGATTTTCTTGACACGTTCATAGACCTGTATCTTGCATGTCAACACGACTGACCTCTGCCACCCGATGCTAGGCTCGAGGGGAACGACATCCATCTCCTCGGTCTGGGCGAGCAGAATTTGTACGATCGATCACCCGCATTCGCATTCGCACCCGCACTCACCGTGAAGACGATGGCTTGACCGGGAGCCACTCTCAACACCCTCGGTGTGATGCCTTTGTAGAACGCCGCTGCACCTTCGTTTCTGAACATCTCCGAGGTGACTTTGGTCAGTCGGGACATGGCAGTTTCCCCGGGTACATGAGAGGCCTTCTGGATACGTCTAAAAGCAGCGAGTCAGCATGTGCGATCTTCTCACAACCAACTCATCTCTACTGAACTGAAAGTGGGAGGACGGAACCGCAGTTACGGTCCATATGACCAGAGGCCGTGCTGTACCTTGCTTCGGGACCGAGGTGTGTATTCGGAATCCCCACACTCACGTCTTGATTGTATCGATCGGCGCATTGGAGAAAGGACCCATGGCACCTGAGACAAGACCCAGGATCATAGTTTGCCAACTTGGAAGTTGACCCGTCTCCGCGAAACGAGGTTGGAACTCGATCGCCCACTTTTTGAACTGCTGATAAGCGGTGAAGTTGACACCTGGTGAAAGCGACAAAAAGGTCCATTATATTAGCACGATAACGCTCTTCCCGTTGCGTTTACCATATGGTCAAAGAGGAAAGCGAAGGGGTGAAAGTCGCAACAAGGCTTGTTTGGCTCCCAGCACATACCTTGATTGGTCGCTTGACGTAAAGCTGTAAGCGAAACGCCTCGGTAGAGTGTCCTGATCCCTTCTTCGCGGACGATAGTGAATGCTGCGTGGGCGGCGTTCCTACAAACCATGTCCATCAGTATGAATGTGCAGGTGCAGTTTCGTGAGTAGATAGCCAAGCCCAGAAAGAAGCTACATCCAGTATCACATCTTTGCTCACCTGTATCGAGGTATATCCAGCGGGTCCGCCAATGAGTCTAACACCATGTAAGTCAGCTACCGTCTCGAGGATCGTCTGGGCAGGGCGAATCAGGATGCCGTCAAGTCGACTCACGCTGTTGAGCTTGTAGTCTGATCTTGATCACTTCCATAGGTGTGACCACAGCCACCGCTTCCGTCGCACCTGCTCCCAAACCAGCCAAGAACGTGGCACTAGGTGTGATCTTCCCATCAGGAGATGAGAGCCATCCCTTGTACACTGTGGGGGATGGGGGAAGAAAGGTATGATCAGGTTCAATGATCAAAGCAGTGGTCAAGAGAAATCTCCGAGCGCTCAGAGTCTTGTTCTTGGCCCAAAGTCTTTTGACACAGGTCTTTTGGAGATCAAGGACTCACTTTCGAAACTGGCGAATCTGATAGCCATCTTGGGGACGATCCCACTGAATACCGCTCCGAGACCTTTATACAGACCCAAGGGTGTCTCGCGAGCAGCGATCTGACGACCTGTAGCGAAGAATCCTAAAGGTTTGAGCTGCGATGAAAGGATACGATATCAGCACTGTATTCATTCAGCAGTCATCCTGTGCGAGTAAGACAACGGTAGGGCAAGAAAAAAAGAGACAATTCTTTTTCTTCCCGTAGCTTGGGATCAGTCTCCGGGTTGATGGAGAGAGAATGAATTGGAATATGAGGGACAAGGAAATGATGAGGCAGCTGAGCCATGACTCTACGTTTACCCACTCACACCTCTTGCTTTTCTTGATTTCGAGAGCTGCATTCGAACTTTGATGGTATCGAGCGGGTGGCTGTAAGAAGCGAAGCATCAGCCTTTCCATCGCGCCCAGACCACCTATAGTCGGTAAAATTGCCCAATCTCCCCCCCTCCTCTCTCTCTATATCTCTCTCCATGAACAGCCGTCTTCGAGAAGAACTGATACTGAAGACTGGTGTGATTTCGTGATTGAGGACCTGGACTCACCATACTAGCGCTTCGGCCATACCAGCCACACCACCCGCTATCAAATGAGTACTGAGCGGCACTTTCTCCTTCTGACCACCACCACCGTTGCCCTTCCCACTCGCTCCTTTCGTGGATGGCAACACTACCCTATCGCCTGTTCTGCCTCCTCCGAACGGCTTGGATGTGCTTGTTGACATGCTGTGAGGCGTGTGGGAGTTGGTTGCTAGGTGTTCGAAGGGTTTTTTTGAATCACCTGGAAGGAAGGAGGGCGAAATAGCGCGTTCGACAAGTTCTTTTTCTGACTTGTGACGATGTTCGGACGGCTCTCGCTGGAGCTGGAAGTTGACTTGATCGACGATGCGATATACTATGAAGAACCTTTACTCCTCTCAATCCTGCCTGCGGTCTCCTGTATGTATATGTACTGTCTCATACATAGCCAAGTCGTACGTCCCACAGTACGAGTAGTATGTTTTTGTTGACTTTGACTGGTGATTTTTCTGGATTTAGAGTGTACGACCCGGTCCACGACTAACCGGTGAGATCGGACATTGCTCTAACCGGAAAACACTGGGTTAAGTTACACACACAACTCGGTTTTAGTCGGAATCCATGAGATGCAATATCTTGGGACATACCGAGTCGATCTCTCTATCCTTCATGCATTCATCCGAGGAAAGCTGGAACGGACAGGCAGGTAGCAGGTTCACAAGCGTATGCATCGTGTGTGTATCATGGGGGTAACCCGAGAAGCGGGAATATTAATTATGGCTATGATGTAGTAGATGATCCCCGGAGTGTCCAAAACCGGCAGATCATGAATATGGATCTCACGATCTCCCTGCTGCAGCAGAGTCGATCTGGGACATGACCTTTGGCTGGCTGTGGGCGAACAGTAGTATGGACTCTGTTCTGTCCCTCATTCTTCTCGTTGTGATGTTCCCTTCCGCCTCTGTTCCTTCCCTCTGTACCGTACGTATCCTGGCTCGCCCTAGCAGCTACACCGTGCACCTCCACCCACCATCTCCCTGATACTGACACTATCTCTCCGTCTCTTTTTCCTGACCGAACCACCCCCAAATGCCGCACTCAGCCTCGAACTGCTTCCTACCGCTCTCAGCTGTCTCTCGCCATAACTGATTCCCGTCCCAGCTGAATCTGGATCGATCGTGCCTGCGTCGATTGCTGAAAGGATCGTCCGACCCGCCAGCAAGAAGGGTGTGGCGACATTCTCTCCTGTCAACGATGAGACTTCGACAAACAATAATCCTGCAGTGATGATATGAGCGGTCGATCTCGGTTGTGGGTGTTTTTGATTGTGTCGTGGCAACACACGATGGTTCACCCACCGTTTTCTTGTGCCCATCTTGACCCTTCCGCATACTCTACTTCTCGATCTTCGTCTTTATCGAGCTTGTTGCCGACCAATACCATGACCAGATGTGGCGACGCCAGAGCTCGACAATCTGTAAGCCATCGAGAGAGGTTGGCGAAGGACTGCCGGCTGCGAGCCAGAGCAGTGTCAGTTGAGCCAAACCAGTACGCTCAATCAGAAGAGAGCAATCATGGGCTTATAGCTCACGAAGTTATGTCGTAGACTAGTATTGCCCCTGCTGCTCCTCCTGTATACGCAATCGAGTCAGCTCTCCAGTGCGTTGTCCTTTGGCCGATGAGCGGTTCATGACAAAAGGGACATACGGTAATACGACCTCGTCACAGATCTGAATCTCTCCTGTCCTGCTGTGTCCCATAGCTACGAACGGCCAGGCTGTGTCAGTCGAGCACAGAGTGACCTCACTCCCATCGCCAGTATTTCAGTCTCCGCGCATATTTCTTGAGCAGCGCCAACTTCATTTCTGTACAGTAAAATGGTCCTCCTTCTTTGACAGACAGATGCCTTCCTCATCGCGTACCTGCTTTTCTCATCCACGCGAGGCCTTCCACGTCGATCCACCTCTCACAAAGCCGCCAATCCCTCCCACACATCGAACGTTAGGTTCAAGAACCTCAGTCACAACCTGACCCACCTGTAGCTTGATATTCCGATCCCCTATTCTCAACGTCCGACTTGAGAATTCCACCCCGATAGTATGCGCCGAATTCTCCTTGACTATCGAGTATCATCAGCAGGCTTCAGCTATCATACCACGAAACAGTGTCCAATCTGCAGCTGTCCATCGAATATCTGACACCGAGACGGAGATCAACGCACACTGCTCATGTATGCAGTGATAGAGAAGACATGATTTCCCTGTCCCTGCTTCGCCTGTAACATCGCTCGTGTCAGCTAAAGAAAGTACTTTGGATACGATTGACGAGGGTGTGGCAGCTCACCTATGACGATGAACTTGAATAGATAGTCTGTGGAGCAGGACATGTGTTAGCCAAAATGCCTCGGTATTTCTATCGAATGGTGTCGATGGATGAGATGGAAGCGAGGGGCATATC
The DNA here is from genome assembly GCF_039105145.1 of Kwoniella newhampshirensis. Classification (NCBI taxonomy): domain Eukaryota; kingdom Fungi; phylum Basidiomycota; class Tremellomycetes; order Tremellales; family Cryptococcaceae; genus Kwoniella; species Kwoniella newhampshirensis. Next base: position 712,023 of record NC_089963.1, read on the forward strand.
GAAAGGACGAGGGCAAATTCACCATAAGCTTCGATCAGCTCTGTTCCTTCGTCCATTATGAGCGCTCTTGCATCGATGTAGCTGATGAAGCCTGACAAGGAGCAAGCTTGTGTGTGTTTATGGCTGTATTGGTGGTGGTGGTGGTAGTGGTGGTGGTGGTGGTGGTGGTGGTGATGATGGTGATGATGATGATGAGTCGCCCTACCGCACAGACAGACGCACGACGCACTGTGCATGAACAACTTACCTCCACACACTCTTGGAACAACAACGAGAATCAGTCAAGTTACCACTTTGGTACGGTCTAAAGCGCAAGCAAGACACGTCACAGACCGCGTTCAGCTGTCTGACTGCAGAAGCAAGTCATCGTGCATCCACACGTTCACACCGTCCCTTCTGTGACCCTACTGTGCATAGACATACAATAGATCGTATCAACATGTATCACCTCAAATCACTCCTCCTCGCCCTCCTCCTCTCACTGGCCCTCTCACTCGCTTCCAAGTCGGCCGACCAGCTGCAGATAGGGGTCAAATACAAGCCAGACGAGTGTCCTCTCAAAACGAGGAAGGGCGATAAACTCAGCATGCAGTGAGTCGTTGTGTCGGCGCGTCTGTGTCACTACTTCTGCTCCTGCTTCTGCGAGGAGGTGATCGTGTCAAAGGACGATGCATTGCAGCTGACAAACTCCTGTCTCGACCATCAGTTATACCGGTACACTCGCCAAGGATGGTAGCAAGTTTGATAGTTCCCTCGATCGAAATCAGCCCTTTGAGTTCACTCGTGAGTGGGGATGCGTTCGGCCTTTCTCGATAGTCCGAGGGATATCTCGAGTCGCACAATCGTGCTATCACAACTGCTGCATTGCCTATCCTTCTTGCAACGCCCAATGATCGGACCGCCGGCTTCCCTTCCAAATCAGACAACACCCCCTCTCTGTCATTCTGTCCTTGCTTCTGCAATCTTGCTGACCCTTGTTCTTCTGCCTCGCAACTGTAGTCGGCGCCGGTCAAGTCATCAAAGGCTGGGATCAGGGATTACTCGACATGTGTATATCTGAGAAAAGAAAACTGACAATCCCACCCGATATGGCTTATGGTGAGTATCCGTTTTCGCAATCAGTCGATCGGTCGTACGACTACTGTAGAGGACAATCACTGAATTAGTGACATCCTGCAGGCGTCAGAGGTCATCCTCCCGTCATTCCTCCTGATAGCACTCTTGTGTTCGAGGTCGAGTTGCTCGGGATCAAGAATCGTCGCGCGGACGAACTCTGATCAGAGTGATCAATCAGACCAGAACCTGCACTTCAGTCCATACTGATTCTGCTAGCAGATAAGCCGAATGGGTCGAATCGAAGGAGAAGAGAGGAGTGATATGATCACATCGTCAAACACAGCAAAATGGTCATATGTTCATGCAATATTATCTCGCACGACTCAAGTATAGTTCTATACTCTAGTTGAGAAGACGGTACGGACTATGTTCCTTCGTTCGCGACGGTACAACATTCGGGTCACAGGTACTCCAAGATTCCCCCTGGCGGCGGTCAACGCTTCGCCCATCCGCCCAATTCTCACGCAGGTACGGGCTTCGAGCCCACGTCTCCACCTTCCGGGAACCGACCAACCATCCACTTCAGGAAGGAAGGAACGTCTTCTGCGATACTGCTCGGTAAAGAGCTGTTTGTGACGAACCGAGGTATGTTTCCTGTGGCAGTGGCGCGAGTTAGCACTTGGCCCATCTCGCACTCACAGCTGCTCACAGCCGTTCAATTGTTCGAAGCCAGACCATTGCAGGTGGAAGTCCGGTAGGATGGTCTGGTGTCGGAAAACAAACGTGCTGCACTCACCTCCTGCATCACTACTCGTTGCCATTCTCCATTCCACCCCGTCGCCGGATTCCAGCTCTCGGACCCTTTCCACCGAAACATACTTCCCTCTTACACGGCTCTTTTCGCCTCCCTTCTTCTCTGGACAATCGGGATGTATGAAAGGTATACTGATGTTCATGAACGCTCTTTGACCTCTGGGTTCGGATTTCAGTTCTCGCGACAGGAGCAAGACAACGAAAGTACGTGGGTTGGTTGGCGGCGGTGTGTTGTAGGTCAGCCGCCAGACTTCGGCGACGTGTTTCTGGTAGATGTGTAGGGGTTCGGTTTCTCGACATGCTTCGATGTATTCTCGTTCGTTCTAGGTGGTAATGAGAATATCAGTGTCAGGGTCGAGGGATGTCAATCCGGTTCTTCCTGGTCAACCAGCTCCGTTCCAGACCCAGTGCTACGCCTTCATACAGTTGACGCAAGTGACCCTTCGGCATCTTGAGTCAAGATTGACCGTCCAACTCACCTCACTATGATATTCCAGTAACCCCCTTCTGAATCTCTCGTACAATCCATCCGGTGTAGATTGCATCACCAACGCTTGTCTCTCCACCTCCGTAGTCTCCTCTGGCTCCTCCACAATCGCACTTCCATTCCTATTCCCATTGTTATTGACGCCTGAGGGTGGAGAGGGAATATCTGGATGTTTTGACAATTTGTGACTCAACGATCTGACGAGTTCACGAGGATTGAACGTCCCCGAATCTCGTTTCGAGCCCGTGTCATTGGAATGGCGGGGTCGAGGTTGTGGTTGGGAGATCGCTCGGACCGAGTCCGATGTATGATGGGATTGACGACCACACCAGTATTCTTTGATACCGAGAGATTTTCGGATCTGTCGAAGAAGCAAAGGTGTCGGTGTTAGCGAATGCGCTGGGCGGGACATGCGAGCACATCGGTCCTTGTCTGAAATGGCCGGATGGCTTGGAGAAGAACGGACACTCACATCGTTGTATGTGGATGACGAAGTGAGATTGAGGATCTGTACAGTCCCATCATGTTTCACGGAATGATGATTCCAATCTCTATCCTCGTTTGATCCCAACGATCAGCGACGTGCACACGGAGACGGACACAACAAAGGTGAAGGGTTGATGAACATGTATTGAGTGGTAGACACTCACCCCATGGACTCGATGAGTGTCGTCCCGAGGGCGAAATAGTCGTCTAAGAATTGTTGGAATTCGGGAGACTCGGGACTCGGTATATCCTAAATACGATGAAACCATACACGTCAGCGAGAGTCGCGAAAGGGGACCACTTGGTCTTGCGAACACAAAAAGGACAGTAGACGGTGATGATATGACGTGTTGTGGATTGTGCTGGGTGAGGATGACGCTCACTTCTGGCTTAAGAGGATTTAGGTCCAGACGACATCCGCCGTCAGAGCTGGACGAACCGAAGAGCATACTGGTGGTGGTGGTGGTGGTGGTGGTGGTGGTGGTGGCGGTGGGATACGGTGAGGTTGGCGAGTCTGAAGACAGTTACTTTGTTTGTCACGACTTGCCTTATCGTCGTTGATATAACGTCAACGTCAACGCCTGCTGCCCTGATCAGCACCTGTACGACAATCTGCTAGGGACTCGGCCCAATCCGCAGAAGAGAGGAAGCACGCGCGCACGAAGAGGTCTCGTTTGATCGAGGTTAACTTACAACTGGAATCAGGAGGGCTGATTAGGGAAAAGGAGTCATGGGGATAGGTCCGATGTCCGTGTCCGGTCGCTTTGTAGGGTTCATGTCTACGAGCCGAACGTCTTCGGTCGGTTGTTACTCGAACACTGACAGACATCATCGCTACTTACCACGCAATAAGCTCAACCCCTTTCGGACATCGCGGGCTGTCAGGCGACACGAGGGACCTATGCACCGACCATAAACCCTCCACGCAGTCTCCAGGCGGTCCAGCCTGATGGGCCTACGAGCTCTATAGCTCGACAAATCAACTCGATTTCTCAAACCATCAATCGGTCCCTCCAAGATGGCGATGGCCTCGCCACCTATCTCTGCGCAACCCTCTTCGCCTGTCCCTCCTTTCCTCGCCAACATCCTGTCTACGCATCTGGTACCTGCGCCACCCACACTCCCCACTTCAGCTTCTTCCTCACCGACCATATTCACCTCCAATCCCTCATCCACCACAACCCCTTCCAACGGGACGACCTCCACTCCTTCCGTCTCCGTGGCCGGACCTTCCAGTACCAACGCCAACGTGCCGACCGTACCGCCCCCCAATGCGTTATACCTCCCTCCCCCGGCTCTGATGAAGGTCGAAGAGGATCTGGTTCCGCCCGAAAACTTTGCATTGGTAGCTACCGGAGTGTACAGATCGGGATTCCCCAAGAAGAGGAATTTCAAGTTCATGGAGACGTTGAGGTTGAAGACTGTCCTGTGAATGTCGAATCCCTTTGATAAGAACGGCTCACCCCAAGAAGAGTGAGCGAGATATATGAGCTGATCTCGTCGTGCAACCCTCGTAGAACGCTCGTTCTGGAAGACTATCCAGAAGCTAATCTCGAATGGTGTCAATCTCAAGATATACAGTTTATGGTGCGTCTGCGTGGTCTACTTTCGTGACGCATTACTTTGACGTACAGGGGTTTAGCTGACTTGTGGTTTTGCTCAGCAATTCGGTATCCCAGGCAACAAGGTAGGTCCGCCTTACAATATGGCGTCAATTTACCCTCCATCACCCTTCCCCCATACTCCTGTCCCCTACTTTTCGTCCATCAGCTAAGCTTGATATGTCATCTGTGCCCAGGAACCATTCGACAACATCCCAGAAGACGTGATCTGCTCTGCGCTCGTCGCCATTCTGGACAGACGGAATCATCCCGTTCTCATACATTGCAACAAAGGCAAGGTGGGTCATGTCCCCACTTACGACGAACGACGGGCATGAACGTCGATTGAAACGGAGTGAACTGATATCCAAACCGTCATGTTCCAATTCGTTCCCTCGATTCGTCATCACGTAACTCATGGCAAAATGCTCCCCGGGCGTTCTCGTCCTCGACCTCTCGCCGTCTCCATGTCACATCGACACGACTCTCGCCATTTGCAACCCGATTGTCCACCTGGACTCCCGCTTTCGCTTTCGTGGAGATAACAGCACCGAACGGGCTGTCTGATAGGTTGCATCCGTCGACTTCAATCATGGTCACTCACATCGACGTTTGACGAATATCGTCGATTCTCTTCCCCCAAATCACGAGCTGTAGACCAACAATTCATAGATTTATTCGATCTATCGCCAGTCTGGGAAAAAGTCTTTCAGACTCATTCATCGTCGTCTACATCCTCTTCCTCTTCCACCTCCAACTCTACCTCGTCGCCTTCGACGACGACGAAGAATGGATTGACTACCGCGGCAGCTCCCCGCCTGGGTGGTGTCGGTGGTGGTCTAGAAAATCTGCCAAATTGGGCAATGTTGACTCTTCCCAAGGGTATGGGGACGGGAAGAAGAAACCACATGGTCACTATTGTGAATGGGAGTATAGGGCTAAAGGAAAAGGTGAACGACAAGGAAAGAGGGGTTCGACAGATCGCTCAAGCAGCGTGATCGGATCGCAATACTAACAGTCGCAGGTATCAGTATGTCTTGTCTCATCACCATGTTCAGAGTCTCATATGAGGTAGACAGATGTACAATGTATAACGCTTTTGGGATATTCTTCATAACATGTTACGAAATAGTGCATCGTATAGTATTAGACAAAGCAATTGTCGTCTGCTGTCTCATCAGGGCCACTTTATGATGACCCTCACAATGGTCCTTACGCCCACCTCATGATATTCACCCCTTATTCCAGGTCCATCGCATTCACGTCTGTCTCCGCAGGTACTCTGATATGTCTCGACGGTTCCCACACTTGCAATATATTGTCCTCGGCCGTCGTCGCAATGTGCCACTTGGCATTCGGACTCCAGGAGATATCACTGACTTTGGACGTATGTCCGCCGTGAACGAAGAGCAATTCGGGAGGACCGTCTTCAGCATCATCGGGAGTCTGCTCAGCACCGATCGAATCAAGGTTCCAGATATGGACTCGTCGATCGGCGGATGCTGAAGCGAAGTGAACAGGCGAGTGGGGAGACCAGGCGAGTTGCAGGACGTCATCGGTATGTGCCTCGAACGAGTGGAGTTTGGAAGAGAGTTTTCGGATATCCCAAAGCGCGATGGTCTGCGCCTCAGAGTCAGCACGTCATGATCTCCCTTCAGAAATTGAGTCCCTGTCGTCGCGTCAACTCACGTTATCTGAAGATCCGGTGAGGAAAAGGTAAGCGCTGCTCGGCGCAAATGCAATGGAGTTGATCTCAGCCGTGTGTCCTTCAACCTGAGAGCTGGGCTTTGAGGAAATCTCGCTACGCGTGTCCCAGCTGGTAGAGTGCAATCATCAGCTGCCATCGTGTGCGACGTCAATGGGATCGCTAGAATGCTAACTGACATCATGATTTGCCTGTCATCACCGACGGACCCAAACATGTAATCGTTCTCAGGATGCCAGTCAACGTCCTGTATCATTGTGAGTGAGCATTGTAAGTGAGCATTGTAAACTCTATATGTCGGAACCATGCTTACCCCAACATATGCAGTGTGCCCAGTATACAGCCTCAGCGGTTGCAAAGTGGTGTCCTCCTTCTTGTAAGCTTGAATGTCCCTGCGAGATCGTCAGCTCATATACCCGTGTCATTGGAATTCGGTAGCTCACCAATGAGCCACTGTCGTGTCTTCGCTCGCACTGAGGATGTGTCCCTCCTTGATTCCGCTCCAAGCTAAGCCATACCTACAAATCCAGGTTTGTTAGCTTCTACTACCTACTGCTCACGTCCTAAAGCGCTCATAACCGACTGACCCTTCGGCCGACTGCCCCTTGAGCTTGATCTGAGGTTTGCACTCGCCATTGCTAGATGCTTTGCTCTCGTGCTTTGTTCTGTCGAAAACGTAAACATCACCTTTGACCGTCTTGGTAGCGATCAGATCGGGATTCTGGGGCATATATCGAGCTCGGTTGACCTCGCCCTCGTGGTTGATGGTTTGGATAGCATGAATTCGAGCAGGTGATTTGGTGTGTGAACCGAGTTCTGTTGATCGGGATATACGATCAGCGCATCGTCTTGCATAAAAGTGCTCAGAGATAATTTCAGTGGAAGTGATGTTGCCAGAACTAAATCCTGGGCTCAAGGGCGACAGTGGACTGCATGACGAAAGCGATAGCAGGAAGGGAGAGAAGAGGGCATGAGGTGATCTCGGCCAACTCACCCTGTTTATCCTCATCATACATCTCTGCCACCTCCTTGCCCGAAGCCTCCACGCCAGCCTTTGGCAGCCTCACTTCCGCAATGATGAGATGATCATTCGCCTGTCCCGAAGTATGTGTTCCAATGATCATCCTATGAGCGATATAGTCCGCATCAGTGGGTCTGTAGTTCAAGCAATGTAATTATCTCGTCAGTTCATCCGTCGTTTTCTCAGCACACATCGACGAAATAGCTCACGTTGTTTTATCGGGGAGCCATTGACATGTCAGACTGGGCCATGTGAGGGCGTGGGTGATCACTGTATCGTAGAGAAATGGAGTGCTGGACAGAAAGAAGGAAGGAAGGGTGTCAGCTATTGGACGGACGAGGTTTCCAGACCTCCGTTGTTTCAAGCTCACTTCTTCTTCCAGATCTTGTATTCCTGCGCCGGAAATCTATGTCAGCTCATTCACATCCCACGTAAAGGCTAGATGTAGCTCACCTCGTTGATCACTTGACTGTCCTCGCCGGCAGAGACGGCATCCTCGTCAATCTCTATAGGCTCTGTAGGAGCCATTTTTTTACGTTATATCAGGAGTGCACAATGGTCGTTGTCGCTACAATCTGTTGTACGATACCTGCTCCCTCCGACTACGAGTGGTGGGATGATGAGAATGATCTGTGTTCAGCTCTGTGTGTGTGTGTGATTGAAAGTCGATGAGCGAGAGGAAAGAGGAGAAACGAACATGAGTGGACGCGTCCGGCGACCCTTCAGTTACAGCAAAGAGGAATTTGATGGTGATGTCACCACTTTCATTGCTGAAGTTGAACGCTACAAGTCTGGGCAGCCGTACCGTCACGGCTGAGACTCTGCATGAAAGCGAGCATATGCACAGCAGTACGATAACACGTTCGTTCTCCGAGCGTCAGTACCAGTGATCATTGCATTGTCGAAGCAGAAAAAAATGTGTTCTAATTTCGATGATCCAATCCCGTCCCATCTCCTCCGTGCACCACAAGGTCATGCCAACCTATGAGTCCTTGGTCCAGGACTCGATAACCTTCTCCAAGTCGAATTTCGGATCTTCAATGTCGGTAATCACTGAGGTATAGTTCGGTCGATCAGCACATGGACATACACTCTTGACCACATGAATGGGAAGAGAGGATTGTTTGGCTCCCGAGAGCTGGGAGTAACAGGTATACGACGAAGATAGCAGGTGTTCTGATTGTCCTGCCCTTTGAGTTGTACCCAACTCTATGTCCATCCTAAGTTCTCCAGGTAGTCGTCCTTCCACCCGGTCCACGTCTACGGCCAGGAATGCGTCTGGAAGACACATATACCAGGACGACCACTTACATGATGAAGGACCCGCCTTGTCCGCCTTAACCTTTGCAACGTAAGCTTTTCGTGCTTCCTCGATCAGGTGCGCTCGGTGAGAAGCATGAGATTTAGCCTATCGTCCAGTGTCCGGGTCATTCGGGATGATGAAGGAAGTCGAAAAGATGTAGTATGTCGTAGGTCGTTTTCGAATTGGACATGGGGATGGTCGATGCGGCGCGGTGCAATGGATTGATAAGGTATATTCGGATATCGTGTCAGCTCCTATGAAGCAGTTCATCGAGGCATAGAATATGGAACGGACCTTTTGCTCATCGTACTTTGCTTGTAATGTGGATTGGTGCAGGAGACCGTAGGTGATACCAGTGACGAGGGCAGTCCATCGGACGACCTATCAGATTGAGCCCTCATCAGCATGTTATTCCCCTTCACCCGTTTCCTTCCATCGTGGTCGGTGCTGCCATCCAGACCAATCCATCATCGACATGCGTGTCTTTTGTCGCAGTATTTGTTCTGGAGACTCACGTTGACGGTGGGAGTAGCCATTTTGGTGTGAACGAGCAAGGGAAGGGGATAGGAAAGAGAGGGACGACTGGAGGTTTCGTGACGAGGGCTCGGATGCCCTGGCGTTGACTTTTGATATAGGAAGAAGGTGAATCTGTTGTGTTTGAGTGTCACTCTCTCACCTCGTAGATGTCTAGTAAAGATACGAGTGACCCAAACGGTGAGGAGCAGACAGAGCAGAGAGACGCAAAGCCGGAATGAACCGACTTGCCAGCATAAAGGTCATAACACCGATATCTCCGGATGTGTGGCATATCATCGTTGATGCTTGACGATTGACGCGACCCCCCTTCTCTTTCCACGCCACGTTGAATGTCAGTCACTCCGCTGATTCACTGGGAGCTGCTTTCACGTTGATGACACTCTACGACCTATTCTCACAATACACCTGATCTGTTGCTGCTCGGCTCGCCCTCCTCTCACATCTCGCCAGCAACCCTTCGTTTCTCTCTCACTCCCTTCCTACCCGCGCGATAGCTCTCGGTCTCGCTCTCGCGGTGACCCACCATGAACCCTTCTTCGACATGCTATACCATCGTCCACGATGACATGGTCGATGCCCCTGGCACCCAAGAGCTCAGAAATGCTCTGCAAAAAGGGTCAGACGAAGTCAAGCTCGAGACTATGAGGAGGATCATCGTTGGCACCCTCAACGGTCAAGGACACGTGAGTACCATTTGCGCACTCATGTTTGAGCGATACAGCGGGTATTGATCGAGATGGTTTTGGTCGCGAATTCAGCCTCAACTTCTCATGCCTATCATTCAATATGTCATGCCATCACGTAACAAGCAGCTCAAGAAGATGCTGCATTTCTATTGGGAGTGAGTCAATCATCCCTCCGGGTCAAGACAGGAGGAGACTTGCTTGATACTAACCGCGGATTTGTGGTAGGGTTTGTCCCAAGCTTGACGAGAATGGGAAGCTCAAGCAGGAGATGATTCTGGTGGTGTGAGTGATCTCGTCCTTTCCCTTATCTCGTAGGGTTTCGCTGACATTCCATTGATGTACAGCAACGCAATCCGAAATGATCTGGTGAGAAGCAAGGATGACCGTTGCCAACGTTTCGTGACTGACACTCGACCTTCATTAGCAACATCCCAATGAGTATATCCGAGGAGCGACGTTGCGATACTTGCAGAAGGTTAGAGAAGCAGAACTACTTGAGCCTTTAGTACCCACGGTCCGATCATGTCTGGTGAGTGATCCAAGGTTGGCATGGTGTTTCTACGCAAGCGTACTAAAAATGATTCGCACTGTCTGGTAGGAACACCGACATTCGTTCGTCCGAAAGAACGCCGTCTTTGCCGTCTACACCATCTTCCAAGATCACGAACATCTCATTCCTGACGCACCAGAACTGTTGGACACATTCTTGGCTGCTGTGAGTTGCTTCGTTCACGCAATTCCGGTGCATGGTGGGTGATCCTGTGACTGACGATCGGTTGTGGTTTTTTCGCTCTAGGAATCCGACTCCACATGCAAGCGCAATGCTTTTGTCACCCTCTGCAACATCTCTCAACCTACTGCTGTCCGGTATCTCCTCAACAACTTCGATCAGATCGCCGGTATGGACGAGTTGATGCAGATGGCTGTGATTGAGCTGGTAAGGAAAGAGGCCAAGACAGAAGGTGGTCACAGAGTAAGTTGTTGTTTGTGTGTCAGTGCCAAGTCGGAGTTCTGACTCACTATCCCCTAGGCGAAGTGGATCCGTTGTATCTTCGAGCTCCTGAATTCATCGTCGCATGCCGTGAAGTACGAGGCCGCTACAAGTCTGACCACCCTCACGCAAAACCCAGCAGCCGTCAAGGGTGAGGTTTTGCTCGAAAATGATAGTCGGTACACTGACAGAAACCTCAGCTGCTGCTGCTGCCCTTGCCGAACTGATTGTCAAAGAGGCGGACAACAACGTCAAGCTCATTGTCCTCGACCGATTCAATAACCTTCGATCGAAACACGAGCACGTGCTTGACGGTATGGTGATGGACATCCTGAAAGTGTTGTCGAGGTGAGTGCCGTGGTGTGAAGTGCGAAGAAGTCCGAACATAGCTGACCTGATGCTTTACAGTCCGGACATGGAGGTGAAGAGAAAGGCTCTTGGTATCGCATTGGAAATGGTCACCAGTCGAAATGTGGAGGACGTCGTGTTGTTCTTGAAGAAGCAATTGCAAAGCACTCTTGACCAGGAGTTCGACAAGGTGTGTTGCCCGTTTGAGCTATGTTTCAATTCTCGGCTGACTTGTTCCCCGGCAGAACCTCGAATACCGTCAACTCCTCATCCAGAGCATCCACTCATGCGCTATCAGATTCTCCGAAGTGGCGGCTAATGTCGTTTACGTGCTGATGGACTTCCTTGGTGACTCCAACAACCCCTCGGCCGTTGATGTTATTGCATTCGTGCGAGAAGTCGTCGAGAAATTCCCGGACCTTCGATCAGCGATTACCGAGAAACTTGTGTCGACCTTCGGCGAGATCAAATCAGGAAAGGTGTTCCGTGGAGCGATGTGGATTGTTGGAGAGTACTGCGAAGGTGCTACGGATATCAAGAAGGCCATCTCTGAGATCAGGAAGGTCCTTGGAGAGATTCCTATTCTGGCATCCGAACAGGTATGTTGCCGAGAATCCCACGAGCTGGAGCGTGAAGACTGACTTGAGCGCAGCGATTGCTTGACGAGGCGGAAGCGGCCGACGAACATTCCACAGAAAAACAGCAGGACCAACCGAAGGCGATCACCACGACCCGTGTCTTGGCCGATGGCACCTACGCCACCGAGACAGTCTACACTTCTACAGCTGCTGCCGCTCGACTTGAGCAGGTCCGCGCTGCAACGAAACCCCCACTTCGAGCCCTGATCCTTGGCGGTGATTTCTTCACCGGGAGTGTCCTCGCTGCCACCCTCACAAAACTCGTCCTGCGATTCTCAGAGGCGGAACCCGACAGCCAAGCAGTCAACACGCTCCGAGCTGAGGCTATCCTTATCATGACCAGTGTCATCCGAGTTGGTCAATCCAAATTCGCTGCAGTTCCCATTGACGAAGACTCACAAGAAAGGATTATGAATTGTATTGAAACATTGGCGGAGCTGCAGGGAAGCAAGATCTTGAGCGATGTCTTCTTGCATGATACCAAAGCAGCTTATGCCAAGATGGTCGCTACAGAGGAGGTGAGTATGTTCGTTGATCAGTGGAAATGACTCTGCTCACTTTAATCGCTCTCACTGCAGAAGAAGGCTTTGGCTAAGAAGGAGAGGGAGAGCAAGGTTGCGACAATCCAAGCGGACGACCTTATCTCGTTCAGACAATTATCAAAGAAGTCTACAGTTGGCGATGTCGACGACGTGAGCTCCAAGTTTCTCGTATTCAAAAGGAGTGGGGTTGTTAGCTGATCGTAGGTTTCAGTTTGACGATCTTGTCAAAGCCACCGGTGCCACCGAGGTCAAGGATGACTTTGTTTCCAAGCTCTCTCGAATCTCACAACTCACCGGATTCTCCGACCCAGTATACGCGGAGACCGTCGTCACACTGTCTCAGTACGATATCATCCTCGACGTCCTCCTTGTCAACACCACGAACGAGACAATGCAGAACCTAACAGTGGACTTTGCGACATTAGGTGATTTGAAATTAGTTGAGAGACCAGCAGCAGTTACGCTTGCTCCCCAAGGCTTCCACAGTCTGAGCGCCACCGTCAAGGTGTCTTCGACCGAGACTGGGTGAGTGGCGATGCCGGTCGGCATTGCACTTGAGGGAATTTTTCGCTGATCCGTGTTCCTAATTCTCCAGTGTGATCTTCGGAGCTATCACTTACCAAAAACAAGGTGCATCAGACGCGGATGTTACCATTGTCATGTCGGATATTCACGTTGATATCATGAGCTTCATCAAGCCCAACTACGTCAACGAGGCGCAGGTGAGCTGTCTTTGTGCTATCATGAAAGGAGGAATAGTAGTTGATCGTCTGCGTGGCAGTTCCGAGCGATGTGGACCGAGTTTGAGTGGGAGGTGAGTTGGCACTGTATGAAAAGCAAGCAAGCGGATAGATGCTGATTACAATCTTCTTTCCTTCTCCAGAACAAGGTGGCCGTCCAGACATCCATCAGCGATCTTCGAGCATACCTGGACCATCTCCTCAAATCCACGCACATGGCCTTACTTACGCCGGAAGCCGCCCTTTCTGGAGACTGCGACTTCCTCAGTGCCAATCTGGCCGCGAAGAGTCTGTTCGGCGAAGACGCGTTGGCCAATGCGAGTATTGAAAGAACGGAAGACGGGACGATATCAGGTCATGTCAGGATAAGAAGTAAGACTCAGGGTATCGCCTTGTCCTTGGGTGATAAGATCACGTTGAGTCAGAAGGCTTCTTCGAAGGTGTAGACAGTGGGTGTGATTCGAGGGATTTGGTATACAGTTGTGTAAGACAGTACGAAAATCATGATGCAGATATGTTTATGGCATTGCGCGCATTTCCTACGTTTGGATCGACCTCCTAACATGTTTCTCTCTGTTTACTGCATCGTTTCTGGGCCGATGTCGCTGATCTTCGCTCTTGGATCTTTCGACCGAGACTAGACCCTATCGACTTTCTCTGCTTTCCAGACTACGGAGACACGACATCATCAGTACAAGTTCGGACACCATTGAAAGGGGCAGGGAATTTGTTTGGAATAACGTGAACTTCGATCGATGACTCACAAGAAGCATACATGTTGACTCTATCGATCGCCTTTCCGTCCTCGCGGATATCTATCGGGGAGACTGAGACGTGATAAAACACAAAGATCAGCTACAGTACGTTTACATGTGCTCGAATCTCGCTCGGAAGGGCGAACAAATCGTTTCACTTTTGTTTAGGCAAGGCAAGAAAGGGATGGAAAGCACGTCGATGACTCGAAAACCTGTACCACGTTTACATATCCCGAGTCACTCACCTTTGAATCCTACCAACTCGAATCGTTGGATATACCAAGGCTTCTTGCCCGCACTTCTCCACACTGCCATCCCACCCATCTTGAGCACTCGTCGCATTTCCAGTATTTCGTAATCGAGCTCGGAACGAAGATGTTCGAGGGCCATCTCGGGGGTGGGATCAAGGGTGTCTCGTGGTTCGGACGTGGGTGCCGGGAGGGGGGTAGATGGGGAGATGGGGTCGAACCCTGCCGATGCGAATGGGGATCAGAGAAGAAAACCGGGTCAGTGTCATATGGTCCATATCGTATCATGGAAAGAACGATTCGCAGAGGACTGGGAGAAGTGTGCAGAGATACAGTACTCGCAAGATCTGTCATACTGTGTTCTTCCGAGAGCCACTCACAATCCATAGAATCCATCACGATAATCTTGGTCAGACTCTCATCTGGAAGTCCTCTCAAAACGCTTGAACCAACCGGAAAATCAGAACCGCACTTCTACTGTATGGTCTCGCACAGCCGCACATCCACTCACTTCAGGATGGTATCGGTGTGCAACTTGAAACTATCGGTGCCTCGTCCAGCTTTCAAGGTCTTGAATCCCTCCGGTTTCAGATACGCAGGACATGAAGCGCGAGTGTATCGACCGTTCAAACAGAGTAAGAAAAAGTAGTTGTCGTCCTGTGCGAAGTGATGTATTCGTGTGATCAGCAATTTGCCGCTTGGTTCCATTCGCTGGACAACGATACTGTATGCCATCGTGATGATATTGGACACACTGCACCCACCTTCAATGTGGTGAGCTTTGGGATAGGATCGAAAGTCGCCGTGACGAAGTCTTCCACACTGCCATCTTTCAAGAAACAGTTCATCTGATTCATAGGCACACCCAGTGCGTGCCAATTGAAAAGTCTGAATATCACCACACCACACCACATCAGAATCACCGGCAAGGGTGTCAGCTGTTAGTGCTGGCCTTGCCTCTGTCTTTTCGACAAAGTGATAACATATATGTGACAATTTGTGAGACTCACGGATTTCCCAGGAAAAGCTTCATCATAACTCTGTTCAAGAAGACAGGCTTCAAGCTCTTCGTCCAGATCCTTTCTTGTTCTTGAGTAGAAGACGCGTTGAGTATCCGCCTCACATCGCCTCGAACTCCCGCCAGGAAGAATGCAACTTGAGCCAGACGTAGAGCCCAACCTGAATATCCGCGGAAGTAGAAGTTGCGGCAGAACTGGGAAGAATGGGCTTTCCAGTATGCGTAGGCGTGGCTGCCAATGGATAAGTTAGTTGACGTGTCAGTACTGTATGGGTTCCACTGTCCTCTCAAGAAGGCTACAATCAGGTCCGCTTCTCTGAGGATAGGCGAAAATCCAGTATGAGAAGGTCAACAACGGTACTCACGAAGAGAGGAAAGGGGATAGCTTGGTCGTCAATAGCTTCTCAAATCGAGGATGTCGTCCTTCTCCGAACAACATCCAGAAATCATTGTACTCGAGCGCTTGGATGGCTGCCAGCTTCAACTCCAGAATATGGCCTTGACAAGGGTTCATATCTGCCACAAAGAGTATGACAGTTGGTCTCACGCTTGTCCACTAGCAAGGGTGCAGTGAGGAAACGACTCACCGACAGCATGTATCCGTGCTGGTTGAGCCGCCAGCGCATAATGAAGGACATTGTCGCCCGCGGAAGTGATGGCAAGTACATGATCTTCCTTGTTGATTCCTAGCTTCTTGACGTCCACAGCAGGGTCTTCCCATGTCTACAGGTGAGGACACAATCAGATCAAGTCCCAATTGACGGGGTCCTCGTCTTATGGCATGTAGAGACTCACCCATCCATAAATGTGCGTTCTGAACTGTTCATGAATTTTCTCCTCGAGATACGGTACTCGCCAAGCCTGTGCGACCTTATCGGTCCCGAACAACCTCTCTGAGACTAGTGAGACTCACCTTGCGCAGATGGTAGTGGAAAGGGCTCAAAGGGGCTCCCACTTCGTGAATTGTCTGTTCGACAAGACTCGGTCCCAGACTCAATTCAGGCATCTCAAACGTCATCTTGGGCGAGGGCATCGCAGGGTCACCAAAGGGAGAGGTGGGAGTGAGCAGACCACCATTTGTCTGACCGAAGTGGTTTCCGGCATCCACCTGGAAGGATTTGGCGATGGCAGTAGCATCGCGTTGACGAGAACAGCCAAGGAAAACGTAGCTAGGCAAACAGGTCAGCAGAGCGGCTTTGTCGCCTTGAGAGACCGCTATGTAAAGCGTCCTCTACTCTCTCAAATACCAGTGGAACGTACTATGGGATTTGGATGAACCACGAATTGAGGAAATTGTTCCGTCCATTGTACGTCTTGATCGTCCCCATCTTGTACTCGAGATAGTCTGACGTACCGCGATACGGTCTTGATGATCAGCGACGAGTACTCACAGAACAGGTTGTGATTGGTCTCACCCCTCCTCGATCCGTGGAGATGCACATTGTCCAATTCAAACCAACATTCCCAGAACCACTTTGCGAACCAAGAAAGTCGTTTGCTCGCGGTGCCAATTGCCTAGAGGATCAAGAGGTATATCAACACAAGGTGAAATGATTGCCTATCTGGTCTGCGCACAGGACTCACTCTCTCTTTGTTGTCAGCCGAGCGGGAGGTGTAGAAGTCCACGACGCCCATGAGACCTTGTTGCGGATCAAGGACTTGATCGCATCGATCCAGAAGCTGGTAGAACGGTGGGATCTACACCCACGAGACAGCTCAGCAACTTGGTGAAGGATCTCTAGACCCCTTGAGGAAAGCAATAGTCCATGTGTTCTCACGATGCAGCTACGGCCGGCGAAAACTGTCACCAACTCACCATCGATAAAGAATAACTCATCGTGATAGCAGTCAAGCTCCCTCTCGGATCCAGCTCCCCACTCTCCCATTCAGGAAGGACGAAACGGCTCGCATCTTGACACAGAACATGGACATTCTTCCATCCTCGCGCTTTGATCCTCTCCCTTGCTATGTCGAGTAATGGCTCGCAGAGATCGATGAGGTATATCGCGTCGAAATATGTCAAGGGGAGATATTCATCCCTGCGAAGAACGGAGAGAACAATCAGAATTAACCCATGCCCTATCGTTCTTCGTCTGTGGCCACTTTGTTTTACTTCTCATTGGGCCTAATGTCACCCGATAGTGATCATTCACAACAGCCAGATCGATGATCAAAGGAATGGGATGTCTTTTCTCGAGCTCTACTTACATCTTCTCAATATTCCAACCTGTCCCACCACCCAGATCTACCCAAATCTTCAGCTTCCTGCCACCCATCGCATATCCACCTCTCCCGACACCAGGACCCGCAGATCTCGTCTGTATCTGCGTCTGCGCCTTGAGATGACTTGCCAAAAGAGCCAACATCGTCTCTCTCCCTTTCAACAACCTCGACCTAGTCGCATCATACAGATCCGCTTGTCCCTGATAAAACCTGTCCAAGCGATCTTTGTGTTCGTTCCCCATTCCCTTTCCCGGGTTGGCGGCGGAGAGGAATGGTTTTAGGAAACAGCTGTAAGCGAATCGGAGGGGAATTTTGAACGCTGAGCCAAGACCTAAGATCAGGAGAAGGGATGAGAGGAAGGTGAGGCCGTAGCCTAGAATCGAGGGCGAGAGGAGGAGCTGGGTTTGAAGGAACGACTTGAGAGGTCTGAGTGAGGGCGTAATAGTGAGACAGTCGGTCATCAACGGCGTGGTCTTGGTCTTACATAGGGATATGGGAGGTCGTCAGACCTACCTGAAGTACAAGCAGAGAGCTGCTGATCCTGCGATGAGGGATAGTCGACCGATAGTGGCCTTCATAGCTCTCTCGTGCGACGGGGTCGGCTTTAAGACAGCTGTCATCGTACAGTTGACGATCTGGACAGTGGAGATGTACTTGGATCAAACGAGACGGACAGAGTAGCACTGATCTCAGAGACGCGAATCAGATATATTACAATACCTACCACCCGCCGGGCTACATATACCTCAATTGACACGAACGGCGGTCCTTGACACGTCGGAAACATTCTACCGTATCCAGATCTGACCTTTGCGTCCTGCGCTAGTACACCGCTCTCAACGTACCCCTCTTCATCGCCTGGACGCCACCATGCGATACGTGCATACAGTGCATACACTACTCGGGGCGCCGACAGGAAATACACGATGGAACGTGCTTTATCCAGCAACGGTCGAACGTGGTCAAAACCAGGTGGTGGCGGTGTTACAGTGGCAAAAGCAGACGCGTCGTGCGTTTCGGGGGAAGAAGAAAGCATCAAACGTGCTCTTGCGTTGTAGAGGCAGAGGTAACTCACTAGCCCAGACTCGTAGAACCGCTTGAACGGCTCGTTCTGCACCTGGTACGCCTTGTGCATGTGCTCGGGTCAGACCAATCTCCGATCATTCACTAGTCGCACTGAATATATAGAAGATGCATCCGTCAAAGAGATGTGTTCGTCCTACCAACCCATATCCCAAAAATGTTGTTCCACGTTATATGATGCAAGGTATATAGACAGTCAACTTGTAAAACCCGTCCTCATGTTTCTCGACAAAATGTTGTCTTGCTTCCATACTCTCTGGCCCCTCACTTTTAACAGCCTCAACTCCCGAATGTATAGCCATACTCAACTCGTATCCTCCCTGAGCCCAATCATCACCACTGCGTAATGTGATCAAGGCGAAGGAGCTTCCTTGCCGTCTTTCACCCTCTTATCCTTCAACTTCCTCAACGTCACCTGATGTTCATGCACATGATCAATGATCCTCGACCGAGTCCAGCTGCTTGGCAACGGGTCGATCTCTTCAAGGCGTGGGGGCGCCTTATTGCTCGAAACGGCAGTCTTCTTCTCTTGTACACTGTGCACTAAGCATGAGTACCTTGAGTGACAGGCTACGACCGGAAATATTACTCACAAGCACAGTTTACATCTCGTTTCACCTCTGTTGGTCTGGATGCAGACGGAGAGATTTTTATCGATCCATTCCTTCTTGACTGGTCGATCGATAGCAAATGTTCCACTTCCGGTCGGCGTGAGTACATGAGGAGAGGCGATGTCTGCAATACAGAGGAACGTTTCACATAAGCGGTCAGCGATACAAGCTCAAACCTGATAGAGATTGGGGTAATTACGTACCCTCAGGAGAATCGATCCTGCGTCGCTTTCTCATAGGAGGCACACTAGGTCCAGCTTGAAAAAGCGGCTGTGACTCGATATCGTCATCATCCCTGGGTAGGAACAGCGGAGTGACTTGAGCGGTCTTCCTCTTTAATATGGGACTTCTCGAGGGGTCCGACTGACTAGGCTGATTGAGCTCTAGAGCGGAAGCCGTCTCTGCAGGCTATTACGTTGATAGCGTTCGTCAGTTGCACACCCTTCCGACTTTGCAAGTGCAGCCTACCTCTTCCTTGATCCTCGTGTCCGCAGTGGTATTTTGGGATCCTCCGCTCGTGACGGGCCGTTTTGCCGCTTTCAGTTCCTATTGTGCAGTTTCATAGATCAAATCTTGAGCCCAATTGAATTGCTCAGCCGAGTTCATCTATACTCACCGTCTGTGCTGTCTTATATCGCTCTTTCCACTGGTTCCTCTCGTCTCGTAACTTCTCGATTTGTTGCTCCATCGTACTCAGCTCTTCCCTATCAGCCAGTCTCTCCGACGTGCTAGTCATCAAATGCTGACTGAAACCGTCTAAGCGTCGCTTCATATCATTGTTTTCGTCCTTGAGCCTTTGGATCTCCTGCGACTTGTTATCAACCTGCGTCTTCAGAGCGTCTCGTTCTGCCTTGGTGTCGATGACCTTGTTCGCTGTTTGGTCGGCCACCAGTGACATTTCAGTTCGAAGTTCGTCCATATCAGATTCCTTCGCTGCCAATGCCGATTTCGTTGTCTCCAGCTGTGATTTGATCTCCGCCAGTAACTCTTTTTGGTTCGCCAATTCTTCTGCTTTCGCCTTCATCCCTCCTTCATCGTTACGAAACTGGTTCCTCATCTCCTCGACGATCGTTCCATCACCACTTTGACCTTCTTCAGCTTTCTTTCGCTCTTGGACTTCGCTCAACACCAGCTGCAAAGAATTGCAGAATTCCTCGGCCTGATCAAATTCCCCTTTCTGTGTCAAGATGCTGGCCTCTCGTCCCACGAGACGTTGGATGTTCTCGCCCCATTGCAAAATGTGCTCAAGCGCTTTTCGGGTTGACGAATCCTTTGGCACCGGCGGAGAAGCAGGCTGTTGAGCTGATTGCTCGAGCTCAGCGATTTTGGTTTTTAGTGGCTGAATGACCTTCTCAAGCTCGATGATCTTTTCAGTCAGCACGCCAACCTCTTTCTGCCGTCCGGACTTCTCGTCGACCAGTTCCTTTTGCGTTGCCGTGTGTCTCTTTGATAACTCCTTCATCCTCTCTCGAACTGCGACCGCAGATCCCATCTCGGCGAGCTCCAATTTCAGCGCCTCCACCTCCTTCTTCCGCGCTTCTTCCAACTCTGCCATCTTCTGATTGTTTTTCCTGATATTAACTCGCAATTTTGTGACTTCCAGAGCCTGAGCGTCATTGTCAGAGGCGGAATCGGCGGGCACTGACCCGTTGTGATTGTTTCGAATCGAGTGAATTAGCTGCTCGTAGGTCGTTTTAAGTACCTCTATTTCTTTGACCTGCTCTTTCTTGAGCTTCTCGATCCCCTTGCGATGGTTGATACCGTTCTCATCAAGCACTTTTTGCTTCTCCGCCGCCAAAGAAGCCTTCTCTACTGTGAGCTTTCGAACCTCTTGCGAGAGGCGCTCTTCACGCTGTGACAACCCATCTGCCTGAGTGGCTCTTGTCATCTTCTGCGATTCGGCTTTGGTCCGCTGCAGGATGTCCCGTAAGGTGCGGATCTCTTGCTCCTTCTGAACATTATAATTTGATGTGGCCTGAAGCTTCTCATTCGCCTCCTTGTATTTCGCCTCGCAGGTCCTTGACTGCTCGATGGCCCAATTGAGGTTATTTTGGAGGTCTGATTCTTTCTTCTTCTCATTTGCTAATTGTGCTTGCAGCTGAAAGATGACGGCCGAGTTATTTTGAGTCGATTGGTGTTGAGTCAGAAGGGCGACCAAGCTGTTCATCTCCTCATATGTCTGGTCGTCTGCTGCTGTGAGCGTGCTCCTGGGAGCGACTATCCTCGTCAGAGCATACCCAGTCCGTCGCGGTCGAATGGCACTTACCATGCTTCAGAGAGATGAGCCGAGACCTTTCTCAGAGCTTCCTCACGTCTCTTTCGAATCCGGGCGACCGCTGGCCCTTCGGGCGCATTGAATCCAATAACGTTCAATACGGGCTGCGTGATCAAATTTGACTGGGCAGCGGGGTGTGGAGTGACGGGCTGTCGAGTGGACTGTATTGACGCATTCCGAGGCAAAGGACCAGCGGCGAGATTTGCCGATACACCAACCCGAGGAGTTGACGTGGTACGTCGTAGCGGGGGCCCAGCCGGGGCCTGCGGTTGCGATAAAGGTTGCTGCTGAAGGGAGCCGTTGACGAGCGACAAGGTAGAAGGGTGTCTTCCCGATTGCGTTTGCTGACCAATATGTCTTGCTTGGCTTGCATGGTCCTGAATGACATCCGAGATGGTCTTTTCCCCCAGCTGTCTCAGATACAAAACGTCTCGGTTGGCTCGAAGTACATCTTCGACACTCATGTTTGAAGCCAAATGGAGCAACAAGTCTTTCGAGGATATCCGGATTTGAGCTGCGTTGGGGGGATCGAAGACATGAGTATATCGGGCGACGGAAACATGCATTCTGTTGCGGAATGTCTGACCGCCCTGGATCTGCAGGTCGAACTCCTCAAAGTCCGATTGTCGAGACGAGAGCCGGGGAATGATTGAAGATGATTGCGCGTCCACCAGGGGAGAGGCAACGCCATTGCGAGTTTCGATTGATCGCTGTACACCGTTATGGCTCGATCGGCCTGCGACTGCGTTCATGCTGACAGGTGTATCAGATATAGTGATGAGGTTCTGCTCAGCTGCAGTGGCGGTATGACTCGAAGCGGGTAAATTGGTCAATGAGCTCCCTGTTGGTGGCTGAGCGGATGCAAATTTGGACAGGGGGTGTGTATTATCTGCCATCGTTGAAATTCCAGCATTCGCAGGCGTGGTTGCGCTTTCGACAGAATTCTGCTGATTCGTCGAAGACTGGTCGGGGATGTCGTCTGGACCAGGCGACGGGGACAGGACGATGGGTCTGCGAGTATTATCAGGTGGGTCAATGGCTCATCTACAAGGAGGTCGATCGGACGTACGAATGCGCTCTGCCAGATTCCACCTTGTCCGTACTTGAAGCGCTGCGTTCTTCGACGACGCCGGTCGCTGTCGGATCCGTCGAGGGAAGTTGTAATGCAGATGCCGCGCATCCGTTCCAACTCCTGATTTCATTCCCACCACAAGTACTACTCCCAGCTGCTTGACCTGTCCCACTTTGATCCGCGAGGACGTTGTCGGTGACCCAACTGGGCATGCTTGACGTTGATGATGTTCCGGTGCGACTGAACGAAATCAGCGGGAAGGGAGGTATATGATACTCATCTGGTTCGTCGGGGTTCCCTTCTGCTCCTCATTCAGAGAACCTTGAAAGGATGTGCAAGACGGATGAGAAAAGGAGAGGAAGAAGAAGAAGAACGGGAAAGGAGATCAGATATATATATACGTATTCGCTGCTGATGCTATCTGCTGTCAGTCCATAAAGTCAAAAGAGGTCAAAGCGCAGAACGACCAGGAAAGACAGACAGATCGCGACCGAGCGCAAACTTTCCCACGGTCAACGCGTCTTGTCCCTCTCTCAACCTAATGTTGTGTTTTTGCTATCTTCTCTCAATCGTCTTTCCTCGCCGAGTGATTCGACGTCACTTCCACTGCGGCTCTTGTTGCAAGTGAGATCGACCCCCCAGATCCAACAGACTCACCCACTTACACTTCGAAGGAGACCTTTCTCTCACCCGTTTTGATAGGTCACCTCATCACCCACTCACGCTACGAAAATGAGCAGATAGTATCAAGTCCACTCCCAAACAGCGTGTAATCGGAACTACGCAACGCGTTTCTTGGTTTTCCGACCGGGTCATCCATAATGTCTTTCGTCTTCCCTTCTTGGTCGACGGCGTTCTCGCCTGCCTTTCATGAGGATGCAAAGGCCATGCTGGAGGCGGCTCTGAACAAGGTGAGTGGTGTGAAAAGCAGAGATCAGGTCAGACTCTGGAGTCAGCCAGGCTGATTCCTTTGCTTTGATCGACAGGGCAACAAACCGCCTGTGATTCAAGGAAGGATCGAAGTAGTCGAACTGAGTATGGGAGAGCAAGTGAGTCATGACGTTCATACTAAATGATCTGCATAGTGTCCAACACACGAACGATCACCCGTTGACCATGTATCACAGCCACCGACGCTGACTCTCCTCGAAATCGGTGATCTCTCTCTTGACCGCTTTCGAGGTATACTCCGATTGGGCTACACAGGCGATGCATGGCTCGAAGTGCGATGTAGAGTGCAAGCAAATCCGTTATCGCACAATCCAAACCTCCATCCCTCTTCAACGCTTCCACTCTCCACTCCGCTTCTTGCCTCTCAACCTCTTCTTGTTCCCATGACCTTACGACTATCGAAACTCCATCTTCGGGCGATCCTCATCCTGGTCGTATCCGCGTCAAAAGGCATCACTCTGGTGTTCAAGAATGATCCCTTGCAAAACGTGGACGTCTCATCAACATTTGATTCGGTTGAGGTGATAAGGGGATATCTACAACAGGAGATCGAGGGACAACTGCGAGAAATGTTCAGAGAAGATTTGCCGGGTATCATCCATCGTCTCAGTCAGAGATGGTTCACCGGCACAGGGGTCGGCGGAAAGGTGGAAACGCCGTATCGAGATGGAGGAGAATACGGAGCTCGGTCATTGGACGAAGAAGATGAAGAAGCCGAAGACGACCCATATGCCGAGAAGGAGATTTTCCCGCCTTATGTGCCCACACCGTCACCGAGCAATAATGTCAATCTCACGCCTCGACGACAGGCACTTGCCAAAGCCGCTAGATCAAGACGACTGTCAAATGCTGTATCGGAATCACCGACCTCTTACACCACTTTCCCCGATATAGAGGACTACGATCCCACATATGGCCTCAGACCTGAAGGTCTCCCCACCCATAGCGGGTATGAAGCATTCGGACGTTTATGGGAGAAAGCCAGGGAGGGCGGAGGGAGGGGGCTGGGTTCACTTATGTCTGTGCCTAGGGAAGAACCGGATGAAGATAGAGGGGATGTCAGCGATGGTGATTGGGATGAGGATGATGACGATGGAAACAGAAGTTTCGATATGGTAGAAATGGACGAATCCCTACGAGCAATTCCCCAACCTCTCAGATACAACTCAAGACGACAATCGACGATGTCCCTAAGTGGCTCAGGATATGGTGATGAGAAGGTGATGGAGTGGGAGACCTTCCCAGCGGTCGGAGGTGGAGTGATCACACGGCCAAGAGTGTACCATTCTCAGTCGCAAATCAGAGCGCCTTCGGACGCAGGTGGATCTCAGGCAATGCCTAGTCCTGCTGGGACAGCTACTGGAGGGAGCGTCACAGCAAGAGCGAGCTCTGTTGGCGGTGCTTCGTCGACTATAGGGGTGAGTGCATCTGAAAATTCGAGTCTGATCATCGGGACTGATGGCATCTGCGTAGAGTGTCAAAATGCGCAATTACCTCCCTCAAACCCCCGGAATGAACGGGTCTCGCCGGCCTGGACCGTCAAGCCTGCGACGGATGGTAACCAGTCGATCAGATGTCTTCCTCTCTTCAAACATAGCACAACGTCATCAGCCTACTCGCTCAGAATCTTTTGCTGCTCTACCTCCCCCATCATCGTACAGTGTATATCAACAGCAACGATCTGCCTTATCCCGTCGATTGTCCAACACAGCTGCATCCTCCTCAGCAGCGCGAACGTCCGGTTCAAGCTGGGAGACGTCTGATCGACCTAGTCGTTCAGCTACCCTGTCGACACTTGCCTCGTCTCAGCTGCCTTCATCAAAACCCATGTCGATAACTTCCAAAGCACAAGTGGCCAAAATCCGCAACCCATCGATATCCGGGACCTCGCCTGGCACCTCTTTTCCTCCAAGAACAATGGGTCCGGGCGGCATCACGTTACCCATGAACAACTCGGTCTCTCAACTGGCGACGTTATCGCATTCCGCACATACGCTTTCACCGTACGCCAGAGGACATGAGCATATCGCTGTGAGAAGTTTCCCTTATTTGGGTAAAGGAACAGGAGGTGGATCGACACCCAGTTCCCATCCAGGTTCCAGTGTAGGGGACAGCGCAGCGAGAGGGGATGTCAAGGTCAAGGCAAAGAGAAAGAGGATATACAGGCTGGGATCGAAGGCGAATACGGAGGCAGTCAACCCAGCATCGGGTTTGGCAAAAGGCGCAGTCGCATGGCAGGCCGATCGTACTCCCCCTTCACCACAATCGTCAGGTGTTGATACCTCCTCGCACGGCGAGGAAGCTTGGCAGTCGACGCATCTCATATCTGATCAAATCGGTCAAGCGAACAATCGGTCGCCAATGCGACCCAATATGGTTCGCGCGCCAGATTCAAGGACGTCGTATGGGTTTCCACCGCCTCCTAGTATACGCTTGGGATGAAGTAGCTCGGACACGATACATGAGGTGGTTCTGTTGCCAATCTGATCCCGCCAGATCCGATAGATCGTAAAGGGGGATGACCATTATGCATTCAAATAACGAGAAATGCCACGAGTAACCTATGATACAATTCAGTGTCATTCGAAGATCGTTACGGACCACCTCTCGTCATTCTAGCCAATCGCC
Organism: Kwoniella newhampshirensis; assembly: GCF_039105145.1. Lineage (NCBI taxonomy): Eukaryota > Fungi > Basidiomycota > Tremellomycetes > Tremellales > Cryptococcaceae > Kwoniella > Kwoniella newhampshirensis. Next base: position 737,841 of record NC_089963.1, read on the forward strand.
AAATCTTTAAAGAAGCATGTGGGATATCTTTTTTAAGAACTGGTCGAGTGCTGATTTTTCCATCTGGTGCAGATCACTCACTACTCGCTTGGACGAGATTGGGAATAGGGGTAAAAGGACTGAAGCATGTCGTATTTTTAACTATTTCTGTTTCCGCAGCCCCTTCCGTCATTTGGAAGTATGTTTTTCTTTTTTCCCCTTCGGACCCTTCGCTGTGGTCCATCGCAGCACATGGCGACGATGCGGTGTTGATCGGTTTGTTGTACCTGTGCCGTTTGGCTTGGCCCTGTTGTCGAAGGTGTAAATGCAAGAAAGAAGGGTGAGATGAGCCGCCCGATAAAGTCGGTGCAAACCGCACCCAGTCTCTCTCTGGTCCCCCCCCCCTCTTCATAAGCGAGCGAGCGAGCGATACACAACATTCTCCTTCCCGTGCTGACTGAATTGAAACATGTCAGCGTGTCTGTCCTACCGCCATCCGTCACCATGCATGAACAGAAACATGAAACCGACACCCATCATCGTGCTGTGTACGTGGTTCATTCCGTATCTCTCAGGGTTCACGACACCAAAACTTTACTTTTGCCCTCACTATTCTATCCGCACAATCCGAGTCTTGGCAAAAGTCAATTTACCACACACAGTACGAGTACGAGTATAGTACTACAAGATATTTTGATGAATGTCATCGTCGTCGTCGTTGTGGATGTGTTTCGCTCGCTTCTATATACGAAGGACCTTTGTCTGCATATGACACACTAGACATTCCTTTGCTCATCATACCAAGCGATCGTGACCGTGTCACAGCTGCGTCTCCGTACAGACCGACCGTTTAGTCCGCTTTTCATTCCCACGACGGTCTAGCTGCTCCTCCGCAGCAACAAGAGACATAACTCACATACCACCGACTGTGCTATTTTCTTCCTCGCTCCTTCCTTTGTGCCCCGATATACCCTTATTGCCAAGACTTTCTTACACATCGTGCGGATCGACTGGTCCATCAATGCTTTGAACAACGGACTCGTCACACGAACAACGTCTACCTTTCCCATCATATTCACATAAATGGTGCGAACGACCAACTATCTTCGATACACGACCAGACCAGCGGACCAGCGATTGATACCATCCCATGTCACAGCACATCTCGCCAAAGTCCCAGGTGGACAATGAAGCCTTCGTCTTTGACGCTCGACACCGGTCATATCCAGGCTCTCATTCCAGCTCCAGCTCAGCTACTGGAACACTTCTCGCGTCTGCTGGAGAGTCATCTACATCAGCGTCATCGTCCTCAGCCTCGACATCCAGTACACCTCGGTCATCCGAATCGGATCCCGAATCCGAGTCCTCTTCCTCCGCGGCCTTTTCCTCAACATCCACCTCAACAAGCAATCACCATCTCCCTTCGTACGCTTATCCACAGACACCTTCCTCGTTGAAGGGGACAAGGAGATTATCGTTCGTCTCTGAGTATTCGCAGAAGATACGACAGACTCTCCTCCTACCGAGACGTCGGTCGTCGATCCCTCTGGTGAGGGTAGCAAGACGGAAGACGACCCAGCTGGTTCTGGCGGGTGCGATCCTCTTCTTCACTGTTCTGATCGTGGGGGAATTGAGATCGCATAGGACGAGAAGAACTTTATGGAATAGAGAATACGGGTTGAGAGAGTGGGATATCAGACATCCAGGAGATAGGGTGGGAAACCTGATATCCCTAAGGAATGATTATGGGGCGGAAAAGAGGAGAGAGCTGTTGACACGAAGAAGACTCTCGGAAGGAGAAGAGACGAACGAGTTGTATCCTGACGACGAGGACACGTTGAGAAAGGCAGTGGGGGACAAGTGGCCGAGCTGGTGGGGAAACGTGGATGACGTGGGACCGAGTCCATTCGACCACAGACCGACACCTTTACCAGAAGGAAAGGCGAAGAGACGGATGATGTTCTTGACGGGTGGGTATCGTGGTGTTTGGCTTATCCGTAAGAAGTCCAAGCTGAGCGCTGTTGTGCTTCTCAGATTATCATGATTATCTGGAACGAATGAACACCCACACTTACGAGATTGTCGATGCCGCCCTGCGTCACCCTCATCTCAATGTAGACGTCTGGGGGCCCAATTGGGCAGGCTATAATCGGTCGATCCCCCTTTCAGCAAACATACGAAAACGAGCACATCGTTTGGCGCAGCTGGAAAAGTCCAAGAAGGAGTTTGAGGAGAGCCAAAAACGGGAAGCGGAGGAGAAGGAGAAGGAAAGGAAATGGAGAGCTAAGAGAGAGAGGCTGAGCAGGAGTTTGGAAGTGACCAGGTCACCTTTGCAGAAGAAGGATGACGAGGAGATGGAAGAGGACGATGAGGTGTGGATCAGGCCAGAGTGGAATGCAGATGTTCCAGAGGAGTGTAATAGTGAAGTCGAATTTGACATCGTCCTAACGATCTCGTGAGTGACCGGTGTCTTGGCTATCGACCCGCCATCGAGTAGAGGTTGGGATCCTGACGCATCACTTCGCAGCAACATCTTCAATGAGAACGATCCCCATGTCGACGCGCTTGACTGTGGCGCCCTCCTTGTCCAGTGAGTCGTCGCTCTCTACACCAGCTTTTTCATGCTACTTTATCTGGAAGATTCGAACTGATTGGTGCCATCCTCTCCGCTTTCTCTAATAGACAACTCGGTGATTGTCACTCTCTCCGATGCTCGTACGAGTGGTACCCTCACGCGAATAACATTACTCTGTCAAAATACGCCTTCGAATTGTTGGAGCTGTTCGACTATGACAAGGTAAAGGCGAAATATCCCAATTGGAATATTGGCATGTTTGGGCATAGTCCTGATACGGTACGCAGTGCTAGCGCCCTTCTGATGCGCGACAGCTTACCCAAGCTTGCGTGCTACCATAGGGCAACGAGTGGGATTTCTATCCTGTTCCTTGGGCGAATAAGACTGCCGATGCCAAAACGTTCGGCTACGACGGATCATGTGAGTGCTGATTTCCGCCGAATGCCTAGCAATTCTCAAGCTAAGCGCGCCCGTCATCTAGTCTACCCCATCCGGACGACGGTCACCAACGCCCTGAACGCCCATGAAGAAGATCCCCTCTCGGTGAACATCAACGACGTGATAATCAAGCGTCATCCTCATCCTGGATATTTCGTTTGGCCACCTGCCGAAGCCAGAGAAGTACCGTTGGAGACATACGAGCTAGGCCATGAATACTACCAAACTCATCTGATGTTGAGAGAAGATTTCGCGAAAGGGATGAGGGAGGCGAAGATCTGCGTCTTCGATTCCAGTCTGGAGAGGAAGATGATTCGGAAGGTGACTATCTGCGTACAACCAACCGTGACAAAGCCATGAAGCTGACGCCGGAACTATTGCAGTACGCTCAAGCCTTTCTGTCAGGATGTGTGGTCGCTGCCGATCTCCCTACCGAACAAGAAGACGCTCTGTCAAAATTCGTCATTCCTCTCAAATCCACTTGGTCGATAGAGAACATCAACGCGGCTCTCAAATACCACCTCGACAGACCCGAACTCCTGCAGCAGATGGCGTTGGACGGGTTTGCATACGCTAGACAGCATCTGACCACAACGTGAGTGCGGCATCCTAAGACGCTTTCGGATGAGGATGAGAAGCTGACGTTGGGTGTACAATGTGTTATAGCAACAAAGTCAGTCATATCCTAGAAATGGCGGATCACTACCGAGAGGGGTCGAGGGGATATGAATGTAAGTTGCTGGTCGCCATTGCATATCCTCATCTTCCTGTCAGACATGTGCTGATCCGATGCAGTCCCCTATGGCTTCTCGATGAGATGTAGATCGTACTGGAGCGATGAAGACTCGTACAAACCGTAAGTCGAGCTAGCTAGCTTTCTCCAATGGCAACGCGACACAAGAAGCACGGCTGACCGCTCTTGCGTGCCTGCCAACAGCCCATGGTGCGCTCAGGACAGCCACAGGGGATTGGAAGAGTGATTGAGGTGGATGAGAGATGGTTCAAGGTGTCCACCTCTCGGTTAGAGGATGGTAGGCCAAATGATTCGCTGTATACTGTATACTGTATAGGAGAGAATAACACCCACCGACATATCTCTACCTGGCGTTTTTTTTTTAATTCACGACTGATACCCAGCAAAATTTCATACCAAAGCTCCCAGACATATTGTAGCTTAGCTTATCAACAGTGCATGCATTATCAGAGCAACGCGCTCACCATCACCGTGCCCGGAAAACTTCGCGTTCGCGTTCGCTGTTGCCCAGCTCGTCTGCGCCCAACTTGATGATATTGGGATAGACGCTTGAGAGTTGAGTCATCATCCAGTCGTCTCAACGCTATTCGACAGTACGAGTACTGTACAGTACAGACACGCGATGGGAGATCCATACAGTACGGGTTCAGTGTCGATGTTCTTGTCGATTTAGAAGAAAGGAATTATTACCTTCGGGGTTAGCGATATTTGGTGGTTTCGTGTACGACATTTTATCCAGTATGGGATAGGCCCATTGGTCAGAAGCATTGGAAGGCAGCTCTGTGTACTGTACAGTACAGTACGCTACGAGTATGCCCTGAGGGATGGGAAGCATCGGTGCGTTTGTATGACTCGCGTCCGTGTCTCAAACGATCGGAAACGAGGCACCTGACATTGAATGATATCAAGGGCTCCATAGAAAAACAACAAGTCTATGCTCATAGCTTTGCATCTGCTCAGTGACATGCTTGTGCTCGTGGTAATGAACTGAGAAATTTACAACTGTCTGTCTCGCCGTGACCCGAATTTTTCTCTCAACTCATGATACACATCTGCAGCCCGCTTGCTCTGTAGGCGGCAAGTTTCCCACACTAGTGGTCCTCCACCTGCTCCACGTTCTCCACGATCTCCAAGACAAATGCAGATGTTACGCCGGGTATAGACCGCTCGGCATCGATGAAAGCTTGTCGAAGGCGGGCCAAAGCAGCTCGAGCATGATCATTAGGCACACGAGTGGCGAGCTACAATCGATAGCGTAATGGATCAGCAAAGCAAAGAGGCATCATAAGTGTCCGGCAACAGCACCCACGTTGTTGAGAGCTGGCACGATCACGCCTTCCAACATGACGTCCTCGTCTCCATCATCCTCATGTGTGGGGCCGTGAGAAGCTGAAGGCTGTGTTGCTACTGGTCCTGGAGCCTCAAGCACTGCGTTTCGAACGGTGGGGTACGCCAGCTGCGCGGCCTCCGGCGGGGGTATGGTCGTTTGAGACGCAGAAGATGGAAGGGTAGGCAACGCTCGACCATTGATGGAGGGAGGTTGATTCGATTCAGGGACGCGAGCAGGTGCTCTAGAGGCTGTCGTTATTGGGGATTTGCGGGCTCCTGCCATCGAATCGGAGGGTGGAAATGGGCGACCTGTAGCACGCGAAACCGTCCCTTGACTCTGAGGAGGCAGCGCGTTACGTACAGTCCCAACTAAATATAGGATCCGGATCAGTAGATGCTCAAAGCAGGATCACCACCTGCATACACTCACAGTCCCACAATGCTTCCGGAGCAGGACCGTAACCGGGTCTGCGGATATTCAATCCACCGTTAGCCAGGGCTTGAACGCCTTTCCAGTTGGCGTCCTACTCACTCAGATGACATGCCATCTCTCGAATCATCACCAGCCTTCGGCCCACCCTCAGCCTTGAACTTCTCGTATCTTTCTATCAGTTCCGTCAGGTATGAAGCCTTCCTCGCAGTCCTGATGAATTTGTGCTTCAGCAGATCTTTGGCGGATGGTCGCTAGTGACAAATCTCGAGACGTCAGTAAACTAGAGGTTGAAACGATGCCCTACATCCAAGCTTGACTCACCATTCGAGGATCACGCTGAAGACATAAGGACACGAAATCACGAAAGGTGCGCGAGAATTTGCTGTCATCTAGCTGGGGCGGTGGGTTCTTGGGGATCAAGAAAAGTACCTGTTGAGAGGCGTGAGCTTGGCAGAGTCGACGGGCTGACGAAAAGCTCACCTTCATCGGGTGTAGATCTGCATAAGGCGGTTCTCCCATGGCCATCTCAATGCAAGTGATACCTGAAGAGAGTCAGAAAGATCTGCATCGCTTGTAGCTGCTCCGAGCTGACTCACCTAGACTCCAGATATCTGCTTTGTGATCATACCCCGACTGCTTGATGACCTCTGGTGACATCCAATACGGTGTACCGACAAAAGTGTTCTGAAAAGGCGATTCCATCAGCTCAGATGTCAATCCAAAACTCCCTTTCGACGTACTTTTTTCGTCATCGTGGCTGTCAGTTGACCTGAAACACCAAAATCCGCAAGCTTGACATCTCCGTTAGAGGTGAGAAGGATATTGGCCGCTGACACAATGAAATAGAGTAGATGATTGAGCTCGTGCAGACATCGCCCACAGTATATGTGTGGCTCACCCTTGATATCCCTATGTAGCTTTCCTTCCCCATGCAAGTACTCCAGGCCCCGCAATAGCTCTCGAGCCAATATTGCGATGTATTCCTCTCTAAATATTCCCGCTTTCATCTGTATAAAAAGATCGCTACTGAGTCTGGTGTACAATATGGCTGAACCGAAAAATCTGACATACCAGATCAGAACATGAACCGCCCGAACAATACTCCATGATAATCCATAGATTTGAGCCTTTGAGATACGAGCCATGATATCTGTGGAAAAGCAAGTCGGTGAAAATTCGGGACACAGAGCTTGAAAGAGTTGAAAGAGTATACAACTCACCTGGTTACAAACTCGCTATCTAGTTGACCCAAGATCTGGATTTCTTGTTGAATATCATCGATCTCATCTTCGGCACTTTCGAGATCTATAATCTTGATAGCGACGGGTAACGAAGTTCTTCGATCGTACCTAGTGTCGAGAGTAGGGCAAAGCCAATCAAATGTTAGCAAGAGTTGTGTCCACGTCCAGCCCTGCTCTGGGGGGTTCCTTCAAGACTCGATCGTGCTTCCCTTCCAGATGGAGGTAGTGTGGGTTCAAATGATTTGCAACTTACCCCTTGTACACTTCTCCGAAACTTCCCTTTCCTATCATCAGACCGAACATCAGCCCTTTCCCGACCCCCGATCATGTCTCCCTCCAGCACTGTCTCCTGAAGCCGAAACTTTCACTCACCTATCCGATTCTGTCGAACGTAGAATTGTTCCGGGTCCGCATGAGGGTTATTTGAGTTGGACTGGGAATATGTGGACTACAAGTGCTCTCGTCCATTAGGTTACACATTCACCTCCGGGTTGGGAAGGTATGACAACGAGGAACCTACCATGATGCAGTACGAGGCGACGCTGTGATGTACGAAGAGGCTTGCCACCTAGCTGTGCCAAGGGCTGTATCGTTGGTCGTTATGAAAGCAGACGGCGGCAATGCAATAGTGTCAAGCGTGGGGTGGCAAGCGGTGGACGACCGAGAAGTATATAAAGCTGGGTAGTTGTTGTGAGAGAGCGATGCGAGAGTCAAGAGTGATGGGGTCAAGGTCAGAGATGATGAGGAGTGAGTGGATGGATGGATGGATGGATGAATTGTGTGTAGAGTGAGTGCAAAGCAGTGAGGCGCGTCGAGGCTCGAGCTGAAACATCAAGGACAACTGTGATTTCCCACGTGGAAGAAAAGTGACCCTGATTGATTTCTTTCTGTATACTGCACAGGACCAAGATATGTATATGCATATGGGGACAATCATATCTTATGGAGCAGGGACAGCTTGAGAAGAAAGGGATGGGATAGGTCCTAGGGGTGGGGTATCAGACCGGCGGTCTGACGCTGCACTGAAGTATCCATCGGCAGGGTATGACGTCTGAGCGGATGCTGTAGGTGGGGTAGACGGTCGAGGTATACGATGCAGAAGCCCGTACCTGGAGCACATGGGTGGTGTCAGCTGATGAGACATAGTCGCTCTGTTCTGGCCGACTTCAACGTACCCGATGCCGCATCCTATCAGACCCTCTCCTCCCCATTGCTTTGTAGGGTAGAGAATCACCTCCCGCAGGTTACTGCGGTGGTACATTGTCAGTCAGAGCTAAACGGTCTCTGCACATCGTCCTCCTCCCACTCACTCTAGGTCCGAGTTGTAGACGAATAGTCTCAAGGGCTTATCTACATGTCCCTCGATTAGGTTGTAGAAATCGTTCTCGGAATGTAATGGTCCGCCAGACCAAGCGAGGACGTAATCACCCCATGGTACGAGACCTGTGATTCATTGTCGTGCGTCAGTGTCAATGATACTTTCGGAGCTCAAAGCTCGAACTGACCAGCCATCTACGGGAATGAGTCATTGTCAGCGGTTGTCTTGTTGAATCTCGATCTAAAGGGACAGAAGATTTCAAGCTCGGAGCGGGGGCGAAGGCCCTTCGTGCAACGAGTGGGGGCCGCGAAGATGAAGTGATTGGGAACGAGCCGAGAGGTAGGAAGGTCTTACTCACTTCCGCAGGACTTCCTTCCAGAACATCTAAAACATGATAGACCGACTCCAACGCATGAGCAGGGTTACAGACACGTAACGACAGTCCCAGCAGTGAAGGTTTTGGTGTACCTTCCGCAGAGTTGACATCCTGCCCTGATTCACGAAGAGCTGCTTCTGACCATGCTCGACTTGGTATAAGCTGGACATCTGGTAGGATGGATCACGTCAGCGTCCACGACATAGACGGGTGTACCCCTCGTTCTTTCAGTCACAAAAATACGATGTCCTTCAAGTCACCGTGAGCAGGCTGCCTCGCGTCCACAGGGTGCTGGTCCGTCCGACCTTGACGACATGCCGACATGCCGACGTTGCAAGGAGACTGAGAACCAGCTCGATAACCACTCGTCAGGGCGTCTTGATCTGCTGCCAATTTCTGCCCATCGTCTTCTCTCCCGGAGCAATACCAGCCGACCCGCGCGACTCCATACCGCACCGTATGTAGCACAGCCGATTTGCTTGTCCGCACCCTTTTGAATAGGAAAAGCCCCACCCTACTTCCTACCACACTCCACCATTCACCTCTGACCACAGACCTCCAACTTTAACCAAGAGAGATTAGACTCACCTCGCACCCTCTGCGACTTTGCATTATACACCCTCAAACCCAACATCTTCCCCTCATTCTCCTCCAACACCCTCCCCAATTCTCCCGGAGTCAGACCATCCAGCATCCCTTCCGTCCCCGTATCATCCGCCTGACCGAACCCGAGCGCCGAATTGGGATTCGGGTTTGTGTTGATGGGTTGGACGCCGATCAGATAGTCGAAATATGGCTCGAGGAGTGTATCGGCTGGTGAGCCGTCGGCTACTCGAAGACAATGGAGGGCGAGGTCGGGCAGAGATGATGGGAGAGAGGAGGAAGATTGGCCCATTTTACGTGTGGGTGAGCGGACGAGCGAGCGAGAGTCGTAGTGATATCGAGGTGATAGTCAATGAAATTGTACTTGAAGTCGAAGAAGGACACAACGCGGAGATTTGGTCAGACCAAAGATGAGTGGATGAGGATGCGAGTGACTCGATCAGAAAGTGATATATTCTTGGGTGTCCAGAAGAGCGACCTGTCGACCAGCTCTCAGCTTTCAAGGTATATCGAGATGCAGATCACTGTTCATTGAGCAAGCGACGAAAGAGGATGTCACTATTGTCACCATTGAATCGCACATAACGCGACTTGGACATTGAGACACGAAAACAGCGGTGACTTCCGTCTTCGTCAAGAGCAAGTCCAAACGAGTGGCAATTTTCAGAAATCTTTCATCTGCATCATCTTCTTTTTCTCTTTGGCACCATGTACGTCTCAATGCACAGAGAAGCGCTGACATGTCACGATGATGTAGAGCAAGCTCGTTCCATGTCATGACGTAAAGTAAGGTTGAATTGTCGGAACTAATACAACCAGATTACAAAACCGCATCGTTTCACACCATCCTCGATCACCACGCCTCGTCCACCGCAAAAAGCAGAAGCCCAACGTATGTCGTCTAAACCACTATTGGACCGCTCTGCAGGCCGCCGTTGTACAACGCATATATGGCGATTCCTAACACGCCCAACGACACAAGACCCAGAACCGGTATCCTCCTCTTCCTCTCCCCCCATGTCGGTCGAGCTGCCGCGATCGCTTGAGATTGACTTTTTGTCTTGATCCTACCCATTGATGAATCTTGCAGCTCCACTAGAAAATCTCTTGGCACATAATTTTCTGCCAGATCCCCATCTGCTACCTGATCTCCCTCCTCGCTGCTCTCCTCTTCAATTTTACCGTCCGGTGTACCATTCATATTCTGATTCTTCGCTTTTGTGGATTTGCGTCGTCGATTGCAGTACGTAGACGGCTTGAATGGAGCGAGATACAGACCTAATTCTGCCTTGGCCTGGTAATAAACCCAGAAAGCGCTACGAACGCCTAAAGCCAGAGTCTTGACAGTGTGATTGAGAAGGGGATCGCGCCACTCGGCAAGGTTGACACTCATTGACGACCGTTCTTGACGAAGAAGCTGGTCGAGGTACTCTCTTCGAGCTGTGTTCTTCTCCAAAGCGTCTCTAGCCCAATGCCTCACCGCTTCCTTCTGCTTGATCATTCCTTCGATACCCAGAATCATTTTTTCCAACTCCTTCCCCATCTTCACCCTCTCTTTCACCATGTCCTGTTGTCTCCCTTTCGCATACGCTATGATCAATTCTGCTTGTTTCATCGGATCCACACGACTTGTTCCATTCAAATCCAAGTAAGTCCGTCTGGGTCGATGTCGCATGTGGAGCGAAAATTGGGGATCCAAGGGTGGTTGTAAATCCGATACGGACATTCTCCTACGATTAGCTGCGGCGGGAGATTGGGACTGCGATTGTGACCGAGTACGACGAGCGGCATTCGATGCGATACGGGCGATCGGTCGACGGAAAGATCTATCAGATCCGCTGTCGTGTATGGAGAAATGTCGGAGCGGAGGCAGAGTATCGCGCCGCTCGCCTGCAAGGTCTGGACCCGCATCAACGATAGATTTCCTGCGACTCGCGTATCTCACACGAAGGGGATCAACAGCTGAAAGGTCTATTTCGACGTCGGCGCCAATCTTGGCTTCGTCCCCGAGGAAATCAAGTTGAGCGACATATAGTTGAATTGATTCGTCCACGACCTCTATGTTCGAGGTGACTCGATCAAGCTTTCTTCTAGCGATACCGAAACGCCTGTGCCGTATCACTATCAGTGAAATAATCCGTGGTCAACATGCAGTTCACCACTTACTCTACTCTGTCCTCGTAAATCTCATTCTCCAGCCGAGTAATCCTTTCACGCGCTTCCACTTCCAGCTGAGTTTTCCTCGTCGCCTCCGCTTGGCTCTCCCTGAAAGCCGCCTCTCTTGCTAAAGCCGATTCCAATGCGAACAGCTCCGCCTCCCTTTCATCTCCTTTGTGTCTGGCCAGATCCGTGTCTGATCTTTTCACCGACCGCGCTTCCTCAGCAGCAAAGGCTCGTTGACCCTTGAGGAAAAGCCTTTTTAAATGAAAATCGCGACCGCCTTCGTCATCCGTGACCGATTCGGGTCCGTGGCCATCATGCCGACGGAAGAATTGCTGTCGGGAATGATGAGAGCCGATGGTCGTCCGACTCGTTTTGTTGGTCATGGGGTACGAGTTCGCCATTTGGTGTGATGGGGTTGATATCACGTCGTTACGGACCAACGAATCATCCGCAGCGCTTTCGGCATCCCGATCGTTTCCGTCGAGATGAGGCATTGTGCGTTGCTTCTTTGCTGCATTGCTGAGTTTCTCGAAGGGCTGTTTCAGAGCATGAGTCAGAGAGGTCTGACCCATAGCACTGAGGCTCTGGTGACTTCGATGACGCAGCTAAGAATTATATCAGCTTGGCTTATTCTGCACATACCCATATCAACAGACAAAGACTCACACGCTGATCCCACGTGCCGCTGATAGACTTGCCACCAGTCTCAACCGACGTAGTCCTCGAAAGAGGGGCCACGCTTTCATCTCCGTTGAGGCCGGATCGCTCCGCGTCAAGTAGCGAAAGATTCGAAGCGGTTTGCACTCGCATTCTAGACTCTTGCATACCCTTCTTGCTCGATCGACTTCCGGCCATTGAGCTGCCATCGTCTCGCCGCGTTTGACCTGCTCTCGAGCCGTGTTGAACGTCCCCAACTTTGGCCATGACTTCAATATCGAGTGGCTCTTTTCGAGGCGGGATGAAATAGTTCACAACACCGTTGCAAGCTTTGTACGAGGCAATGTCATCGACAGAATACTCCCAACCTCTGTTTGAACGGAAACCGTCAAGACCGGCTTTCTTCTTGCGAGGCGACAATTCATGGGATTTTTGAGTAGACGCTCGGGAGAACGATGGGTTGCTCTCCACCGACTTCCTCCGATCTTTGAAACCAGAGGACGACTCCACGCTCATTGGACTGGAATGTATCATCCCACCCCAATGTGAACCTTTCGCTTGCGGTGAAGAGTGCTGCGGCATAGATTGTTCACTTCGTGTCGAACTGACGTCAGCGCGATCGTGTTGAGCCTCCCATCTGCGACGGGCTTCGTTCTGATCGTCGGTTTTGGTGCGCCATCGAAGAATGGCCAGAGGATTCAGCCTTGGCGGATTGTCGATACCGTCGTATACATGCTGGTAGTACGCTCGAAGGTGAGACCCGGCTCGATACGCCATCCTTTCTGCAGCAGGATGGGCGGCCACCTGTGTCAGAGCTTTGAATCGGCGCTCTGTAGGAGATGTCAATATCGAACCGTTTCGTCGGCATGTTTAACTTACCTTGCGCCAATTCGTCTGCTCTTCTCTCCTGCTCCAGTCTGCGCATTTCAGCTTCCCTCTCCAGTTGGGCCTTCGCTTTTGCGTATTCCTCCGATTTCTGCGTCTCAGCTCGATGTTCCATGTAGCCATCTTTGGGTTGCGGTTCAGAAATCACCGTTTCCGCTCCTTTTCGCTTGCCGAGATGGAACAGCTGACTGAGCCGACCTTTCTTCTCTTTCACTCCCTTTTTGGTCTGTAGCGTCTCGGCCGGTTTCGCGATGACGGGTTCGGTCTCACTTGCGGGGGTGGAGGGCGCTTCGTCGGGCAATGATTGGGTCGCATTGTCTGAGACTTCCTCCTCTACCTGGGCGATGGGGACATGATGTGTGAAAGGTACATGTCCACCGAAGTCATTAGGCGACATGCTGACTCTGGAGGCTGCCCGAGCTCGCCCATGGGCGTAAGCTTCCGACGAAGTATCGAAGCTGGAACGATGTCGAGGAGAGGCACCCCAGGTTGACTGCATGGGAGGTCCGATACTGCTACTCATCGAGACTGTCCTCTGTCTTCCATGAGCCTCACTACCCGTCAGAGCAGGGGGTGCGGAGACCAGGTAAGGTGAGAAATGGGGAGTGGCTTCTGGTGACGGTGACGTGGGTCGAGTATTTGGGGGCGAGAAATAGGGTGAATCGTCAAGGAAGAGAGGAGGCCGAGGTGTGCTGAGTTGATTGTTGTTCATGATTCTTAATGCATATGCTAAATCCGAATCGTTCAGAAGATCATGTATTTGGTCTGGCGTTCAGAATGTTAGAATATTTCGGTTTCGCTCGTACATAGCTCACTCACCTGGACTCAAAGCCATTTCCTTGATCCCACCGATACCCAAGCCCAGACTTGCGGCGAGATTATCTGTACGTTTGGTGGAATCTTTCTCCTTCGCCTTTCCTTTTCTGCTTGCTTCTGGACTACTTGTCCTGTCCCTCCGTCCATTTGCCCGATCCAGGTCTTTGATGCGAGCCGACGCTGATCTGCTTGGCCCAGTAACAGCTGTCTCCATAGCATGTGACCTGGTCGATGGCATGCGGCTTGGTGCAGCCGGTCCGTGTGTGGTAGTGAAGAAGCTGTCTGATCGGGAGGTGGACAAGTGCGCAGCCGGATTTGACGAATTTCGAATGGATTTTTGGGAGGCCATACGTGATGGTGCTTGGCGTAGCAGGTCCTTTGATGTCCGTATTTGTAGAGTTTGAGATTCCCCTCGCCGTCTCCTAGTCTGAAGACTCCCACTACTTCTGTCCGAACTCTGTCCTTCTAAGGGCAACATCAGACTCTTGGCTCTAGGTCTACTAGGGCCCGCCACCGCCGCTCTGTTTTCCAACAGAGGTGATCTGGCGGCACCCGAGAACGAATAAGTGTCAGTACCAGGTGTTCCCTCCTCATCTCTTCGCTTGGTCGACCCATCATTGCTCCCTTCTTCGTCGGAGCTTGATTCATATCCGCCCGTGACCCGAGAAGCCCGCTTACCGTGAGTCAACAACGAACCAGAGCGATGCGTGCGAGAAGTAGGAGGGAGTTCGGACCATCTGCCACGATCGCGAGAAGACTGATTGCGAGAGATGGAAGGACGAGATGGACCGGCGGCGCCATTCAATGGTGGAGTTGTCGGAAGTTGCTTGAGACCTGGGTTTGACCTCGATGAGGATGAGAGCAGCGGCGCAGTCTTAGGCGCAGGGGGGACGGTGGAGTTATGTAAGATCGAAGGGTGTGTAGGTTGATAAGAATGTCCGTTTTGAGGTGGTCGCGTAGAATGTATTGATGGCGTGTTCTGTGATTGGTTGTCGTCGAATCGAACCGTGGACTGATGCGATGGGGAGTCGGGATGACTGCTACTCATGAGAGAGGATGAGGATGCGGTTCGTTCGCGGTTGTATCGCGGTTTGTTCATCGATCCGTTGCCGTTGGCATCGGCTGGATCGTGAAACGGCAGCCCTAGACCGTTGTTCGCCACGGTGGACGAGGTCGTTTCCGGATTCGATGTATGTCTATTGGATGGCGATATCTCAGCATTATCGGTGTCGGTAGTCGTGGTGGAGGCTTTGTTGAGGGGTCAAGGTGGAGTGATAGTTTGACGGTTGACGACGCGAGTTTGAATGAACCAGTCGGTCTGTGTGTCTCGAGAGTGTCTGACCTGTCGAAAGGCAGTGAGGAAAGGGGTGTGAAGCGATCAAGATGATGAACAGGGAATATTTCTGGTTACGTAGCGTGCTCAAACAAAAGTCAATTGCAATTCCCATCGTCGACGAGCTCAGGGTATTCACCTTCCCCCCTCCTTCCTTCTCCCAGAGATCCTGGTTCCTCGGACCAGACCCGCTTTCCTAATCAGATCACAGATCCTAACGTGCATGATTAGAAAGAGCTCTTGTAATGGATTACAATTCCCCCATCGGCCCTGTGCGATTGGGCTGTGCCGGTACCTCTCTTTCCCCTTATCGCTTCTCATTTCCATTTGCGTCATCCACCCTTCACGACACATACACACACGATTTTGTTCTTCTTGTCCATACCTGCTAAATTTATAGACTCACTGAATACATGCTGTGCTGATACATCCTTCATAAAACTGACCACGACATCATCCTTCTCCTCTTTTCATGTCTTCATTGCGAAGAAACGATCTCGCGCTAGAGTTCGCAATGGCTCAACGCGCACCCATAGAACGCGGGAGCCGGTTCTCCGGAAATATCGTGAGGGTGAGTGATCGAGGCGTCCCATCCTTGTCCACCTTTCTGACGTGAGCTGAGGTCCGAGGTACAGAGAGAAGACAGAAAGTATCAGGTCGATCCAATGGAGACTTCGAACCATGTAGTCTGGGCGTTCAACAATAGGCTTCTGACTCAGGATCCTGAGTAAGTAGACAGCTTCATTCGCTTTGTCAACTGGAAATGTTCATGCAGACAGACGCTGAATCGTATTGACAGGTATATCAAATGCGTCTTGAGATCCTACGTCGAATACAAGTCCTACAAGGGTCGGGGGAGGTCTGAGATCGGGTACAAATTGCAGCCATTGGAGGAAGAGGTCCGTGTGTCCAAATACAGCAGTGAAGTCGACTGCTTGGCTGACGAGCCATGAAAACACGCAGTTTCCTCGTTTCGCAAAGCAATTCGTCGAAATTCGCATTGAGTATGGTTTGCCTCCCTCCCCACTCATCAGAGTGACCCGACGAACATCAGAAGCCGGTGTTCCACCACCCAACGCGAACACTTTACGTCGAACGCAGACGGCAGCGGCTTCATCCCTGCGACCGGCAAACGCGAGTATCTCCCGGACCCGTACGAGTACAGGAGCGACCACAAATCGTCCAGCTCAACAAGATGGTGACGAACCTCCGCCTCCGCCGTATGCTAGCCAAGACCCGGAACCGGAGGCAACTAGGATGCTACAAGAGCAGTTGGCAGCAGCGGCTGGACCTTCTGGGCTAGCCACGTCGGCGACTACAACGGGTCCTTCCGTGTCCTCTCCCCCGGCTACCCCTGCGAGGCCTTTCAGCGTCTCGACCCCATCATCTACACGTCCGCCGCCTCAGCCACGCACTCCTACACGAGCAGCTGAGGTGGAACCCCCAGCGTCACCTCCTCCCTCCGATCCGGAGATGGCGAGGGTATGGGAGGAATCACAACTTGCAGAAGCAAAGCGAGCAAGTTTAGCAGCACAACGAGAGCAGGAGGAACTTGATGAGGTCATGCGTCTAAGTCTGGCCGAAGCGGAGTCGATATATCAAGGGTCGAGCTCGAGACCCCAGGAGGCGGGATCGAGTCGTCAACCCGTAACGATAAACCCTGACATCCAAGCATTGGCAAGCGGTGTTGACAGTCTGACCATGCCCGGAGACTGGCAAGGCCCGCCTAGTCGCAACAGGCCCACAGACTCCAGTCTGGACCTACAGGATAATTCATCTCACTCACACCCACCCCTATCGCCAAGCAGGACGGGTGCGCACCTCAAAAGCAAAAATCCGTTCCTGTCATCGGCAGAACGAGAACACTTACAAGCTGACGAAGCATCCGGAGAGAGCAGCGAAGACCTTTATCGCCCCCGATCGAGCTATACCCAGTACGAAGCTCCCAGTCAAGCCACGTATGCCCCTCCGCCTGGTCCTCCTCCACCTCATCTGCGGGTTGCAACGCCACCTCACACATCTGTGCCGTCTTCACTCCCCGCTCGATCTACAGATCGACAATCGTTTGGCTGGGATGACGATACGCAAGCTTCATTACAGTCGCCAGCGAATCTTCAACCACCGTTACAGCCTCAACCGACTGCTTCTCACTCCTTTGCACCTCCTCTAGGACAGCCACCCACTTTACCTCCACGTCGTACTTCGTATCTCCCGCCTCATGACGAGGATCCCTTGGAAACGTTGAAAGACTTTGATACCGTTTTCTTAGGTGAGCGATAACGAGATGAGGGATGATCTGCCGCGTACTGAACGTGATCTTACAGTTGATGACAGTACCTCGATGGCTGGCGAAAGATGGGAACAGGCACGGCAAGCGCTCATGGAAGTGGCGGATATAGCATCGCGGTATGACGAGAATGGAGTGGATGTCTTTTTCCTCAACAGCAAACGTGTTGGAAAAGAGCTCAAGGTGGGTTCTTGCCTGAAGCCTTGGAGCCAGAGCTGAGATTGAAGGACAGGGTGCACACGAAATGGAGGAGCTATTCGCCGGACTTGTGCCTAAGGGGGCTACACCGTGAGTGAGACCCAAGCCTAGATCTGGATGGGGACACTGAGCTGCGCATCAGGACCGGTATCCGGCTCGAAGCCATCCTACGCGAATATATGTCGAAGCTGGAACGATCCCAGGTGGTGTCGCCCGGCTCAGGGGTGCCCGGCGAGAAAGTCAAGCCAATGAATCTCATAGTAGTGACCGATGGTGGTGAGTATCGCCGTTTGTTTTCTACCGTACCACATGTTCTACGCGGAAACTGTTCGTGGCTTACAGGGCTAACGCTCAGTCTTCTCTCGCCCCATCTCTGCTCGAATGCGCGCTCTCGCTTCGCATTCCTCCCTCAATCGTGCGGAACTGCTCGCAAAACCTCCCACCGACGATCCCGAATCGGTATTGATCGCTTGCGCGAAGAGGGTAAGTGGGGCTGGTATTCCACGTCTCGTCCTCTAACAAGCTGACGATGGACTCAGCTGGATCGAGGAGACTTCCCGCTATCGCAAATAGGAGTTCAGTTTTTGCAGATCGGAGATGACTCAGAGGTAAGCGTCATTTGCCTTGTTGTGTCGCTATGCAACTGACGAACGTCCATGATACAGGCTCGAGAAGCACTTCAGGAGCTGGACGATGGGATCTCTGCTGCTCACGGAGTCAGGGATATGGTAGACTCTGTCCCGTTCACAGGCGAAGAGATGAGTGCGGGGCTCATCATAAAGACGTTACTGGGCGGGATCAACAGGAGATTGGACAGAAGATCAACTGCTAAGATTGGTGTCTAGGATCTGGTTCATGGCTATGTACACGCGCATGATGCGTAGGGCAATCTGATGTGTATGTAGTCAATAAGCAGATGCAGCGTCCTGTTCGGACAAGACCGTCAAACGTGAATGATTTTCGTGTCCGTTTGAGAGAAATGTGGCGTACACAGACCGCCTCGTGATCATGACGATTTCAGGATACAGTATCACGATTCATTCGATGCCAAGGCTTTTAGACTCAGTCGGAGAATGTGGGGCTGCGGCTGAACGTTTACTCGTACAGGTCAACGGCATGTGTCGTGCCGAAGCCTGTCGGAGAAGACGCATGGCAGCATGGAGACATATGCTGTCCGCGGCCGAAACAGGGGTCAACCTTACAACGAACATTGGGTGGCGATTGATATATATCCATCCATCGCTCCGATTCTATCCTCTCCACCAACTGAAATCACTACTTCAACATCATATCTCCACTCGCATCGCTCATCTTCGCCCATTTCCAACCGCAACCGCAAGATCTCCATCGATCAACACATCACTCACTAGAACTAGAAGCACGATGCCTTGGAACCCGTTCAAAAACAAGTCGAAATCCACCTCGTCCTCTTCCTCCGTTGCTGCTTCACAACAACAACAACAACAGACATACACGCCAGCAACTTATGCTTCCGCACAGCACACAAACACCATTAGCAGCTCGGCCGGGGATGGCAACGGGAAACAAGCATATGCTCCTCCGCCGGGTCCGCCTCCACCATCACAGTCTTCTGGGGGACGAGGAATGACCGCCGCTCCTCCTTCGTATGGAGCGAGTATACAGGTGAGGGATCAGGCGGGAGAAGATCCACTGGAGATGTTGAAGATGTATGATACGGTGTTTTTGGGTGAGTAAGCTGACAACAAATTATCTCTTCCTCATATTGAAAGAGAGAGAGAGAGAGGGAGAGAGAGAGACATCATCATTCGAACCATCTCATCGATGGATTGATTTCATCATTTTCCCCTTTTGGTCAACCTTGCACTCGTAGGGAGACCCATATATTGTCCAGCATATCCGCAGATTCGCTGATCCACCCCCCCCCCCTTCCCCCCAACCATAGTGGACGACTCCGGCTCGATGGCAGGGAGTCGTTGGACTCAAGCGATGAACGCTCTGATGGGCGTCGCGGACCTGGTCG
Organism: Kwoniella newhampshirensis; assembly: GCF_039105145.1. Taxonomy (NCBI): domain Eukaryota; kingdom Fungi; phylum Basidiomycota; class Tremellomycetes; order Tremellales; family Cryptococcaceae; genus Kwoniella; species Kwoniella newhampshirensis. Next base: position 757,228 of record NC_089963.1, read on the forward strand.
GGAAATACGACGATGATGGGTTCGATGTGTATTTCCTAAACAGCAGGAAAGATGGATCAGGCATGAGGGTGAGTGCGTCTCCTATAAAGTCTCGTATGATGAGATGAGGGTCGTTATGCTATACATCGGCTTCTGTCGTCACGACGAGACAGCTTCCAATCGTGATTAACGCCACTGTGCTGGACTGACCATTTTTTATACCTAGACCTCACGACAAGTCGCAGACCTCTTTGGCGGTGTCAGACCTAATGGAGCCACACCGTAAGCTGATGGTAATCGCTCGGATGTCAGACGGATAGCTGAAACGCAGCTTCTCAATTTCCCCCAGTACTGGCCAAAGACTAGAATACCTCCTTCGGGACTATATGAAGAAACTCGAGCGATCTCGTACCTTCTCCATAGGTGCTGGGAAAGGCAATATAAAACCTATGAACCTGATCGTCATAACAGATGGAGGTGAGTGTGCTGGCAGTCTGTCGTCCCGATTAAACTTCGGCGTAAGGGAATCTAGCTCATCGACGTATATGGCAATAGCACCTACGGACGATCCTGAGAGTGTCATTGTGACTTTTGCAAAGAGGGCGAGTGAAGTCATCCTCTCATTCTATCCCAAGTCAGGTGAGAGGCCCGTAATAAGCTGACTCTATGGATTCCTTTCCGTGTAGCTGGATAAAGGAGAATACCCTCTATCACAAGTTGGCATCCAGTTCCTGCAAATAGGTAACGACGCACAGGTAAGTTCCAGCACTCAGCTATGGTGGGCAAACCTCCTAGGGATTGAGCTGATCATTCACTCCTTCAGGCCAAAGCAGCTTTGGAGGAGATGGATGATGGACTGTCTTCCACACACGATATCCGCGATATCGTCGATACAGTACCGTATAGTGGTGAGGACATGAGCGCTGATATCATCATCAAGACTCTGCTGGGAGGGATCAATCGTCGATTGGATCGAAAGAAGTAGGAGTATCCGTTGGGCTCAGATCTCAGTGCAACGCTAGGAGACAATGATTATATGTACCTATTCGAATCGGGAGAAGAAACGATTAAGTAGCGCAGAGAAACCCAACCAGATGCATAATGTAAGCTCGTGTGACACAACACCCCAGCAGCCTCTCACTGCGCACAAACGATTTCACTGATGAATGCCTCCCGCCTATTTCTTCCCCTTACCCTTACCGCCCTTCCCCTTTCCTTTACCTCCCTTTTTGTCCAGCGCCACCTTTGTAGGTTTCGCTCTCATGCCCTCGTGTTTCGATCCTTTACGATCGTCATCGAAGGCACTCTGTTTCCTACCTCCTCCCACTTTCTTGCTCTTCCCCTTGACCCCCTGTTTCTTCGAGGGTTCCGACTTGGCAAGCGGTTCCGTGATTTTCTTCGGTTTGAACGATTTCTTCGCCTGTCGAATCGCCATAGTCGTTGATTTCACATAACTCTGATCGGCCTCGTCTTCTTCCATCGCCATCTTCCTTCTCTTCACTCGACGCGAGAGTCCATCGTATTTCCCGCGCTTGACACCGTCCTTGCTCTTCTCCTTGTCTTTGGAAGCAACCGGCCGTCTCTCTTTCTCGGCGGGGAAAGCACTGATATATTCTTCTTTCCCAGCGTCTGTGAAGAGGTGCCAGAGATTGATCAGTATTCCTCTTCTGCCCAAGCTCTAGCTCGTGACACGACTCACTCTTCGATGCCAGCTTCTCCTTCTCCGTTTGGAACCATGTTCTGGCGGGCCTGGAAAAGATCTCTTCCTCGTGCTCAACCATATTCTGTCCCTTCTTGATCTCCATGTCCGCTTGACGCATCTGTATCCCACCCATATGGATCAACACAACTGCCCTTGTTGGTACGCATCATGAAATGCCACTCACCAGCTTCTCCTCCTTTTCCTCATGGAGAATCTCCTGGATCTCATCCTTCAACTCCTCCACCTTTGTCGCCATGGCCGTGACGGCTTCAGCGGGTATGATCCTATGCCTGATCTGATCCGCTTCAGACTGTTTGATGGCGAGTTTGAGCATCTTTCTATCCGCTTCTCCGACAAGAGAGATAGATCGACCTTTCCTGCCGGCTCGTGCTGTACGACCGACTCGATGTGTGTACTGAGCGAGTTGACCTGGCATGTCGTAGTTGATGACAGTCTCGACTCCTTTGATGTCGAGACCACGAGACGCCAGGTCTGTAGCTAGTAGGTAGTCCACCTTTCCTGCTTTGAAGTCGTTCAAGGCTTGCAGACGCTGTGAAAGGTCAGCAAAGATGACAGCGGTGCCAGAGGTGGGCTGGGGGAAACTGACCTGTTCTTGTGTCAAATTACCGTGCAGCTCTGCTGCTTTCAGACCAAAGAGACCAAACAACACTCTCATCTGGTGCGCGAGGGCTTTACTCCTGAAGAAGATGATACACTTCTCTCGGATGGTCCTCTTGCTCAGAGCCAACAGACTAGGAGATCTGGCATCATCGGACCGGATCCGCACAAACTCCTGAGTCAACCCCGACGCCGTGTTTCGCTTTGGATCGACGAAGACTCGAATGGGTTTGTCCAGACTGAGCTTGACGAGCTCATCCACGCTATCTGTCATGGTAGCAGAGAAGAGCATTGTCTGACGTGATCTAGGACAGGCTTTGATGATCTCCTCGAGTTCGTCTGTGAAACCAGCTTCGAGCATCCGATCTGCTTCGTCGATGACTAGAACGTCGAGTGCGGAAAGAGTGAAAGAGGGAGTGTTGGTGAGATGATCAATCAATCGACCTGGAGTGGCGATGAGGATATCGGGAAGAGTTCGGAGGGTGTGTGCTTGTGCATTGAGTGAGAGTCCGCCGACGAGCAGGGCGAAACGAACATCCAGACCACCTTTCTCTGCCAGAGCTCGGCCAACGGCCTCACATTGAACCGCCAATTCTCGAGTGGGACAAAGCACAAGTACTCGGCATGCTTGTCCTCCTTTCCCCCGATCACGGTAGCACAAACGTTCCAGGACAGGGACCATGAAGGCGGCAGTTTTACCGGAACCAGTGACGGCGGAACCGAGGATATCTCGACCAAGAAGAGCCAGGGGAATAGCACGGGCTTGGATGGGTGTCGGCGTGTTGAGTGAGAGGGCGGTGAGGGCTCGGAGAAGGGGTCTAGAGAGGTTCATGGAAGCGAAGGATGACGGGATTGTAGGGTCGGCGACAGCACCGGCAGTGGGGTCTTTGGAGAAGAAAGCGTCTTTTCGAGCAATCTCAGCAGCCGTTTCGCCTTCTTCGGAAGCGTCGTCGTCCGACTCGGCATCATCATCATCCTCTTCTTCGTCATCGTCGTCGTCATCATCGTCCTCTTCTTGTCCCGACTCCTCCTCGCTGTCAGCATCTGAGCCATCCACCTCCATTTCCTCATCCTCGCTTCCTGAAGCTTCCGAGCCTTCTGCGCCACTACCATCCATACCACTGTCGTCCTCATCGTCACTTGCACTCTCCTTGTCCTCTTCCGAGTCTGCTTCTTCCCGTCTCCGTTTCCTGTCTCGATACGCTTCTATAGGCTTTCCTCGTCTTCGAGCGATAATATCATCGACGTTGATAGGCTAAGAGGTGATCATCAGTCGGCTGGCGAATGAGACACATGACAGAGATGGATGTAGAAGACAAGATACACACCTCATTCCCGTCCTTTGTACTTTGGATCTCGTCACCTCCCCAAAGGTCTAGACCTTCTTGACGACCTCCATCGAAATCGAACTCGAAGTCCGGATCCAACTCATCGTCCTTAGCGGTCTTTGCACGGGGGGTCTGACTTGGTTCGCCATAGTTCGAGACGTCATCGTCCGAGTCTATAGTAGTGACAAGATCGTTGGCCATGTTGTCGATAGTTGCGTTGCTTTGCAGAGATGGTGAAGACCAACCTGTACCTCATCTACGCTTGTTCCCAGAAGAGATTTGAGTAAAGTTAACTTACTTTGTATCACTCTAGCTTTCTGAAAATCCCACCGAGATATCACGTGACCGGGGATTGTGCCTGAATGGCTTTGGAAATGGATGGGTGGCGACAAGTGTGAATAGGTCGATGACCCGAGACTGGGTGACGAGTGACGATGGTTGTTTGGATTTGTCATGGACCATGCATGTCTTCACGAGGTGTACATGATGAGCTGGAATGTAAACAGAGATGGCTGGACGGGTGGCTGTCTGAACTGTCAACATGCAAACATGATTCACGTGATTGATACCCACAAATACCGAATCACAACTGCCCCTACATGTGTTCATGCAAAGAAAAGCGGTGTAACTGTTCAGTCAAGAAAGAGAGATTGGACCTTTTCTTGGCTCTTCTACTGGAAAGTTCCATCTCTCTACTGACTGGAGGCTGGGTAAGGTACGACCTACCACACAGCAAACTTGTGTGACGAAAAATTCACCAGGTCGGCGGCATCAGGACCGCCATATTGGATCCTTCTTCTCGCTATAAATGTCGAAAGCGACAAGTCCCTATACAACACATGTGCAGGGCCTCGAGTGACTGGAGCCCTCTAATCGTCGTTTCGGATCGACCTTGGAGGCGACACTGACGACTGGGAAGACGAATGGAATACTCACTGTTTTCCACAAAGTCACTACTGTCAGAACTGGGAGATGCTATACACCAGTGACGTCTGAAGGTTTCACATGTGCTCTGACCCCCTCCTCTCCTCCGTTCCTTCCTCGGCAAAATTGCCCGCTCGACAAACATTCTGCTGTACCACCGGACCTTGCCATCCATCACAGTATAGTAGGAAGGATATGTACGTCGACCTCTGTCAGAGACATCGTATGACCACTCTTATATGTATTGTTTTCTGTTGAAATCTCCCTTGTTTACCGTCAGTGACATTTGCACCAAACAGATCAACAATCAACAACCTGTCATAAGAAGAATCACGGCGTTTCTTTCTTTCATGTCTGTTTGATGTTGACATGAGAGAAAGATGGGGTCAACATAGGGGGTCAAGTACCACGTCGAGATGAATATGGTTACAGTATATATAGAGCAGAACGCCTGCCCAGCTCTCCGCTCGGTTCTGCATCTCTCGACTCAAGGCTCAATATCACTCGCTCGATCCAATGAGTCTCGCCAGCCGACAACATGTCCTTCTCGACATTCACAGAAAGTATGATTACGCCTGACCATCTCGGTCCCCCGTACACACATTTTGTACAGACGATGCCACACGAGCAACAGGATGTTCTGGCTCAGTTGCACATCCAAGCATTACCACAGTGGAAAGAATACTGTGCAATCCTCGAGAGTGGCTTCATGACGCGCACGAGTTCTCAAGAGTCTTCCGCAAGTCCAGTTTCTCACACAATTCATGATGCATAGTTGTGGAGTCGAGCTGACCTCCAAAGGGCATGCATGTAGTCCACCCAATGCAGCACCGTCGCCATTGCTCCTGAGAATCGTCCGCAGATGCAGTCGGTATCGCCAAACGTCGTGCCAGTCCAGACGGAGATTGCTACTGGTCAGAAGCTCGCCGGGCGGCACCCGAAGCATGCGGAAGGCCGTCATGTCTGCGGACAATGCGCAAGACGCTTCTCGCGCATCGACCATCTCCGCCGACACCTGAAAACGCATGATGTTGTCAAGGTGAGCCGCAGTCCTCCCTCCAAAACCATCACACTCATGTCGCTCTTACTCAGGATCATGCCTGCCCTTATTGTGGGAAAGGTTGCTCAAGAAAGGATAATTTGAGATCTCATATCCGTTGTGAGTGGCCACATTCTTTATCCCCGTCTGAGCTGACTGCTTGTAGCTGTACATGGCAATACGGTTGGACGGGACGAACGACGAGAGAAGTCCACCGAGACGGTGCAGGCAATGGAGGGAGGGGCGGAGTGGTTGAATCGGGTATATAGTGGTAAAGAAGAGCCCGTTGATACCGTCGCAACAACATCCAAGTAAACATGAATTTAATACCGTAATGGCGTGACAACAATAGTTACATCTTTGATGCCGACTTATCCGTTTTGATCGCGATAGACATCTATAAGTCGCCGAATCGATCGGGCATCATCACTGGTCCTACTAAACTCCACGAGTATAGGATGTAGCAGAGCCAACTACTGATGACGCGCATCCACATCGCAGCCTCCGACCGACCGATGTAGACGTCCGGGTCCGCGCTACCGGTGAAGTCTTGAGTGACGGATGTACCATCGGTTGGATGTGCAACTGGAGAAGTCGATATAATGGCCCTGGGAAAGGTAGACACGTCGACGCGTGAGCTCATGGATTGACGTTGTAGGAAGGGAAGTTTCGCGTGACGGAACTTACCAGTCTGTCAGTAGACCCGCGACATACATCGAAGCCATAACGAAGATGATGTGGAACCAAGAGTACTGATGACCTGTTTGTCAGCGACCGGCGGCAGACGGTACAGTAGTAATGGTACTCACGTTGTACTTTGTTCCCGTCCTCTCATCATCTCTCTCTTCCCCTATAGCCGCTTCAATCTCATCGTCATCATCCTCTGGCTCATCGAGTACTGACGCAGGCAAAGATCCCGCATTGACTGCGGCGAGGATCGCCTGATAACGCATTTCATCCCTCCTTCCCTTAGGCTGATTGGTAACCAATCTGACCTCACCGTCCTCATCGGCTTGATCGGACGGAAGAGATATCGCACCAGCGCCTGCGCGGTGACCCTTTCCGACCAAGGCTTTGCTCTGAGTGGCGGCTCGACTGGTGGAATAGGCGATGGCGAGGAAGGTGAACAAAGCACCGATGATGACTGTTGTGGTCTTCGTGCCGCCTCGAGCGTGAATAGGATTGCAGTGGCCTTCGTCGGTGTGATTGACGACAGCAGATGCGGTGAGGTAAGTACAGTATGCGGCCACCATGGATGCTTGAGTTAAACCGGATTTCGGGTTCGCTTCTTGCACCGGGCCAGAAATTGCTAATACTGTAACAATAACGGAGAGTACGAGGTTGGCGGTGATGAAGAATGTGTTGGTGCCACATCCGGACCCGGCAAAGAAGACATAGAGGAGTGTCGTGAGGGTGATTGACGCAGCAAACATTCCAAATGTCGAACCGACCAAGATGAATTGCCACAGATTGGACTCCCCTCTTTCCCAGTTGTCAAGGCAGGTCTCGGACCAGGTATGTGCGAAGTCGACGAGGAGCACGAGACCGATGAGGATGAAGAGACAAGCACCGATAGGAGCAATGTATGATCCGTAAGCCATGAAAAATTCATTGGGGATGAGGAAGGAAAGGAAACAAAGGAGAAAGTAGAGTAAGACTTTTGGACCCCACCACCTATCGAGTTTGTCCATCAGCGAAGCTGAAGCCAGGAAAGACAATGGGCTCACCCATTCTGAATAGCAGCTCGCTTGGTCTTGGTGGTCTTGACACCAACAAGCGCTGCAGAGAGGAGCAAGTGGAAAAGAGCGAGAGCAAAACAGAATCGATGCACCTATAGGACAGGTCAACAGTGTCTCAACCATTTGGTGTGAAAAGGCAACTCACCGCCAGTAGACCGTAGCATTTCCCTCCTGAACAGTCCATCTTGATCCAGTCCCAACTCAACTTCTCAAGCTGTCGTATCGCGATGTCGGTTCTCGACAGGTAAGCCAACATTGACGACAAGGCGAAAATGAGCTGTACCAATCGATGCATCAGCGCACGGATGTCTGCCCGCTCAGAGAGTTCCACTCACCCCGAAGCCGACACGAGTGGCAATAGACGAATTGCAGTTACATGACTTGCAGAATGCTGACGCGGCGGTACCACCTATCGTCAAACGGCGGGATAAGCATTGTGCGTCTACTGAACGAAGCACCCGACTCACCCATGAAGATCATGCATCCTGAGAAGAGGGAGCTTCCGATTGCACCGATACCTCCCGTCAAGAGAGGAATGGATAGAAGTGCACCCATCCTTTTTAACGTTTTATGTTTACGATCAGTGTCAGTTATCAAGTGTCGAGATGTACATTCGAATGTAACAGGTTGAGGGAGCATACACCACTTTTGTAATTAACCACGGGGGATGCGCCGGGTGGCAAAGGTTGTGAAGAGAGAGAGATGACCAGGTTAGGCGCACAGGAGGTTCTGGTTCAGTTGTGGTGTCGGAAAAAGGTGGAGGGAAGGGTGGCAGGTGCCGAGAAACTTGTAGTCCTGACTCGTCCCTCTTCTACATCTTTCCTCTTGCCTTGGTGTCTATAGGCATATGCCCCAGCGATACTCGGAACCCACCTCCAACAAGACCATCCGAACATCACAGGTGAGCTGATCGGATCCTCACCCCATATGCGATGTTATGGTCGCTACCTCGTTACCATCCATCCAAACTGCATATCATTCGACTTTTTCCGTTTCAATGATGCTTGTCACAAAGATATGTTAGACTTCTGCAGGGGTGATTCGTCATCCTACAGTAGATACCACTTAGACTTCTGAGATCTTACTTCAAATTTCTATCTTTATCGGCATTCTCGCTTCGCACGGTTATTGGCGCTTTCCACTGACACAATCCGTCTGGTGGCGCTCAGAAGCACGAGATGGCCCCGGTCGCTGTCCCCACCATGGAGACGCTTAGCATCTCCGAAGACAAGAAGGACCAGAAGGTCGAGGATCTGCAAGTGGACGAAGAGGACGAAGAGGACGATGACGACGCAGAGGGCGAAGAAGGTCCGAGCACAGGAGGTGAGCTTATTGTCATTATGGTCACAACTGACAATCCGTAGATGCCAAGAAAAAGAAGAAGAAGAAGAAGTGTGAGCGATGTTTACTATTTGCGATTATTTGTGCTTTCCAACTGAATTGTGAAATGTTAAGCCAAGAAGAAGAAGTCAGCCGCTGCTACGCAGTCTCAGCCTCCCAGAGTGGGATTGAGCAAGATATTCAAGAGCGGAGTCTACCCTGTCGGCGAGGAGGTCGAGTATCGAGAAGAGTGAGTTTGTTCCCTATGGTCCTTGAGAGTTCTTTAGTTCACGCGGATTCTACAATAGCAACGCATTCCGAACATCATCAGCCGAAATGAGAGAGAAGGAAAGACTAGCCCAAGAAGACCCTTCAACGACATATCAGAACATCCGTCGAGCAGGTGAAGTGCATCGACAGGTCCGAGCTTATGCTCGTAAAACTATCAAGCCGGGTATGACAATGACAGAAATTGCCAATCTGATTGAAGATGGAACGCGGGCTTTGGTTGAGGAGAACGGATTTGAGAGTGGTATCGGCTTCCCAACAGGTCTGAGCGTTAACGAGATTGCGGCCCATTACACTCCTAATCCAGGAGACAAGCAAGGTGGGTGAGCTACACATGATTGGGATCGAGAAGCTGATATTACGCCTATAGTACTACAGAAAAAGGATGTGATGAAGGTCGATTTCGGTGTACACGTCAATGGGCGAATTGTCGATTCAGCGTTCACGATGAACTTCGAGCCGACTTGGGATCGACTATTGGATGCTGTCAAGGATGCTACGAATGCGGGGATAAGAGAAGCAGGCATCGATGTTCGCCTATGCGACATTGGCGAGGCAGTTCAGGATGTCATGGAGAGTTATGAGGTTGAGGTGGACGGCAAGACATATCCTGTCAAGTCGATTAGTAACCTTAATGGACACTCTATAACACCATACACAATTCACGGTGGTATTGGCGACAAACCGGGAAAGTCAGTACCGATTGTCAAGCAACATGGTGCCGATAAGGACACGCAGCGAATGGAAGAGGGTGAATACTTTGCGATTGAAACTTTCGGAAGTACAGGTCGAGGGAGGGTGATCGAGGAAGGTGCCTGTTCACATTACGCTTTGGCAGGAGGTGCACCTGAGCGGTATTCTGGACAGTAAGTGTGACTTTTCTTCGTTGTAGGCTCCCAACTGACATTGAGTCGTTGTTAGCCACCAATCAGCGAAGTCGTTGCTGGCGTCAGTGAAACGTAACTTCGGGACATTGCCGTTCTGCCGACGATATTTGGATCATGCAGGAGAGAAAAATTACCTCTTGGCCGTGAGTGCAACAAAGCTGGGATGATCGGGACGGCTGTCAGCACGCAACTGACACAGATATTACAGCTGAACACTCTCGTGAAAGAGGGATTTGTCATGGACTATCCTCCCTTGGTCGATCCTCAACCAGGAGCTATGACAGCGCAATTTGTGGGTGCTGTCTTCCCAAAGCTGAAGACGCTGGATACTGACCCATTGCCGATCAGGAACACACAATTCTGTTGAGACCGACCTGCAAGGAGGTGGTCTCACGGGGCGATGACTACTGATCGAAACCGGACGGAGAATGGAGCGGACAACATTTTTGTACAGTAGTTCATCGCATATGTGACATGACTAGCATCAGTATACAAGCTACTGAAAACAGCGGACATGGTTGCTAGAGGGCAGAAGCGCCCAAAGACGCGTACGTTCATCGGGTTCGACGCATAAGGAGTCTGCCATTGCTCTGGCCGTCAAACGAAAGATGAGGGATTCATCGCCAGGCTCGCTGTCACGGGTACTGAACGATGATGTAAGGGCCGAGACACATGCCCGCCGCGAGCACATTATTGGAACGTGAGTCCCAGACGTAATATTGACATCTGGGTGCATCGACCTCGTGATACACATACGGTACATGGCATGGAAAAACTCGTTGATCATCATCCTCACCCTGATCCTATCAAAAGCCAAACATGTAACCTAGAAGGAGCACAAAGCATAGACCAACGACACAACCCATGATGATGGAATCACGTCTCCTTCTCGTCCTGATCATAGAGATGAGCGAGTTGATTCCTGGCATCTGTGAGAGGACACCTCCCATTCGGGAATCGATAGAAGCGAGGAGGGTACGTTGTTGAGCGAAATCTTCACGAGTGGCATATGCTTGGCTGAGTGGGAGTATTCAGTCAGCTACGTGCTTTCAAGGGAAGCGAAAAGGACTGAGGCTGGACAAACAGGCAGGAATGAAGGATCGATGACAGATGCGGGAACAGACTCACTTGAGAGTATCGTCAATCATCCTGTGACTGGAATCTATCCTTCCTCTGTCCTGAAGGAGGGCATCTGTCTGGGAAGGTAATGAGGACTTGTAATCGCTATGAACCATCGAATGACAGTGGGTGAGCCATCAATCGCCATCAAGCGGCATGATACATCCACCCACTTGATATCCTTCCTCACTGATCCGAGGAGATTTGATCGTCGAACGGATTGTTCCACATTTCCCTGCGGAGTGATTGACAATGGTCAGCCGAACTCGATCCGACTCGCTGATACTATTCATGAAATCTCACCCTAGTCCTCAAGAAATCACGTCGGTAATCATCCAGGTTATCGCGATGCCGTTGAGCGGCATGTTGCATCGAGGAGGAAGGCGGTTGACTGGGTGAATTTATGAGTGTCATCAGGTCGTCTATCGCTTGTTCGAGCTGCGGTCAGGAGTCAGTGTCTGTGCCATGCTGACTGTACAGCCCTTCACTGCTTGTCCATCAATGACAACACTGTCCAGGAAAAATCCAACACTCCGTGCAATATGCACGACTACCCCCCTTGGGTTTCCACGAGAGACTCCTCTTCACGGGACAAGAGACACCTACCTTCCCTAACAGCTCCTCGATCTCCTCTTCTACCAGCTTATACCCCCCTTCTCCTTCTTCCTCCAGATTCAACGCATCTCGACTGGCACTGGTACTCCCACTGGGCCCGCCGCTCGCAGAGCTAGTACCCCTCGCAATGGTCGCGGCGAGTTTGGAGTAGGTCGACAGCTTGCCGTCGAGAGCTGTTTCGAGAGCTCGGGCATGTCGACGGGCGTTATCCCATGCTGTGGACATGGTGACGTTGTTGGTGGTAGTGAAGGAACCGGGGGCACAAAGAGCTGTATGATTTGTGAGTGATTGAATCAAGTGCTGTCAATGAGAGTGACAGCATCATCAACAACAGTCAGTGGATTGCATACAGTCGAGCGAAGAGACGACGTCATAAAGTGGGTTGAATGAATAAATTGATCTTCCACCATTGACGCGGCCAAGTGTGATCGCGTGGAAGTGAACGAGTGAGCTGGTCGCTTGGTCGCCTTTGATCAGCGGAGGACAAAGTAACTCAGCTCACTTGGGAACCTTGCGGGCATCCAGAACAGTCCTCATTCATACATTCACGACACATCTAACGAACGCATCCGACATCTCACGACCTTCGAACCCGTCTCCTCCTCCACCTACCTATCGACCATGTCGCCCTTCTCGTACCCCTCTTCACCCCGCCCACTCGTAGCTCTACTGGCAGCCCTACTCCTCGCGGTTCAAGTGCAAGCTACGGCTCTGACGACGTTGCTAGCTGCTAATGAGAGATCGTGCTATTATGCGGATGTTGATGGAGCAGGAGAGAAAGTCGGTGGGTTTCCATTTCTTGTTCGCCCCGCAACCTCCAGTCCTTTGTGAGGAGCCAGCACGGGAGGCCCGTCCGCCTCCGCCTCAGACAGTGTCCAGAGGATCGGGCATGACCCTCCACGCAGCAGTGCATCGGTAGCTGGTCGTCAAATCAATGCTGATGTGACCGGCTGTGATACCTTCAGGCTTCTACTTTGCCGTCCAATCAGGTGGAAACTTCGAGATAGACTACGTCGTGATGGACCCAGACGACAAAGTGTTGTTGGAAGGAGTCGCCGAGAAACAAGGCGATTACATATTTACGGCGAACAAGGTGAGCTGCTCTGTGTCGCTCCTTTCGGGAGTGAAGGCATGACAGCTGATGGTTATCGTTGGTACATAGGTTGGAGAATACTCGTTCTGCTTTGAGAATGAGGCTTATACGAATGACAAGTTACTCGACTTTGAGTGAGTACTGGTTGGCTTTTGACTTTGCTTCCTCTCTCTCTCTCCGTGCCCAACTATCTGCTCGTGACCAATTCCTCCCGTCTTGATTGCGTCACAACGTGCTCTACCTGGATCTCCGCTCGGCAGGCCATTGACGAAGGTTCCACCCACATAGTATCATGGTGGAATCAGAACCTCGGCGGACTCTCTCAGCTCAACAACAACCGCTCAAAGAACACACTTCAGCCTTGGAAGAAAGTACATACAAGATCAGCGGGCTGTTGAGCAGTGTCACGAGGACTCAGAAATAGTACGCTCTTGCTCGGTTCGACCACCCCTCACTCAGCCTCAGGACTGATTGTGATTCCGTGCGAACTTTGACAGCTTCCATACTCGACATCATAGGAATTTCTCGACAGTACTTTCTACTCAAAGTCGAATATTCTGGTTCACAGTTCTGGAATGTGTGATAATTATCGCCATGTCCTTGTAAGTCCATCATGTGCTCCAAGCCATCAACTGACTTTGATCATGTTCCTAGACTACAGGTTTGGATCCTCAAGACATTCTTCTCACGATCAGGAAGGTGATTGACCCCCTTCTCATCCCACCACTGTGCAAATACACACAAGCTGACGGACAATTTCTCGTAGACGGTACAAGGTCTAGTCTTAGCATTCCATACATCATATGAATTTCACATGGCATACACCTCTATCTACCTCCACCCCGTCTCTCCGATTCCATCCTTGACGATTCGTGGATCACCACTGCCTCGTCCACCCATGGCATGCTGAACAGATCGCTTCGTCTCAAATCTTCTTCTCTGACACTGCCGCCGTTAAGACCAGTCGTACCGATCTGGTAGCCTAGCATCTGGTCGAGATCTCGAGCTTGTGCAGCGAGCCAGTTGTGAATGAAAGCTCGGGGATTCGCACTGATTAGACAACGTTAGCATGCTTTTCCGTTGAGAAACAGGTTGGCACACTCACGCGAACGATTCGAGGAAATCCCTCTTTTGCTTCAGGTCTCTCGCGAAATAAGCCAACTCGCCAACCTTATCTTCGAACTTGACGATTTCCTTGCCTTCACTGCCCTCGAAGGCCTGCACCAGCGAAGCCATCTTGCTCTTGAGTGGATCTTCCATCTCGATTGGGATGTCGAAGCATTTGTTATGGAAATTGTGGTCCTTATCGACCCTACCCATCGAAACGTCAACGTCAGCGGGTTCTTAGCGTAACCTTGCGCAACATTGCAAAGCTCACTTTATAGTGTATGGGATGATAACGGGATCGGGATGGGCGAGATATCTTGTGGCGAGTTCGGGCAGCTGGTGGAACGGAATAGTATCTTGACCGGGAGGGAATATCTACCACACCATAATACATCAGCTTTCACATTCATTCCCGCTTGTCGTGTTATCTTCACCTTATCCAAACCGCCTACTGGTTTGACGATTGTCCCGTCGTCTTTGTCCTGGGCGCCAGCTACTTTGATGAGTTTCCAAATTGCTGAGACCACTTCTGCTCTCGTTCCTTCTTTCATCGCGATGAGATCCGCCAAAGGTTCCAGCACCTTGAATCGCTCAGGATAATGTTGGACATGAAGGATGATACGACAGTTGACGTTCTGGTCGCCCCGTCTCAGGACTTCGAAACCGTCGAGTGGAGTTGTGACATTTTGAGCATGCCACTGAAGCAAAGCTCAGCCGCTGGCTACTTGAGAGCTTACAAGATGCACTTACCTCGACTATGTTGCCTTCTGGGAACGTCGGCGCTTCACGGTTATCGAACTCGATGACAGCTGAACGTAAGAACGTCGTGAATTTTCGTTTGGTCTTGTCCAGTCTCGTATTTCCGGACTAGCCCCATGTCTCATCAGCACGGTCTCCCTTGTCCCCTTATATCACGTTGAACTCACGTCCAACAGTCTCCCCTCAATCTTCAAGACCCATCCAGCCACTCCCTTCCCAGTATTGACATCAACCCCAACATCAAGCTGTCCATTGGTGCCTTCTGCGGGAAGAGTCGGTTTCACCGCACTCTCCGCCATCACTATATCTTCCGCAGTAGGAGCAGCCGCAGCGCTCTCAGTTGTATCCGCCAAGGCAGGTGTTTCCCCTTCTCCACCATTTTCTGTTGTAGTCAGGAGCGCGTTTTCAGCAGCAGAAGGAGCATGCTCTTGCTCTTTCTGCCAGGGTTGATCATGCGCTGTGTTCGAGATAAAAACACGTAGTGTTCTCTTCACCTAAAAACACAATTCATTGACCCATCAGTGACCGTTTCCACAGATTAGGACGACGAGGCAGGAAGGTCAATTCGACTCACTCGTTGGGGTCGACCTAGAGCATCGTTGATTTCTGCTTTCTTGCGCAATATCGTCCAATCAAGCTTCTGCTCAATCTTCATGAGCTCGGTGAAGGCAGGAGAGTCAGGTACGAGGGATGCGAGGACATGAGGCGGAGGAAGTGGTGGTCGAGGATGTTTCCTAGATATAGACTCTCAGTACCATCATACACATACGTATTGAAGGTATGCTCGGGAGATGCAAGGTAGAGAGGATATACACTTACAATCTCCTTGTTGATTCGGGATCACCCTCAGGACGTCTCTTGAGTTCTGATCCTGGTCCAGAAGGGTTAGGAGGAGCGGCCGTAGGGTTCGGAGGATGAGATGGTCCAGCTTGCGGTGTGTTCATCGCGGCGTATCGTTCTGTGTGGACAATAAATGAGAATGGATCGATGGGTGAGTAGGAATGGACAGTCGTCGACAGATTGGGAAGATGAGGAAAGAAGAGTGTTGTGACGCGAAGTTGTGATGTTGGCTTGAATTGGAGGTTTCGTTACCCTGAATCGTAATGTTTGTACGAGATTTGTAGTCCTCATTACAATATCCAGCTCGTGTTTACCGTTGTCGAATTACAAAATTCAATCTAATCTAAGTCACTTGCATCGCTACGCTCGCCGATCCCTTCGCAACATTTTTTGGCAGAAGATCCATTGACAACCACTGAAACATATCATAGCAACATCCACAATCCCAGCGATGGTCAAAGCATCTTCGTCAAAGGGGTCCAGACCTGTTATTGGCCAAGTGTCAAAACGAGAGCGAGAACCATCACCAGATGACAGTCTACTCGATATTGATTCCGAAGTGGATGAATTTGCCCAAGACTATGCGTCAGGTAGTGGCAGTGGGACAGATCAAGACGACGACAACAGTGATTCGGAAGAGGGCTCGGAAGATGAGGAGGTGGAGGGAAATGCGAGATGGGAGCCTGACGAGTGGAATGAGGATGGGGATAGTGATGATGACAGCGGGAGTGGAAGTGGGAGTGGGAGTGGGAGTGGGAGTGGGAGTGAAGCTGAGGAGGATGATAACGCTGCTGAACTAGTGAGTGATCTGAATGCTGTGCTCAGTGGGACGGACGTGACAATACTGAAAGCCACCGTAGCGTCGATTGCAGAATGGTGAGCTCGGGGTGGCACCTCGATAAGACTCGTTGAGGTACCCACTAATCAAACGCCGCAACCAGATTTGACCTCCCTCCCTCTTTCCACTCTTGCCAAAGCGCAAAAGGCTCTTGGATCACGAAAAGGATCCAGCTCGTCCTCGAGTCCCTCCTCGTCCAGCAAAGAAGAGCGATTGCAAGCGATCAAAGCGAAGCTAGCTCAGATGCAGAAGGGGAAAGGGAAGGCTGTCGACGTATCTGTAACTACAATCGATCGATCCGCGCAACATGGACGAAGCGACTCGAGTGACGATGACGATGATGGACCCGAAGGTCAATCGTCTCTCAAGAGGGGAAACAAGCATGCGTGAGTCACATACAATCTGGCGTGCACGAGGTCCGCAATGTGCGATGTGAAAGAATACTGATGGAGAAGAATATACAGCCCCACAGCTATGAGTACGAAGAAGCAGGTCTCAAGAAATCGACAAGTCGTAGACGTGCACAAGCCCGAACGTCGAGATCCTCGATTTTCCTCCGTCTCAGCTGGCCAAGTCGATCCTCATCTCCACTCCCAATCATATGCCTTCTTACCTGGAATGCTGCGTGAAGAGGTCTACAAACTACGCAAAGCCGTCCAGGTGGCTGCTAAAGCTGAGAGGACCTGTCCTTGGGCTGAGAAATCTGCTCGAACGGCCGAGAGGGAAAGGCTGGAGGATCAGTTAGGGAAATTGAGGACGAAACTCGTCAGACAGGAGAGAGAGGAGATGGAGAGGAACGTCTTGGCTTCTGCTAAGAAAGAAGAGAGGGAAAAGAGAGATCAAGGAAAGGGTGCATGGTACATGAAGAAGGGTACGTTCGGTCCCATCCTCATACATCCCGGTCGGTGGCCAAGCTGATGGTGTTGGTTTTTGTACCTCAGGCGAGAAACGAGATCTGTTGCTCAAAGCCCGATTCGAGACTCTCGAGAAGAAAGGAGGCAAGACAGCCGTCAAGAAGGCTATCGAGAAGAAACGGAAGAAGACTGCAAGCAAGGAGAAGAAGAGCAGACCGTTTGCTAACGGGGAGAGTGGGATGGGCGGTGATGCTAAGAGACGTCGGGTCTGAGTGTAGCATAGCGTATATAACGATTCGTATGATGCGGTTCTCACGAGCAATGCTGGCGCTCAGTATTCAGAGATCACTCCCTGGAGCAATAGTTCACAGCGGACTGAAGCGTTTCTGTCCCAAGAACCGTCGACGAGTACAGGTGCTCAGCAGCAAGTGTACTTTCTGAGATTGTTCAGCAGCCAAGCGGACCAATGTTAGACACAGAATGGGTATCTGCAGCGCGATAGGTCCAGCACAACGATCTTCCCAGGTCGTTTCTGATCCGAGTTCAAGACGTCCTTCAACCTCTGGCATCTTCGCCAACTGCACTGCCTGACGTTCTTCCCCTTTCAAGCCATCTCAAAAAGCTCCGTACACGACGCAGACGGTCGGAATCGGAACGCTGTTGCCACCTCTCACACAACTCGACATTATGATCTCTCATCAGAATCCATCCATCCATCATCATCACAAGAACCTAGCAATGATAAATGACCTTGAGGTTTTTTAACGACCGCCCTTACCGGCACCTCCCTTCATGCTCTGCTTGGAAACCTTGGGGACGTTGGCGGCACCGCCCTTGGAGGCCTTGGAAGCCTCCTTGTCTCGCTTCTCGGTCTTGGCCTTGGTGATGGCGGCTTGACGAGCAGCGGCTCGGACCTCGGGCTTTGCGGTTCGCTTGGCGAGAATGGAGGCGAGATCGGCACCGACAATTCCTCGCTGCGGTTCGAGATAATTTAGATCAGTCAAACATAGTTCCTCCCTTCGTTTCGGCGATCTTCCAGCGCACATCCCCCCTTCCTGATCAGGGATCATCCTCCTCCTCCTCCTCCTCCTCCTCCTCCTCCTCCTCCTCGACTCTGCACTATTCTTGTCCACGACCCCAAGTCCCAATCACCCAACCTCCCCAAGCTTGACCAAAACAAAAACCCACCTGGACCTTGACGTTCTTCCTAGACCTCTTCTTGGCGACCTCCTCGGTGATGCCCTTCTTGTGCATCCTATTCTCATCCAACCGTCATTCCAGCGTCAGATAATACATCGAGTAGAGATCGACAGTCGAACCGGAGGAGGAAGAAGAAGAAGAAGAAGAAGGGATAACCAAAGCTTGACATCAGCACGAATCATCCTCTTTGAGTTCCCTTCCATGAGAACACACCGTCGGTAGACCTGGGTCCAAGCGATCTTTCGAGGGTTCTTTCGTTGGAGGAAAAGAGACTCGGACTTGGAGTTGAGGAATCGGAAGGTCTATCAAAAGTAGTTGAGGGTCAGCATGTCAATCACCATATCTCCACTGCACATTGCGCTTTGACTGAACAAAACAGCAAACACACCTTGGAGTCACCTCTGACGTAGACCTTTCCCCTGGAGGGGTAGACCTTGTACCCCGAGAAATCACACCTGTCGACACGCATTCTGTGGTACAGAACAGAAACTCCTCTGATCAGCAACGTCCTTTCCTGTTATTCGGTAGTTTCGAGATTGTCGTCGGGCGCAGGCGCAGGCGATGGCGATGGCGTTGTGTTGAAGGCGAAGATGGAGGACGAACGACTCACGTTGCTGTATGAAAGATGGGTCAGTTGGTGGCTAAGAGGGGAACAAGCTGCGAAAAGTGGATGATCATCAAATCAAGTACAGCAAGCAGCAAGCAAGCAGCAGGTTGCTAGCATCCGACGAGTGGTCCGTTGGTTCGTTGCACCAGAGAATCCTAGGGCAGAGAGTAAAGAGAGAGCGTCAGCAAGCAGATTGGAGGTGCCACAAAGCGAAGTCTAGGTCAACCTCCGGAGATATCTCCGTTTCGGAGTTTAGCATCCCAGCGTTTGTTAAGACCGATTGCCACGATATGTCCAGAAGTGTACTCCCCCCGGATGCATCTACATTTTAGGTGATATATGCATACAACACGATGAATATCTCTCCATATACGGCTTGTCGTCCATGTCAATAATTGTTCCTATGCACTCAATTTACTCTGTCCCAATTCACTCTCCAGTCCTTGCAGAAACTCATCCGCTTCTTTCGCTCGCCTCTCAGCTCTCAGCCTTTCCACCTCCTTCTCGCCTCCCAAGAGCTTGACCCGCTTGGCCTCGATCATCGCTTTTCTCTCGTCCATCTTTCTCTTCTTTGCTTCTTGAGCAGCGCTCATTCCTCTCCGCTGAGCCGTCTCCGCACGCGCCTTCTCCGTCTCGCTTCGTTGTGCGTCCAACGCAGCCATCTGTTCTGCACGTTTCTCTTCGTCCAATGAGAACTGGTATTGTCCCGCTCCTTTCACTCGCACTGCGAATGAAACGAGGCGGGATCAGCTCCGGCTCGAGTTCCAATCATCTCGTAAGATGGGATACAATCGTCACAAACCTTCTTTCGACGCATCGTAGTGATGAGCACGAGCTTCTTCCTCCGCTTGCCGATATTTCGCTTTGATGGCATCGGCGTCCGGCTCGTACACCGGGAAGAAGGCTTGGTCTCCGTCTATATAGTGTTCGCATGAGCTTGTATCAATGGTACTCTCAAGTGTGTGTGTACTCACGTATCACCTTTGATTGCCTGCGTGAGCCGTAACATCCCTGTCAGCCTTGAACGTCCAGATCGTGGGATACCAGTATCGACGTACAGCACTTCGGCATACGCCGAATTCTGCTCTCCACTCGGCATCATTGGGCGATCTTTCGCCTTCAGCGCTTCTGCCTCTCTTGCCTCTTTCCGAGTCCCAACTCTTGTACGTCCCATTTCGTCGACATATTCCACTTTTGTCAAATCTTCTTCGTCATCGTCACCCTGAGGACTGAGTGTCAACGCGTTAGTTCGTGAGATGAAACGACATTCCCTCACCTCATAGTCAGACCATCGACTCCGAGCCGGTCTGGCCGATTCATCCTCGTCCGAAGATCCATCAGAATAATATTCTTCCTCCAACTTTCGGTCAAACTGGCAATCATTTCCATCAGCTCAATTCCAAGCCTGCCGCGCGCACTCACGTCAATCACCGCCTCCGCCATCTCCTTCTCTGTCAGCCCCGAATAGTCTCCCTTCTT
This sequence comes from Kwoniella newhampshirensis, assembly GCF_039105145.1. Taxonomy (NCBI): domain Eukaryota; kingdom Fungi; phylum Basidiomycota; class Tremellomycetes; order Tremellales; family Cryptococcaceae; genus Kwoniella; species Kwoniella newhampshirensis. The sequence goes on from NC_089963.1 coordinate 777,563, forward strand.
CAATTGCTCATACTTCCTCGCTTTCGCCTTGAGGATCTCTCTACGTTGTTCTTCGGTTGGTCCATCGATATCAAAGAAGTTGCGCCGTTTCGCATCATTTCGAGCTTCGGCTGCGAGTCTCTTGATGAGACCAGGTGACGGTCTATCGAAGGGGTCTTTGCTCTGTAGCAAATCAAAAGGACGATATCAGGGTCAGTATGCCTCTGCTTGAAACCAGCGGGCAGCATGGCATCGATACGAGATAAAACATGATATGCACCTTTTCCAACAGCTGTCTACGCGCTTTGTTGCCCTTGACAGGTGCTTTGCCTTCCTTTGCGAACCTATCTGCATGTTCCGCAGTGATCGCCTTGAGTTCGAGCAAGGTCGCCTGGGATATATTGGATGGACCTGCGTTGGACATGGTTTTCTTATCTGGATCTGTTGTGACAAACGGATGGTTGAGTTGAGATGATGTAAGTTATGTACATGGCGATGACGTATAAGGGTGTGTGTATGTGGGTGGGTGGGTGGGTGACTGTTACGAGTGCCACAAGCGGGGAAAGCGGTGATCGCGATGAATAGTGAAACCCGCGTAATAACCAATGACAATGACCAATGACCAATAACCAACAACCAGTAACTTGACCTCACCCAACAGCCTCCCTTTCCCCCCCTCTTTCGTCACAGATCGCGCGCAGCACACCACCACCCCGCACTGTCTGTCAATCGACTCTTTTTCCATTCTCCTCTCATTCCTTCTCTTCTCTCCTTTCTTCTATAGTCTCTTTTTCCCATCAAACTCATCCCTCTCAACCATACAAAAAAGAAACAGAACATAATCAAATCAGCAACAATGGCCGCTGCTAAAGTTTACGTCGGTGCGTGTTAGATCCATCGATCCATCGATCACCACGCTCCTTCACCACAGCGACACGTCAGTCCTTCGGCGATGGTCGCTGGTTGGTCTTCTGCATCGTTCGAGGATCTATATCTTGGGCCTTGCTTCGTAGTTGGGTCCCGGAGTCTGTCTCAAAACCAGATAGAAAGAAGAGACAATTACATGGTGTCCTCGAACGATGCATACTACATTAATGGAAACGAAAGAAACACCTTTTATGGTTTGTGGTATGGGGGTGGACCTGACTTTCGGCTCTTCTGTCGTCTCCTCATAGGTAACCTCTCTTGGAACACCAACGATGATATCTTGCTCCAGGTTCGCTCTTTTCTCGTCTTGTGCCTATGGTTCTTGCTTACGTCTCGTTTCCTTCTAATTATCTGTCTCTGTCGCTCCTCGGTCCAATTGCCTGGCTTCTACTATCACTTCTGGTCTGGTCTGGCATCTGGCTCGCAACTCTCGTCTCGTCTCGTCATCGCTTGCTTCGATGTGTCACACCGAATCTCCGACGCAATAGACCTTCTCCGCTTACGGACAAGTCGTCGACGTTCGTTTGTTTTCCTTCATTGATCCCTCCACAGGAGTCAGACCTAAGACGCACGTTTCTTCTTGCAGTGTATCGTCATGAAGGACCGAGAGACTGGCCGATCCAGAGGTTTCGGTTTCGTCGTGTGTATCTCATCCTTATCTCCTGTATTTCAGTGATCCATTCTGATTTCGCGCTGTGCGATCGATATCAGACCTACAACTCCCCCGCTGAGGCTGAGGCCGCGATCGGTGGTATGAACGAGCAGGAGCTCGACGGTCGACGAGTCCGAGTAAGTTGCATCCGTCGATCATTTCGTCAAACTCAGACCGGTCCCTGACGGGTCCATACTACTTACAGGTCAACATGGCGAACTCCAAGACTTCTGGTGGCGGTGGTGGTGGCTACGGTGGTGGCTACAACTCCGGCTGTGAGTAGGAATGATCGGTACTCCTGTGAAGTGTGTTACTGATCACGGTCTGGGAACAGACGGTGGTGGTGGCCAAGGCGGTTACGGTGGTGGCCAAGGCGGCTACGGCGGTGGTCAGGGTGGTTACGGCGGTGGCCAAGGCGGTTACGGTGGTGGCCAAGGCGGCTACGGCGGTGGTCAGGGCGGTTACGGTGGTGGTCAAGGTGGCTACGGTGGTGGCCAGGGTGGCTGTAGGCTCTATTCCGCCTTCAACCGCTCTCAGAACGGAATGTGCTGACATATTTATCCTCTGCTCCCAGACGGCGGTCAGCAGGCCAGCTACGGTGGTGCCCAAGGTGGCGCTTACGGTGGCGAGCAGGGTAAGTCTTTCGCTTCCAAATCCAAGTGTGCATCCTTCTCGGTAGCCTGACTCGGGTTCCTTCTATACTCTCACTGCTGGTTGTATATCTGTCTGATCGTCGTCTCATTCTGGACTCGTATCATTCCGGCCTCTACCTCGCTTCCGTTGTATCTCGGTTTCGTCTCCCGTCCTGTCGGTCGAACTCTGTGATTCTCGATCGCGCGCTTTCGGTCTCCGGGTCTTTATCACGCTGGTGTACCCCTTCTAGCTTACGGTGGTCAAGCTTACGGCGGTCAAGGCGGCTACGGTGCTTCATGATCTGTTTCTGTTATCGGTGAAATATGCTGATTTTCACCCGATTCACAGGTGGCGGCCAAGGTGGTTACGGTGGCGGTCAGCAATACTAAGCATTTCGTGGGTGTTCGACGTCGTTCAATACGGCGACAAGTGTTGAGGCTAATCAGTCATGCTTCGACCAGGCTAGTATCGCGTATCCCATTTCAAGCTTTCCTCTCGACACCTCTTGATCCTCTCTTTCTTTCCCTTCCATCTTCAGTCAAGTCTGTGCAAAAAATATGAATTGAGAAGTCAAAATTTTCTTTACCTTCTATCCTTTCTTATGCGATCACTCGACCAGTGCAAATTCCAGTAACAATAAAACCTCCCCAGAGTCTTCACCCTTACGCTTTGCTAATTTACATCAAACATTCCTGTATGTCTTTCGCTTCGCGTGTCCGTCTTCCGATCTCCGATCTCCGTTCGTTATAGTGACAATTCTCTATTGGCGACTTTGATGTATCATCATGGGCGACTCACGATCTGTCTGACAGTATGTGTTTCAATCAGCTGCACGATTAGACGTACATCGAGAAGCGTCATGGGTGTTCTGTTGCAACGCGTTTGCAATTCTGAGCTGAGATGTCCCTCTTGGAAGTGGCTCATGAACCCGATGACAAGGATGGTTACAGATGTGGCACTACGATCATCGGTTGGTCGTGGCTAATCCATTTATACAGTAGTTGGCTGATCACGGCCAGTCATGTTTCAAAAGCGATGTTTATCTTTCAAGGCTTGGTCATTGGCTCGATACTATCCTCTCAGCTCGTTATCTTCTGCAATTGAGGAGAGCAGTAAACGGTCAAATGTTCAATGCATCTCAAGAAACTAAATCAGACCACTCTCTGATCTCCGCTCGCAGCTGCCTAACATCAACGTTGACGACCAACTTGTCCAATTTCTTAGAGGAACATATAGTCAGCGTCAACAGTCAGGTGATATCTACAGACATAGCGACGAGATTCTAGGTCCACAATGATTTTCGTCATTGAGGGAACCTCGGGCTCTGGAGGAGGCGTGACAATCACCCCTTCGTCCAATGGGGAACGGATCCTAGCGACTCTCACCCATCCACCTTCAATTTCGACGGCCAAATCAAGTCCAAACACCGTTCCGAGTACTCATACATCTCCAATCAGCCGTGCTCTTGTGGCCACCAACATCATCGAATCGACAGACTCTTCTCGACCCACCTCCGATTCCGCTGACATCAACTCCGACCCCACGTCATCTGGTGGATACAACAAGACGGGTCTCATCATCTGCGCCATCGTCTTCTCGCTCATCGCCCTTGCCGTGTCCGGCTGGTCCATCAGAAGATGGCTCAGTCGTCGATCTCGTCAACGGGATTTACTCTCATCTGACGATGAGGCAGGGCCAGGAAGAGGAGGAGGAGGAGGAGGAGGAGGAGGTGGTGGTGGTGGAGGGGAGAAGGAGAAAGGTAGATCGTGGAGAAGGAATTCGTCAATGAGGATACCGGAGATGGAATTCGTTATCAAGGAGAAAGCGGAGCAGAAAGAACGACAACAGCAACAGCAGAGACGGTTTTCATCGGGAACGAATCTTGAACAGAGGAAGATGTCTGTGCTTGGTCTAGGAGCTGGGAGAGAGGGAACGATTGATGGAAGGAGAAGATCGTCTTTGTTTTTGGTTGGTGAAGTGAACTCTTCTTCTGAACCCATTGTTATGGCACCAGGAGCGATAAGTCCCCCGACAAAGCCTCCCACGTCGACGACGACACAGCTCTCCACTCAACTCTCTCCGGTCCCTCAACAATCTTCCGATCTCATCCTCAATCCACCCATATCCAGTCCGACATTCACATTCACATCCAAACCCAAACCCACACCTGTGCCCAACATCCCGTCCCCTCAAACCCGACTATGGATCCCTTCCCCGCCGCCTCCCTCACCGCCAACACTCCCTCCGACGCCGTTCGTTCCTCCATCAGAATTCGGCGATTCCCAAATAGGAGTGGCTACGACGACCAACTCCCTTCCGGCTAGTAGTAGCAGGTCCGCGGTGGCGGTGGAGACGTATCCCTATCCGGCGAGGACGACGGTACCTCATTCGAGCTCAGATAGAGAGGTTGGTCCCCAGACCAGTGTGAATGAGGACGCAAAGGAAGGACAACGCGGACAGAATCACGTTCACCGCAAAGCGAACGAGGTGAGTGGAGTCCGTATACTTGGTTCTGAACATGGTACCATCTGGGACCGAGCTGATACCTCGTGGCATCGTGAGTAGAAAACCACCGACGCCCCATACACGTTGCCGCTGCAAGAGAACACGTCAGCTTTCATTCCGCTCTCACAAATGGCCTTAGAAAGGAAAGAGCCCAACTATCGCAGTCCTACCGAGTCTCTCTATGTGTGTTATGACGACGTTCAAGAAACGGAGTAGTTGATCGAGGGAGAGATCGTTAGTGATCAGAACATCTATCATCAACCCATTCGATCTTGACGTCTTGTCAGGTCAGTCAGTACTTGAGGCCAATTCTCGTACCAAGCTTTGAAAGCCGCTGCAGCCAGACCGTAGCATGTATGATACCTTTACATATATATCCTACTCGAGACCGAGACCTGGAGACGCGTAATGAATCGCCATTGAAACGAAATCATCTACATGATCTCAATGCTACCCCCCTTTGACATGTATCAGCTTGTCTTGTTGTTTGTAGGATCCTCTACAAGCTCTTCTCAAAATCCATCAACTTGGTGACAGCCTCCTCCTTTTCCAACAACGCTCCTTGCTCGGCGGTGAAGTCGAGAAGTGGTCTCCTCATCCTTTCAGAAGGGTATCCGTTGTATTTCTGGAGGTACCACTTGGTACCTGCGATACCTGCTCTGAAGAAGGATTGGTCGGCGCCGGAAACGAGATCTTGCAAGGCGAGAGTCTTTTTTAGGTCCGTAGGGGAAGGTGCTGAGTCGGTAGCGAGTTTGTAAGAGAGCTCAAACAGCTTGGCGAGGGACTTGGGGTAGATGTTGCCCAAGCCCATGATGGCTCCGTGACCTCTTCCACCGAGAACGGCAGGAGCGAGGAAGTCGGCGAATCCACCGAGAGTGACAAATTGGGGAGCGGTCGATGACTTGCGAGGGGCGAATGAAGAGGTGGCGGTCTGTGCGGTGATTCGAGTGAGTTTACCGACGGCTCCACAGGTGAGTTTGACACCGCAGATGTTGAGTCCCTCTTCGGCGATGGCGTTGATGATGTCAGAGTCAAGATCGATACCACCAGCCGCGCCGGGGAAGTTGTAGATCATGACAGGGAGAGGAGAAGCAGCTTGCACATCAAGGAAAAAGGTCTTGCAAGCGGGCTTGGTCATGGCTCCAGCAAAGTAGCCAGGGGGAATGACAATGACAACGTCGGCACCTGCCTCAGCGGCGAGTTTACTCAGTCGGATGGTCTGACGGGTAGAGTTACCTCCGCTGTACAGTCAGGGCGACGCTCGTCAGCAATCAGTGAACCACACTATACCTTCACGCGATTCTTTCTTTAGGCCGAACTCACGTTCCAGCGATGATGATAGTGTCGTACAAGCCAGCCTCGTCGAGAGCCTTCCTGGTCTCCTTGAAAAGGGTGAATCGCTCGTCGTCGGTCAAGTGGAAAGCCTCTCCCATAGAACCGCAGATGACGGGCTGCATCCCAGCCTTGGCGAGAGTGACGACATGCTTTCGGAAGGTGTCGAGGTCTGCCAGTGGTCAAAATGTCAGCCACTCACATTCAACGATACGTTTGGACGAATCGATGAGGACTCACCAAGCTCCTCGTTGGCATCGAAGAAAGTGGGGATAGGGGCCCAGACTCCAGGCTTCAAGACTCGGGCGTGGGAAGCACCGTTTCCGTTAGCGGTACCGTTGGCAGAAGGCATTTTGATGATGATGGTTTTGGATGTTGGAGATGGCGTTGGCAGCTGGCTACGAGTGTACTGGATATGCGAGATATGATGGTTGTATGGACGAAGTGAGAGGGAAAGAAAGAGACGAATAATATTTGATCAGGTGGGTTACCGTTTACACGGCGCAAGATCCATCCGGACCAAAACGAGGGGGACCAACGCGTTATCACCGGCCCGATCAGTCCGGAAGTTCCGACGGCCCGGAAATCTAGCCCTATTATCATTTATTTGAGCCTTATTTAGCATGCTGCTTGTATACAAGCGAGACCAGATATAAAATACAAATACCAATTGAATGCATCGGTCCGTCTTCGGCAAGGTATCTACCGGGTAGGTGTCCATCCGTTGGTGCGACACGAGAAAATGCTCGGTGGTCATGCATTACGAGGTGATTAAACGTCTATACGAGCTGTTGCAGCACCGACATCAGAGATTTCCGTCCCACCACCACCACCACCACCCCGTCCTCCACCTCGACGACCTCCTCTGCCGCCCTTCGTTGCGCCTTCACCATCGACGTTCCTAGCCAGGATTTCCATCACTTGACCTCGACCTGATCTGTCCTTACCGCCTCCGCTATCCCCTCCGCCGCCACGTCCTCGACCTGCACCACCTCCGCGTCCTCTGCCTCCAGATCCACCGCCAGCGACCCCTCCTGCCGCTCCTTTCCCACTGCCACGCCCTGCAGGTCCGACTCCGTCAGTCTTACCTCCCGCCGGGCTCTGAGTTCTTTGTGTTTGGCCGCCGGACAATGATGGCTTACTTCCCCTTTGACCAGATGAATTCGCTTGACTCGTCGCCTTTCCTGCTTGTGGCTTCTGCTGACCGCCAACGCTGTGACCCGTCGGAGTTTGATCCTTGTCATTGCTGTTATCTTTCTCCTTGTCCTTTGCACCCTTCTTTTTCCCTCTCCCACCACGTTTGCCCTTGTCACCTCCTGCCTGACCAGGTTCCGGGACACTCGGACCTGAAGCAGTGGCTATGACCACTTCTCTTCCTTTCCCAGCTACCATGATCGGACCTGTATTGGCTTGCGTGGTGCGTTTCGAAGCTGCAGCTTGGACAGAAGCCAAAGCCGCTGTTCGTCTCGCTGATTCAGTGGCAATGGACGACGACTGTGCTGATTTGGAAGCTCCCTTGCCTTTGCCTTTCGAGCCAGACTTGGCATGAGCGCGGAGGTATTCGATGAGTGGTGTAATCGTGGGCTGGGGTTGAGGGACTGTGAGGACACGGTCTGTGTCAGTGACAGCATCATGCGAGACGGTCGACCAGAACGTACCAGACACTTCAAGAACAGGCTTGGTTGGAGGAGCATTGAGACTTTCAATGTATGACAGGTAATCGGGATCTAGGCATGCAACGGTGTTATCAATCATGAATCATTCACGTAGCCGGCATCGTTTCTGTCCCGAGCATACCTTCGTCTATGGTAGCTTGTCGAGCGTCAGCCTTGACCTTGGCCTTGTAAGGTGTTTTTTGAACGGGTGCATATTCCACCACAGCTTGAAACTCGGCACCTTAACATCCCATCAGCTCGGCACTAAGGGAGATGAACCCGGGGAGAGATAGCTTACCTGTTTTCGATTTGAAGACATGACCATCAAAACCTCTGTGAAAGTTGACTAGTGCTTCGGGATTAGCCATGAGCACATATGCTCGAGAATGAACCGAGTGAGAACCATAGCTCCTACAGTGATGAGTCGGTGTCAGCAATTCGCAGGTCACGGTGAGGGATCGGTTGCAACGCACCCATCACTAGTTTTGCCCTTCACGTATCGTTTCCACAAGCATGTTTCGTCGGTGATCCAAGCTGATACGGATCTCCAAAAGATGTCCTCGGGGAGGGTGGGTGGTAATCGACGTATGACGAGCTTATTGCGAGCCGCCGCTGTGGAAGATGACGAGGTAGCCATGGGCGGAGGCCAAGTTTGGGAAAGAGTGAGGGAGATTAGATGTCGTCAAGTGCACGCGCGTTGCGTGAGCCTCGGTCCAGTAGGGTGGCTCAGTCGTGTGTCGTAGAGCTCTGTCAATGATGACCGCTTTCGTTGTGATGAGCTGCGAGTAGTGAAATGCATGCTTTGGCCACTCGAACAGGATCAAACGGACACAAATCGTAAACCAGATAGGTGCGAGATAGGCGTGCGTCCTTTCCCATTCCTGCTTCGGCTAAATGAGTGGGAGTGAACCGGCACCGAGAGTACTTGACCAAGTTACAAGATTGTTAACTTACATCTTTGATTGATGTCGTGATCCAGGTTCTGTACACCTCTTCCTCTACTCGACAACCACCCTCGCACCAAATTCTCCTCCTCCAACCCCAAAATCAGCGACACTACACCCACTCAACGCAAAATGACGGCTCTCAGAACGCTCCGACCCGCTCTGCGGCAATCGGTCGTACTCATCGGCGGACCAGTGAGCAGCAGAAGGATGGCAAGCAGTGAGTATCGTAAAGTCCCTCGGGCTGTATCGTTCTGCTACTGGGACGGAAGCATGCTGAGGCTCATTCCGTATATACAGCATTCGCAAAGTACGATTGGGAGGTGAGTTGTTGCACCCATTCGGACATAGTCATATCTGATCTCGTAGTAGGATCCTTTAGATATGAAATCGCTATTAACTGAAGAAGAACAAGCGATCCAGTGAGCTTCCCTACTGAATTGTGATCAGAGAAAGTAGCAAAGTAGCTCATGAAGCTCACTAGCGAGACGGCTAGATCTTTTGCTCAGGAGAAACTTCTCCCTCGTGTTGTCGAGGCATATCGTACCGTAAGCCGAGCTTGCTGCAGGATGACTTGAGGTCAATCATAGACAAAGGCTGATCGCTTAATACTACAGGAAGACTTCGATCCCGCCGTTATGCAAGAGATGGGTGAGCTTGGACTGCTCGGGGCTACGATATCAGGGTACGGTTGTGCAGGAGTGTCGAGCGTTTCATACGGTCTTATTGCGCGAGAGGTCGAACGGTATGACACGAAATTGGCAACACCGCACTTCTCATAATCATAAAGCTCATATGACTTGTAGTGTTGATTCTGGTTACCGGTCAGCAATGAGCGTGCAGTCCTCACGTAAGTGTCGAGATACCATGAAAATATCTTTGAGGTTTGGCTGAACATTCGCAGTGGTCATGCACCCGATCAATGAATTTGGAAGCGAGGAGCAGAAAGAGAAGTACCTGCCACAACTTGGTTCGTTAAATCCAGTGGGTTTAGTGGTCAACTGCTTACCTGGTCGTATCGCTTGGCGCAGCTTCCGGCAAGATGATAGGATGTTTCGTAAGTGACTTCCTCGAAACACTCCCCTCAGGTCCATATTCAACATCATTGTCTCCTAGGGCTTGACTGAGCCAAACCATGGCTCAGATCCTTCATCGATGGAAACGACAGCGACCAAGACTTCTGATGGATGGGTGCTGAACGGAAGCAAGACCTGGATCTCGAATGCTCCGGTCGCCGATCTTTTCGTTGTTTGGGCCAGAGTCGTGGAAAATGGAGAGAAAGGGAAAGTGAAGGGCTTCTTGGTGGAGAAGGTAAGTATGGCCATAGCAGTCAACAATGGTGATCTGAGACTGACTGCCTGAATACGTAGGGTACATCCGGACTCACCGCACCGGCTATAAAGAACAAGCTAGCGCTGCGAGCTTCGATCACCGGGTCCATCTTTCTCGAAGATGTTAAACTACCTTCCGATGCGTTGTTGCCGAAATCTGGGGGCTTGGGTTCGCCGTTTTCGTGCTTGAACAACGCACGATATGGTATCAGCTGGGGTGTGATGGGAGCTCTGGAAGATTGTATTGCTCGTGCGCGAGACTATGCTTTGGAAAGGTATATCGACCTTGCCATCTATCCACGAACGAAAATTGACGTAGTCCTCCCCAGGAAACAATTCAACCGACCACTTGCATCTTTCCAGCTCGTGCAGAAAAAATTGGCAGATGCATCTTCAGCGGCCACTCTCGGTCTACTTGGTTCTCTGCAGCTTGGTCGACTGAAGGACAAGGGCACTTGGGTGCCAGATATGGTATCCATGATGAAAAGGAATAATTGCGGCGCGGCTCTTGAGCACTCGAGAGTCTTACTTGACGTTCTGGGAGGTAATGCCTGCAGTGACGAGTGAGTGATAAGGGTGGAATGATGGACGAAGGTTGAACTTTCTCTAGATATCACATTGGTCGACACGTCGCAAATTTGCAAGTTGCGAATACCTATGAAGGCACACATGTGAGTGCTTTGTCCTCGCTGGCCGGTCAAAACTGATCAAAGAATCATTCAGGACATTCACGGTTAGTCTGGCGACTAGGTAACGAATTCAGAATTTTTGAAGCTGACACTATCTCCTTGTAGCGCTCATTCTCGGCAAGGCTATCACAGGCCTGCAAGCGTTCGCAAACTAATGTCGTAGATCAACATTGCATATACATACCACCATCATGCTCTTCAATGCAATAATTTTTACAAGTCTTACTAGTGCTGTGCTCCGTATCGGATCAGGACAACCTTTCGCTCTTTCCGCCTGTATTGTCATCTAGTCTGAAGTTGGAGGCAAGGTCGTAGATACCCAAGAAGACTGCTCCGCCCATCGATATCGCGAATGTCCTTGGAACCCATCCTTTGAAGAGCGCTGAAGGGCCTTCGTTGCGGAGGATGGCCAGTAGTCGTGGAGGGAAAAAGAGAACGGATGGGGATGGTTGTCGTGGAGGAGGTATGCCAGAAGCTACTTCAGCAGCGGTAGCTTGTACGGAGGTCTGATAGTTGTTCACGTGGTCAACTTGTCAAGAAGGATGAAGGAATGGAAACAATGGATTCACGTACTCTGGCTTCCAACATGACTCTTGTTTTGACCACATCTAAGGGTGTAGTCAAAGCAGCCGCGATACCTCCAGCGACCATCCCGCATCCCGCAGCTTCATACGACGTCGGTCGTCTCCCATCTAAGTAATTCCGGGACAGGACCGATTTGAGATATTCATAAAGTGGGAATTGAATAGAAGTGAATGGGATCTGTAGCATACAAGTCAGTCCACAGAGTGCTACGAAGCAGAACACGGTGTCCTGCGACTTACCTCCCGAGCGATCGTGATGCCGAAACCACGATAAAACCCTCTGATACCCTCAAATTTCATCGTGCTCATAGCAGAATGGAGACTCCCCTTCCCTTGTCCGTATGCTGCCGTCTGTGTACGAGACTTGACTACTTCGGTAGGTACACGAATGAGACATGAGACCTATAATACCAGCTGTCAGCTAGAGAAAAACTTTATTACCACAGACAGCTGAGCATGAACTCACATATTCCGCTCCGGATGCTGCGATCATATGTGTCAACGCTGGATTCGTTGAGAAGAAGTCGATCTTGGGTAATCTGGATTTGAGCGCTTCGTAGGTGACAAAGAAAGCAGCAGCTGAGAAGGAAATCAATTCAATCAGTATGTGACCTTCCGGGGCTTGTCCACAGCAAGTGCGGTGGACCATTGTCACTCGTGATCACTCACCACCCGGAGCGCTACCCATTCCTACACTCCCCACACCGCTGTATACACCCTTGAATCCACCGGATTTCCAAAAGCCAGCAGTCGACTGGATGCGTGTCTTGACTGTATCAAGAGGGAAGAACATGAAGTCGACGGCGATACCTGATATAGCCCCGGACTATGACAAGCACCATCAGTGAGAATGAACAAAGGATCTCAACGGTACACATGAGATGAGGAGGACCAAGACCCACAAGCAAAGCTCTCTGAGGGGTCGGAGGTGGCTTCGCCGGGTATGCCGTTGATGCTTCTGACATGTCGATGCGATTGTTCCTGTTCAAGCCGTATCAAGCGATGGTGAGCGGCAGACATGAAAGGGTGAAATATAGAGATGCGCTCACCATCAAAGCCAAAGTCAACCTATAATTCGGCCGGACAATCGAAATCGAAGACAACGACAACTGAGGAGCCCCGCATTCGGAGATCCGTATCCTCGCGTGCCTATTCCCATTCACGTCAACCCGGCATAGTTCCTGATCTATCGCCACCGTACAGGACGATTCTCTGGGCTCACGGGTGGACAATCCATTGCATCAACAGTCATCTCCTGCTCATCAACAACCAACCACCAGCACTTGCACGCACTATCCGAGCATCGTTTCCGAGGATAGCTGTCATGCTTTTCGTGCCATCATATTCTCAGACGGACTGATTCCTGCTCAGCCTAGCTTTATCCGTCATGGCTGAAGACGCTTTGGGTACCGCTCGAGGTTTCTCGGTGTCTCATCAGCGGAACGTCCTCGAGATCGACTTTGAGGGAGTAATCACCGCATCCGCATTCCTCACTATCCAGCCGAATAACCCCGCTCTTCGATCTCTGTATCTTCACGCTTCGCCTCTTCTTCAGATCAACAATGTAACTCTCTCCTCACCGACAGCAACCGAACCACTTCTTCCGACGCCTGCCTCCTTCACTTTGGTCAATCCATTCCAGCCGTTACCGACCCGCGAGCCACCCATAGATATCAGATCGCATCCTGAGATCAAGAGGAAAACATGGGCGGCAACAGGAGAACGGGACGAAGGAGAGTTGTCAATATCGGTCTCAGGAGGGTGGGTGCGACTGATAGAGTCACAGATCATGGGAGGGCAAGGGACTACCCAGGTCGGATTCGCTCCTATTCATGTACAGATCGACTACCAATTGGTACTGGGCGGAAGCGTGGTCGAAGGGATCGTCTTTAGACGGCCAGGCGATGGCGGTGATGAGTACGTGAGTAGATGGCTTCGCAACAAATGCTCAATTTGAGTACTAATGATCCTCGGATAGCAAATACCGCACATGTTCCTCTCTCCAACGACATATGATGCCGCAAGGATCTGGACACCATGTGTTGATAGTCTCTGGGAGCGATGTACATGGGAACTGGAATTCATTGTCCCTCGCTATCTTGAAGGCGGAGATTCAACTTCAGACGATGCTGCTTGCCCTGTGATGGTGATCAGCAGCGGCGAATTGATGGAACAGGTAATATACTCTTCTTCTTGGCCGTCGCAAGTGCTGATTCGGCCCACATAGATAACGCATCCGCATGACCCTCACAAAGTGATCTTCTACTACCTTCAGACGAATCCGACATCCGTTCAGCACATTTCGTTCGCCGCAGGTCCTTTTGAGTTGCACTGTGTGTCTGGCGAAGAATCCCACAAGCCTATTTTGGCTTTCTGCCTCCCTGGGGATGTCGACATGCTCAAGCACTCGACCGCGTTCCTCCCCCGAGTCATGGCCTTCGGTACTGAATTGGGATCATATCCATTCACCGACTTCAAAACGGTCTTCGTCAATAACCCGCGCCTCGAATGTTCAACCTCAGCGACCCTTGCGATTGTCTCGTCTAACCTGCTTCACCCTCCCACGATCATCGAGCAGGCAATGGAAATTCGACAAGTATTATCGCTCGCTTTGATTCAGCAGTGGATCGGGATCAATATCATACAGCGTACTTTTGCGGATACATGGATCGTGAATGGATTGGCTCTCTACATCCAAGGGCAGTTCATCCGCCATCTTCTTGGCAACAACGAGTATCGCTTCAGATTGAAAAAAGATATAGACCGGTGTGTTCAGTTAGACCAAGGATCCAGATGGCCGCTCTGTGTTCCCGGGATACTCGATCCACCTGACGCTTCGACGACCGCTTTCATCAATCTCAAAGCCCCGCTTGTATTGCATATTCTGGACCGACATCTAGCTAAGACCGGAACCTCCCTTGGACTGTCGCAAGTCATCCCGAGGGTATTCGTCGCAGCGTTATCGGATGATCTAGTAGGCAACACATTGACAACACAGTACTTCATCCGTCAATGTCGCAAAGTGTCTGGTCTCGACCTACAGTCCTTTCAAGATCAATGGATCTTTGGTAGTGGATGTCCACGGCTGGCAATTCGCACCAACTTCATCAAGAAAAAGTTCTTGGTAGAGTTTACGGTCACTCAAACCCAACCTGCCAGTGATGCGCTCAATGGCATAAGTGACAAGCAGAAGAAGGTAGCTGTTTGGAAACGGCCTACCCAATTCTTTGAGGTTTGTTTATTCGTCCAGTTCTTGGCACGATACTCACTGACTTCTCTACCAGGGGAGCTTGACCGTTCGGATACACGAAGCTGATGGAGCACCGTTCGAGCATCTTGTGGACATCAAGACCAATCAACGTACTTTCCCTCTTCCGTTCAACACAAAGTATAAAAGGACACGTCGATCAGGTCATATCGCAGCCCGGTTCAACAAAATGCAGGATGCAATCAACAACGAAGATGACGAGGATGAGGCGCAACTGCAAGCGGCAGATAGAGCGGGCACGTTCGCATACCCGCCGTGGGAAGACGAAGCAGAAAGAAGGCGCTGGAAGGTCGCCGAATGGGGCGAGGAGCAGGCTGACCAGGTTTTGAGCGAAGCAGGAGGTTACGAGTGGATTAGGATCGATCCTGATTGTGAATGGTTGGCAGCTGTTGACTTTGTGGAAAAGCCATGGTGTTGGATCAGTCAGCTACAAGGTGATCGTGACGTTATTGCTCAGCTCGAGGTGAGTTCACCTTTGCGTGTACACAGGTCCACAAGCTAATCAAAATGAAGGCAATCAACCGTATGCGGGTGTATCCCTCTCCAGTCGTTGCTAGTGAACTGGCAAGAACAGTGTTGGTCAAGAATTACTATTACCGAGTTCGCATGGAAGCTGCACGGGCTTTGGCAGCTGTGGGTCCCTTCCCCAAGGTATCTGAAGCCGCTAATTCGCTGAATAGTACAATATATCGGAGTGCGATTACATTGGGTATTTCCTGGTGATGAAGCTTTTCCAGACGCTATACTGTCATCGTCCAGTAGATCCCGATGTCGAAGTCCCAGACCTCGATTGTCGGCCGTTACCGAACGACTTTTCGAATCTCCCTGATTATTTTGTGAAAAAGGTAAGGACAAAGCACGCATGAAGCCTGGGATGTAATACTGAACTCTCCATCAAGAGCCTTTTGGCTGCGATGGCCGACTTGAGAGATCCATCCACGAGAACGGTATGGCGTAATGTCAGGACCACACTCCTTGAGGTACTTCGTCTGAATGATAATGCTGGCAACTCAGTATGTCCCTTTTCATTGAATGTGGCATAGAAACTGATGTGATCGTGCAATTTCAGTGGTCTGATTCGTACTATTTGGCGGCTTTGATCACCGCAATTGGCAATGCCTTCACAATGGGCGCTGGTAACCAGAATTCGCTTGACGAAACCGAAAAGGAAGCAGAGCAGACATTGCTGAAGAATGCTATGGGAAATGTCGATAGGGCAATGACAATGGACAGACTAGTGCCCAGCTATCATAACCTTGTTACTAAGGCTGGTCTTCAAGTAGGTCCGCCGTCATGCTTCGGGTGCTCCGACTGTACTGATGACTTGTCGAAGTCTCACATCAAGTCTGTGCTTGCTGGTCAACGGACAAACGATCTGAGATTGCTTTTGAGCTACACCCGGTGTGTCTCAGCCGTGCCTCTTTGTAATCATGAGCAGAATTCTGACTGACGGCCATTCTTAGAGAGGGAAATTTCGAGCCCATCAGACTGGTGGCCTTTGATGGTCTGCTGTTATGCAAGCCTCCTGGTCGAAGTGCTGCTCTGGACAAGTATCTCCTCGAGGTGATCAAAACAGACTTCTCGCTAACAATTCGGCGGCATGTCGCAAGAAGTTTGTCGGAGTCCATCTTGATCGCGTTGGCGTTGGGAGATATTCCCGGAGCTGTCCCACAACCTGCAATCGTGGACGTCAACAACGACACCGATCAAGCGAGAGAGCAGAGGTCTGAGAAACAGGACAATGATATTGTGAAAGCTTTGAGAAAGGACTACGCGAAGAAGATGGACGCAAAACAGTTGATACAGGACAGCTTGATGTGAGTGACAAGCTTAGCAATGTGATTGCCAGCTGAATCAGCAGACCGCTTAGCGAACATTTTGTCATGCCTGATCCGGAAGTCCGTCTTGCGTTACTCAAAGTCGCAGAGATAATCGCATCGAGTACTTCCGAGCCTCTACCTGGCAACTTAATCACGATTCAGACTCCGACGGTTGAAACTCCGGCTCTGATGACGCCGAAGATTCGTTTGAGCATGGGAAGTGCGGACATAAAGCCTGACTCACAAGGTAAGCGCACTTGTAAAGCTGGAACGATATCTTCTGACATGCTTGCAAGGTTATGGCTTCCCCGTGATGGACAATGCACCACTCGCTCCTACACCCGTCAAGATCGTTCTGAACCAAAATGCGGTTTCCAATCACTCGTCGAAGAAGAAGGACAAGGTACCAAGGCAGCAGCGGCGTGGATTGACAGATACAGATTTCAAGGCGATCACGATTGCGCTTGATAAAGTGGTACGCCTCTTTCTGCTCAATGACGCTGCGACTGCTGACGAGTTGCACAGCTCCAACACAAGACTAGCCTCTTTTTCCGTCAGCCGGTCGACCCTGTTCGCGATGCGGCGCCAGAGTGAGTGAGGTTGTGGAAGTCGCGTGGTGCCTAGGCGTTGATCGACGACTTGATAGCTATCTCACCGTTATCAAACAGCCCATGGACCTCTCGACTGTTCGAGCGAAGCTTGACAACGGCATGTATGCCACTCGACAGGAGTTTGTCGCGGACATCCGCTTGATCATTGCGAATTGCTACACATATAATGTCGCGCCTACAAGTCCCGTGCGCAAGGCTGGGGAAGCATTTGAAAAGGTCTTCGACAGCAGTAAGTACCTACACAAGATACGATGGGATATTGTCCGAATCATCGTTGACAGGAAGTTGTGTTAGTTTGGATGAAGACCGAACATACGTTGAGTTCTTCTGCTGCTTCTGCACGTCGTGAAGCTACAACGTCCTCGTCCGATGTCCGATCCGTGGTGATGCTACCCCCATCACGATATGTAGAGGCTGTAAGCGTAACGAAGCCCACCGCCGTGAAATTGAAGGTCAAGCCGCCGAAAAATGTCACCATCGACACGACTGTGCATGTTCCCCCAATGGCCCCGCCGCCGATTCCCCTTGCAAAGAAAGCAGCTCCCCCACCCAGCCCCGATCGGCCACCAGTCCCGCCTTTCACGGCGGAATCATCTAGGGAGAAGCCAAACAAAAAACGCAAGTCGCCAGTGAAAAACAGTCGAAATGACTTGGACGATATATTGGGTGCGGAAATAGACGCGATAGAAGGTCGACCCGTCAAGGACTCTTTCGATGAACTCCTTGAGCCACTGCCAAAACCATCGAAGAAGATCAAATTAGCACCGTCGCGCCAGTCACCCGAAAAAACATTAGATAGCCGAAGCTCATCCACTCCTGCGCCACCACCTGTCGATCTAAAACCAGTAATTAAGTCACTTCCCAACCCTGTCACAAAGAAGGCCAAGTCTAAAACCCCGGGCGACTACATTTCGGTATCTCCAGCTCCGCCTCAAAGGGCTTCGCCGTCTCTGTCGACCATTTCCAAAGAGGTAGGAGCCTCGCCTCTTATTCCAATTGAGGCATACCCGACACATCCTCAGCCCCCTCCAGACCTGCCTCCTACGACTGAGAACAACGGGTCAATAAAGATGAAACGTGCAAAAGCTTTATTGGCCGCACTGCTGAAGGAGCCTTCGTCCATCATCGCAAGTCTAATGCGTCATCCTCTTTCACGCGTGTACAACCGGCTGACTATTTTGTAGTTTGTGAGACCCGTTGATCCGATCGCTGACGGTTGTCCAACGTGCGTAGTTCGTAACCTATGCTGAACCATGTGACTGCTAATTCCCTTACAGATATCTCGACGAGATAAAACACCCGATGGATTTTGGCACAATTGGCAAAAAGCTTGACCAAAAGAAATACCGCTCCCTTGGGCAATTCGCACGCGATGTCGAGCTTGTTTTCGCCAAGTAGGCTTTCCTTTGTTCTTCCATTGCAAGCTTATTTGTGCTGACACAAGCCATTAGCTGTCGACAGTTCAATCCCCCAGGAGAGATTACTGCATGCGCCGACGCTGTCGAGGCGGTGTACTGGAGGGAATGGCCGAAAGTCACGTCTACCAAGATGACCAACGATGAGAAGAAGGCGATGATCTCGCTTCTCAACCAGACTCTCAAGAACCCTCTCAGCGAGTGGTTCCGATTGCCAGGTAAGTGTTTATCATTGTTGTTGAGAGCGAGCAAGTCTGACGAAGGTTTTTGTAGTCAATCCTGTCGCACTGGGGATCCCGGAGTACTTTGATATGTGAGTGAATTCCGTCTTCTAAATCGCCAACGGAAGTTGACAATTCCTCGTGCCTCGTGCAGCATCCCTGAGGATGACGCCCGCGATTTGTCTCTGATTAAGGCCAAGATGGACAAAGGGCAGTATCAGTCAGCGAAACAGGTGGACGAGGATGTCGAACTGATGTTGGAGAACGCTAGGGTTTTCAACGGGGATGGACCCGTTGTGGATGCGGCGAACGTGTTGGGCAAATGGTGGCAGAGTCAGAGGTCGAAAATGGAGTAGTCCTAGTAGCGCGGAACAAAAGGCTTTGGCGGCCCAATTGCATGTATTCGTATTCGCCTCCTCACATCATCATGTCATGTTGAACAGCGATGTTTCTGTAGCCACACCAGAGACAGTACTCTTATATGATCCCTTGTGAATTGGAGCATTTCCACATACTTCGGGATTAGTAGATCCACCGAAAAGACCTGGAAACAGGATTCGCCACATTCACATAGACCGATCGATTTGATTCCGTTCATCAATTCGCTCTTCCTCTCACTGGGACTGAGATATCTCGAATCTCTCTTGTTCCGTTCTCTTCAGCTACTCTAGACATAGCACTCAAAATGTCCACATCCGTATTACCGCCTTCTGAAGGTACTGCTGGGCCTTCGTCGTCTGGTCTCCCACCCCTCGCCGACCTGGTGCGAAGAAGTACGAAACGCACTCGTGTCATTTATGGATTAGACGGAGCAGGTGCAGATGACGGCCTGGCCAGAGCGTGAGTGGGCAGCACGAGTCCTTACCTACAACGATAGTATTTGCGTGCTGAGATGCCTGGTCACTGTCGATAGTAACAAACTCAAACTGGCTTCGAAGTTGGCGACAGAATACAAGGATGTTCAGACATTGCCTCCAATCTTGCAAGCTCAACAAGCAGGTCCTGCTGGGCCCAAACGACCAGGTCAAACACCTGGACCTGCTGCTTCAGGCCCTGCAGTACCCGGTCAAAAACTCATTGGTGGACCAGATGCAGAGCCCACGTAAGTCGCATTGACGGCATAGATCGGAGAGATGGATGACTCGCTAACATTATCAATCTTCATTATATCACAGATCATCATCTGCTCCTGGACCTGCTGCTGAACCTCGTGCTCTCGTCAAATTCAGACATCAACAAGGATTCGCCGCTGAAGGTGGTCAGACCGGATCTAAGCTGTCTCAAGCGTTGATGAGGAAGAAGGAAGCGAGGGAAGTCAAACCGGAATATCACCCACAGTGTGAGCTGTGATCTTTTCCCTTTCCTGTATGAGATTTGCTGACATGCTCCTAAACGACAGGGAAACTCACACGAGTCATCTCGGGACATATGGGCTGGGTCAGAGCAGTTGCGGTAGATCCTGGAAACCAGTGGTTTGCAACGGGCGCAGGCGATCGAGTTGTAAAGGTCAGCTTCGAAGTTACTACTCAGACCAAAGATTCGGCTGACATGGCTAATTTTTAGATCTGGGACCTCGCCTCTGGAGAGCTCAAGCTTTCCTTGACTGGTCATATCTCTACTATTCGTGGTCTTGCCGTCTCAGATAGACACCCATACCTCTTCTCAGCAGCCGAAGATAAGGTGAGTGACCCACACTTGAGTGGTCAATCAGTTCAGCTGACTCATTTTGGGTAGATGGTCAAATGTTGGGATCTGGAGACCAACAAGGTCATTCGACATTACCATGGTCATTTCTCAGGTGTCTACTCCTTGTCGTAAGTGAAAACTCCTTCTCTGCGCCAATTTCTGCACAGTAGAAGCTGACATGTCCATTCAGCGTACACCCAACGTTAGACGTGCTCGTCACCGCTGGTCGAGATGCGAGTGTGCGAGTGAGTCAGGGTCGCCATCTACGAGCGTAGAGGCCTATTGACCGGTCGTTCTTTAGGTATGGGACATGCGATCACGAGCCAATATCTTCACTCTCACGGGTCATACCAGTACCGTTGCCGATGTCAAAACTCAAGCTTCCGACCCTCAAATCATCTCCGGTAGTATGGACAGCACTGTCAGGTGGGTTGATTTTTGACCCTTTTCGTTGTGGCCACTGCTGACCTCTTCACAACAGGTTGTGGGATCTTGCAGCTGGTAAATGCATGACAACCCTCACGCATCACAAGAAATCGGTTCGTGCGCTTGCCATCCACCCTACAGAGTATTCTTTCGCGAGTGCCAGTGCAGGAGGAAACAAGTGAGTTTGGTTCTCCACCGCTGAAGTTGACCGAATGCTGATCCAATTCGAACAGTATCAAAAAGTGGAAGTGCCCAGAAGGAACTTTTGTCCACAACTTTGTCGGTCACGAGGCCATTATCAACACCATGAGTGTGAACGAGGAGGGTGTGATGTTCTCTGGTGGTATGTGTCCTTCCTCGTCCGTTCCTTCGGAACCCAGCTGATCGATCGTACAGCGGACAACGGAACACTCACTATGTGGGATTACGCTACTGGTTTGCCATTCCAACACCTGAAGGATATCCCACAACCAGGTTCTCTCGACGCCGAAGCGGTGAGTGGCTTGGACTTTATGGCACAGTCTGGACAGCATGGCTGATACAGCATCTTCCCAGGGCGTGTTCTGTTCCACCTTCGACAAGACAGGAACACGACTGATTACAGGCGGTGCGGACAAGACGATCAAGGTGTACTCGGAGCAGGCATAGAAAGACAGAATGTATACGACCACAAGATGCATTGTACGAAATACACATCCGTGCTTTCCATCTATGTTTACACGGACAGCTCTGCTATTTTGACGTTCTTGAGGTCCTCCTCGTAAGGCTTGAGAGCAGGCTTGACCCAATCTCTGAGGAAACCGTCGACCTGTTCAGGTGCTCTTCCGACGAAAGTCTTGGGGTCCAGCAGATCGTCCAGTTGACTCCAGATGGGTTCAAAGTAATTGTCCTTCTTGACTCGATCAATGAGATCATTCTCGCCACCTTGCTCCTTGACCACAGCTCCAGCTTGATGAGACAGGACTCGGATCTTCTCGTGACATTCCTGTCTGTCTCCACCAGCCTTGACGATAGCCATGATGATGTTCTCGGTAGCCATAAAGGGGAGTTCTTGGCTGATTCGTCGACCGATCACCCGTGGGTAGACGACGAGACCTTCAGAGATATTCTGGAGGGTAGTGAGGAGGATGTCGGCAGTGAGGAAAGCTTCGGGTATCGTGACTCGTCGATTGGCACTGTCGTGACATTTTCAGTCAGCTCCGTAAATACATGTATGGCACAGATGAAGAAAAGAGCGAGAGCGACCGACCTGTCATCCAGGGTTCGCTCAAGCCATTGAACGGAAGAGGTCATCAGGGTGTTCTGGTAGATGACCATGAGATGACGGGCAAGAGAACATGCTCGTTCGCATCGCATCGGGTTGCGCTGAACGTATGTTCGATCAGACGGATGAACTCATGGACGCAAAAGCCTTCAACGACGCACTTTGTAAGCCATGGCGGAACTACCGATCTGATCCTTCTCGAAAGGCTCCTCGATCTCCTTGAGATTGGCAAGTAACCGGACTGTCCGTTCATTCACACGTCAGTAGGGCCAAAGTCCAGGAGAAAGACGACACTCACTATCGGTAGCAATCTTGTGAACGGTGGCACCGAAGCTTGACAACGGACCGAGCACATCGGCATCAATCTTCCGAGAATAAGTCTGACCAGTCACAGGGTAGGCGTAGGGGAAACCGAAGAGCTCGGTCACTCGTTTGTCCAGAGCCTCAACCTGTGCTAGAGGTGAGTTGAAGGATACTCCGTATGAGTGACGGACACGTACCTTGGCATGGTCACCGTCGAAGAGAGCCAAAAAGGAGCCCTGAGTACCAGTAGTACCCTTGACACCTCGGAAACCCAAGTCGCTACGAGCCCGCTCGAGGTTTCTCAAATCCCACAACAACTCCTGAATCCAAAGAGTCGCACGCTTTCCGACGGTTGTTAGTTGCGCAGGTTGGAAGTGAGTGAAACCGAGGGTAGGGAGATCTCTGTATTGTTCGGCAAAGGAGGAGAACCGAGAGATGACGGTAGCGAGCTTGGGCAGGAGAATGGACAGGCCTTCTCGGAGGAAGATGAGGTCGGCATTGCTGTTTGACGACAAGTGAGCAAGTCTGAAAGCGTAGGCAACACGAGCGACTTACTCGGTGACATAGCATGAGGTGGCACCCAAACTATTTGATGTCTGTCAGATGATGTCCTCTCTTGCCACTAATGGGGGATCTCACTGAATGATACCGGCGGCAGCGGGTGCAACAGTACCGAATGTGTGGACATGAGCCATCACATCGTCTGAAAGAGTAACCTTGTCAGCTGGATCTGCGAACTCCGGGTCTATTCGGACTGACGTCGTCGTTTCTTCTCCTCGTCGGCGGCGACCTTCATCTGGCCCTCGTCGAGGTCGAGATGAGCGCGCATCTGCTCGATAGCATCGTCCGAGATATCGAGACCAAGCTCCTATGGTGTCCCATTAGTCGCCGAGTCTGACCGCACAATCCAGTCACCGAGCAGCTCGCACCTTCTCGGCGATAGCCAGGTTGAGCCATAGCTTTCTCCAGGTCCCGAATCGGGTCTGTTCGTTGCTGCATGAGCGTATGTAATAGCTTTGTTCGGATGTGAACCACTGCCTACCCCGTTGGAGAACAGCTTAGACATCTCCTTGGATGCATAACGACTACATGATGCATCGCGATCAGTTTCCACATCGCTCGAGACGGAGCCGATAAGGTTTCCGGATGCTCACGAAGAGAGGGGAGTCTGATAGGTGTCCATGTTGGGCCACTCCTGATATGATCGAATCAAGAACCAACCAGCTCGAAGCGAGGTGATTGTATCCAAAGGTCAAAAAGTCAACAGGAAAACGTTCAGACTTTTTGTGGTAAAAAAACCCTTCTGCCCAAGGACAACGATTGAGGATGATAAGCGAATTGGTTCCGATATTGCTTGCTGCCTGTTTGGGTGTCAGCGAGATTGCCACGTCATTGGCCCCAATTGGAATTCGAAATAGCCGGTGTGTACCCTGGGGTTGGGGGTGGGTGGGGGACAGCAAATGTATGATGTCGGTCACGTGCGTTTGGCTTTGGGCCCCCAGAAGAGAGGAGACCACGCGCATACACACACACACTGGGTAAGGTAACTAGGTTTAACGACCACTCACGTTCTTGCCATTTTGCGACCTATCTCTCTCTCTCCCTCTCTCTCATCATCAGCCTTGGAATCAAATACATCACAGTAGTGAATACATCAGGTCACTCTTTCTCATTCACCTGTGCTGACGATCCACTTACCCACTTCCTCAGCCTACACATACTTGTACATCATGGTCAAGGCTGTCGTTTGCGGAGCTGCGGGCGAGTACCCATTCCTGGCCCTTGGCGTCGCCAGTCGCTCACTCATACATCCCACACTGACCCTCCTGTCTCCGATGCTACAGGTGGTATCGGTCAACCTCTGTCCCTCTTGCTCAAGCTCAACCCACTCATCACCGAGCTCTCCCTCTACGACGTGGTCAACGCTGTCGGAGTGAGTAGTGTTTCATCTCGGTTGCTCAGTCCTTATCACCCTCCTTTGTACCGGCTCGTGCTGTGACTCCGCATGGTGATGACGACTGCCCGTCTCACTTCTTCTGCTGTTGCATTCACGGACCTGCTTACACCATCGCCAGGTTGCTACCGATCTTTCTCACATTGCAACTCCCGCTCAAGTCACTGGTTTCCTTCCAGCCGACAATGGTGCTGAGAAGGCCCTGAAGGATGCCGACATCGTCGTCATCCCAGCTGGTGTTCCCAGAAAGCCGGGCATGACTCGTGATGATCTATTCGTGAGTCAGCCTCCAGAGTCAGCTACTGGAGTCACAAAGAATGATTGCTGATGTTCATCGGCCATCTGCTTCTGCAGAAAGTGAGCTATTGTCTCCTACACGGGCTGACATATGGAACCATGCTGAAGGCTTCGTGCAGGTCAATGCCGGTATTTGTGCCACTCTGGCCCAGGCCATCGCCAATGCATGCCCCAAGGCATTCATCCTTGTCATCTCCAACCCCGTCAACTCGACTGTCCCCGTCTTCGCTGAGACATTGAAGAAGGCCGGTGTTTTCGATCCCAAGAAGTGAGTGCATGTGTAGTGGCCTAGCTGACTGCCTCTACTAGGCTCTTCGGTGTCAGTCACCTCGATGTCGTCCGTGCATCGACCTTCGTCGCGACTGCCCTCGGCAAGCCTCAGGACGCTCCCAAGTACTCCGTTCCTGTGGTCGGCGGACATTCCGGTGCCACCATCTTGCCTTTGCTGTCTCAAAGCAAGCCCGCCATCGTGAGTCTCACTTGCGAAAACAAGATCGCCAGTTGATCTGGTGATGTTAGTCCGAGGAACTCTTGAACAATAAGGAGAAGCGGGACGCCCTTATCAACCGCATCCAATTCGGCGGAGACGAGGTCGTCAAGGCCAAGGGTGAGCGATCTGACTAACACTTCATGTCCCACACTAACAACGCGTATCAGACGGTGCTGGATCTGCTACCCTTTCCATGGCGCAAGGTGAGCTTCCTTGACGAGACTGTTTGGGTTCCGTACTGACGAACCCTGCAGCTGGTGCTGAGTTCACCGAATTCGTCTTGCAAGCCGCTTTCGGCAGCCAAAAGGGCAAGGTTGTTCAGAGTTACGTTTTCCTCGGCGCGGAGGCTGGAGGTGATGGAGTCAAGAAGGAGATCGGATCCGACCTTGATTACTTCTCTGTCAACGTCGAGCTTGGAGTGAGTTGACACGCTCTACCTGGATGTGTTGCGGACGTAACCTGATCATTGTTCGCACAGCCCAACGGTATCGAGAAGATTCTTCCCATCGGCTCCATTGATGACGCAGAGAAGACTCTTCTCAAGGCTGCCGTGGAGGAGCTCGGCCCCAGCATCGAAAAGGTGAGGACTTGTTTGCATCTGCCTCTAATGTTGCTGACACATTCATCATTCAGGGAGCGACCTTCCAACCTGCACCTCCCAAGCTTTAAAAGCTATGCTATCATTGGCTGACTGTTCATTTGCCCGAAGAGAAAGATATACAGTGATTTTTGAGAGAAGTGCACCCACGACTACTCTGTGGTCTAAAAACAAGATGTAACATATAACGTGCTGAACTCTTACGTCTCATTGATATGGCGCACATTGTGTATAGGGATGAGGAGAGACTGGCCATGGGCTCGTGCGAGGTGGGGCTTGCGTCTACCGCCACTTGCACCGATGTAAAACAGGGGGCCGAAAGCGTTTTTGAGGGGGAGGGGGGGGCACATGCTGACAAGGTGGTGCTTGTTGCTGACATCACTGACGCGACACCGGGGTGCTTGGAGGGCGAGGAAACCCATCCTGCTAGGCCCGTCTGAGTGTAATGTTTGACATGATCGTCTCACTTGGCCGGGTGGGGCAACTGTGTCTCGACTATCATCACCACCAAGGCATCACTCCTGCCAGGGGAAGATGCTTGGACCTCGGGAATGTTCCTGTTTCATCGGATAATCTTACTGTAACACGCGCACTGATCACACTTGGCCGAAGACACAGTCATCATGCCCATATTCCGCTTGCAGCTATTCGAGTGATCTTGAAAGCGCCCATTCCGCTTCTTTGACCTTCTCCGCACCTCATCCCCGAGATCTATGCCTCCGCCAGGAACACACCGTGGATATGCATTCCGAAACAGGGGACCCTCGACAACGCAGTACATGTGGGCTTACTCTGATTTCAGCACGTGTACAACTTGAATCGACTTCCTTCCAATCCCCTTCTCCAACCAGCTCAATCTCTTGCAGTGCTCACCCTACTGATTAACAAGCGCGGGTCGTTTGGATACTCGTCAGTGACATACTGCGCTATCGTCCTCTGGCTCCCGATACAGCTTCGGACAGGAGTACATGTGAGTTGAACCCTGCCCAGCCGAGTACAATTTCCCGCCTCCTCCTCTCTCTGCCTTTCTCTTCATCGCAGGTGTCACCATTGCTTACGTTTGGCAGAGCAGACAATAGCTCAAAACACGAATCTAGAGGTCTTGACACACGGATATCGAAATCATCGTTCCTTTTGACCTTCATCATCTGTCAACTGGGACTGGTTCCCCTCATCAAACGCTCTCGATACAGACGTCTCACATCAGCATATCATCATGGACACCATATTTCCTGTCGACCATTCCCTGCTCTATCAGGCAGATACTTCCCGAAATCATATCAGTCCTTTCCCGAGCCAAACACTTTCGCAAATCTTAGATCGTGATGCGAATGACTGTTCCCTGAGCGACGGTATCGAGCACCTTGAAATGTGGGCAACGCCACACGAGTCGATCGCTGAACGGTCACTGGCAGATTATAACGGTGATCATGGGATGGACGAGGGAGAAGAAGGGTTGTTTGGTGGAGGTGGGTCGTCCTCCCAATCCTCAGAGGCCTCAATGTCTCGTCCGACGAGGTGACTGATGAGAAAGCAGATGTCAGGACTAGTGTGACAAATACATCTCCATCACCAATTTGTGCCCTTACAAGCTCCTCCCATGCCAATCATGATTCACCGCAAGGGCTCAGTCACGCCTCTTCCATCTCCTCGTTGATGTCTCTCGACTCTTCTCGATTCCAAAGCGACAGCGAGCTCGCGATCGAACCAGTCTCGATGCAAGACACATTCGGTCCCTCGTTCGACCACTATCATCAACAGTCTTCCTTGTCTCCGGCATTGGCTGTCAGGGACACATATCTGGAGACCAGTACAACACTTAACACTCAACTTGGTCTCTATCACCGTGTGACCAACCTCGATACTAGTGTTGGAGATGCTCAATCGCTTACATCATGTGTTGAAACCATCCAAACTCCTCTAACTGAACGGGTACCCGATTTCGCAGCAGCGAATCATGGTTTGGGTAAGGTGTTCACCAACAGACAACGAAGCGCGAGTCGAAGTATGCCGTGTCCGAGGAATCGGTCCGAAACGCTCTTTGTGAGGTGGGTTAAACGTGATTCTGACCCACTATCGTCTCGCGCTCATCTATCTCTAAGATCCGAGCGAGCCGACTATCCCGGTCAGCCGAACGATACCTTCACGTCTTGTCGCACATCCCGAGCTCCGTGGCCAACGGATGGTGCTGCCTCCACAGTTCCTAATCTGGTCGACGTAGCAGCGCCACTGAGAAGGTGAAAATCCTCTATACTAATCCTTGGCCTCCTGATTGATCGATCACCCCACAGAACAATCTCAAATGCATCTCTTACAATAAGGAAAAAGAACCCAACTACCAGTCGACAGCTGACGCTATCGCGAGCACGTCACAATGCAACACTTCTCACGCGGGTACACTCAAGACCAGATCTAGGTGAGATGGAAGAGACTTGCCAAAAGGCCAAAGGAGACTGACGACTTGGCCTCAGTGGACCAAGCCAAAGTCCACCAAGACCTGACAAAGCTGGCTCAGGAAATCCACTCTTGCACAGGCAACTTCCATGAGAAAGCCAAGCGGGCATGGGTGGAAAAATGGTACGTCTGGTCCAATTAGCAAACACGCTTCATCGCTGATCGGGCATACTATAGGCTTACATTGAGCTACATGTACCCTGCTCATAATGCTGCTGTATCTCGACAACGTCTTTACAATTCGTATACCCTTTCATGTCAAGATTACGGTCAGCTTCCCATCACTGCCGCGACTTTCGGCAAGATAGTGAAAAGTGTTTTCCCAGGCATTCAGTCCCGACGTTTCGGTGGCAGAGGTCACAGGTGAGGAAGTCACGCAGCTGCTACGAGGTCCTGGTTGCTCATGCCGAACACGCAGTAAATTTCACTACATCTCGCTGGCCCCAGCGGTCCTGACCGAGAAAGAACGGTTGAGCCCATTCAACGATGTCGGAAGGTGAGATGAAGGCATGATAAGGAGCTGACATTTCAGTGAAGTAGATGTCCAAGGGTTTCCTGGGGGCAATGCTCGATATTCAAAAATAAAGGAATGCGAAGATCATAAGTCGAGTGAAGTGGAAAACTGTATCTCGTCAGCTTGGTAAGACACCTTCGTCCAACCTGTGACGGTGAGACTCATCTCGCCGCACAGCGCCTCCATGACGTCAACAATATCAACGAAGTCCGGTGCCAATCGATCGTCAAGTGTCCGGCAACGTGCGATCTCAGTGGACGGACCTTGTCAGCGACCCTGCAAGACTCTCTTACGAAGGCATACAACAGCTGCCACTGGCCACCTCGTTCCTCATACTGCCAGTTTTCATTCAGACCCTTCGCCTGTGTCCTCACTATCGGAGTCTCCGGATATCAACACAAGGACTGACATCGTCGACCCCATACTTGAAAAGTCGTCTACAGCCGCTTTCTGGGATGCTTTTCGTCAACACCAAGTGGTGCTGGTTGAGTGCATCAAGGGATACCAATTCGATAAGTTCGAAGTCGACGTAAGTGAAGATCATAATTGATAGTTCCTAATCCACAAGTGTCGAACCTTCTGGCAGTCCTTGCCTCCCACCACGTTCGCCTTATGCCTGAACGCAACAATGATGACAATGGTCACCTCGGCCATGGCTGTCACCCACGACGTGAGTGTGCCCTCGACTACTCAGAGCTGATGAATACAGCACATTGTCGGCATCCTGCTGAGCAGACTCATGACGCCATGCCCTCGCTCAACGCAAGGCTCCCTTCGGCAGCTTGCCGACAATCTTGAGTCGATTATGCTGGAATCTCTCCACAAATTTCCACCTGAGTTTGGAGACACGAAAATCGAACTTGCTGCCAGAGCCGCGCACACCATCGGTAAGTCAAGGAAACACAAGTGAAACTGACCCGGATCAGCTCGGGTACTCGACTTGCAGCACCTCTCTTATTCGCTTGCTGAGATCCTCTCCAATGAGAACCAGATACGAAACATGGTGGTCGCATGGGACAATTTAAACATCACACACATCACCGATCAGTGCGCTCTGTCTTGTGACTGCGATCAAGCCAAGCTGGAAACCGTACTGGCGGAGTTCCGCCGGTGGTTGACCAGAATCGAGTCGAGGTCTTCGAAAGACGGTCTTCCAATCCAGAGCTTGAGTGAATGGGTGGACGACACCTTCAGATCGGTGCAAGACACTGCGCCATGGCTCACATTCTCGGCGTGAGTAGGCTCTGAAGTTGGGTGGATCTAGAGACGTGTTGATTCTCTAATAGTATCGTCCGACGAGTCGGCTTCGTGACCTCCCAAGTGCTACGGGATCTTGTGTGGGTTCCCATCACTCAGTGGATTCCGAACAATGCTAACAACAGTCTAGACGTTGAAGAGCGACCAGGCGTTCGGTTCTTTCCAGTTGCTCAAAACTTGGATCGATGATTGGGTCACCATTACTGCAATCCGAAAAACAGCGTTGTTGACTGGAAGTGTCGGCAGTGCCAATCATGAAGGAAACGCGACACCCTCAATGGAGACGCTTTTTCCTTCCGAAGGTCATGTCAGTGATGCAATGCAGCTTCCTCGACAGCTCTTCGGTCCACGATCGGAACGACTCGACCAACTGGAGTTCGACGTGGTGAGGAGTTCATACCTTTCTGCTTAAGTTATCCTTCGAAGCCAGGGACGACCCCATAACGACCCCGCTTCCTCCTGTCGGTGTCGATCACAAATCAAAGGAAAGTTGGCCGTCACATGTCACTTCGTTACAGGTAGCTCATCAAGGTATCGTAAAAAAACATACACATACGTCTTGGAGAGACATGAATACACACATGATCGGTGCAGGTTTACAACGTTGCTACTCTAGTCGTTACAGAGGTTGCCATCTCGTGTCCCTTCGGGTGTGAAGCAGGATTGTGGCTTTGTCGTGGATCGATCTGGGTCGACCCCAGTCACCAGTCCTGCCTGGCACCAAGTTGGAGACCTGAGATAAGCTCACGTCACTCGTGATGTTGCTCACCAAGTATCTTCTTCCCTCTTGTAGAGCGGCTGAGTCCATCGCTCTGGCATCCCAAAGATTGAGTGAACCCAAACGGAAAGCTTCCTTACGCCCTTCCTGGGCATCGTGAAAGCGCACCATACGAAGGTCCCGAACATTCCGCGGTGGGCATAAAACCTGAGGGCAATCAGCACTTGATGAAGTCTCTCTTCTACCCACTTGTAATTCGGCTCCGATCTCGGATTGCACATTTTGCATCTCTTGACTCAAACGTTCGCTGGCATGACGTGCGAGATGGACTATTCGATCGGTTGAAAGGGTTCTGACCCGGCTGATAACGTCACTAGCACCGAGGAGCTGGTCCAGATCGCTCTCGAGCGTATCGGGAGGGTTACCTCACTGGGTCAGTCGAGAATCACCGTACAAGACTTACTGTAGACTTGGTCAGACTCTTCTGCGTATTGTGCCAAGAGCCCAGCCAGATCTTCTAATCTCCCCAGATCTCGTCTCATCTTGTCCTCCAATCGAGTACGCTCGGCCTGGTACCGGTCCTGCCTGTCAGCAGTATCAAAGACGCCTGAACTCACCTTCCACCTATCCTGTCGAATTTGCTCTTCATCCTCATTCCAAGGTGATTCTCGCACCGTTCTGTCACCATTCGTAAACATAAGAGGGAAAACGTTGTCTATCACGACATCCATGAGAGAGACGATGCCCCCATCAATGGAGAGGCTGGATAGACTGGCAATGAATGGCTGAGGCTGCAGGCCAAGTTTTCGATCCCACTTTGCTAGGGATGTTGAGTTACCGGCAACAACCAAGTGTGAGGATTCGAAAGCTTCCAGCACATCTGCGCCATCGCTCCCTGACTCAAGCTGGATATTCAGCGTGGGACCCATCACGAACACCCACCTTCGCTCCTGTGACGGCCATTTTTCGTCCCACCGCGATCTTGCCTTTGGCGACGGCACGGGACAAGCAGTCGTCTAACTGAGCACGAATACGATACCACCCGTCACTGAGCTCTAGATAAGCTTTTGGAAGTTCTTTCTCGCCATCACTAGTGTTATGCACTGCCGATACGAGCAGAATCATCGGAAGGCTCGGAGAAGAGTCGTGCTCTTGTATCCGGCGGAGGATCGGCCGTTGAGCTGCACCGAACTCGCGTTCGTATCTAACGGTCAGTTCTGAGCGACTTTCGTAAACTGACCTATATCTGAGTTGAGATGTGATTTCAAGCCATGACCATTTAGAAAGGAAGAGGTCAGGCTTCGCTTGGACTTGCCCGGCCAGTTTCCATAAGATTTGAGTCCAGTGATTATCAACCCACTGCGCCGTCGCAAAAGTGCAATGTTCCTGTTGTAGCTCTCGCAGAGCTTCTTGAGTACCCATTATAGAGTCGTCTTCTGTTATAAACTGATAGTATTTTGCATTGTCAGGATTCAAAATCCAGATTTCGGCGGGACTGAAGTCAGCATAGTCCCCAAACGAATGTACCTACATGCCGAGCTCGCGCAGGTTCGCTTGAGTGTAGTATTGAGGGTGGAAGTGCATGTCTGTGTAACTACATCGATCCGGTGGGGCTGTTTGGTCAGCTTGTCTCTTCGTGCTCTACCCACGGTTCAGATCGAACACAGATCGATAGGCGACACCAGGTTTTGGTGAAGGCTGCGACTGCGTGAGAATTTGTTTGAAGGGAGTCATGAATCCTCGTTTAGATTTGTGCTGAGTGGGGGTCGCACCGAGACCGATCCGCCTGATAGACGCGGATGGAGTTTTGAGCATGATTGGTTTTTTGTTACTTCCGAAAGTGTTCGTGGTAGTAGCGAGTGGTATGCGGGATGGAGTGGCAGGTTGTTCATTTGCAAGGGGATTCCGTGAAGCTGGAGTCGTGGAGAACTGATCAGAGACCGATCCAGAAGGGTGTTCACCATCGATGTCGGCAAAAAGCGAGAGCGCTTTAGCCACGCTTGCCGTACTGGGTGGAGGTGCTGCTTTACCGGAACCGAGTTGAAATCCAAAGGTCATGGTGGCTGGGGTGATCATTGCACGGGAGGAAGGACCTGGTATCGATCGCTCTGTATTGGTATCCGCGAAGAGAGCAAGCGCTTTGACCATGTTTGCATCGCTCGGTCGCCCGATTGGCTTCCCAGACCCAAGTTGAGATCCGGGGGCAGACAGGGGTGATTCGTTGGGTATGAGAGTCGAGAACGTGAAAGCAGGATCGTTTTCTATATACTCAAACAGCTTCGCAGCTCGCTCTGCCGCTTTTTTGGAAGGAGGAGGGACCGCCACTCCTCGCCCGGTGATGAAGCCGGAGGTCAATCCAGATGAAGACGAAGCGATCGAGTCCGGTTCGAGACGAGGACGTTTCTTCGGTGGCGATAGCTGTTCTTGAGTAGGAAGGATCAAACCTCTTGCTTCATCTGCCTCCCACAACGCTCGAGCTCGGCTAAGAGCATCTGCCGAGGGCGGAGCCAATAGCTTGCCCCCCGCAGTCGCGAAGCCGGTCATTGGAGGTAACAATGAGCTGGCGGTAGATGACTCGTGGTCGTCACCGATGCTGGCGCCCAGCTTTGTCTGACCATCATCCTCAATGTCACCTCCATCCATATCTCCAAAGTCATCCAGATCATCCGCTCCTAATCCAGTCAGCAAATCGCCCAAGTCGGTCGGCATGATGATATCGGGGATCGCGTCTTGCAAACCGACGTCCAAAGCCAAGGCCGCAGAGGAATCAGATCGCGATGAGACGGGCGAGAGAGGACGGACTGGTCGCATCACAGCCAAGGACGTGACGGTCTAACGCGACGCATAGATTCGTCTGCGTGTTGGAGTGATACGGGAAGAGGTGAAGAAGAAAGACAAGAGACGAGAGGAAAAGAGGAGAGATGAGAGAGATGACGAGTTTCTCCAGGTAATGTCGAAGATAAGTCGCGTGAATGGTATATTACGTAAAGCTAATTAAAACCCCTCCTGGCCCAAAACGTCTAATCTGAAATTTCTGACTATTGCTTCCCTTCGTTCTGCGGTCTCAACACGTCAACCGCACAACGGCAGCGATACAGCATTGTCAACGCCGTGAAACTACCAGTGGTGCAACGGAGATGACAGGTCAGTCAAGGGAAGCGGACTGAGCTGCTCGTTTGGTTGTCCCTCCTCGTATAGCTCATTTGTCCTTTTACAAACAGATCAACAATTAACGAAAAGTAAGGTCTAAATCAACCGGTACTCTGCTAACGACAAGGCTTGAACGACTGTCAAGCTGCGTTGCAAACGGCAGTTCAGGCTCTGTCACGCCGAACCGATTCTGAGGCCTCACACCCAGGTCTCGGAGACGTGTTCGCTCAACTTCTCTCTAATCTTCGGCAGACTGTGACTTCGCTGAGTTTGGCCTTTAAACCGCCAGTCACCATTCCAGCAGCTATACAACAGCTCGATAAGGTATCTGATCAAGTCGGAAGGCTCATCAGCTGTGTACTTTTGGCTCCTGGAGAGCTGGCGACAGAATGGCGTCAGGGTATGAGTAATATTGGAGTAGAGATGGTGAAATACCTTCAAGTGCTGGTGTCGGATGGGGATTATCTCGGTGCGACAGGAATGGTCTGGGAGGCAATTGACAGTCTTGCCAACGATTTGTCCAAGGATGAGCCGGCAGCGGTCGCCAAGCGATGGCGGCATCAGCAGAGCGTTGTGAAGGATGCTTGGGACGAGTTCAAGGGGATATTGGAAGGGGGTGACGATGATGGCTGGGACGAGCTTGACATGGGTGAAAGCTTGACCGAAAAAGAAAGGACAAGGACGGAAGCAGTGAGTTCTAAACATCAAGGAGATAAGCTTATGCTAGGCGAAACCACTGTTCGCATTGCATCAGGTATTGCATGCCATGTTTCCCCGTTACCTCGACCAGTGCAAGAGCAAATATCGCGCCGTCCTCGAAACATCATCCTCATTCGTCGACTCTTTTGACAAAGCCGTTTCCGCAATGCATCCTGAGCAAGACGAAGAAGAGGTCAACGAGGCTTTGAAAGAGTTGGAAGCAGTATCCAGACGCTTGGCAGAGACAGTTCACGACACTGCCATCGATCGATGGCGAGACAGGCTAGATCTCGAGAAGAAGAAATGGGAAGAAAGACGACTGGACTTGACTAGCCTATCGGTAGCCATTGAGTAGGGTGTATGCATATGTTAAAGGGTCTGCCTGTTACTCATAGATCTCAGAGACGATACCAGTACCGATAGTCTTGCCACCTTCTCGCAAGGTGAAACGAGACCCGGCCTCGAGAGCGATGTCGTGAACAAGGTCACCGACCATTTCGACATTGTCACCGGGCATAACAAGCTTCTCGTGAGCACCCTCGGTTTCGGGAGGGAAAGTCAATTGGACAGTTACGTCGGTTGTTCGAATGAAAAGTTGAGGTCGGTAGTTGGCCATGAAGGGGGTGTATCGACCACCTTCTTCTTTCGTGAGAATCTGAGATTGTCAGCTTTGCGCCATGTCGCAGCCACTCACATAGATTTGGGCCTTGAACTTTTTGACACTCTTGATAGATCCGGGTTGCACCAAGACTTGACCACGCTTGACCTGCTCTCGCTTGATACCTCGGAGCAGGGCTCCCATGTTGTCACCGGCTTCACCTCGCTCAAGCTCCTTATGGAACATTTCTGCCTGTCAGCCACGTCGATGCGACATTCACTCACCAATACCTGTTAGTGTGGTCTTGATAGCAGCACCGAGACCGACGATTTCCACTTCCGAACCTTTGGTGATCGTTCCTCTCTCAACTTTTCCGGTGACGACGGTTCCTCGACCGGAAATGGAGAAGACATCTTCGACGTACATCAAGAAAGGCTTGTCAAGATCACCTGGACAGTGAGCATTTGCTTTTGGCATTGAGACTCACGAGCTGGGACCTCGAGCCATGAGTCCGCTTCAGCCATAAGCTCCTGAATCTTCTTGGCACCTCGCTCAGGGTCTCGTCCCTCCAAAGCAGCGAGAGCAGAACCCATGACGATGGGGGTGCCCTCACCGTCGTAGCCGTATTGACCGAGAAGTTCACGCATTTCCATCTCGACCAACTCGAGCATTTCTGGGTCGTCTACTTGGTCGACCTTGTTGATGAACACAACAAG
The DNA here is from genome assembly GCF_039105145.1 of Kwoniella newhampshirensis. NCBI lineage: Eukaryota > Fungi > Basidiomycota > Tremellomycetes > Tremellales > Cryptococcaceae > Kwoniella > Kwoniella newhampshirensis. The sequence continues at coordinate 813,253 of NC_089963.1, forward strand.
CTTCTTGATGCCAACTTGACGAGCAAGAAGAAGATGCTCTCGAGTCTGAGGCATCTGTCCGTCTGTCGCAGAAACAACAATGATCGCTCCATCAAGTTGGGCGGCACCGGTAATCATATTCTTGATATCTGGAAATTAGCTTTGAAAAAGGGCGATGACCTACAATCGGCGTGACCAGGGCCTGAGAGATCAGCTTTGCTTCAATTTCGCCACTCACAATCTATATGTGCGTAATGTCGATTGGCAGTCTCGTACTCGACGTGCTGAAATTTCATCAGCTCGGCGCAGGTGTCATGCAAAAAGGATATCCATACATACAGCGGTACTGATTGTGATACCTCGAGCTTTCTCTTCGGGAGCCTTGTCGATTTGACTATAGTCCATGAATTTCCCACCACCCTGCTCGGAAAGAAGCTTAGTGATAGCGGCAGTGAGAGTGGTTTTTCCATGGTCGACGTGCTGCTGTTGTCAGCTGGATCAGATGATGCGTGTACCTACGCCGATGGTTCCGATGCTGCGGTTGTCAGCGAGACTGCTTTGGGTCTGTGCCACTCACTTGAAATGAGGTTTAGATCGGCTGAACTTGCCACCTGCCTCGGCTGCGTAGCCACGAGTCGGGAATCGTCGAGGAGTCAGAGCGACAGCTCGCACGCGAGGGGTGGGGAGGGGCTTGGTCGCAAAAGACCTGGCAAGGGGAACGGAGGGACCGGCCAACGGACGAGCAGCTACGAATCAGCTCGGACCGGCGGATCAGGAACCTACCTCGAATTTCGGTCGTTCGAAGGGCCGTAGCAAGACGGGTCTGGATGGTGTTACGCATCATTTTGTAGGAGATGTCGGAAATCGATCGACCTTGAGGAGAAGGTGTGGGGGTTTACGGATCGAGAGATACGGAAGAAGTCACAGAAATATCAAGTCAATTGAAATCTCCAGGCGAAGGCAGGAAACAAAGTCAAAGCAAAAATACCACGTGCAGCTTCTAAGAACAGCATATCTCCGATCCTGTCCCGATGTGGCAGTCATTACAAAATCGCAACAAACATTAGAAACCCCTTTTATAACAGGGATTACAAAAGGTCTACAAGTAGGACCCTATCGTGATTGAGTGGAGGGAGTCCACTGACCGTCTCTTTTGTCTTCCCTTCAATTGATCGTTATTGTGCTCTCTCCTCTTATACGTTCGCACCGGCCGCGTTCCTCTCGGTCGACATGGATTATCAAGAGATTCTCGACTTCGCTTACGGTCTGGCAGAGAAGGTGAGTTGAGTCTCTTCCAGGATTTGCCGCCCGCCCTCATGCAGGTTTCACAGTGAGACGATCCTCCAAGCCTCCGCGAAGAGATGGGCGGCGGCGACCGATATCAACGAGAAGAAGAACTCGGTCGACGTAAGCCAGGTAAGGTCTTAGAGCTTGGCTGACTTGCAGCTCGTCACCGAAACGGATCAAGCGGTAGAGGAAATGATCAAGACCGCGGTTGCAGACAGATATCCTTCTCATAAATTGTGCGCTTGACCCAAAAAGACAGGACTGACATTCAGTATCGGGGAAGAGTCTTACGCTGCGGGTGATAGACCACCTCTGACCGACGAATACACTTGGATCGTTGATCCTATCGATGTGAGTCCAGCTCCTTTGTGCCTGCTAACGAACAGGGCACGATGAAGTAAGTGAACGGCCAAAGTCATTGCTCATTGCAGCTTCGTTCATTCTCAGTGAGTTTCCTTTTGATCAGCTGCGAGCTGATCGTCAGTCCCTCCGTCGCATGCTCCATTGGGGTCGCACACAACTCACGACCTGTTGTCGGAGTCATTGCACTGCCATTCTCCAGCCAGATTGTGAGTCCCGACAGGTGAAAGAGGCTGATCGATTAGTTCTCCGCACGTCTTGGTGGAGGGGCAACACTCAATCGCACGACTCCTCTACCCCTAACTGGAGGGATACCACAGCCTCTAACAGAGTTGTCACGCTGCATGATCGGAGCAGAATGTAGGTGACTATTCGGTCTGCTATACTAACGGTAGAAGGGGGCTCCGATCGTAGCGCTGTGACCTTCGCTGCAAAGTCTGCCTCCTTTGTCAGGCTTGCCGGAGACCCTAGCAAGGGGGTGGAACGCGGTGTCATGGCGCATGCGTTGAGGAGTGAGTCAAGCCTTTTCCCGTCCAGACTAATTAGAAATCAGCTACCGGAAGCACTGCTTGTAATGTCGCTGCGATCGCTGCTGGCCATCTAGATGTTTACTGGTAGGTTTCTCTCGGAACGGAAGCTGCTAACGACAGGGATGCTGGGTGCTTCCCCTGGGATGTCTGTGTAAGTGTCTTGGTAATTCTGGAGCTGACTTACAGGCGGGTGCGGTCATTGTTCATGAAGTCGGAGGGCTATTCTCTGGAGGTAAAGACACGCTAGACAGTCCCATGGCGGAAATCCTCATGGGGCGACGCTACATTTTCATACGAGCTTTACCATCCACGCAAGTAAGTGGTGTCTGTCCAGCAGCGCTGACTGGACAGACCGAATCTGCAGTCGAGATTCAGCGTCGACTCGTCCGAACACTGTACGACGTTGTCGACGAATGGACAAACGAGGATATGTAATACTGCCATGTATAGATGCTGCCCTTCGGTAAATCACGTTGTACCATATACTCGTCCAAGAATAGATGATCTGAATGAGTCTTGATCATGGCAATATGCTGAAGCTGTGGCACGCGAGGCCGAAAGGTGCAACGACCTCTCCGCAACGCAGTAGCCCTTGTAGCCTTTCAAAAGCATGCAGAATTTGATCACATACTTTTCTCTTACAAAAAGTCCGCAGCAGCCTTCCTCTTCTTTCCCACACCACTTCCATCTTCCCCTTCGGTCTGAGGAGTCGGCGATGAGTAACGGTATCGTGGTTGTTGCGCCCGTTTCTCGGCCTGCCAGATCAGCGTAATTAGGGCTAATGTAACTCACCGGCGACGCCGAAACATCTGGCCACATAAGACCGTCTTTCGGAGGTTGTACCTCAACTGGCTTGGCAGGCGAGGCTGAACCAACCGGTTGCATATGTATAGGAGGCGGGTTGACAGCCACCCCTGGGACGGGCGATCCTATCGGAACGGGCGAATTGACTACAGGAGAAAACGGAGGTACGCCAGCGGGAGGAAATGGTGGTCGGAAACCGGGTGGAGGACTACCATCAGCTTGCGCATCACAGTCTGGACTTACGCAAAGGGCGGAACAGCACCAGGCGTCAATGTTGGAGGAGGGAGCCCTGGGTATCCCGGTGGCATGCCAGGAGGGAAACTGAGCGGTCAGCGAGTCCAGCGACACGATCACTCACCCTGGAGGGAAAGGGGGTGCTCCGTTGAACGGTGGAAACGGCATCGCTGGTGCAGGATTGTTCCTCGCGGCCATCAACAACTTGTGCTGAGCCAACGCACCCTGCAGATCAGCCTCAGGGATGACGTTGTACGATTGTCGAGGTCGTCTTGCTGAGGCGGCCGACGCCAACGCAGCTGTTCCGGCCTCTGCTTCTTTCCTTGCCTTCCACTCCGCCAACGCATTGGTAGGTACTCCTTCCATACCGAATATCTCGATATCGTACCCGTCTCGTCCAGGTAATGTATTCGTAAGCCTGTCATGGTGAGCAATGAGACTGATGTATCGGTACTCACGGCTCCGGATCACATTTGTGTACTTGCTGACTGTGGACCATCAAACCTCCAGCGGTCTAATTATCAGCTGGGTTCACCACCAACCTTCACTCACATTCAACTTCCTCGGACATAACTGACATTTGAAATGCTTGGATTTTTGGTGCTGTAGCAGAACTGTACATATTGCCTGGTCAGCGACAGGTCGTGTTGATACTCCAACTGATATCAGAGTAACCTACCTTTATCATCCTCAAACTCCCTCTCGCAATACCAGCACCACGGCTTGAGCACCTATGATTGCCATCAGCTTTGTTTCTTCGAATAGAGATGGGATTTGCACATACGAAGACTTGGGCTCTCTTCTTCTTACCCATGGTGTGTCTGATGTGGTCCTGGATGTGAGGTCAACACAGATGAACGAAGTGAAACGAGAAGAGAAGTCAACAGTTCAAGATGCGAAGATGAGGTGCGCAATTGGATGTTCCGGTTTTCAGACTGGCAAATTACGTAATTGATATTCGCCTTTGGCCTTCACGTTTCGACTTTTCCATCCACCATTGTTGCTTTTGACGGGAGAGCTTTGATGTCTTGCATACCCAGATCAGCACAAGGTATCCGACACTCGCTCACAATGTCCGCTTCCAAAGCGCTGCTACCGCTCCGTCGCCAGCTCCATTCCAGCAGCATACAACGCTCTCATATAGGCAAAGTCCCGGTACCCGTTCCAGCCTCGGTCACACTAGATCTTCCCTCTCTTTCTGTCTCGCCGTCCCTTCCCGCTTCTTCTTCTCAAGCTCAACGATTATTATCCGTCGCTGGTCCTCTCGGATCAGCGTCCCTACCCATCGCTCCATCTGTAATTCTGACCGCTCCAACGACCGCCTCACCCCACATCACCGTATCAGTGCAGGATCCCAATGTCAAAACTCAGCGGAGCTTATGGGGTCTTACGAGGACTTTGATCAACAACGCCGTAACTGGTGTCTCGTCAGGTTTCACTGTAGAGGTACGACTGGTTGGTGTGGGTTACAGAGCAGCGATTGAACCTATCCCTCCGGTCTTCCTGGATTTAGCCAGGCAAAAGTCTCCTCATACCTCAGGAAGTTTACCGCGCGAACGTCTCAACATCAAGCTCGGATTTGCGCACCCTGTCCTCATCGATGTTCCTCCAGATATCAAAGTCGCTGTACCTATACCCACCAAAATCACTCTGACCGGTACCGACAAGCAAAAGCTCGGACAGTTCGCCGCGACCATCAGGCATTGGCGGAAACCGGAGCCGTACAGAGGCAAGGTGAGTTGTGTCGCGATGACCACCGCTGACTTTCAAAGGGTATTTTTGTTGGCGATGAGACTATCCGTCTCAAAGAAATCAAGAAGAAGTAGCAATCGACATCATGCATTGATGTGTTCACCCCCAAGTCCTGTCTTCCCACCCAACCCAGAATTCTTCCGACTGTTTTACATCATTGACTCCTTTATCGCTGCAACCTAACAGTCCCTGCCACAGCGGTACCACGCCTTCGTGCTCTTCACCGATGACCTGTCCAGTGTCTTTTAGCACGTAGTCGGATTGACCTGAGCTGCGGTGGACGATCGCGAGTGCAGAATGGAATGGTGGCGGTGGTACATGAATCGACATTACTTGAATTGATCTACGTGTCAGTTGGCTCTAGGAGAGCGCAACTTACTCTGGAAGGTACATTTCGACTGCACGGGCTTGCTTTGTAATGGTCGCTTGATAATAGCCCAACCATTCTGCGTCCATCTGAATGGCTGATCTTTTCATGCCGCTCACGCTGCAACAATGAGCGCCGTCCACAACCACATGCTCACCTGTTCAGTGCACAACTTGCCACAGCGACACGTTGCGCGATCAATAATCTTTCGTCACCGGTACCAGAATCCGATCTTCTTCTCCTCCAAGCTCTGGATATTCCTCCCGGAAACTCCTCAACGTTTTTAGTCTTGATCCGGTTGAGGAGTCCGTCGGCGATCGAAGCTTCCATTGGCGAATCTACGATAAAGTTATACCAATCATTTCGGACTGGGCATCCTTCAATCGAGTTCTCACGCCGATGATCAGTACTGGTCGCAAGCACCTCGCCGGTCAAACCGAAAACTATGAAACTTATCATGCCGCTCTTGCATGTCAGAGACTCATTCGTCTGGATCAACCAGAAGTCTCGAGATATCCTCTTGCAGCCCGCGACGACGGGCCATTTTGCGAGGTCAGGGGTCAGAAGGCCCAGTCCACCACCAAATGTACTCCACGCTTCTCCACAACCTAGTTGCATGAGGACATGCAGCCGGCTGATCCAGAAGCGCAGGGCTACACAGAAATCGTCGGCAGAACCCGTATGATAGATACCGGATTCGAATCCCTGAAAGGACAGCTCCTTGGTGGTGCCATATGCACAATCATTCTCGGCCTTGGGGGCACTTGATGGTGGAGGTGACATGGACCGATGTCTGTTGAGCGTATGTAGTAAGCGACTGATGAAATGTGAACGTATGTAAGCGACGCGGTCCAATGCTGAATTGAGAGTATGGGTATATTCTTGAGGCCGAGAGTCAGTCAAGCTTTTCAACGGCGACTGCTGAGGCAGCAATTTGGGCGTAGGAGCCTTGAACGAAGCTCCCTTTGTCTTCAACAGAGCAGAAGCGGTTGTCGGTCCGTCAGCGTGCGCCGTCGAAGTCGTCATCTTGGAGGTCATTTTTGTAGATAGCACGCCAGGAAGAGTTGTCGAGGACATTTGTCTGTAACGAGCAATATCGCCTGCTTGTGGCGTTGCCCCATGAGTCTCACCCGCCTCCTCTGCAACAATCGTATCTGGTGAAATCGTTGTGTCGCCTCCGATCTGGCGTCGATCCGGCTGGCATGCCTGGAGTTTCTTCGACTCATCTTTTGGATGGCTGACTGTAGACGGTGAACTCTTCTTATCATACTGCACCGCATGCTGAGTTCTGTTGCTGTGTGTTTCAGTGTCGAGTATTCGCTGGACGAGTTCAGCTTTGGTGAGTTTTGAGAAATTGGGCACCTTCAACTAGTAGGAGAAACAAGATAGGCAAGTCGTACTGTTGAGGCCCCGGAAGTCGGCTCACCTCCTTGCATTTGATTTTGAGCTGTGAGACCTTCATGGCCTGCAGATCCTTCTCGTGCATGATGATCAGGAATTACTGTCCACCGATGATGGTTAGGGAAGGAGAGAGGAAGAGGAAACACGATAATGCTGTTTGCGCTTTGGATGTGTCTCGTCAACGTCACTCACTGATTGATTGATTTTCCGCGACGCGTCTCTCTTTGCCTTTTCCCTTCATTGTCTTGCGCTCCTGCTCTCTCTTCACCTCGACATACATCTCAACGGTCCCCATGTCATCGGAGCTGTCGTACCCTCACCGTCACCAGCTGCTTACTGACTTGCTTAAAGAGTGTTCCGTTCCTGCTCTGAAAGGCTCCTTTCGTGTTCCGTTGAGGGCTCCTCAATCATTCGACATCGCCCTTCTAGATGAGGTCAGGTCAGTTGCGCTGGACGCGTTGTTACTACGAGGATGGAGCAGGAAGGGAAAACAAAAGGAGGATGACGACAGTGAGTAGTGTGGACTGCTTGCTCCCCAGTCGCTCACCCGACTGCAGTCTTCCATCGACTCGACGATTTACGGTTGCAGAAGTCAGACTTTGAGACCATAGGCCGTCTCGGCGACGGTCAATACGGAGTGGTGAGTTTATCTTGACCTCACAGGTTCATGTTGACGAAGGAGGACACTGTGCTGAGAAATACTCGCTCAAAGATCGACGCGGTCAGATGTCGGTTGAACGGGCGAGTCTATGCGATGAAAACAATGTCGAAAGCAGCAGCGATTCGAGCCGGCCCCGTGAGTGACATCACGGTACCGAATGCCGAGGCTGACGAAGAGAGTACTGCAGCAACTTTCTCTGGCTATAGAACGGCATATCCACATGTTATCTCATTCGTCCGACGAACCTTCGCCCATTCCTAAGCTGGTGGCTGCTTTTCAGTCGGAGGACACGTTATCCATGGTAACGACCTACGCAGCTTGTGGATCCTTGTGGGATTGCATGTGCTCAACGACTGCGGTCGATAACGTACCTGGAATCATGACGGAAAACGAGCTTCGATGGTGGGCCTCTCAGATGGTCACAGCGATTGAGTGGGTCCACGCCCGTGGTTTCGTACATCGGTAGGTCGTTCTCACGCAAGTCGAATATTACCCTGCTGAGATTTCTCAGCGATATTAAGCCACACAACTTTCTTGTTGATGTGAACGGCCGTCTTCTTCTCACCGATTTCGGATCCGCTGCTCAACTTCATGTCCCTTTGTTTTCCACGGATCGTTCTTTCGTGCCCAAACCCCTTTGTGCGGTACCAGTCGGAACTCCCGACTACATAGCACCTGAAATTCTCCTCATTGCAGAGGAGCTCGTCGTCGAAGCGGCACAGAATCGGACGGATGAACACGATACCGTCCATCGGTTGAAGGAGGAGCGAGGCTACGATTCAACAGTGGATTGGTGGAGTTTAGGTGCTACTCTTTACGAAATGTTCACCGGGCGCGCACCGTTCTGGACAGAGTCGATTGAACGGACATACCAACTACTCATACATTACCAAGTATGTTTTATGGCTTTGTAACGTTTTGGTGGCTAAAATACGTTTGCAGGGTCACTTGCAATTGCCTGACTCGACGTCACCGGCATTGCACCGCTTGCTCCAAGGGTGGGTGGTATCTCCGGAATTTCCTACTGACTGTTGCAGCCTTCTGAGCCTGCACAACGAAAGGTTCGCCAGTGGCTCAACTATTATGAAGAACTCATTCTTTACCAGATATGAAGATGGTGAGGCGAAGAATCTCGGATGTCTACGGCCTGAAATTTCGACACAGCCGGTCTCGTTCCCGAAAGCCATTGATCTACATTCGTTGTCCTTCGGAGAATATGGAACATCAGACGTCGACGAATTCACCTTCAATCATTTCTTTGACGCCTCAAGGTCGACAGACATCACTACTCCTTCTAATGAAACAGCTACAGTCGGATCGGACAACGCGGAAGTGCTCACTCGATGGCTCGGATGGTCGTGGGACCCCGATCCAGACTTTTTCTCATTCAATCAATCCTCAACTCAAGTGACCTCAAACCGACTGTTGCCAACCCAAAATGAGCACTTCGTCACCCCTGCTCGATCCTGTTACTCCAGTAGTGCTCTCGAAAAAGGACAAAGGCCTTCATCCAAAGATGAGCACGCTCTTACCAGGTCACATGATCGACCTCGACTCTTGTCCGAAAGACAGGCATTTGAGGAGTTGATTCATTGTGTTCAAATGAGCGCAAGAAAACGTATATCGGGTGGCAGTCAAAGCTCATTCGACCGATCGCCATGGCCCCGTCGCCTTGTTGACGCTTCCCCAACTCCCGCTCCCCATACAAGAGATGCGAGCCGGGCGATCGGTTTCACGTCACAGGAGCATCTTTCGTCCAGGTATGTGGCGCATACGGTTGCCGCTATGGATGCATCGCACATACAAGCTCGTCATATCTCTCGAATCGGCGTAACGCCGTTCTCAGACCTGGAAAATCGACATGCCAGTATTCAGCACAACCTGGATGTGAGTAGCGTGAACTTGTGCAGTTCGCTGATGCAAACCAGACTCTCTATGATAGGCTGTTTGTACTGAGAACCCACATGGAGTCTTCTTGACATGACATGTACGTTACGCAGTGAAGCATGAATTTTCAACGTTCATGAGCAAGACCATTCCAAAATGTCCCGTTTAGGGTCAACTGTTTTGGAGCTCTGATCATCCGTGTCATTGATTGTTCATATCTAAACCACAATTTGCAGTATGCTAAGTAGGATCCAGTACCAATTCCCGAATTGTGAGTAGAATCAACCGATCTGTAGATGTTACAACGAATGTCAGTAATTTGGTCTTCTCCACAAAGTGTCTTCCCTGCCCCGGATCGCAGCAGAAGACCTACTCACTTGGTAAGAAATGGATCTCATATCATTTTGTGCGATGTGAGTGTCACGAATTGCGGGGGGAGCTGGGGGTTAGGATCAAAGTTTGCCCTATGATAAGGATGTGCCTCTGGCTTGTCACAAGAGTAGTGGGACTTCTGGTACAAGATCATAGCCTCGCCCTCGATTAAGACGCAAACCAACCAAATCTTAACAAACTTTGTCGAAAGGCACACAGACCTCCCCGAATCTTCAGCGGCTGAATGTCATAATCACATTCCAGTACGACTCGTAACATTACCGAATACCGACAGATCTGTCGGAATTCAATGATCAGTCGCTTTCCTAACTCCTGGAGGAAGCGCAAACACTGTTGCATCGTTCCGCGGTCAACTAGCTTTTCTCTCTTTCTCTCAATACTCTTTTCTTCTCCTTGAGCATGCAGTCATTATCTCAACAGGTTATGAGCCTGGGCGTTTAACGACGATACATCGGCACCGCTACTACCAAAAACGCATGCTCCGCACTGCACAACACTTGTGGAATCACTAGTTGCTCAGTCAGTTAGCCAAATCAGTTTTCGCTCCAAATCAACTTCAAAACTGTTACAACTACTGCGGTTAGTAGTTCGGCATCATAATCACGCAATCCCCTGCATCTCTACCGCTCTGAATCCTGTCTACGGACCGGTACTGCTATCAATTCCGGAAGAATTGAAGTGGTGAAAGAATCTGTGCCCCAGTGGCGAGGCACTGCGCTCCAAGAGCATTAGCAAACTCGTCTTGCCTTCAGCTGAGTACCAAGGAACCTTGTGGCGGTTGGAAAAACGCCTGCTTCTTTGCAAAGGTCCTTCTCTCACATCTCTGTGTCACGGAGCTACACCAACCAACAAGAATATCTTGTGGAGGGAGAGTGTTTTGGTTAGGTATGCAGATATTTTAATCCTTGGGGAGATCGTCTTCAAGCTGCCCAGGAGGACTGCTTTAAGTACAAAGATTCAAAGAGGATTCAGGGAACAAATCGAGTTTTCAGCGCTGAAATTACGACCTGAAAAGTAGCGGTAAAATATCGTACGAAATATCAGGTTGGAGATGTAGCTCGAGATATCAGCGCTAGAAATCCGACCAGTAGTTATGACCCAAAAATGAAATAGATTAGAGATTGTGAAATGAACCAAACTCAACCGTTCTAATAGACTGATAGGTGTTTGTGCAGGGTCGTAACAGGCGATTTTAGCCGACTGGTCTTCCCTATAATGCAGGATTGGCCGTTCTGGTAGGGCGCATTGAGCATGATTGAGTCGTTGTCGTCCTTCAGAGTGCTAGAGTGTCACGATTGTATACCACTAAAGTCAACTCCCAACAAAATTCCCAGAAGTTTGACAAACATTTGGACAGAACGGCATTCATTGGAGGAGGAACCAAAACGTCGGCAAACTTATCAACCCTATATCACCACATATGGTAAATACACTAATTGTTCAGCCACTCAAGGTTTCTTTCTACATCCGGCCAATATGTCATTATGCATGCAAGGTTCACAAGACAAATAAGGAAAGGCCTACTGTCGTTGATGTGCTCCTGAGGCGAGACTTGGGCTAAATCGTGTTGTAACTTGAGGGTTCACTGATGAGAACAGCCAAGTACGTGTTGGTCGATGTATCAAGGTTATTCAGGATGATGATATCAAGGTACTATGGTAGGACAAAAATCTAGAATTGATGGGGAAATCTTTTCTCCTTCTACTATGTTCATGTATATATCCTTGGCTTCATCCCAAGTTTGCCAAATGTATCAACGGTCGTCATACCTCTTGCAAGGAAGACACCTTTCAGTGATACCAGAGTAGTCCTCATAGATAGCCCGTGATCCTTCCTAGTTACACACCGGGGGGGCGGACGGGTCGTAACATCGCCTCTCGATGATTGACATGTCTCAAGACCGCTGGAGCTACTGCAGATCGACATCTGGGGACCGGCCACAGTAACTTCTAGAGGTGGTGCTCGCTATTTCCTCACCATCTATGATGATTACACGCGGCGCATCCACCTTACACTGTTAAATTGCAAATCAGACGCCCTACAAGCACTAAAAAGCTTTATTACTTTAGCAGAAAATCAAATCAAGTACAAAGTTTCTCCGGACAAGCAAGCAGATTCATGCAAGAACAAGGCATCGAACACTTTACGGTCCCACCTGGCTCACATGCTAAAAATGATCGAGGTGAGCGTGTTCATCTTACTATTCTCAATGGTATATGGACGGTACTACAACAAACTGGGCTGCCAGCAACCTCCTGGGCGGAAGCAGCAATGTACATGGCATTCTCTTGCCATTGTGCACCCATTGGTACACACAAACTGTGTTTGTTTGAATTATGGTATGGCAAGAAACTCAAAATGGACCGGCTGCATGCATTTGGAAGGAAAGTACTTTTCAGAGATCACATGAATCCCCACAAATTGGAAGTCATATATAGGGAAGGCAGGTTTGTGGGCTACGCATACGACAGCAGCATGGCTGCTTACTAAGTATATGACTCTGAACACAAGAAAATAGTCGTCTGGAAATTTGTGGATCGACGTTTGGCAAATCGAATACTCAAAGCAAGATGGGTTTACACACGGAAAATCGATGGCGAAACCGGCAGGGCAGCAGCGTCCAAAGCACGATGGGTTGCCAAAGGCTTTTCTCAAATTGAGGGTGTTGACTTTAATGAGCTATTTGTGGCGGTAGCTCATAAGGATTCAATTCGAGTGTTTCTGGCACTAGTCAGTTACTACAACATTGAATGTGATCAAGTCAACATCAAAGCAGCTTTCCTCAATGGGGATCTAGAAGAAACGATATACCTGGAAGCGCCAGAAGGCAGTGATATACCGGCAAACAAGGTATTACTACTTCGCAAGTCACTGAACGGTCTAAAACAATCTCCCCGCTGCTTTGATAAAGCACTTGATCTCTGGCTTAAATCACAAGGGTTGGAACCTACTCAAGCAGATCCCTGCTTCTATGTCCAACGGCGTGAGGGGGAAGTACTCATGCTCTCGGTACATGTGGACAATCAACTCCTTGCTTGCAACTCTCGATCTGCCTTGGACGACTTCAAAAGGGTGCTCAATGCAAAATTTGAGTGTTCTGATTCTGGACCAGCTGGTTACTTCCTTGGCTTCAACATCCACCGCAAACGAGATCAGAACAAGCTCTATATCTCCCAGGAACACTACATGGACGCCATACTGTATTGATTTGATATGTCAAATTGTAAAGAATCCTCTGCCCAGCAACTTCAAGGCATTACCAGCAAGCAAATAGCAGTTGGCTATGTGGATGCAGACTGGGGTGGTGACTTAGATACCAAAGATCAACCACTGGATATATATTTAAGGTTTATGGCGGAATAGTAGCCTGGAAGTCTAGAAGGCAACCAACTACAGAGGCAAAATACATGGCATCATGTCATGGGGCTACACCGACCAACGGGGATGTCCGTCGTTTCAGCTTACAAGGCAAACAAGGGAAAGTCTACTATCGTTGAGGTGCTCCCGACTTGGAACAAGATACGCGATGTTGGTGAGACTTGGGCTAAATCGTGTTTCTAACTTGAGGGTTCTCTGTGGAGAACAGCCAAGTAAATGTTGGTCGATGTATCGAGGTTATTCAAAGATGATAATATTCAAAGGTACTACAGTAGGACAAAAATCTAGAATCGACGGGGAACTCCTTTCTCCTTTTGCTACGTTCATGTATATATCCTTTTCTTCGCACAAGTTCGCCAAACCTTGCATGTGTAGCGATCTTTTCGCCGGATGTAGAAAGAAACCTCGAGTGGCTGAACAATTTGTATATTTACCGTATGTGGTGAATAGGATTGATAAGCTTGTCGACGTTTCGGTTCTTTCTCCAATGAATGCCGTTTCGTTCAATTGTTTGTCAAACTCCTGGGAACTTTGTCAGAAGTTGGCCTTACTGGTATGCAATCGTGACACATCAGCTGATGCGGCACGTCAAGCAACCTGGCTTTGACACCTTTTGGACAATCTACAACTTGGACTTGGTCAAGATCCTCTTCCTTTACTCAATGACAATGCCGGATTGATTGCACTTGCGAAGAATCTAGTCAATCACGAACTATCCAAGCACATAGCCATGCGTCATCATTTTGTAAGAGAAAAGGTTCAAGATAATTCAATCTCCCTCTCACATGTCCCCTCTGCAGATAACTTAGCAGACCTCCTTACAAAGTCCTTGCCCTCCCATACTTTCTCTTAACTTTGTAGCTTGCTTGATATTCAGCGGCAATCTGATCAAGGGGAAGTGTTGGAATTAAATGATCAGTCGCTTATGTAACAGCTCCGACACCTACTCAGCGCTACTGCGGTACCGTACTTAGCTATCCACAGATCTAACTTTCTCTTCTTCTTCTTTTCTTTTTTCTGAGCATGCAATCATTATCTCAACAGAGATATATATACATCAACTCAGTTCTTGTTGTTCTAGTCTTTCCTTAGCAATTTCTCAATTAAAAGTCATATCCAGTACCTTGCTCTTTGTCCAACGATATCACTGTGGTACCTCAGATTATCTAGAGCTGTGTCAAGCCCTTCTAGATTTGCCCTTCATTATCTTAGCTAAATATAGACGGTGTGAAGAGAAGATTATGTATCGCTTCCGACACCATGTTGATAAGGTGTCATGTCGGTCAATGTGGCTTCAGTCAATGAGCCCTATCACACAACGGGACAGCACAATATGAAGTATAACAAGGGTAACAAGGATAACAAGGAACTTGACACGATTCTTGTCTACTCTCATCTGGCATTACGGGATTCTCATGACGGTCAGCAATCCCAAAGGCTGCTATCTTTTTGACCCAGTCACCTTTCTTCTCTGCGCCACTGATTGCAGCCGCAAACTCAGGTGAAGCGACCAACCCAATGGCTATGCTCGGATCACCCCATTTCTCCCTCAAATACTCGATTCGAGCCTTAAGCAAGGGACCGAGGATGATCTTGCTATGATTGTGAGGTCATTACGCCGACCTGGACCGGTGCATGCAGCCTGGTGATTATGGGCAGCCACAGTGGTTGAAGAGGAACCGAGAACAAAGTGCGTGACGGGAAACTTCATGTTGTCAATTTGTGTCAAGAAAAGACAACAAAGAGAAAGAGTGACGTCTACTTCATCTAGAGGTCTGGCTCTGGTTCGACTCTTTATCTGGCTTCCAGAGGCTGGTTCGGCGTTGACAAAGGAACCACGAGACGATCTGAAACAGATCCTGGAGCTGACAGTCTTCACAAGGCCTGCTAGATCACATCAATGACAAAGTGATACGCGTACCTGCAACGTCAGGTCATGATCGAGTGAGAAAGAGAGCCATTTTCGACCGAAATCTCGAAGTGGAACATAATCACAGGACGGTGTCATGTCAATCGACCAGCCAGAGACCCTTGATTGTCAGCATCAAAATAAGCCGCGCTTGACGTGACTTGATAAGTAGTTTTATTTTGCACATCCCAGATTCCCAGCCGACTATGATCGTAGATCGATGTATGGTGGGATAGATGGCCTGCGTGGAGATATGCTGGCAATCATGTACATGTCTCTACCTAAACATGACCATCCCTCCCTTACATCCCACTCTCCAGGTGCGGTTCACACACCACTTGGTGCCATTAAAGATCGGCGTCGTCCTACATGGCTTGTCAGTTTCACGTGATTAACAGCAATTGCGAGGGAGACATACCTCATCGGGCAGAGGAGCGTTGGCGGCAGCCTTGAGCTCCTCCTCGTATTTGGCAATGAGAGCTTGGTCGACCTGGACCTCGGGAGGTGCAAGAGCGGGGGCGGCAACGAACTCGAGGGTTTGATTGCTTAACATCGACAGTCAGTCAGCGATCCTGACGAGCTTTTTGTCGGATGTTTGAACACCTACCCAACAAGCTTTCGGGCTAGCCAAAGGAAAGGCTTCTCGAAGTTGTACTACAACGCATTTAGTCAGCTTCGCGATTGTCCTACGCTAACAGCGTCCGGCTCACGTTAGACTTGGCCGAGATCTCGAAGTATTGAAGGTTCTCTGATAAGCGAGCGATCAGTTGTGGAAATTGCCATAGATCGATCACAAGACGCTGATAGAGAGTGGCGTATTCTCGTGCATGGGAGGCACTGGCTGACACCTACTCTTTCGGTGGAATGTGACGTTACCGGTCTTTACTTTCCTCTCCTATAAAATTGGGACATCAGGATCGAGCCCTCACATATGTTTGGTGTATGTACGAACCTTGACGTCGACCTTGTTGCCGCAGAGGACGATTGGAATGTTCTCGCAAACTCTCTCCAGGTCTCGGTGCCAGTTGGGGACGTTCTTGTAAGTGATACGGGAGGTGACATCGAACATGATGATACCACATTGGCCTTGAATGTAGTACCCGTCTCGTAGACCACCGAACTTCTCCTGACCAGCGGTATCCCAAACGTTGAAGCAAATGGTTCCAAAGTTGGTGTGGAAAGTGAGAGGGTGGACCTCGACACCGAGAGTAGCTAAAGACCTGGTCAGAAGGCGAACAAACAAGCTTTCAAGCTCGAGCAACGAATGACATGCGTACCGATGTACTTCTTCTCGAACTCGCCTGAATGGTGAAAGTCAGTTTACGCGTCCGCCGTTTTCGGAGGGGTCGCAGCGACTTACCGGTCAAGTGTCGCTTAACGAATGTGGTCTACAGATGAGAAGTTGTCAGCTTTCATCGGGAAGGACCGCCAAAGAAACGTATAACCGACCTTTCCTGTGGGAGTGAACGACGACGACAGGGTGAGACTTAAGTGTCAACATGAGGCTCGAGATTCAGTGGGATACAAACACATACCCTAGTGGCAAAGAGCAAGGTCAGCTGCGAGCCACAGTGACTGAGGAGATATATCGAACGACCAGGCAAGAAGGACGACTACTCACTGTACCACCATCACCACACAAGACCATCTTGAAAGTAGCCTGGTTCTCCATCTTGTTTGACTGGTTGACTTTTGGTTTTCTGAAACGCGGGTTCAATGGGTTTTCTTTTTCTCTTTCTTTTTCCTTTGAATGGAAGTGCTTGTGCGTAGGGTCGTTAGGGTGAGTCGATTCGTTTTCCAGATGATACGTGAGTATGAAGCTCTATGGATGACAGGAACGTCAGAGTCGCAGAAGAGCGAGTGAGAGAGAAGAAGGAGGAGTGAGCGAGTGAAAGAGTGAGAGAGAGAGAGTGACAGAGTATAGCAAGCAGCAGCAGCAGCAGCAGCAGCAAGCGTTCTCGTGTTTTTATTTCCTAGTCCTCGACTCTGCAATTAATCACATTTTATCCCAAAAACAGAAAACAGGAAATCACGTGACCTGTCTTCCATGTGGGAACACAACATATGGGAAAACCTCCACTTTCAAGACTCCACCACCATCGTTTCAGTCAGCTTACTTTGTCCTTGTTGACGAACAGACAGCTCCCTTTCTCTCTCGTCAATCGCACAGTCCCAGCCCACAACGTTGTCAAGATGCAGGACATCACTCAATGGTTCAAACAGTCATGTGCTGGTCAGTGCAACCATTGCTTTGTCATCCTCATGGCTTCTTCAGCCGGCTGCCCCCGTGACTAACTGACTGTTCTGTTGGAACAGCTTTACCTTCTGGTGAGATGATCAAACCGGGAGACCTCACTATGCTAGATGCTATGAACGCGTTGCAAGTGAGTAGGCATACTTTCACAATGAGTACAGCTCATGCCATAGCAGCTCATGGATCCCAAAATGGACACTGGCGTACATAAAGCCTCTTCCTCACGATTCGTGTTCGATCCAGCAGCGCATATGTTACCTCAGGATATCTGCTGGGTCATGGATGAGATGCTTGCCTTGGAGGTGAGGCAGTCAAGCTGAGGATGATGGTAGCTGATATGCATTCAGGTGGCGTGGTATGGAGGGGCTACTCTCTGTCAGTCGGTGTACACCAGCCTCCACTATCATAATCCTCATCTGCTTGTTGGCACTTCCGATCTCTCCAACACGGATGGTAATACCCTCTTGATACGCCTCGTGCTCCGAGCATATGTACTGCTCTACTGCAAGACAATTGATCTCGTATATACCGAACTCGCAAAAGGTCACGTGCATGACGGCGAAGACTGCTGGCTGGATCATTACGGTGTTGCGGTACGCATGAGTGATCCAGTTGTCGACATAGTCTACTTGGCCGACGATGCGCTCGGCTGGCTGGAGAGTGATGAATGCCAAAGTAAGTCCGACGAGGTGGACCAATGACTAACCGCATGGAAGTAAATGGTGATTGGCGAGAGCAATTAATCCATCGGCTCGTTTTCCGCCGGGTGAGTAAGCTACACTGTGTCCTCGACTGATCAGCAGAATTTCATCCGATATCTAGAGTCTTTATCGCAGCCGTTTTCGGATCAGCGTACGAATATACTTGTCATGCGAATGGTTGCAGACAGTATCGATTTACCGCCCGAGCGGACCGATACAGCAGCGGCCTGCTTTGATCCAGAGATGCCGGCCTATCTCCGACAGAGCATGCCGCTTCCTACCTACCAATCACTCAGTCCTCGAGAGGGATGGAAGACCGTTAAGACGCTCGTGCGAGATCTTATAAAGTTGGAACATTTACAGAGATCCGGAAGCTTCACAGAGTGGGAGGTGAGTGTCACCCATCAGAGGAGTGTTGACAACAGTGCTATCTCAAAGGTGAAGGTTGGACCTCAGGAGACAGACTACCAATCTTGAGATCCATTATCAAGGTGGGTGACGACCTTTTATTTTCGCTCACCCGCAGACGAAATTCCTAGCTGTCTGTGAAGGGAAATTGCAAGCAGATCCGAGGATCGATAACTTTACTGAACAGCTCACGTACGAAGAATGTGGCCTTGTTGCGGCACAAACCGTGGACGAAACAGTTGAGGCCGGAGTGGCTAGACAGATCACTTTATGGAGAGCTCTAATACAAGGAGTGGGTATATTCAATCCTATCAGTGGGCTAACGATGGTACAGTTCCTGCTCTCGACTGTGACCGCAAGCATCTTGAATAGACCTCGCCAAAGACGAGCCTTGCTATCGATGTCAGCGACATGGCGTGAGCGAGCCGCGATGGGACAATACTTCTCGACACATACCGATTTGCAACCTATCTGCCAAGTTCTCCATGCGCTCCGCTTTGACTGTCTATTGGAATCTGCTCTTGCCGCTTTCGATATGGGACTGGTCATCCCGGGTGATGAGCGAGAATCGTGGTGGTGGATCGCTTCAGTGGCATCCAACAGGGTTGCCACTTGCCCTTCAAAAACGTGGCGAACATTCTGGGCAAAAACATGGGCAAGTATAGGGGCTGCGATGCAGTTAGTGAGTTCGAAACACTTAAACTTGAGCTGACAATTAGCTGCTGACAGCGACGCCATTGGCGTCTGTGCCCAAACCCTCCAAAGCACGCTTTGACCTGCGGTATAAGCATGCTCAGAAAAGCCTGTACCTGCCGAATGGCTCCAAAGTGAGGAGCGGTCTCGTCCCAGAATATCAGGCATGGATACGAGACCAGCATGCCCTGGACTGTCGCCAGGTACGTTGATTCAGTCGGCCTCTCTGACTCCACCAAGACAGATGATGTAGTGCGAGATGCCGCAATTCACCTGCGCAACGCTCGAGATGCACTCGATCAACTGATACATCAGGGATCAGCAGCAGCAGCCGATTGGGATTTTGTGGTAGGTCCTGGCTTCTGTGAATTCGACTGACGTCAGTCTGTCATACGGCGGCTGCGATATAACGTTGACAGAAATTGCTCGGCACTGGCTACTGCAAGTATGCCAGAATGGGAGAGAACGTCCAGGGTTGACGGGCATTCCCGATGGATCCTCCTGCTGAGATCTTAGACATGCATGGACTCTACGTGGAAGACGCACAGACCTGGGCCTGTCCAACACCAACTTCGAACCCATCCTCTTGGGCGTCGGCTTCAGTGGTTGTGGCCTCGTCTATTGTCTCTCCCCTCTGCTCTGCTACGTGTCTTTTCTCAAAGATGTTTCCACCTCGACCGATTGCAATTTTTGAGGCTATTTCGTTGAAGACCTCCTCTCCCCTACCGACTGAGAGTTCCAATCCTTTTGCGACCTCTTCCAGACTCTTGCTTCGCGACACAACCTCGGAAATTTTCTTGCGCTCTGATTTTGAGATGTGTGATATCGGTGCTGGAGAAGGTTTGAATTGCATCAAGAGGAACTTCGTGTTACCCCAAGGATTCTTTGTATATTCTGCGAGAGCGATGAGTTTGGGGATGACCTGCGTGAGGTTGCACACCGGCCCAGTCGGAAGGAAGATGGATGGATTTCTCTCCGCTGATCGTGCTAACATGACGGAACTCGCCCCTTTGCCGAATCAGTACAGACCTCATGCGTGGACGTACCTGTTGCTGTCCGGATATTCTCCCAATTCGCCCATCCCTCGCCATCTCCATTACAAATGATGGGCACACCTCTCCGTTTTCCCAGGGCGACAATGTCGCCTAACCTTTCCCATAAAGCCCGCTCGCCTGAGCGCATATCGCGCGTCCGACAGTGCACGGTCAGGTTACGTATGCCTGTCCTAAGGATGCGAGACGCAAGGTACAGGGTGGACGGTTGGGTGGGGAGCAGTCGGATCTTGCAGGATATCGGTAAGTTGATGGTGTCAAGCAGAGCGCGGAGGATGTTGAGCAGAATATCGGGAGTAGTCAGCAGAGCAGCGCCCATGCCAGAGTGTGTTCTGCTGTTAGCACTCTGTGCAAAGGCAGTCACTTACGAGAAAGGTTTGGGACAACCGCAATTAAGATCACTATCACATCAGCAATGACCTCTTGTACTTCACGTACATTCCGGCAACATCCTGTTGTACTGTCTGAGCTGCCTTGACAGCAAGCTCCGGATTCGATGAGCCGACCTGGAAGATGACTACAGGTCAGCGGTCTCTGAAGGGATGTACACTCACGATAAGGTTTTTCAACGGGATGAGTTGAGAAGATTGGACCTTGACCTTTATGATAGACAATGACACCGGTTTCGGCTGTTCTTCAGCGTTGATCCTGGCCTCAGGACTCACGATCTACCGTCCGCTCTGCCCCGATGATCGCTTTATCTACGACCTCTGGGGACCATACAAGTCCAGCACCATAGTACAAGGACAGTAGACGCTGCATTCCGCTTGGTTAAACACTTCGCATGGACACACAGACACACTGACCATTGGCACTGTGCGGTGTCAGTGTGTACGCCAGCGAGCAAATGTACAAAAAAAGACTTACAGCTTCCAGTCCTCACCATAGGAGCAAGTACTAGCTTTTCTCGATAATCCAACTCTTGCTCGTACTTTTTGGGGTGCTCGATGGGTAGATTCATTTGCTCCTCCACTAGTTGCTCCTCAGATTGGTCATTGGAGATGTCGTCCACTCGCTCGGCAATGACGGTAGATCCAGCTTGTTCAGGAGACGGCGTACGTTTTGTCATTTCGGACGCCAGTTTGACGCGCTTCGTTTTTCGTCCTTGCTCATCAGGCGACAGGCTGCGACTAATTGCAACTGGCATTGTGGAAAATCGACTGAGATAACAAGTGATAGGCTGTTGTAACGAGCGTTGCAGGGTCCGTGGTGGAGACAAGCTTCTGAGCATGTGAGGTTGGCCTTGCGACCACCAGGTGAGCAGCGGGAGGATCTGTAGAGCCCTAAGTGAGGTCAAGTTGTTGTGATCTGCTCGTGTAAAGAGAGCTAAAGCAAGAAAGGACACGCTGAAAAAAAAGACGATCTGTCGTTGCGGTAGTCTTTGAAGGTGGCAACGAAACACATTAATCACGTGATGAATCAAGCGGACTCCTACGGCATAGTGCATCGCAACAATTGTATGTACCACACACCGCAAAGGCTCAAGCGATTCGCTACAGCCGATGCCGGTCAGCGCTTGGCAGGAGCTCTGGTTCAGAGGGGCAGCACTTACATAGGATCCATAGTCTTTGTCTGGGTCGTACACCTGCAGGAGAACAGCGGGTCAGTCAATTGTCAAGGGATCAGCAGTTTGATGACTTGCCTCCCATCGGGATGCTGGAAATATCTGACAATGATGACTGTCAGCAGCTGTCAGAAATTGGCCGAAAGGACTTACATGTTTATACCGGTTGTACCACGATCGCTCGACGACTTTTCCGGCGTGAGACTGAGCGGCATCAGCACAAAATCCCCATTCTCAGGATTCACTAACCTCGTCCTTTTCGACTGTAGCGTCCGCTATCAGACGAACATCGTCGTGGACGTCAAAATTGAACAGCGGCCCAGACTTCCCTCGTGCCTTGTTAATGATGAAGTCATAGAAGGTGTAGTGCTAAGGTCCCAGTCAGTGAGTATTGCTGTTAATTATCTGCTGAGCGCACATGAGGTATGATCAGATCTTCCTGAAGGAGACGTCAGGATATAGAAAGCGGCATTTGCGACCCGAACGAGATGACTTACTTTGATATACATCAAGTTTTCCACACTCGTGCCCCGCAGCTCCGGAAATTGATTTCTGCATTTGCTCAAAAAGCTGGCTATATCATCGCCTTTCTTACACTGTCGATCGATGTCAGTGCAGCGACAAAGCTAGAAATAAACTCTTCTCACCTCCACGGACTTCCTGTGCCCGCTTCCATCCCAGAAAGAGTATGTGATCTCTATCGTCTCGGCTTTTGTGCGTTCCTGTTGAGCGAGCCATTCCTTTCGTAGTTCTTCACGCTCAATTCTTTCCCGCTCCTCTCGCTGTCGATCAGGCAAGAAAGACGTATCGACCGTTGGGTTCTTCGTGAACTTTCTCTTCTTGTTACCTTCGTCTGTAAGACGGTGAGCCTACTCCCTCGTATAACGACTCACCTTCTTCTTCTCTGCCTCTCTTGTCGCCCGCAGCTGAGTCCTCCTCTTCATCGTCGAATGACAGCTTTGACTTTTCCTTCTTCTTCGTTTTCTTTGCCTTTGTGGTCACAGCACTGATATTCGTCAATTTCATATCCGTTAATATGATCACTCACGACTTGTCGGCCGCTAGTTGGGCAGCCAGTTGACGTTGTTGTTCCTCCAAGTCGTCTTTGGTCTTTTTGAATTCAGACAAAGTCACTAGTCCAACAGTTGTTTTGATCAATCGCTCGTCGAGATTCTCGGTCACACCGATGAACCGATCCACGGTGTGATCTTTTTGCGATTCCTATATAGTCTGATCAGCTCAGCTGATGGTGAAGCTCTCCACAATTGCGAGAACCGAGTGCTGACCTTCAATAGAGCATCCTTCTGCCGTTGATGTTCGGCCTGACCTCCTTGTACATAGGTAAGCTGATGAAACCCAGGGACAAACAAAGCGACTACTATACACTTACGGCCTCCTTCTCACGTTGCTTTGCGAGGATCAGATTCCTCCTGGTCTCCTCTGGTGGACCTGACATGTTGGTGGGCGTTCGAAAGATTGACGGGCTCTGATGCAAGCCAGTAATCAGATCAAAGTCAGGTATAATAACAAAGTCACATATATGTAACATCTCATAATCATGGCAGGAGAAGGTGCAGAAAGGTCGGATTACGTAACGACACCGTCGCGTGTAGGAGCCCCCGCTGCGTGTTTTGGGAGACACCGCCTTTTGTTTTTGTGACTCTCTCTCTCTCTTTCATCCATGTAATCTACATCATCCACTCGTGCAGCGATATCAACATCATCGTCAGCAGCCCCGCCGACCATTCACCACCATGTCGCACAATTACGGCGATCCCTACAACGACCCCTATAACCGACAATCACAGTATCATAGCGGTGCTTACGATGATCAACCCCCTCCCTTTCAGCAGACCAATCCCGAGGATGCTTATGCCTACAGTCATGACAATAACCCTTACGGAGAGGAACCTAGATATCCTTCGTATCCAACAGATCCATCTGTCGGGGGATATCCCAACAATCTCAGCACGGAAAAGATGGTGGACGATACACATGTCGAAGAGAGCACTCAGAGAGCACAACCTGGACGATCAGGTCTGAGACAGCCGCCTCGGTCTTTCGCAGAGGTGGGACCACCTCCTAGAAGCACGGGTATCTTGAGAATGTGGAGGAAGGATGAGAGGGGGAAGCAGTGGTCTAGGGTGAGTCCAGGGAATCATCAATATGGTCACTAATGATGTAACAGGGAGGGGGGGTAAGAACATCGTTGCGGATGTTCTGTTGTTGCTTTACGATCGGTATTATCCTGGTCGTTAGCATCATCTTGTCTATTCTACTCGTGAGTGGACGCCTGCGTGACTTGGCTGACAGTCAGTATGTGCGTCCACCAAGCGTAGCTCTCAACAGTGTCAATCTCGGTTCTAGTCCGGTTTCCTTGACCTCCAACGGACTGACAGTCAGCTTCGATTTGAGCATAAGGCAAGTGAGATCATTGCATTTCATCCACTCATGCATCATGTAGCGTTCAAAATCCGAATTGGTTTGACGCCAACTTCAAGGAAATCTCTGCCCAAGCCAGATATCCAGGGAACAATACCAACGAGTTTGGCGGTGGTACGCTTTACAACGTAGATTTCAAGGGCTACACCGCTTCCACATTCGACTTTCCTTTCACGCTCAAGTGAGTCTGAACCGTTCTATACATTGCTGACCCGCAGTTACACTCTCGCTCTTGATCCGAATCGCGTCATCTTGAACGATTTGATAAGTGAGTCTTGTATCTTTGCTAAACGCTAATCTAGTAGAGAAATGTGGTATCGAGGGTGGACCAGTTCAAGACATCACTGTCGATTACGATCTGCATCTCAAACTCAAGGTCAGTCATGACTGATAGCGACCTATCCGGATGCTGAAACGCGTCGCAGATACTCGGTGTAACCATAAACCCTACAGTCAGCAACAGTGCTAGTTTTGAGTGTCCAATTACCGCGAGTGACATCGAGGTGAGTATCCCCAATGACGCCGAAGTGACACCGAAAGATACAGGCGATCCGACTGATACCCTCTCGCGCAGCAAATCATCGGTAGTAACAGTTGATGACGGTAATGTGTTGAGCTTTCGCCATTCATCTGATGCATGTATGTATGCATGCATATGCCATGACTCTGTGAGCTCTGTGTCACTCGTGATTACACCGGCGAGCACCGGCCCGAGTCCATGCCGTCATCAGCGATCCAGTGAACAACCCCTCCACATGCCAGACGGCTTATATATATCCCGTCCAGACCCAGAATCACCATCCCCCCCGCTCGCTCACTAAAAGATCGTCATCCCCAAAGAGCCCGTAACATCACCGCGAAAAACTAAAGTAACAATGTCTTCAGCACCTGCGTCATTCACACACGATGCCTCCCTCTCGGAGAGGCGTCTGGGCAATCCTGATCTCCCCGCTCCTCAGAAGAAGAAAAGGGTGATCGTCACGGGTGGCTCAGGCAAATTGGGTCGGTGGATGGTGAGAGAGATGGTCGAGCATGGCTGGGAGGTGTGGAATCGTATGTCGTTTCCTTACTTTACTACTGGATGCTTATGACAAGAAGCTGATCCGACTCTTCAGTCGATGTCACCCCGCCTGCACCATCCGAAGCCAACATCCCTTGCAAGTTCGTCCAGTGCGATCTGAAGGACTACGGTCAGGTCATTGCCTGTCTTTCCGATCTAGACTCTGGGTACAAGGGAGTCGACGCCGTCATTCATCTCGCAGCGATCCCGTCTCCTTCACGAGCCGTGAGTGTAGCAATATCTCACATTCGACGTGGATGCTTGTTCTGATGTGCAAATCATATTTCAAAGCCCAACCATGTCATCTTCCACACCAACATTTGTCAGACATACAATATCCTTGAAGCATCCAGAGTCCTTGGGATCACCAACCTTGCCATCGCGTCGTCCGAGACAGTCTTTGGTATCCCGTTCCATCCTCACCCCCCTACCTCCCTGCCAATCCGCGAGGATGTGGAACGACCCGAATCGAGCTATTCTCTCGCCAAGTTGTTGGGCGAGAAGATGGGAGAACAGCATTGTCGATGGAACCCCCAAGCCAAAATCATCAGTATCAGGCTGAGCAATGTCATGAGCCCAGAGCAGTATCCTGACTTTGAAAAGTGGCAAGATGACCCGTGGACTAGAGCTTGGAAGTGAGTTTCATGGTCGAACCCATTCTCGGGCACACCGCTCACGCCCGGCTTAGCGGTTTCTGCTACATTGACGCTCGAGATTGTGCTCAAGCCTTCCGCCTCGCTGTCGAGTCTTCCCTGAAGGGTGCCCATATCTTCAACATCGCCAACGCCGACAACGCGTTCAGAGTTCCGACCGCCGAGTTGATGAAGAAAGTGTTCCCGGACGTCAAATGGGAACCTGACACACAGGAGCCTCGCGAAGGTGGAATTAGCATCAAGAAGGCGAGAGAGATGCTTGGCTTTGATCCCAAGTATGATTGGCAGTCAGAGGTGGAGAAAGCCAACAAATAAGTTGTGCGCTCTCAGATCAGCGTGAGAGATATGATTCGTTTTCATGTATCGTATTGTTCACAAATGATATAATGTTTATCCGCATGATCCATTCCCAGCTACCTTTGAGCCTTTCTCTTTCTCTCGGCCTCCATGGCCATTGTTTTGAGATTGCCGAATTCGGTTCGACCTGTCGCTTTGCACAGCTGTCGGAGGATCGGAATCAGCAAGAGGCTCCTACCATGGGCTAATAACGTACAGCGTAGAATTTGGACTTGTGGTCACGCAGCAACTCCGCGGGGCTGGCGAACTCGGCGATATGACCCTGGTCCATGACTGTTGATGATCATTAGCGGCGCTCGCGGTCCAGTTGCACATTTTACATACCCATGACTTTATCAAAGTCGATCTATGTGGTCGGCATTCGTCAGCCACGTGTGTTTACAGTCGATAGCAGCTGACTCACGATAGTGTGGATTCGGTGGGCAATCGTTAAGATTGTGGAGTCAGAGAACTCCTCCCGGATTGTTTTCGAAACTGGATTCAGTCAGCGGGGAACGGGTACTACATTTCGGCCAAAGACATACTGAGCTCATCGGTTTCGTCTGTCATATAACAAGATGAGTGCTCGCTCGCTCGCCAGACAAATGTTCAATGTCACTTACAGTCAATAGAAGCAGTAGCTTCATCCATGAAGAGCAGTTTGTTACGTTTCAAGATCGCCCTCGCCATGCTATGGGACCAATCAACACCTTCCTGATCACCTCAAAGCTCGTGAAACCCACCATATGAGCTGTTTCTCTCCGCTCGAGAAGTTGTCCCCTCCCTCGCTGTCGATGTGTCAGATCATTCGTCATAAAACATGCAAATTACCCACCTGACGGGATTGTTCAAGTCCTTGAAAACGTTCTTATTTCTCGACTCGTCGTCGTCCTCACCCTGATCTGCTGAGACCTCGTTGTCTTTGATGAGATGAACTCTCCTCAACGCTGCATAGATATCCGCATCGTTATACTCGTCAAAAACGTCCAAAGTCGACCTCAAGGTTCCAGACAAGATGGTAGGATCCTGAGGGATGATGGTGACACGACTTCGCAGATCCGTAAGGCCAATCTTGCCGATATCGACGCCATCGATCACGATTCGACCCTCAGTAGCTTCGACAAAGCGGAAGAAACTGAGCGCAAGAGTTGATTTACCACAGCCAGTCGCACCAACAATACCGATTTTCTCCCGCGGCGCCACTTGGAACGAGATACTATGAAGAACGTTTGGAAGGTCCGGCTGTGAAACGCTCTCAGTACGGGACTAACGATTGCGTTGCAGGATACTCACGGCGTAGCGAATGACCAATTTCTCTACGGAAATGGCTCCTGAAGCTGGCCAGGATGCTGGTGGACCAGGCTCGATGTGCTCAGGTGCTTCGAGTTTCAATTCGGTGAATCTGAGGCCGTTAGTGACGCCTAGCTCCAACGCACTCACTCTTTCAACCGCTCAATGGCTACCATACTTTGCTCCAACTGCACAAATCGTCGGACAAGGAAAAGCATGTCGTGGCAGATAGTTCCAGCGAACGAGAGCGCAAATCCGGCCATTGCTGCGTCAACGCCTGGAGCAATGAGCACCGCTACAGCAGTCAGACCGACCATGAAGGCGCCGAGCAGATTAAAACGAGCTATACGTATGTCATAAGTATGGAACATACGGAGGGCATGGATTTTGGTAGGCACTTACCGGAAAGCCATCGATTGACGGTCCTTTAACGCAAGATAAAGTTCAGCTCTAGCCGTCTCGGATCACACTCCCTACGCACCACGACCATGCAAACGCGAGCAGATTGGTGTCCGCAAGCCGCATCATATATTTGAGAGAGACCGTACCTTGTATTACTCGTCAGCACTTCGTGCTCATCAATATATCTTGAGTTAACTCACTAGCACCGAACGCTCGCAGTACGGCGACACCTGAGACGGTTTCGCCGAAGAGCGAATAGAGAGGGGATCGCGTGACAGAGTCGAGTCGACGCATATCTCGCGATGTTTGACCGTAAATCGACCCAGCTTGGTAGTAGACGATAAGAATAACGCTACACTCATCATGAGTTCACATCTTCGGACTGTTCGACCTTCAACTTACCATCCAGCTAATATGAAAGGTATGCCACCGACGTAGGTGATGGAAACGAAAGTAACGATTACGTTGAGGCCGTAGGCAATGCTTCGAACGACTATGATCACAGTTAGGCCAGGTGTACGGTTTGATCTGAGGGCGACTCACAGTTATCCGCGGTGCTCGAGTCCAAGCCTTCTATGTCCTTACCAAATCGGTTCAACAGTCGACCTCGACTGGTTGTGTCATGGAATCGCAAGGTCGAGAACAACACAGATTCGAGCATTGCGTTATGCAGCTTCCTGCTAGCTTGTAGAGATCCGTAATACACAACCATGTACTGCACGTTCGCAACGAACACACCGGCTATGGTTATGATGGCGTAGCCGAAGACGAAGTATTGTACGGTGTGACCGCCTTCGGATGGAGTAGTCTTCGAGCCGGTCCAGTACTGAAGCCAACCCTTCTCAGCCACCGGCACTACCATCGCCATCGCAAGAGCAATGACGAAGAGAGTCCACCACACGGGCCCTCCGAGAGCTGAGAAGTAAGTCTTCCACACGACTCCGGCGATCCTTCCGCGAGCCCGCTTCTCGTCCTCGATCAGCTTTCTGGGTGGTTTGGATTTGAGGTCCGGGGTGGAGTTCGTTACCGTCACTTCGTCCTCCGGAGCGAGAGAGCTGGTCTCTGATCCAGGGTCCGGGGTTCCAGCACCGCTGACATTGACGACACTCTTGTGTGTCGGCTTGATAGCGTTCTCCTCAACTGTACTCTCCTCCTTCTGTTCAGCCTCAGTAGGCTTGGCCTTGCTGTCTTCGTCATCCAACTTTTCCATGAGACCAGAGGCGACAAAATCATCACGGGTCCCAGAAAATTTGACGTCGCCGTTCTCAAGCGCGACAATGTACGCTGCTCCAGGAGAAACGAGGGCGGTGTGGTGGGAAACAATAAGGATGGTCCGACCCTCATTGATAGGACCTTGCAGGCAGTTCGCCATAATAGCGTGGGCTGTATGTGCGTCGACAGCAGAGAGGACGTCGTCGAAGAAGAGCACGCCAGCACGACTGTAGACTGCTCGGGCGAGAGATACTCTTGCTTTCTGACCTCCACTCAGATTGAGGCCTTTCTCCCCGATCTCTGTTTCATCACCGTCTTCCAGAATTTGCAGGTCGGTGAGCAAAGAACAAGCCTCGAGAACCTGCTGATATCTTGCAGGATTCCACGGTGCCGAGAACACAATGTTGTCTTTGATCGAAGCGTTTTGCAACCAAGCCTGTTGTGGGACATAGGCGGTCATGTTGGAAATGATCCAGTCTTCGTTCGAAACTTTTTCATTCGCTTCGGCCATGGCGTTGGGCATCGATCGGGGCGAGACGACATGCCCGGCGAGTAGATCAGCTTCCCCGAGCAATCCGGCGAGCAGCAAAGACTTTCCAGAGCCTTTGCGCACGATCAGCGGACGCATTTGTGATCACCTTAACAACTCACCTAGTCTACCGCAAATCAGAGACAACTTGCCCCGAGGAAATCGGAGGGACAAGTCCGCCAGCGTAAATGCGTTCTTGGGAGTCGTCGCAGTTGATCGAGATGGGTTTGTACTGTGTGCTGAATCGTCGCGAGGCCACGTGAAGGTCGCAGATGAGAGCACAATATCACCCTGACCATCGTTCTCCTCGACAGGTGCGACCTCCGCAAGTGACATATACTTCTCGATTCGCTTACATGACACAAACCCCTGAAGCGCCTGGATGAGGGTTTCGGGAAGCGCATTGAGAGCGAATCTTAACTCTGCGAAAACCGCCAACGAAGTGAACGCAACCGAAGGTGTGAGGGTCTCGCCCCTGACAAGGGTGTAGTGCAGGAAAGCAACAACGGTGACAACCACGGGTGTTATCGCCCAGATACCTAGATATATTGTCAGTATAGGTCATGTCGGTTGAAGACTTTCTGGCCTCACAGTTGAATGCTACCTCAATTTGGTAATTGCGGGCTTGCCAAGACAGTTCATTCTTTCTGATTGAATGTATACGTCGCTCAAATGAGCGTTCCCATGCCATAAATCTGTCGATGTCAGCATGGAGGCTCAAAACAAATACCATTACTCACTTGAGCATCCGGATTCCTTGTAGGATCTCGTTCATGAGAGCTGTACGTTGATCTCTCGTTTTCATCAGATTTTCTTGTGCGCGTACCACGATTTTTGACGCGAAGTGGTTCATTGGAAGCGAGAGAATAGCAGTGAGGAGACCGTAAACAGCGGATACGCCTAGTAGCTTGAAGACGAATATGCTTGCCACGACAATCTCGATGGGAGAATCGGTAATCGCGAAGAGGTGGAAAACAAATTCGGTGACTCGATCAACATCAACGGTGAAAAGGGTCATGATTTGTGTTTTGGAGCTGACAGCCTCGTCACTCTCTTCCACTTCCTCCTTGTCGTCTCCTTTGTCGTCCTTCCTCTTCTTGTCTTTTGCAGCCTCCTCCTTCACCCCTCCAATCGATCCCTTGTCGTCACCAGCAGCTGCGATATCCTTCTTCCTCAAGGTTTTGTTGAAGAGCATTGTGTTGAGCTGAAGCTTGATTTTTCCCTGAAGATAAGTTGTGCTGATGGACCATACGACTCCGGTGACTATGAACATGACGGCGTTGCTGGTGAACAGACCAAAGCAAAGAAGCCAGCCCCAAGCCGGTTCAGATCGGGTAGGGTCATTCTCAAGGAAATGAATAAAGAGGTTCAAGAGATAATGGGGGATATAGTAGCCCACCGCAGTGATGGCCGCCAAGATAGTTTCTGAGATGGGGAGGATTAGCTGATCTTTCAACAAAGCGAATCAGACACTCACGAGCACAGAGCAGGCCCGAGTTCACCTTGGCTAGTTTCAGAAGAAGGTTAAAACCTTCCATTCGACCGAGACGACCTTTTGGTCGTCCGTAAATTTTTTTCATGTTTTGATACTGGGGCAGAGCTCCTGCTTACGAGGTCAGCAATCTTGCGTTGCATGTCAGCCTGAGCACTCACGGAGAGATTCAGGTAATATAGGCAGATCCCAAACATCCATACTGTCGGAGACATAGCCCTTTTTGATGACGTTCGTAGCGTAGCTGAACAGCAGCCATTCGGGCACCGTCGTCTGTACTTCAGAGCTGACGTTGGGCTTGGTCGGATCTAAAGCGCTGGAGTCGGTCGGAACAGCGTCGAGAATCTTGCGAGGATAGATGACGTCCAAGGGTAGATACAGAGGAGGTCCACGCTGAATGGACAAGATCGCGAACAGAGGAGGTAGATAAAGGAACGGTAGGACGATCTTGAGGATCTCGACAGGCGATCGAGAGTACGACGTCGACAGAGCTAACACAGATACCGGTGAGGAGGGGAGAGGTGTCGACGGCAAAAGAGCGATGAACGAGAGTACGATAAACTGAATGAAAATGTTGGCGGCATTGTGAATTGTGGTGGCCCAGTGAGATGAAACTTCGTTTTGTCCAAGATGCCAGATGCCGAGCAGTAAAGTGACAAGCTGTGCGGGCAGAAGAAGCGAAGGCAGAAGAATAGCCGTGTGTTTGTCATCCGAGTCTGCGAATCTGGAAATGATCGCGAAGACCAGGAGCACCACGTTGCACGCCAATGGGGGTAGCATCGATAACACGACTGCCAGTTTCCATTTCCACATTGTTTTCCAGAACTTTTCAGGCTCCACGGGCGTCCCATCTTCACAGACGACCGGATCGTCCAGATCGAAGGGGTCCTTTTCGGTGCTTTCGTAGCTGCCATCTAGACCCTCCCCGTCGTGAGTCGGAAGAGCGATCTGAGAGGGACGTTTGAGCAATCGAAGGACAGGAGAGGATGGGTGTGCGGCAAGATAGATCGTGAGGGATGTGAGAGAGGTCAACGGTAGGAGGACGGAGGAGACGATCGGGATGAAGTGTGACATGGCGTCTGGAAGGGGAGATGTGAAGGCGTGCGTCTGAGGGACGGGTCGAAAGAAGCTGAGGTAGCAGGGTTCGAGAGCTGTTGAAACAGCCTGTTCTACGCTCTGGCTCTGACGGAGATGTGTTGGGTCAGGTCGATGGGCTCGAGAAAAGAAAGACGGTGATCCCTTTGGCCAAGGGAGTGGTGGTGGTGGTGGTGGTGGCAAGCGAAAAAGGTACCCTAGCCTGCAGAGGGGGACAAAAGGAAGTGAGCGTTTCGGATCCGAGTGGTGCTGGCTGAAAACGAGTTGGATAGATAACCTTTTGACCGATTTTAAATAGCAACCTCGCCATATGGGTTAACTTGACCATTCCTTGCAATCATTACGTTAAGCGCACCCAGCGCTAACGCTTCACAAAGTAGAGACCACGTGGGAGGGGCAGCGGTCATCTCCGTGTGATAGCATTTGATGATTCCCGCTTGAAGATCGTTTGGGTGATCTCCGCCCGCCCCATTCACATATGCCACGTCACTTGGCCCTTGGTCGGACGACGATGACGATAACCGAGTCTATGATCTGTGGGACTCCTCAACACACCCACACCGAGACACAACACCTTTGAAATCCCTCTCCCTTCCCCTCCCATCCCCTTGCCGACTATCCTTCTCAATCTAACAATCTCTCTCCTTGACCAATCTGTCGTATAATCTCTCCTCGCCTTCTGATACAACGCGCCCATTTGCAATGACAGACGGTAACTTACCCAAGGCGATCCTATACTCGTGCGTATCGTGGTCAGCTGGATAGCTCGCAACCGCTGATCACCTTGGAAACCTCCTTCACTTTAGTTGGCCCACATCGGTATGGTCGACTGTCCCCAGGTTATGTCTCTATGAAAAGGGATACTCAGAGGACGAGTATGTGGTCAGATACGTTGATATCAGTGAGTATCGGACAGTCTGCTTGTTGCAGCTAGAATGAAGAAGCTGATGGCTGCTTCCTCTTCCTCCAGCTAAGGGAGAGGTGAATGGTGTCATATCAGCTCAATTCAGTTAGAAGGACCTGCTGACGCCGTGGACCCCAATCAGAACTTTGCACCTTCATACTTGAAGTGAGTACCTGCTATCACTAAGATAGCATGGATCACTATTGACATGTCAAGCTCACAGGATCAACATGAATGGTACGCTGAGAAATCACATGACATTGCGCTTCACACTGAACGATCTCTACCTTCAGGAACCATTCCAACCCTCGTGGTACCCACAATTGAGACGACAGGCAGTGGTGTCGACACAAGATATCGTTCTCTGCGAGACACAGTGGTGAGTCGCGCTGCAGCTCCGGCCTAAGCGTAATCCTGACTGGATCCAGACGATCTGCGATTTCTTGGACCATGCGCGTAGCTCCAGCAGCGCTTCCCTGCACACGGACAAACCGGCTCCCACTTTAGCCCCGGCAACTATCGAAGGTGAGCTTGTTCATATGGGTTTACCGAATGTCTCCTCATAGTCTTGGAACAGGCAAAGCATTGTCCGACGCGATCGTCGCGATCATACATCAAACCACTGTCGATCCCAACTTTGTTGCCCTTTCAGCACGAGACAAGAAGGAACTTGCGAACAAGGCAGCAGATGGACCAGGTCGTTCCCTTTCCCTTCGTCGAGAAGCGTTGCGTCGTTACCTCGAGGAAGCAAAGCAAGCAGCAACCGAAAACACTGTGGCTCCGAAAGATGGCGGCTTGACCTATGAACAGAAGATCGTCAACTTCATCGAAGACAAGCTTCAATCAAACGAGCACATCTGGTCTCTGTACAACGGACAGGCAGGGGAGGAAAACGAGAAAGCATTCTTTGACATCAGCACGCAGACCTGGACTGAAGCTTTGCCGGACGCCTTTTCCAAGCTTGAAACTGCTATCAGGGGACCGTATGCCTTGGGGGACCAAGTGGTTTGTTTAATTCCCACCTTCGAAGTTGATGACTGCTGACATCAACGACAGTCACTTGCCGACTTACACGCCATCTCGTGGCTTACTCGACTGGTATCAATCGCAGGTGGCGAGGCAGATGCTACCGGTCTCGACACGCTCGAGCCCTACGTCGGGAAGGGTACGTTAGGCCCTAAGCTGCGAAAGTTTTGGGATGTCTGGGTGGAGCGAGAGAGTTACAAAAAGGTCTTGGTCCCAGCTACGGCAGCATTCGCCCACATGCGCTAAAGGTTGTAAGGGAATGGAAAGTAGGAATCTGATGATAGCAAGGGCAAAAATAGCATTCTGTAGTAAACTCATATGTAAAATATCGTCACCTGCTGTAAAACTCCGCTGCCAACGGCAGGGAGCTCGAAGATTAGCACTCCGACGACCTTTTATGAGTCGGAGCGAGATCACGCCAATGATAGACGAAAATCTTGCTGAGAACACATGTCTTCCTGTGTTGACCCACCCTTCAGAGTGCATCACGATGATCCCATCGCGCCTTGCATGTCTAGGTAGATGATCTTCACGACTTCGATCTGAAAGCGCTCGCGCCCTTTCCCCAATGTCCCGCTTTCTGCCCCCATTCATCTGCAACTCCCCAGACATGTTGTTCTTTCAATCTTGGTGGATTTCTCCCTTCCAACGGGGTCTTCACCTCGGTCCTCGAGTATCCTGCTTCGCTGGCGAAATCGTCGTTGGGTGCATCCTTCCCTGAATCGTTTCTGCCCATGGTGGTCTTGGCTGATCTGGCCGGAGCCGTATTCTGATCTGCAGGACTTTCCCAACTTCGTATGTCGAGGTCGAGGGGCAACCATTCTTCGTTTGCGTACACAGACGATGTTGTCATTTCAATTAATCGAGAGATTGCTCGTTTCTAGCCAGGAGCAGATAGAAGAAAAAAACGGATTGAGCAATTCTGAGATTGGGTAAAGCCATCGTGTCGTCCACTCACATAAGCGAATTTTTCGTCTTCCCCGGTCCAGATGCCTAGAACACTGAATGAAGTACCTCTCTTTTTCTCTTCCAGCTTTTCTTTCTCGCGTTGTGCTGGAGTCGCGCTGTTATATAAACTGACATTTGGCCTGTATGGCGCAGACACCGTTTCGGAGAGAGACTCCGCTGCCATGATCCGCTCGTTCGTCATGTCGTCCACATCGTCTGTGCTCAAAGCCAGTGCGTCGGGGAAAAACAAGGTCGATGGTGTGGAGGGTGTTCTGATGTAAAGCTGACAACGAGATTCATCTTTCG
Source organism: Kwoniella newhampshirensis (assembly GCF_039105145.1). NCBI lineage: Eukaryota > Fungi > Basidiomycota > Tremellomycetes > Tremellales > Cryptococcaceae > Kwoniella > Kwoniella newhampshirensis. Next base: position 848,562 of record NC_089963.1, read on the forward strand.
CGACGGCCCCGTCAGTCAGATTGGTATGGATCCGGTGAGATAGGCTCACACAGTGCATCGAAAAGATTGATAAGTCTTCGGGCCTCGTTCTTGTGTCGTAGGTACAGTGTGGGAATGTCATCTATGAAGAACGTGGAAAAGGTCGAAGCGAGAGTGAGATAATCTGCTGGGCCCAGTGCCTTTCGTTGCCATTAGAGAGCTGATTCGATTTCAGAGCATGTCGAACTCACCTCTTCGCACAGTTCTGCGAAAGTGAAGCGGCAAGCTTTCCCAGATGCTGCCGGCACTGGCACGCCTCGACCATACACGGAAACCTTTTTGGGTCCAACTGCCAAGCCCGTCAGTCCGATTCTCACGATGCAACATGCACAAACCACAGCGCTCAGTACTCACCTTCTGCGCCTGAGGTAGCTTCGACCCATGCACTTTCGAAACCGTCGCGATCCTCCTCTCGATACCACCTTGTCTTCCTATCGAGACCCTCTTCATCTCCCGTACCATGACGCCAATCCCTACCGCCGTCCACGGTGACCACTTCGCATCTGGCTTGCAGGGCGTCCAAGAATCCTGCCATTCTGTCCCTTTGAACGCCATGATAGTAGAGATCTTCTGGTACACGGTTGGAACATGCTATGAGGACCCCACCCAATCGCCAATACCAGGAAAGCACGTCTCGGATGAGCGCAGCTGAAGATGCATCGACCAGTTGGAACTCGTCAAAGCTGGGGCACATGGAAGCTGTCAATAACACTCCAGCTTATCCACTTTGTTTCGACGTACTACAGGACATGATAGTCGAGAATCATATTCCGAGCGACTAGTCGAAAGGGTCTCTATCAACTGCCTCTCCCAATGCAGTCTGAAGCCACAACCCACTGGTGAAAGCCATTCCTTCTTCTTTGCCCCATACCTTCCTTTCTTTCCCTTCATCATCCCATCTCCCTCCCGCGAAGACCGATCGCCAGCCGTTCTTTCCTGCCTGTTCCATATTCTCATCTTTCCTAGCCACATCTTCGGTCTCGGGGATGGCAGTACGTCGGCGCTCGAGCTCGAGGAATACCTGTCGATAGAGGGAGAGTGTGAAAGCGTGGTAGTGAACTCGGCGTTTTGGGAGAGGCAAGAGTTGGAAAAGTAAGGAGAGAAGGAGGGATTTGCCGGTACCTAATTGCGGATCAGTAATTCGTCGGAGCATTCCAATGCTTCTGCTCACCCGGGGGACCCGTAAGGAGTATACCCTGACGAATATTGATTAGCATCTCGCCGGTAATGCGACTCAGCGTATAGCTTACCTTTGGTGTCGTCAGATTCGCCAGCTCCTCTTCCCCACTCAACACCCTGACCAGCTTTCTCTCTTCAGCTCCATCTTTCCCTAGTCCAAGATGCTCGCTCGCGGCTTTCCTACTGCCCTTCCACCAACCTGGTTCTCGGGTCTGTTGCGCGAGGAAGGGGGCGCTCGGTGTCAGCCTGGCGAGAAGGTCCATCGGAGGCGTGTAGCCTTCGAGTGTCTCAAGCAGGTGTCGAAGCTGACAGAAAGCGGTCTTCAGTGTAGTTCTGCTTTTTGTATCGCGGAAAGATATCGAGACCCACCTTCATCACGCATCGGACTTGCTCATCGTCCCATTTTAATCGGCCGGTCGCTACTAGACCACGATACAGCTCTAGCAGATCGGTAGGAGCAGGAGGCTGAGCAGGGACGTCGTCCCATCCCTCTGCCTCTTTCCACGCTTCTTCACGCTCGGCATCGCGCAATCGAGGCGTGTGATGCATCCATCGTCGTGTTGTTGTTGAACTCGTCTGCACAGTGCTCGCAACGCGTCCGAAACCGCTACTGCGTTTACTTGCTTTCGATACGACTGCCACTGCCGGGGCGGTGCGGGGTATCAGTCGAGAGGGTCGGGTTGACAGCCGCATATCAGGTGATTTTGTCTACGGACTGTGCCAGATTATCTCTCTGTCTTTCGACACGACCTGTTATCAGATTGGCGATGGGTTCCGTGTTCTGTCTCTGTCTGATCAGGATGATCGGGCTCTCTCTCTCGCACGTGGAGAATGAAAGTTCCGGCGGCATCGAGGCATCGGTAAATGGGTTCCGATCGGGAGATCTTGGGTGGTTGGGGCCCCGCGTTCACTGTTTTTGATTTTGACTCTGACGAGGTCGATCGTCGATCTGGGGGCAGCGCGTCACTTGAATATCGTCATCCTGGGAGTTAGTAGGCCCTGGTGACTGACTATACTTGGCGACCCACCTGGAGACCAACCAAGCTTGACTCGACCATATAGTATATGTGTGTATTGTATTTTTGTTCTATTGCTTTTCAACAATTCATACACGACCTCGATCTCATACACACAAACACACAAACACGCATTCACCCCTCACACATCATGTCGTTATACCTCACACTTCGTCCTCTGACGGCTCGTATAGCCCTCACGCGAGCATTCCAGACCACCACCCTCCGTTCCTCCACTGCAGGCTACGGTGATCCCCAAGACGAGAAAGCAGACAATTACACCCCTACCCCAGGCTCTACAGCCGATCCCAAGCCCAACGACAAAGGTTATGGCGCAGGACAAAAATCAGCCACGACAGATCCCGAAGTCGGAAAAGTGACTGGAAATGCGGGGACTGACAAAGGTTCGGGTTCGGGCAGCAGCGAGAAGGGCAACCCCAGCGGTCAAGAGATCAAGGAGACCAAGAAGGTAGGGGAAAGCCCTAAAAAGGAAGAGGTCGGTGGTGCCGGTCCCATCGGTGGATAATCGGTGAGTTTAACTTCTGCCCTTAGTGGTCACAACTGAACTAGTTCTCGAATAGTATGATGCATAATGCAATGGATGCAGAATGGTCATCGATCAATACTGGGTGTCGGATGCACTAAAGGGAGAACATAGGAAGGCAGAATAAATGCAATGATGATGGAAATGGATACTATATGCAGTTTGAAATCGCTCATTCTTTTTCTCCCCTTCTCTCCTTGATCGTTAAAAACATGATGGCGTGATAGATACCGCTTTCTTCTCATCCCCTACACACCTCTTACTTGTTGGCTACATGCACATGCTGCAGCGACTACGCACGTCGCTCAGCCTCGCCTCCGTCCTCGAACACTTCTCATCCTCTCATCGCCTTGATGAACTCGCTAAACGTCTTCCTGAAATCTTTTGATGTTTGGGTTCTGAGACCGGTCAAAAATTGATTTGCAATATCCGGAGGGCAATTGAGCTTTGGCAGCAGATCGTTAGTCAAAAAGTCTAGTGCTTCTTGACCGCGAGCTTGAACAGTGTTTCGGACGAGTATCGCTGCGTCAAACATAACCTACGCGGATGACTGATCAGTACTACTCAGGTTCCACAAGTCTTCTTGTTTGACTTACCATCTGTCCTCCACGGAAGTTGAACTCCCTCCTCGACGGCACCTCAAAGCATGCAGGGAGCAGCCTTTGATAGATGAAATTCTCATAGCCCGGCAAAGCCTGCTTGGCTCTGTCCTCCTTGGCGATCGAGTGCTGGTTGGAGGGCTGAGCGGTTCCATTCGCTACTGCTTTACTCTGAGCGGACATTGCGCTTTCGGCAAATACAGAGGGAAGAGCCGCTGCTCCCGGGCTTGTGCCCCACGCAATGACACTTCGAGCGAAGAAGCCAAACGCCAAGCGCTGCGACCCCGCGTCGGAATAGTCTTGGGTAAGGTTGAGGAGTGTGGTCAAGACATTTTCGAATTCCGGCTTATTTCGATCTGTGATGAACACTCCGTCGAGGTTGGCATTCATCAGGGCAGAGAAGAAACTGAGATAGGCGTCTTTCAGCCGGCGATGAATTTGAGCTTCGTCTGTACCGGTGATGGGTTGCTGAAGGATAGCGAATATGCGAGAAAGGAGGGGTAACAGCAGCATGTCCATAGTTTCGAACGTGTTTTTCTTTGTGTGCCGGTCGGTATCAGTACTCAAGCTCATCGAACACCTCCAGTCGGACTCACCTTCAATCGGTGCATGAGCAGACCGAGGAAAAGCATGAAATCGATAAGCTCCGAAGGTTCGTATTCTGTGACCACGATCGATACGAATCTGGGTACCAATTCCGCGACAGTAGTTCCAATCGCGTTGACAAATTGCGCAAAGGCGAACCGAGCCTGGAGATGTCTCAGCTAGAATCCAAGTGGATCGTGGCTTGGCTACTCACCGCATCTCGCACGACTCTCTGACTCTTCATCACGTTCAAAGCTTGGAGCAGAGCCTCCGTCATCTGTTTAAATGCAGGTTGGTATGGTAAGGCCTCAACTTGTGAATCGGAAACCATCGGGAAACCCTTCGCAAAGTGGCCTAACGCCATGAGATGATGATGAACTTGCAAGACCGCTTGGATGTCATCGGGAGCAGAGCGGTAACGTTCGACTCCAGTGGCCATACCGGTCATAAGCGGACCAGCTATCGCTTCAAGCAAGGCAATCAATCTCGAAGGTTCCGATTTGACCAAGTACACGAGATTGCCTGCGGCTTCAAATAAATACAGTTGGTCTGCAGCGTAGTTGCGACCCGTAGTAGCCTTCGTCAGGGGACTCTCTTCCGGAGTGTCCACGGTGGGTACGATCGCTTCCACTCCCATCATATCCTGTAGTTATATCAGCATGAACCGTAAGACGGAGGCAAACAACCCACTCTAAGGCTTTCCAGAATGGGTTGCACCATGCCTGCAACCGTGTCGTTCTTGCACTCTTTGCAAAGCTTGGAAAAGAGGTAGAAGCAGCGTCGTCGCACGCCCTCGTCAGGGTGATGAACGCCACTTGAGATGGTTTAGCTTCATTCACAGGTGATGATAGACACTTACCGACTGTCCAAAATTGCTTCAAACATAGGCTGGATAGCTTCGGTTTTGGATTTCCAAAATTCGACATATCGGACAAAGATTTCGAAGTATTGAAGAGTAACGCTGGGATGGGGATAATTGGAGATGCCCGATGACATGCAGCGGGTAAGAAGCTGGCCCAGGGGCGATAGAGGGTATTGCTCGTATTCGAATTTGTCCTTCACATCTGAGTAGTTGACGTCGGGAAGCGACTGGGACATGTCACCATCGGCCATAATCGGTGTGCTGCGACCGCTGGACATCGCTGATTCGGCATACGCTTTATTCACGTTGATTCTGTGAACCCTATCTCGTGCCGCTTTTGTAGCCACCTCAGGAGGAAGATCGAAAAAGGCAGCTCGTGTGCTGTCTGCAAAACGTCAGCTGAGTCTAGTGAGAACCAAACTTACTTTTCGCCAATTCACCGAATGTATACACCAAATGCATGGCGAGTTCAGCTTGTTGCCAAGACACAGCAGAAGGTCCACTCGTTTGAAACGCGTCAAGCGTAGCAATGACAATCCTTGCAACCACCTCAGTATGGAGACCCTTCTCGATCTGAGCGATCGACTCGATGAACGATCGGCATGCCTGTATGGACTGAGTTAGAGACCGCGTGAAACTGAGACATCCTTTTCCACTCACTGCTCGGAAGTGTCGGAAAGCAGCGATCTCCTCGTCAGATTCATCCTCATTTCCCGGTGCTTCCCAATCAGCTTCTTCAGGCCATGCTAATTGTCTGATAAGAACGTCCAGCATAGATGCGAGGAATTGGCGACGTTCAGGGGAGAGGGGTGGAGGTGTTGCTGCACGGGCAGGTTGTTCCCCCGGTTTGACAGGAGGAGGCATGGGCGGTTTATATATACGTTTGTACTACAAGGATATCAGCATTGCACTGATCAAGCGTTGATTGACGTACCACTCTCAACAGATCTGAGGCGAAATTCGAAACCGAGAGAGGCACCTCATACTGTCGATCGCTCAAAAAGCGAAGCAACAAAGGCAAGGCCGAATTCATCATTTCTTCCGCTTCGCTTCGTAAAGGCTCCGGATTTTCCTCCTGAGCTTCGTCAACAGAAGCAATCAAGCCGCGCAGGTGACTTACACTTTCGGAGAAGGCAATCAATTCCGTTCCATACATTGCCAATAGATTTCCCAATGCAGCTCGGAATGCAATGACCTCCTCGTTGTCTCTGACCCCATTCGTCTCAGACTCCAACGGGTCCACCAAGGCAGCAACATTGAGGACCTTCAGAACCTCGACTCGCGCTACTGGGTCTTGAATTCCTTTGGCAACAAACGTTCGAAGTATGTTTGCTGCGGCAATGCGGATCGGTACGAGAGGTTGACGAATGAGGCGATGGTAGAAGGGCAGTGATTTAGGATTGAGAGCAACGCCGAGGTCAATCCAAGCTGTTGGATATCTATCAGCATTATCAAGTCGGAGTTATTCAGAACGTACGTGTCCACGCCGCCAAGGTCTTCAACGTCGCCTCTAGCAGTTCCACCCATCTCCCCCCTTCCCCCTTTTCGATAGCGTCCATTGCTCGTTCCGCAAGAGCTAACATGCCATCCACGGCCAATTTCTCATCACCGCTAGACCTAATGACATCTCGGACCACTCCATCGCGGGATTGTCGGTCTTTTGAATACGATCTAGCACTTTTCAATACACTGTCATGGACTTCTTGAGCGATTTCCGAAAGCACACGGATTGTGAGTAGTGCCGGGTTGAAGTTGACTCCGGACGATGATGACGGATCTGATGGTGTAAGCAGGGCGAAGAATGGACGGAGGAAGGTAGGAATGGTAGAAGGATAGACGTTGAGGAAGAGGTGAGCGACAGTAAAGGCAAGCTTGTTGCGAAGGTCTAAGTAGGAAATCAGTGATTGTCTTCCCACCTGTACGTCGGCGAGCTTACAGGTCTGACCGCCCTCACAAGGGCCTTGCACATATTCAGCCTGTATGAAGTCAACAATCGCTGTGTACATGGCCTGTTGAGCATCGACCGCCATGACTTGGGGTCTGATTATCGTCAGCTCGTGCCCACAAGGAAAGCGGTTGTTGACTCACTTTTGCGTCAAGACTGTGTCGACAACCTGCTCGCAAAACATTCTCAAGTCTGTTTCTAACTTCTCTTTACCATCTCTGCCCGCTGTGGAAGGTCCGGGAGCTCCAGCACCCTGTAGATAGAGTGCCAGGCAGTCCTAGACGAGGGTACCAGTCAGTGGCAAGTCTTAAACTTTCAAGCTTGTGCTGGTTCCGCACTCGGAGTTCACTGAACCCAAACGAACAGAGAGAAGACACTTACCTGCCATGTCTCCTCGCAAAGCTCCTTTACCTTGGTAAGATAGTCTATAGCCTGTTGCTTGATCGCTGGATCCACATTGGAGTCGATGCTGGCAGCGACTCTGACTGCTTGAGGGATACTGGTGAGGTGAGGAGATTGGGACGACGCCATAGCGTCGGTATTGTGTAGGCTGTTGTTCGATGCGCGATCGTCGGCTTTTTTTCCTTTCTTTTTAGTGGGGTAGGGACAATTCAATGCTATGCTATGATACTGAGACGTTTGCGAGATTGATGCTGAGGAACTGAGAGGGCGGAAAAGGAAGGAAGAAGGTTGACTGTGTGTACTTTTGAGCTGGAGGAAAGATGTTTGAATTCCAAAGTGCAACAAAAGTCGAAACAGACCAATTCATGATGGAACGCTGGTTGCCGCACGCGAGCAACTTCCAATGGAAACGGGGAACAGAATGCCACGTCAGTCTCACTGCTAACTTGCATATGTGGTCTTCCTGTTTGTGCATGGACTCGTAATCTAGCGTCTTGGGAGTGCTTCACATAGGTCTATACTGTGGTATGCATGGCATGTAGCGAGGCTCTGTGACCACTGCGAAGACCATAAAATCCGTTCTCAATCTCGAGCCGTCAAAAAAGCCATGCCTCGACCTCATGCCTCTCCAATCCGACATCCCGCGTGTCTCCCCAGACCGCCGTCTACCTTCGGTACCATCGCACACTCTGCCTGTTACGTCGCATCTTTCTCTGTAATTGAAGCATGCCGTAGAGGAGAGCTTCGGCGGTAGGAGGGCTGTAAGATGGGTCAGCGGCTGACGACATCATCACTGCTCAGTAGGCTCACCATCCGGGAACGTAGATATCGACAGGGACGATTCGGTCACATCCTCGAACAACAGAATAGGAGTAGTGGTAGTAACCACCACCATTGGCACATGAGCCCATTGAGATGACCCATCGAGGCTCAGGCATTTGATCGTAGACTAATGGCAAAGGTCAGCTCACATATAGTAAAATCAGGCCCGAACTCACCCTTTCTCAACGCAGGAGCCATTTTGTTGGTCAAAGTACCCGCGACAATCATGATATCACTTTGTCGAGGACTCGCTCGGAACACGACACCCAATCGATCCTGGTCATATCGAGCAGCGGCCATATGCCTGTGAAGTCGTCAGATCGAGATTACAACATCAAGGCCTGACCGCTCACATCATCTCCACCGCGCAGCAAGCAAGACCGAAAGTCATTGGCCACATCGATCCCTGTCGGGCCCAGTTGACAACTTTGTCGAGAGTGGACAAGACATACTCTACAAAGTGTAAACAGAACATCAGTACGATACCCGATTGTCCGATCTGATAGAAATTCCAACGGCGAGAGTCGCTGGACGGGTATGTAGCGATCCAACTGACCGGCACCGTTCTTAGGCGTCTCGAGACTCAATTGGTTGCTTCCGGCTTGAGCGATGGTAGTCAAGGGAGTGGTGGAGGAAGGGGAAGAATCGGCGGTGTTAATCGATGATGTGGTGGTGTGAGGTCTGAGAGCGATGGCAGTGTTTGAGATGGGTCGAGCTGTATATCCTGATATCAGTCCACGTCGCATTGACCTTTTCTGTTTATCGTGGCGGAAACTAACCGATCGCAAACGTAGGTCGGAAGGTGGAAGCGGAGGCTTTAGCAAAGGCGCCTTGTCGTGATGTGTACTGTCAGCTTGAGCATCTACATGCCGGCTGCCATGGCTGCTCACCTGTACGCAGACCTGGGAGAAGGGTGGTGGCCATTTTGAATCGATACTAATACAATGTGTGTGAAGTGAAAGACAGTGTTGGTATCGTAGATGTTTGCTTTCAAGTCGACCACGATCCTCCCCTTCGCCGCTGAATTGAACCTGGTGATCATGAAACGCGAGGAGCCAATGGTAGAAGCACCGATTACTACTGATCGGGAATTATCGGAGTTTACGTCAATGTGGCATAGGAACATCTTCCCTCCACTCTCTCTCTCTCTTTCGAAGCCTCGCTTTTTTTGGGTCCAGCTCAATAACGAGTTGTACACAGTCAGTATATCCGCCATCGGAAGCTGCCAGTGAGACGGGGTAGCGCGACAGTCGAGTCAGTATGATCCCACGAACAGCCCTTAGAAGAGCAGTGCGCCCTAGTGCTTCCCTCTCCCACGGAGCTTCACTTCGAAGCTTGACATACGTTTCCGTCAGAGTGAGTTCTGGATGTGCGCTTTACACCACGATGGCGCTGTTAAACATGTCTATCGTCTCTAGCCCTCCCCTATCGCTCTCGGCAAAAGACCAGCAGCCGCTTCTGCGATCTCAGCATCGACTTTTGCATCAACCAGGCAATTCTCGTGGACACCATGGCGGAGTCCTGCCAGTCCCCCTGCGGTCGACGAGCCTGCGTCGGCGTCGGCGTCGACCTCCACCCCCATTGCTGCTCACGAGCCGATCCTTGCAGAGCCTCATCCGGACCTGACATCGACAAACGCTACACCTGTTGAGGCGCCCCTCTCCGATGCTACAACGACCCTCACCTCCACACCATTCTCAGGGCTGTCCCCGGCCGATGCAGCCCTTCTTCCCCAACCGCCAGCCAATGCGCTTACACCGAGCTTGGAGGACCTCATATTACATTCCGGGAAATCGCTGGAGGAGGTGCTCAATTCGCAAGAAGCGATTCATGCTGTCATGAAGGTCTCGGATCTGAAACTCATGGGCTATGAACACGGGATGTTCAGCATCTCTGGCTGGTTTACCGACGCCATCGTTGCTATACACACGTATGGTGGACTGCCTTGGTGGGCGACCATCGCTTCCATCACCGTCGCCATCCGTCTCGCTCTTGCTCCTCTTCTCGTCAAATCTCAAAAACACAATGTCCGACTGGCAGCTGTGAACCCTCAAATTCAAGGTCTCATGGAGAAGGCGCAAGAAGCTAGGGCGAAGAACGATCTTCATGCGCAAACCGTCGTTGGTCAAGCCATGCGACAGTTGATGAAGGAGAACAACGTCAATCCCGCAAGAGCGTTAATCCTCCCTGTCATCCAATTGCCTATCTTCTTCACGTTCTTCACCATCATCCGAGGTTTGACCAACTTGCCTCTACCTCAATTGAAGGAGGGCGGTATCGGTTGGCTGACCGACTTGACCATGGCCGACCCTTATTACATCCTTCCCTTGACCAGTTTGCTCTTCACCAATCTCGTTTTCAGGGTGAGTGATATGGTCCGATACGGTTCTCCCTTGCTGACCGATTGACGCAGTTCGGCGCCGATGGTGTAGGGAGTGATGCCAAAGCTGGCTCACCGCAACGGATGGCACACATGAGAAACTTCATCCAACTCACCACGCTACTATCACTACCTGTAGTAGCCTACTTCCCTGCTGTAAGCACTTTCTTTCATAGACGGGAACAGCACGGCTGAATACCTATCAATCCAGGCTATCCTGTTCTATTGGACCTTCTCGTCCGGGTTCACTCTTCTTCAGTCCCTTCTACTCCGACAACATGTTGTCAAACGGATGCTCGGTATCCCTATCCCTCCTACGATCGTTCCTCCCCCTGGCACACCGGTGCAAAAGGACCCGTCATATGCCGACACATTCCGAGCAATCAAGAACTGGTGGACCGAGAGCATGGAACGATCACAGGCTACTGGTGCAATCAGACATCGAGAGCTTGAGGACGTTAGAAGGCGAGAGAGGATTGGTGGTGGAGGTTCTCAGGCTCGGACAGCACCAAGTGATGTCTTTGTGGAGAGAATAAAGGAGGAGGGAACAGCACCCACTGCTCCTGTGCAAGCGACTTCGGTGAGAAGAGCCGCATCAGTAGCTCCTACCCGTGCAGTAGATTCCAGACAATCTGAGAAACAGAGGAGAATAGCGGCTGCTAGGGAGAAGCGATCGTCGAGGTGATCATATAACATGCATGCATCGAATCCTCCCGTCAATCGTTCAGGCGGTCATTGTTTTCTAGAAGATACAGTTATGTGCCACAGATTATGCCTCCACTTTTTGCCACCACGGAGACGTCATGCTTGGTTTCTTTCGGCTGTTGAGCACATCTCATCCCTAGTGATCATCTTCTTACCAGTGCTATTGCCGCATTGACTGATCACAAACGAATACAACTCGAATTAAGGTAAAATGCTGCGTAGAGGTGTGAGCCAGAGTCTTCTGGCTGGACCGAGTAGACAGCTACTTCGACCTCCCATACACTCGCGAAGTATCGTCAGCGCTCTCCCTGCTCTCCGGCAACAAGAACGACGTGAGTTTGGTCTGACAAATTTCTCTATTCGATGAACTGACTCCTACGCAGTTCCGCATGGACATGTACGTCCTACTCGACGATCACCAGGGTCTGTAGGTACAGGACCTGCGCAATTTCAAGAGTATGAAGGTTTCGATCCCTCCACTGCGACCCCACTGGCCCCCTCTAGACCGATATATATCCCACCGGATCCACAAGGTGTTCTGGGCGATAATCACGCTGCGAGGGATATTCTGGGACACGAATCACTTGTCATAGTCAGACAACTGGAGATGCTCAACGTCTTCATGGGTGTGAGCGTACAGAGTCCGGAGGTTCAAAGATTGGATCCGTGCTGATGAGGTGGTAATTTGTTGAGGACAGTTCGAACAAGCGAATCGGTACGCTATACATTCGGCCGATGGAGAGCATGTAGGATTGTATGTCCCCTCCCCCGTTCCATTTGCGATTCCAAGCGATGATCGCGCTAACTAATGTCTGCGCGCAGTCTTGCGGAAGAAGAACAAGGTATACTGTCAGCAGTCTCGAGACAGGCTTTGAGGACACATAGACCTTTCAGATCGGTAATCATGGACAGACATGGTACACCTGTTCTTTGGGTGAGTCACTTATTTTCTCATAAGTTGCTCTCTACATACAAGCAATCGAGAGCTGATCACGTCTGCGTACGGATTAGATTCGTCGACCCTTCGCTTTTATCAATTCACGAATATTCGTCCATTCAACAGAAGGTGTCGATGGTACTCTTGTGGGCGAGGCGCAGCAGTGAGTAACCTATTCTTTCACTGTCTTTTTGATCTGCTGTTGACCAGAGCTTTCATGTCAGGCAATGGCATCCCTGGCGAAGACGATACAACCTCTTCCAAACGTAAGCTGTTGCTAAGAGGTAGCTGAATGAACGGATACTGATTCTTTGATCAGACGTGGCTCAGAGGAGACATTTAAGCAGTTTGCGAAGATCGATAGCGGGTTTCTAGCTTGGGATTTCTGGTTGAAAGATCGGGATGATAGTCAGTTCACAAAGTCACCTTCTATTGAGGACGATTTACTGACATTTAACAGGACTTGTCGCTTCGATCAACCGAAATTTCCGTGGTCTGGGTCGAGAGTTGTTTACAGACACCGGTGAGCGTCTGCTTCTCGTATGAGTGCTCGTTTAGGTGCTGAGGTCGCTCTGGGTCGCAGGACAATACGTGATCAGGTTTGACTCGGCGGGAACAGAACTGAATTTGGCACCTGGGTCCAACGTGACTGTACAGGGGCAGAGTCTGATCTTGCCTAGTGGCACAGAGGGCGGTCTGACTTTAGATCAAAGAGCAATGGTAGGTTCTGCTTGCAAAAGTTGATGGTGACGACGCTTATCTTGACTCTCCTTCACTAGACTCTGGCAACAGCAGTTTCTAGTCAGTCACGCACATACAGCCCTTTATGAATTCTACAAGCTGACCTTTGTGTCTGCCAGTCGATTTCGATTTCTTCTCACGTCATTCTGGTAGCGGGTGCGTGCATTTATTTCGACGTAGAACAAGAGAATACAGGGCGCATGCTAACATGAATTGGCTTGCACTCAGTGGCATGGGCTTCCCCTTCGTTTTCTGGGGTGGAGGCGGAGGCACCGAAGCTCAAGCAGGCTCTCGTCCAACTGACGTTCAGCCTTCAGACGGTGGTGCAGCGGCCGGAGCAGCGGCGGGTGCTGCTGGAGCAGGCATGACTGAAGACGAACAGATTTACGGTCGGCAACCTTCACAAAGCGCAGAAAACGCACTGCCAGAAAATTATGATGCTAGCCCAGAGGGGCTCGAGGGGTACGAGGAAGAACCAGGATGGGGAGAGGACGAGGTCATGCAGGACCCATGGTCTCAGCAAGGCAGTGATGACGGAGGATGGTTCGGTGGTAGCGGAGGCGGCGGTGGAGGTGGTGGAGATTGGGGAGATTGGGGATCATGATCGTGTTCATAGCTTAAGTCAGGCATGTTTATCTACTTGCATGCACTATGTACCTCTCATTGTGCTTTTGCTTTCGGCTAACGCACATGTCAGCACTTGTTGAGATCGGTTGGCAGCTGATCGACAACTCACCTTGCAGTCTTCCATAACAGTGTCCTTTACCAGGACGAGCACTCTCCCTTGGTCTTCAGGCCTGGAAACCGCATTATCGTGCTCGTAGCTCGCGCCGATCGCCAACTTCGATCCGTCGGGACTGAAAGCAAGAGCAGAGATGGCGGTGGGATATTTCGGATAGAGCTTCATTCGCTTCTTCGCATTGTGGTCCCAGATTGAGATGAATCCGTCTGAACCTCCAGATGCAAATGTGTTATGGCTGTGTACATCAGACGACATTTGTGAGCGATGTCGATCTCACAGCTCCAGAATGTGAAGCAGAAGGAAGGGGGATCTCGGGAGTTGCGAGACAATGATATGCGGTGGAAGGTGAAGATCACTTACATAGGGTGGTAGGCTAAAGCATTGATGGGGTAGACGCAATCCACACCTTCGACAGTCTGCCTATGTGCTCTGAAAGCGTATTTCGATCCTTGATCGGCTGGGTCAAAGTACTCGACAGCAATGCGACCTTCGATAGATCCTGATGCCCAACCTAGATCATAGTAGTATATCACAGGTCAATGGCAGTTGTGCCAATCGCAGATATTACAGACACTCACCTTTTCCATCTGCCATAACGGCAACGCTTCTCGTCAAGAATTTCAGAGCGCTCTCCCTCTCTTGAGCAGGTGAGATCTGACCATCCGCAGCGGCAAGCTTGCCGACATCGTAGACGAAGACATGTCGATGGGCCATGGAGACGAGGAGACGTGAGGAAGTAGGTGCGTAGGAGAGATTGTACGCTCGGGAAGGAAGGGGTTGGGTAGATCGTAGTGGTATATCGGCATTTCTTCATTCAAATTGATAAGTCAGCACAGAATGAGCGATGGACCGGATGGAAGGAAGGACATACGGGTCCCATACTTTGAGAGTTGAATCCCATGAGGTTGAAATGAGGACGTCTGTGTACGAAACAGTGCGGATTAGCTGTACTGCCGCTTGTCTTTCGCTATACGTATACACGCACTGTATTCTGCACACCAGACAATACTGGAGATAGCATCATCGTGCTTTCCCAACACGCGACATTGCCCGGTCTCGAAATCCCATCTGCACAGTTCACAACGAGACATCAGCAACGCAAGAGTGATACGGACAGCAGACAGTTTCGGACGCACTGTCGCACTCGTTTATCGAGGCCACCTGAGAAGGCGACGGTGGATGAATATCCGAAACAAGCTGTGAGGACGGCAGCAGGATGCGAGAAGCTAGACCATCAAGGGATCAGACATGTATCTTTTGTATGAAGTAGGCCGGCAGGGAAGCTACTTACACAGCGGGTGGCTGAGGAGGTGCCACGAGGTGATGCAGTTGTATTGACTATGACGAACCTATCAGCACTGTTCGTACCCTCATCCATGAGTCCAGTGGACTGACCCCGTCCCAGCTGGATATCAACAACCTCGTAGAGTCGGGAGAGAAGCAGATGGAGGATATGCCGTCTGCCGGCGGTTGTAACGCAAGATCACCTGAGAGAAACGGATCAGCATTAGTCTTCTCGCTGGATGAGGACACCCACCTGTTGACATTGTGCTTTCCTCTATTTTGTTAGAAGGTCTTCAATGAGATGCAAAGGAGGAAGAGAGCAAGAATGAGTCGTTCGAATGTCGGAGAGGGAAGCCAGGTTCCTGATGAATTTCCCAACCTCCACGCGTTTTGATGTTTTGTCCGTTGATGGATTTACATCCCCATCGTGTGTAAACATCGATAGCTCATGGGTCGTTAAAACCTCTTGGTACGATCGCACTGTGAAGACTTTCCGCTGTGACCTCTGGAGACGCCATCAGCATGTACGGCTACGAACCAAGAGATAAGTCCGGTCCCATGGATCTCGATCCGCCAAACTACGACACCTCTCGACTTGACGCCTATAATCTTCCGCTGCGAGACGATGGTCCAGCAAGAAAGCGTAAGCTGTCGACTACATTGCCTTCTGAACAAGACTATATACTGACCATGCTGACAAATGGCATCGCTTATATAGGACTGCATAGCGAAGTAGATCCTCACGTCCCATTCCAAGCTCTACCGTCTCCCGGTTTTGCACATTTCAACCATGCTCAAAATACCGCTCCGTTGTTACTAGCAGCTCTCAACACGCCCAAGAGAGCACCGGCCTACGATCCCTCGCAATGGTTCAGCTCTATACCGAGAACGCCTGCGGCTTCACATCTGATGACTCAGGAAGTAGATATGGACAGTCCGGCGAGACAATCACAAGCGTCCTCTTCTACACCTGTCCCCTTGGAGAAGAAGGAGCCTGAGGTGATGGCAAAAAGCGAAAGTGTTGTTCAGATAGATAAAGACGACGAGAAGGAGAATGAGAAGGAACAACCGAGAAAGTTTGCAAAAGGCGCAGTGACTAGGACGAATCGGAAACGACAACAGGCGAAGAAAGGACGGGAACAGAAAAGTGAAGGCGAGGTGAGTTGAGAGCTATCGACTCTCCTCCGAGGCCAAGTGCAATTGGCCTTTGCACCGTCTCGTAGAGGTTTGGTGCTGACATACATCGTCTACAGGACAATGGCGCTCCCGTGCGACATAGCGATTCAGTGGCAAGACCTTCTACCTGGTCGAAGGCAGAGCACCATTATAATGTCCACATGAACGGTCCAGCTCTCAGACATTCCGAAATACCTGCTTTGCTCTTGGGGTAAGTCTGACCATTGATGAGATATGAGCTCCCAGCACTGACTTGATGTGCGTATATGTAGGTATCTTCAGTTTTTCGTGAACGCATCTATCGTGGCGTTCTGCGTCTATCTTGCAGTGCAATTCATCTTGACTGTGCGGCGAGATGTCAAGGACAAGATGCAAGAATACTCTGTCGGTGAGTGCGCTTTTCATCCGTGGACTTCGGGGGGGCATTTGCACTCACGACCTTCTTCAGAAATACTACAAGAAATTGCGGAGTGCACCAATCTATACTTGACGAATCGATGCGACCCAACGTTACGGGTACCGGCAATGTGAGTGGTCACCGTCTATCAGCACGATCACAGAGCTGACCATCGTATAGGGAAGCACCCTGCAAAGCTTGGGACGCATGTATGAATCGGGATCCAACGATGGTGGGACGAATCAACGTTATTGCGGAGACGTTTGCGGGGGTGATCAATAGCTTTGTAGAGCCGATAAGCTGGAAAACTATGGTCAGTTGACATTCCGACTCGGGGGCACTGGGAACAGGCTGATTTAGGCTGTCTATTCTGCAGAGCTTCACTCTTGTCACCCTCACATTCCTGATCGCCCTGACCAACTCTGCTCTGTTCAATCTCCGAGCTAGAGCGTCGCATCACGATCCGGCTCCTCCTCCTGCACCACAAGGATACTGGCCACCCCACGGTCAATTCATGCCTCAACTCCCACCGCATATCCCTCAAGGACATACGTTACATGGCCTGCATGAGCAAGGACCAGGTCAGGGGATCGGACAAAGTGGCGGTTTTGCAGACGGATCAAAACAGATTGGATGGACGGGAGCGAAAGAGACGAAGAAGAGTTGGTGGTGATTTGTTTGGGATGCCTGCATTGAACATCGTGACTGTTTGTGTGTATGCATCTACGTTGTTGTGGTGGTGATGCCCCTGGTCGAAATGCCAAAGCTGTTTGTTGCCTGTGCTGTAGCTGGATGTGTTGATGATAGCGCCACTGTCACTAGGCACGGACCGGCGCTGAAATGAGCGAGCGGATGGGATGATTGCGTGTCATCTGCGTCAGAGATGATCCTGATCACGATCCAATCCTCACAATAACATCAACAACTTCACCTTCTCAAATCCCCTTTGTCTAGCTTGAAGCACTCGCGTACTTCGACGAAGCGTTCATAACCCACACCACCTGCGCCGTCTTCGCTCCTCCGGACAGACAAGAAGCATAATGTCGCGACTCACCAAACGTCATCCTGACTTGCTAGTGAGTCTCACCGCTCTGTCTTGCCAGCGCGCCGGTATCCTCCTTTGACATCTCATCCAACGACTTCTTGGACCGCACGGTGTTCCAGATCCTCGTTGTGCTTACTTGAGGTCCTTCTAGTGCTGCAATTTCAACCAGGACTTCTCGTGCATAGCTGTGGGCCACAAGAAGGGCTATACTATCCTCAATTGTGACCCATTCGGCAAAGTTCACTCGAAGAGTATGTTCCCTTGTCTATTGAGCTTGACCCGTCATGGTTTCGCGCGCAAGCCCTCCGGTCTGCCCTCCAAAAAGACTCGGAGATCCAGAGAGAGGATGGCTGACGTATAATCCCACGACAGCTGACCAAGGTGCGACCGGTATCGTGGAGATGCTCTTTTGTACTTCTTTGGTAGCGCTTGTCGGAGCAGCCGACACTCAGCCGTCCAACAGTCCTCGCAAATTGCAGATCGTCAACACCAAGGTGAGTTCATCATCTCTCGGGATAAGTATGCATGCGACCCTATTGCTCGAATGCTAATTTGACTAAACTGCCCCAGCGCCAATCCACCATTTGCGAGCTTATCTTCCCAACCTCGGTCTTGGCAGTGAAGATGAACCGGAAACGATTGATTGTTGTTCTCGAATCTGAGATCTATATCTACGACATCTCAACCATGAAGCTACTGCATACTATCGAGACTGGGCCAAATCCGAACGGTATGCGTGCTCCTTGTCACTCGCTCTCACCCGTGCCGAAATTCGCTTAACACACTTACTCACCTCAGCCGTCTGTGCCCTATCATCCTCCTCTGAGCATTCGTACCTTGCTTATCCTTCCCCTGCCCCATCTGCATCTTCTACTCCGCTATCATCCAGTGCTGTCCCAGCTCCTCCACCTGCTCCAACAACAGGCGACGTTCTTCTCTTCGACACCATCTCATTATCCGCTCTCAACGTGATTCAAGCCCATAAAACTCCCATCGCGGCACTCGCTCTCAATTCCACCGGAACAATGCTGGCCACCGCCTCAGACAAGGGAACCGTCGTCCGTGTGTTCAGCGTACCCGATGCTAAGAAGCTCTGGCAGTTCAGAAGAGGAACGCAGAGTGCTCGAATCTTCAGCATAAACTTCAATCTGATGAGTACTCTTCTTGCTGTCTCTTCGGACTCGAGCACAATACACATCTACCGACTTGCCAATTCGCCAAAATCAAAAGGAGGGCCTTCATCAGATACGATCGATGGTATTCCGGAAGGATCTTCGTCTTTGGTAGAAGGAGCGAGAAGTCCAACACCCTCCGAAGCACCTTCGTCCAATTCACCACCCCTGTCAGCGGCCAAGTTGGCCGAATCTCAATCTGCTACCTCGTCATTGCGAAGACGGTCTTATCATATTGGCAAATCGTTCGTTGGCGGTGTTGGGGGGTATTTGCCGAGAAGCGTGTCGGAGATGTGGGAACCTCAGAGGGATTTTGCGTTCATCAAATTGCGAGGAAACCACGGTGGAAGGACAGTCGTGGCGATGAGCGGGTGAGTGTTTCTCTCTCAACAGATGTAATAGATGTTTGACTGACGATCTTGGCTGAACAGAACTGTACCTCAAGTCATGGTGATCAGCGCCGAAGGCTTGTTCCAGGCGTATAATATCGATCTGGAGAACGGAGGAGAATGTTCACTGATGAAGGAGTTTTCGTGAGTGCAGCCCACCCATACAATGCATCATGAACACGCTGCTGACTGGAAATTATCAATCAGACTACTTGGCAGCGACGATTCGGGTGGCGCCGGATCGTTGAACGGGGTGTAATTGTCATCCTCGTTATTGCGTTTCCTACGTCTTGTAAACTTATTCCCGTTATCGTACATCCTCGATCGATGTACATACGTGATTCAACCTGTAGCAAGCTCAAACTAATGCAAGAATCCTCTGATGGCTCCTCCGACGTTCTGCACGTCCAACAGGAAGGTATCGTGACCCCATACACCACCCAATTCGTAGTAAGTGACATTTGCGTTTCCTGCCAATTTCAACGCATCTGCCAGTTCTCTCTGCTGTTCTACTGGGAAAAGGACGTCGGACTGAACACCCAACACGAGAGCAGGCATACCTTTCAGTCGTTGTAAACCTTGGGCCAATTCGGACAGATGAGGTGATTTGGAAGTAGGGATAAATCGTTCCAATTTTCTCTTGGTCTCTTTTTCTGAGCTCGATTTGGCTTCAACATTTTCTCGTTCTGCAGTGAGGTCTTCGACCCGTCGCGGGGAGGAGACCGAGATGTTTGTTGGGTCCGTAGGATATGGGAATGGTGGAAGATTGGGATAAGCGGTGTTGTATCGCTTTGCCAGAGAAGTGAGAGCTGGCGCTGTCATGTCGAAGAGATCCATGGCTTTCGAAAGGTAGATCATCGAGTTGGCGTCGTAGGTGAGACAGAAACGTTCTCCCTAGACGAACAGAAACTCAGAGTCAGCCTGACGACCGTTCTGGAAAACCAGAGCTAAAAACGAGACTCACCTGGTGATCGAGATATGTCTCAATGAGGAAATCGGGACTGAGACGAGGTACACCCGGGTTGCCAGCTTCGTCCAGTTGAGCCTCTTGCTCTGAAATCATCTGACGCCCGAATCGTTGTTCCCATTCCGGCCCGGATCGATAAGTAATGGTTGCGATCTCTGCGAATCGACGAAGAGTGAGGCTCAACAGATCAGCTGATGTCGTGGACAAGGCATCCACTCTTTAGCTGACACTCACGCCTTGCGAGCTTCATGCCATTGTGAGGGGGTACGCCGTCGTAGTAAAATCCTCTGTTCCAGTTGGGATCGGCCATCAGGACTGATCGTCAAATCAGATCAGTCAGCTCATGTTCGGCTAACATCAACAACCAGCCAGCAATTCGCACTCACCACTCCTCTGAGCATATCTCATACCGACCCCATTCAGTCCACTTCTCCCACTCGCCGATATACTCGCTACTCTGCCCACCCTTTCCGGGGCGATATATGCCAGACTGAGACTCTGCATTCCACCCATACTTGCTCCCACACTAGCATATAGCTTGTCTATACCCAGATGATCCAACAGATCCAGTTGACCTCTTGTCATATCGTGGATACTCAACAGGGGGAATCGTGTTGCCCATCTGGTCTCTCCGTCTCCAGGAGGGTAAGGACTACTAGGACCTGTGGAACCGAAACATCCTCCGAGGACATTCGTGCAGATCACATAGAATTTATCTGTATCGATGGATTTTCCTGGTCCGACGAAATCTTCCCACCAACCAGGTTTTGATGAGGTCGAAGAGGAGACTTCGTTGCCGTTGGAAGCGACGTGGGAAGAAGCTGAGAGTCCTGTATGGAGTAAGATGGCGTTGGACCGGTTGGAGTTGAGAGTGCCCCATGTTTCGTAAGCTATTTGAAAGGAGGGTAGTGGCTGTGGAGAGTAGAGCAGTGGAAGGGCTCGAGTCGAATGGAAGTGGAGTGTTGCAGGAGGAGGCTTGAGACAACAACGAATGACAACCGGTTCAGCTCTTGACGTCCCCAGGACCTGCATGAGTCATTCAGCGCACTCACCACATAACAGGCTTCGGCCTCTTCTTTACCCTCCTTCACGGGCGGTCTACCTTCTAATCTCTCTTCATCCTTCCTGATCTCCTCGTCCCTCCTCCTAATCTCCTCCACCTCCCTCTCCCGCTTTGTCATCTCCCTTTCTTTACCTTTCCCTCCTCCCCCCCATGATCTCGCAGACGGAGCGGGTTGCGGTTGACTCTGCAACCCGAACCCTCCAGGACTGAAAGCGGGCTTACGTCGTGGTGGGATTTGAGGAGAGACGGGGGGAGTGAATGAAGGTGTGTGGGTTGAAGGACCGGGTGACGGCTGATGATAAGCGGCAAGGTGGGGTTTGGGTGGTTTCCACTTGGGTAGAGAAGCGGGCTTGGATGATGGGAGTTGTACGGAACGGGGCAATGTGGCTCGAGGTGGCATCGCTGTGTCTTGTCAGGCTTGTTCTGGCGCTGCTGCTGCTAAGGAAGGTGAGATGGGCAAGAAGAACGGAATGCATCTCATGCTGTAATCAGCTGGTGTCACTTGTACATTCACGCCGTGACTACCTACAGTGCTGAGTACATGTCTGGAATAAACTCAAGACGCTGCTGATATTTCGGAATCGAGACGTCATGATCCGAGCACGCCATCGACTTTCAAAAAGGCGGCGACCCCCGCTAAACAGTCTTTGTTGAACCACCGACGGACAAGGTCGACCTTATTAACTATGTGTCGCAGACGCGGATGCAAGCGATACATTCCACACAGTCTAGCAGATTCAGGTCATTTACAACTCCCCGTCACCCTCTACTCTTGCAGCCTTCGGAAAGTCTCGCCAATCTCATTGTATAAAACATCGAACTTGCCCTTGATGTCTTCCTCGCTCTGGGTGTTGGGTGACTCGAACTTCATCTGAGAGAGCTTGTACATGATGTCGGCCGCACCGTCTCGGATCTGCAGTCCATTTGTCAGCTCTGTCGATAGTGCACAGGGCGGATGCAGCTCACCTTGGCAAATGTCATGTCACTGGTCTCGACGGCTCGTTGTGAGTTGTCGTAAAAGGCAACAAAGTTTCGCAGCATGCCAGAGGTCTTGTAGAAGGGACAGTATCGGTCGTACTCTGAGATACCGTTTTGTTGAAGGAAATCATCCTGTGACGAATACACCATGATCAGTCAACCGTCTTCAGCGACAATACCTGACGCACCTTCAACATCCTCGCGACCTCGAGAGTGATCTTGTCACTCTCACCGAGAGCACTCTTTCCAACCAGTTGCACAATTTCCGCCAGATCTTGCTCCTTTTGCAAGATCTCCTTCGCCCTAGTTCGGAGGTCAATGAAACCGGGGTTGTTTTGCTCGTAATGGGGATCGAGGACCTTGAGATATTTGGAGTATGAGACGTTCCAGTCGACTGAAGGGAAATGCTTTCGCTGAGCCAATGCCTTGGACAATCCCCAGAAGACTTGAACGATACCAAGGGTGGCGCTGGTGACGGGATCCGAATAATCACCGCCGGGAGGAGAAACAGCACCGACAATCGAGACAGTACCCTGTCGGTCTGGGGCTCCCAAACAGGTGACCTTACCAGCTCGCTCGTAGAAACTGGCCAACTTAGCACCGAGATAAGCGGGATAACCAGAATCGGCAGGCATTTCGGCGAGACGACCGGAGATCTCTCGTAGAGCCTCAGCCCAACGAGAGGTGGAATCGGCCATCATGGAGACATTTTGTCCTTGGTCTCGGAAGTACTCGGAAAGAGTGATACCGGTATAGATGGACGCCTCACGAGCAGCGACAGGCATGTTGGAGGTGTTGGCGACAAGGGCAGTACGTTTCATGATAGGCTCTTCTCGGCCGTCTCGCTCGAGAGTCAGTTCCGGGAACTACAAACTGTCAGCGGGAAGCTTGTGAGACGATGATCACACTCACATCCGCCAACACTTCAGCCATTTCTACGTGGACTTGGGATCAGCATTTGCAAATTGGTACACCACTGCGCGTTCACAAACTCACCATTACCACGTTCTCCACAACCAACATAAATAATGATGTCTGAGTTGGAGAACTTTGACATTGCTTGACTCTGTAAGAATAGTCAGCTGGTGCCGAGTCTGGCTGTGCAACGCAGGTGAACGTACGATGACGGTTTTACCGCTGTAATCATAGAACTCGATCAGCGGCCGCTTAGGCAGGCAAAAAAAAAACGAACTCACCATCCGAAAGCACCAGGAATGGCAGTAGTACCACCTTGAACACAGGGGAACAAGGCATCTAAGACACGCTGACCAGTGAACAGGGGGTAAGTAGCAGTCTCTTTCTGAGCGACAGGTCGAGGAGCTCGGACAGGCCAGAGTTGCATCATGGTGTGTTGAGTAGTTTTGCCTTGGAACTCGGTCTCGAGCACAACGTCCTATTGGCGGCCGGTTCAGCCCACGAATAGTCCCTTGCACTGAAGCAAAATTCCGAGCTCACCTCAACGGTGTAGCTGCCCTTTTCTGCAATGCGGGTGACGGTACCCATGGCGCGAGGAGGAAGCATAATCTTGTGGTTGTCGACCAGGGAATTTTCGTACACGCTGCCAAAGATGTCACCACCGGAGATGTGGTCTCCAACACGAAACTTCGAGGGGTTGAAGTCCCACTTGATCTCTCTGCTGAGGGAATCGGTGTTGATACCGCCTACGTAGAGCTGATCAGCAAGACCGATCTCCGCGACAGGATCCCGTCAAGCTCACGAGGAATGTAAATGCTTTGAGACTTCTCCTGAATCGACTTGAGCGGTCGTTGGATACCACTACAGTTGATTAAATCAGCTTTATCTTCAATCAGTATGCCAAAGAAGGAAGTGCCGGCGTACTCGTAGATGTTTGTCATCAAACCTGCATTTAGTGATGAGCTCGAGTAAATACATCGCTCAGAAGTGATTGCGGCTTACCAGGACCCAGCTCCACGGACAAGGGCTTTCCCGTTCTCAAGACAGGATCACCAACAGTCACCCCGGACGTCTCCTCGTAGACTTGGATGGTCGCTCGGTCCGCCTCGATACGGATGACCTCTGTCGTCGGGTTGTACGTCAGCTTACTTCACCGCCGCTTTGATACACATGCCAAGCTCTACTCACCTCCAACCAGCTCATCGTGGCCGACTCGAACAAGTTCGTACATCGCACAACCTCGCATGTTCTCACCAATGACAACTGGACCGGATACGCTATGTTTTGGTGTATCAGATTTATGTTATGGCCAGTCGTTGGAATCTTCAGCTCACGAGAATACGGAACCGAACATCCTCTCTCGCTCTTCATCTCGGACCTGTACAGGGGAATGGATCGCAAATGAGCTGTGCTTCTACCACCTGCGATCTTCGTATACCGTCTGTTCAATATTGGTGACTCGCCTTGGGAAGATCCCGCTTTGCTCTGTCCATTGCTCCCGCCTGTAGAGGTACACCATGTCAGTCATCGACATCGTGCGTCATGATCGGAGTGAGAGGAGCTTTACATACCATCTTGATGGGTTATTTTGCTTTCAAATGGAGGTATCTGCGTGAGGTCTCGATACTGTCTAACCCCCTTCAAGGCAGTACTGATCGTAATATGAGGTATGCGCGATGATAAAGGAAAGGGATTGACGAATGGATGATGATGATGATATGCCAGAGGTTGTCTGCTGAGAGTGAGAGTGGTGAGCGTTCTCCCCGGTCAAGTGCGGGTCCGTCATTGATAACGTCGACATTCGCAATAAATTTATCACACGTCATGGGTCACCAGCCTCCACTCCGCATGGGCCACCCACCGGCACTTCCGTCGCAGAGAGATAATAAGTTAGATGGTCCACATGCTGTATCTATTTCCATTCACTTCATCTGTCTTCTGCTTGTTGTAGGTACCCAACGCATCTCATCTCAAGATGACCGCCAAGTATCCAGCCAGAGAGCACACTGTGAAGCTCATCGACGAGCTCGCCAAAGTGATTCCCGAAAGTGACCGGGGCAAGGTAAGCAAGCTCTGACGTCGGCATTGACTACTAGGCAGCTGATTTCTGAAATGCTGCAGACACATGGCATATTCCTTCAAGGATCTCCCACGCTCTTCAGAGATGACACGGATCGAGAAATGCTGTTTCGTGCGTGTTATCCAGATCTTGTTCCGATGCATTCGTTTCTGACGTGGACAAGGCTGACTTACTCCCATTCGCAGACCAAGAAGCAAACTTCAACTATCTGACCGGTGTTATCCAGGCTTCCTGCTCCGTAGCGATTTTCTTCTCCTTATCGAGCGACGCCTCCACTTCACACGTTGAGCATCACCTTTTTATCCCAGCTGCCGATCCAGCAGAGACAATGTGGTCGGTCCCACCTCCCACTTTGGCCGAGGCACAAGCCAAATATGACTCGGACAAGATCGACTACACATCAGCTATCCCGTCTTTCCTAGACTCAGCGGTCAAGTCATTCGGCGGTTCTGTAATTATGCACACCCTTCCTGAGACGATGGACTACCCCGCTCTGCCAGAAACTTTGCTGGCAGCGAGCTCTATCGACAGGAATACGAATTATCTGTTCGAGGCTCTTCATATCGCCCGATTGACGAAAGACGAGTCCGAAATCGCTCTGATACGAGAAGCGAACCGAATCTCTTCTGCTGCCCACGAGGTCGTGATGCGTGAGCTAGGAAGTTTTGCTCGGCAACGCGAAGGAGGAGGTCTCAGCAAGGGAGAAAGGACCGGAAAGGAGGCTTTGAGGCAGTGGGAGATCGAGTCGGAAGACGATGCTGAGGCGGTCTTTGTGGCTGCTTGTAGACGGCTGGGGTGAGGAGTCTTTTCCGCTCTCACTTGATTTCAAAGCACTGATCGTCCTGTAGAGCTCAACAAGCATATCTGCCAATTGTGGCGAGCGGTACAAGAGCAAGCACTCTGCACTATGTGTGAGCTGATGCTCAGATTGTACCCGTCTCTTGTCGAGCTGACTTTCCTCCAAGGTGCAACGATCGTCTGTTCCCTTCCACTGCTGTTCCTCGTCAGCCTGGCGACACGTCCTTCATCCCGTCCCCGCTCGTTCGAGGATGTTGTGGTACTCTTGCCCCACCTCATTCCCACGAAATAGAACCCACCGCATTCCACGACAAGGCTTTCTTTCCACAAGTCCTGCTGATTGATGCAGGATGTGAGTGGCAAGGCTATGCTTCGGATATTACCAGAACTATCCCGGTCGGCAACGGAGGCAAATATACCAAGGAGGGTGGGGAAATCTATGAGCTTGTCTTGAGAATGCAGAAGGTGAGCCTTTATTCGTTTAAGAAGTGTCTGCAATCCAAGAGGCAGCTGGCCTAATCCCATTGTCCGGTAGGAATGCGAGGCCTTAATCAAACCAGGCGTTCACTGGGATACCATACATCTTCACGGACACAAAGTTTTAATCGACGGTTTCCTCACGTTAGGCATCTTCAAGGGCGATGCAGAGGCCATCTTACAGTCTGGAGTTTCGGCAGGATTCTTCCCTCACGGCTTGGGTAAGTTCCCTTGTGGCAGATTATTAGGTGGATCTCCGCTCTAAACAACCTCACCTTCAGGACATTCACTGGGTCTCGATGTCCACGATTCGCGTCAATATCTCAAATCCACTTTCTTGTCTCTTCCACTCAGCTCCACATCGACACCTTCCAAACTGTATACATATTTGCGTATACGCCAACCGTTGTTGCTTAACATGATTTTGACCGTTGAGCCAGGTTGTTATTTCGCGCCTCAACTGTTGGAGGAGCACGGCGTGTGGACCAACGAGTATGTGGTGACGGAGGTCCTGAAGCGATACGTGAATGTCGGAGGAGTACGGATCGAGGATGTGGTGGTTGTACGGGAGAACGGTGTCGAGAATCTGACGACCATTGGGAGGGAGAGGGACTATGTTGAGGCGATTTGTGCGGGAGAGTTGTAATCACCAATATAGTTCTTCAATAGAGGCCCTCAGCAGCGTACACATAAACGTCCAGGAGACTAGGCAAAACAGTCGTAAGATCCGTCTCAAGAGCCTCTGGCAAACTGCTGAGTGAGAGCGTTTCACACTTTTGTGCCTAAGATACAGTATTCTGCCAACATTTTTTTCCTCTGCCGCCGCCCAGAGACTGACACGTTACGACGCTCGGGCGGTCACTGGCCAAAAGAACCTGCACACACAGTCTGACAAATGGTCTGTCTCTGACATCTCGCTCGACAGCATAATTTTTGTGAGTGTCAGTGGTAGGGTCATTCACGAGATGGTCGAGACGACAGAATCCTCCGCTGGATTGGAATTCGAGTGGAATCGATATGACCATGCTTGCATATGGTTCAACATCGGATTTTCGAGGTTGCCGAGACAAAGTTGCCTCCAATCTCACCTGAACATTCACCATCGATGAGGTCCTTACGAGTTGTCCTTTGTATACTGTAAGTTAACTTACTGCTGTCTTACACCATCGCGGATCGTCTTTTGTCATTGTCATGGATGTGAAGAAAGGCGTCAAGTTTTACGAGCTTGAGACTCAAGCTCTTCTTGGGCCTCTTTCTTATCAACCGTTGCTCTCTGTTGATACATCCTTCAGCCAGACGGATGGCTCGTGTCATTGATAGTTGGGATACAGTAGGCCTTCGCACTTGCGCACCGACATTGCGAAAGCTATTCGTTTTTCTTCTTGGAGAAATATCCGACATCCATCCCTACAATTGCCGATCTTCTCATTCTTCACCCCCTCAATCGGTCACCTAACGCTCATGGGTGTAGGCAATCCCTAGTACTGCTTCATATGCGTGGTCAAAGAGCATAGAAACGGGCCTCAAAGGAGCGGAACATTATCGCTGCCACTCACATCGCGCTTTGGTATCACGTGACTTTGACAAAAGTTAGAACTTCCACTCACCTCGCTCTTCTCCTTCATGATAAATATTTGAATAACGTCCTTCGTCAATGTAAATACGTTCACAGTACAAACCGCCATCCGATATGCCTGCCCCTACATCGACAGCGAGGAAAGGCAAGTCTCGTGCCCAGCCCGACGGCGAAGAGAGGGTACAAGCCGCGATCCCGCTCGGTAAACAGCTCGCTCATACGGGTATGTCCACGGCTGTTCATCTGTTATCCTACTCAGCTTTTCCCTCATTAAAGACCGTAATCTCATTACCGCATGACTTCGCGAGAGTCTTTGTATTCACATCCCGGGACTAACAATCGGTGCTTGGATAATAGATAAGAAAGTCCGAGACCGAGCCGTCGCGAGTCTGATCGCGTTCCTCTCACAAGGGGGTGATACCGAGGGAGAATCAAGCAACTATGTGAGATTGAGTGACGCGGAAATGGCAAAGCTCTGGAAGGGATTGTTCTACTGTAAGCGGAATGGTTCTTCAACTCGCAGACGCCCACAGCAGATCTGCAATCTCCCAAATCTCGTTTGTTGTCATGTGGTCAATTGACTGACGACTCAACTCTACGTCCAGGTTTCTGGATGTCGGACAAACCTCTCGTTCAACAGGCCCTCGCAGCAGACCTCGCCGAGCTTCTCCTCCAAATCAAGCCCCGAGGCGAGAGTGCGACAGATAGGTTCGAAGCGGGTCTGGCATTCTTGGAAGGGTTTTGGGATGCGATCGTTCGTGAATGGGCCGGTCTTGATAGATTACGGTGAGTCGGACTGTTCTGGCTAGGTTGACATCTCGAAGCTGTGATATCGGGAATCTCCATTGAATAATATAGCTGATGGGTTGAATCGATGCAGGATGGACAAGTTTTACCTCTTTATCAGAAGATATGTCAATGCGACTTTCAGATTATTGGCCAGGGAGAAATGGGACAAACGAGCGATAGAGGCTGTCAACAAGATCTTGATCAAGAAAGGCGGACCAATGACGTGAGTCAGCTCTGACGCTCTTGATCTCCACGGACGAGGGTGTAGCTGATGAGGTTCGATGTGTTACAGCTGGGAAGATCCAAAAGTACCCAGTTCGATCGCCACGCATCTCGCAGATATCTACCTCGATGAGCTGAACAAAGCTCTCGGTCTACCAGAGGTTGACTCGCAGGTGTGTTACGCTGAATTTCAAACTGTCCTGTTCCCTGCGACAAGTGCTTATAATTCAACTTTGTTAATGACGATATAGCCCGCTTGTCCCCTGACTGCGATTCTTCAACCTCACATCCTCCTACTTACCCGTACATCCACATCACACGTCCACACCCGTCTCATGAACTCGGTATTCACGCCCCTTCTCTCGTCCCTTTCGCTCGCGACGGCCACTCCATCGATTGACGAACGACCTTCCAAACGATCCAAGAAAGGGTTGTCAGAACCAATGTACGCACACATCGTCATGCATTCGTGCGTCGGTGACGCAGGCAAGGACGAGAGGGATGGTGCGGACAAGGTCAGGAAGGGGTTGTTGAAAAGTATGTTCTTGGCTGCGGCGGATGGAAAGGCTGGCGAGAGTAACAGGCGAAAGGTCTACACGGTCTGGAGAGAAGAGGGCGGAGATGATGATGATGATGACGACGACGACGACGACGAGTAGGGCATGTGAGGCTTTGGTTGGCATGACACGATTGGTACGGGACAGGTTCGACCTGTGACTGTGTGCGAAAATCATGCTGAGTGGCTAGACGACATACTATCAATGCATGGAGTTGTGATTACATGAATATTTTCCCTCGACAGTCTTGTCCTCTTATCCTCCTTCTCCTGCTCGATCCGCCCACACGTTCCGCGA
This sequence comes from Kwoniella newhampshirensis, assembly GCF_039105145.1. Lineage (NCBI taxonomy): Eukaryota > Fungi > Basidiomycota > Tremellomycetes > Tremellales > Cryptococcaceae > Kwoniella > Kwoniella newhampshirensis. Next base: position 878,242 of record NC_089963.1, read on the forward strand.
ATCTACCCTTCAATAGCTAGTACTTTTGACTCTTCAGCTTAGAGACCGAGACCGGCAGTTCCTCGCTCCTTCGTTATCCTAGCGACGTATGATCGAGATACTTGATCGAAAGCGGCCATGTAGAGGGTCATACATTGGGAAAGGCAGGACTGGAACAGTGGCACAGGTCAGCGGACGAGAACACCAAGGTGCTGAGACACTAGCGGCAATAAGGGATTCAAGGAGTACGAGAATGACGAGACAATAAATGAGAGGAAACCATCGCATTGAGGTCTCATCTCCTTGGGAGTAAAATTGCGGTGAGACCTATGACATACCTCTTGAGAAGAAGTGAGCGATGTGGAAGGTTTCGTGATACACTTTGCGAAACACTGTACGAATCACGATCAGTGGGCTGTCTTCACATCAACGGCACGTGAATGACCACCCACGTTCTCATTGATCTTGTTGATGAGTTGTTGGGCGTTGGCGATGGCGAGCTAAGGGACCGACAAGCTGTCAGCACCACTGCTTGTCTTGGATGTCGAGCGGAATCGGGTATCGAGCAGAGTATATTTGGTGTTTTTTCTCCGACGATGGGAAGGATGAAGCGAGTCGAGTCGTGTCATTCACCTCTTGTGAGATCTGCTGCTTCATCTGATCCTTTCGAGCGGTCATGTCTGATCGATGACAACCATGATGATCAGCGAGGAACGAAAGACGGAGCGACAGAATACCAGTCAAGCAAGACGGACATACCGGAAGAAGAGGAAGAGGATGAGCCGGAGCCGAAGATTGAGGACATTGTATTGTGTTGTCGGGTCTCTGTGTAGTCTTGGGGAAAGGAGGTCTAGTGCTTGACTTAGTGAACGATAGAGAAGTCGATGATGATAATGATGATGGACAGCGAAAAAGTCGACGTTTCATCAGCGGCGAACGACATTCAAGTCCCGACGGAATCAAAATTTCTGAAGAGGTGCAAGTGGAGGGGGATTCTACTTTTTGTCAAAACCTTCAACCCCGTATACGATTCCATATCGACAGCTGATTGAAGCTCATACTACATCTCTGAAGGGAAGGAGATACACATACTTACCGCCATGCCGCCCAAGAAATCGGTCTTCAGAGCACCGGGTGCTCAGCACTTCCAGCTGGTCCATCGATCTCAGCAAGATCCGTTGATCAATGATCCCGAAGCGAGTCAGAGGGTGTTCAAATCTGTTCAGAGGGGTAATGACGGTGGACGTAAGGTGAGTGTCGGCATACACTCTATCCATCCTTCAAGCTCCACTCGGGCGTGTATGACTACTGACATGTTTGTCTTGCTTTGATCCTCAGGCCGAGATCACCCTTGCTGACCTCGAGAAACAAGTTGATAAATCTGCCATCCGACCCAACGAAGGTGAAGCCGCTCTCTACGGTATCACGTACGATGATTCAGCCTACGACTACATGCAACATCTCAAACCCGTCGGTGCTGGTGGGAGTGCTGCCGCCTCCGAGTCTGTCCTCATCGCTGGACCTCGAGGATCAGGTGTCGCAAAGGGAATGAAGAGCATGTCGAAGGGGAAAGGAAAAGCTCGAGACGACGCCGAAGATATGTTCAACGTCCTCCCTGCAGATGTCTTACCGAGCAAAAACGAGATATCAGTCGATGACGCTCGTGCGCGAGCAGAAGCTATTCCAAGGGAGTTGCAGGGTTTGCAGCCTGATATGGATCCTCATCTAAGACAGGTCTTAGAAGCGTTGGAAGACGACGCGTTCGTGGATGAAGAAGGGGACGAGGAAGGCTGGTTCGACGAGTTGGTCCATGACGGTGAGAGAGATGGCGAAGAAGAAGCTCCTTGGGAGTTCAGAGAATGGGGTCTCGACGAAGAAGGCAATCCCAAAGCTCCCGATAATCAGGGCGAAACGAGAGAAGAAGGAAAAGAGGAGACTTGGGAAGACCGCTTCAAAGCTTTCAAACAACAACAAGCCAATATACCAGAAGAAGAATCTGAAATAGACCCAGAAGAGCGATCGGAGATGGCGGATACGGTCGGATCACTGGCAAGCAACCTCGGCGATATGATGGTGTCGGGGGGGAAGAAGCGAAGAGGAAAGCGGGGACCCAGTGATGCCACGGGAATGAGCATGAGCAGTTCTAGCATGTTCAGGACTCAAGGTTTGAGAGACCTCGACGACCGGTTCGACAAGGTGAGTCGTTGCGACATCGTCACGAAAGCGAGACGTGTGGTCAAAGCGAGAGTCGATAGCTCACAAAGTGTGTCTTGACAATAGATCGAGAGAGACTACGAATACGATGATGATGAAGAGGAGGAATACGAAGACTTCTCAGACGACGATACTGCTTCTGTTGCCGCATCCAACTTCTCTGTCTCCTCTCGGGTGTCACTCATGTCTCATGCGTCTCGCGCAAGCACTGCCGGAGCCCCCGAACTATCTCGAGACGATTTCGACGCCATCATGGATGATTTCCTGGAGAACTACGAAGTCGTCGGGCGAAGACTTCGACCAGCATTGGGAGGTACAGGTCTTAGCGGACCGGAGAAGCTGAGAGTGCTCAGAGCTGCTATCGATGGTGGAGGTGACGGCGAAGAAGGTGAGGAGAACAGAAGAAGAATCTTGGAGATTGAGAGGGAGAATAGGGGCAGCGGGAAAGAGAAAGATAGGAAGGAGAGGAAGGAAGAGAAGGAAAGGGTTGCTCAGGAGGATGAGGCGAAGTGGGACGTCGAGACCATCCTGTGTGAGTACAGCGTCAATTGTTGATTCTGTCTTATCAGAAAAAAAGTTGCTAATATCACTCGCTGCAGCCACATACACAAACACCGAGAACCACCCCGCTGTCATCCGTACGAGAACAGCTGCACAAGCGAAAGCTCGAGCAGAAGCAGCTGCTCGACAAACGGCCGCAGCAGCTGAAGCGGATGGCCACTCGGAGGACGATGACGAGGACGATTCTGGATCTGAGACTGAGCGAGAAGGTGGACCGAGGGTGACCGTTGCTAGACAGAAGGGAGAGACTGCAGAGGAGAGGAAGGCGAGAAAAGCCGGAGTCAAGGCTGAGCGACAGGTGAGCGCGAGGGCAACGTCTTGCTTGATCTAGTCTACGTGTCTTATGACGAGGGACTGATGCGAAATTGCGTTTTTTTCCAGGCCCGACGAGCTGAGAAGAAATCGCACAAGGAGACTTTCTCGACAGAACGTAAGAAACAGCTGGCAAGTCACAAGAAACTGGTCAGCAACGGACGTGCGGCAGACATTGCGGTCGGTTCTCGAGGTGTCGTATCGCTCAAGTAGTCATGCTGTGTTCTGTGTATCGTGTGTGCATGGTCGGGGTGCTTTTCATGATGATCTGGTGCACCGAGTGACAGAGTGCCAGAATACGGTGTTGTTGTATATCCAAGATGGGACTGATTTATGCAAGCTCGTTGATATCGGTGATAAAGTTTTCCCATAATCGGAGATAAGTTTTCTGCTTGGACGGTTAACAAGCGGAACCCATACCAGCTTGTGCCACTCTGGATATTGGCTCGGCGATATGAGATGACCCTTTAATCGATTTTCTGTATGACCAGGGGGAATTCGCCATCGGTTCCCCGTTGTGGGTGGTGGTGTGTGTGTGCGTGTGAGCCAGCGTTGCGGTGGGTACGGTGTGATTGGTGCATGAGAGGGAATTCGCTGTTAGATCGTCTCAATTCAACACTTTCGCAACCTTACCTTGCCACCACGACCGCCGAAAACCCTTCTCATCACATCCTTTTGACACATACTCCTTTTGCAAGACCGTCTTCTCATCAAGAAAACGAACGACATCTTGCATCCATACATATACACTTGCCAAGTGACTAAAAAACCTACCCACTTTTCAAATCAACCAAAATGGTGAGTTACGTCGAATGAAATCGGAACAGGGTCTACAAGGTCGTGTGAAGGAAGGTTTTCCATGGGTGGTCAACGACGATATGGATATGGTCAAGGAGGATGTCTAATATCGAGGTACTGCTGGAGTCGGAGATGGGCGAGATTGCGGGCTGCAGAGACGAAGGGATCGGGATATAGGATGGGTTATGGAGTGGATGGATGGTGGATAGACCAATCGTTGGAGTGATTGGAGTCGCTTGTGCGGCCCTCTTTTCCAGAGGTTCGATCTGCCTCCATCCCTCAACCTACCTTTCATCACTACCTCTCTATTGCCTCATACCGGCCTGCCTGGTACTCGATCGGTCATACGATCTCGCCGCTCACACGCATCATGGACCAAAATCTGTTGGAGCTATTGTCTCGCGGCACATGCATTGAAGAATCATCCCGCTGACCTTTGTTCCTCTCCTCGTCCCATTCAGACTCTCGCCATCGATCTCCTTAACCGACCCGCCGACGTCCAGGCCCGAACTCACAAGCTCAAGAAGGTTGTCCCCGAGCCCAACTCTTTCTTCATGGACGTCAAGTGCCCTGGTTGTTTCGCCATCACGTGAGTGGTTTTTGCTAGCACACTGGTACGAAGTCGCAAGGCAGACCGCGGAGTCGTAGGGTTGGGCTCATCGGAATATGTGGGATATATGCTTACCTTGATATTCTCTTCTCTTGCACCTGATCATCCAATGTCTTGTTTGTAACCACCGATCATCTCGACATCTTCGAACACACAATCACACTATCTGCAATATCACTCAATCGCCACACACAGCACCGTCTTCTCCCACGCCTCTACCGTCGTCCAGTGCCAAGGATGCGCCACCGCTCTTTGCCAACCCACCGGTGGTAAGGCCAAGTTGACCGAGGGTGAGTGCGGTTCTCTCCTCTATACGATCATAAGCTACATCTCGCCCATCGATATATACTGATGCATTCCGTTCAACTCGTAGGCTGCTCTTTCCGACGAAAGAACTAGAGCTGAAATCAAGTAAATCGAGGAGTGGAGCGCGTCGAGTCGGGGAGGACGGACGGATGGGATGGATTGATGGATTTCAGATTCGGTTCTTTTAGCATGCCCTTTTTTCCATGTCACTTTATCATCACGCACTCGAGCCTGGAGGTGTCGTTCGCGGATCTGGCAGTTGTGCGAATCTGACGTTTGTCGATGTGACTCGTCTTGGTACTCGGAGGTCCAGCTTTTGTTGTCGGTGTGAGCGGAGGACGGAGAGTCTGGTTGTGTTGGAGGGAAGGATTGAAATCACACTAGCGAGTGTCAAAAGTGCTTCTCGGCAGGGTCGGAGAGTGATCCTGCGTCATGCGTCCGGTGTACGGACTATCTCCATAACTCAGTTGTGGTCCCGGTCAAGCTCAATCGACCGAGCTGACAGTTGAACTACTGCTGATTCGAATGCCTCAGCGAATCACCACAGTTCCTTGTCTGCTTTTGCTAATTGGATACCTAACAAAGTCCAAGAGCAGTTCTTCTGCCTTTGAACGCCCGGAACAGACCTCAGACCTGGCTGATGGTTTGCCGACACTCTCTTACATATATGTATTACTGATGATGTTCTGTTATCCTCTACTGATTGATCGGCTAACTGTAAGTTACATATTGCGTCAGACTTCTTTCACTTTACTCGCTCTTCCCCTCTTTTTAGCAGCAGGTTTTATACCCTCCTCTTCTTCTACCACAGCCACGTTCTCCTTGTTCTCCTCCAGTCCCTCTTCCACGTGCACTTGCTCTTGCTCTCCTTCTTCCTCTTTCACTACGGTTTTCTTGGCCCCGCTTTGCCTCCCCCTTTTCGTTTTTGCTGGTCCTTTGGAAGTTGACTCCTCTCTCGCTTCAGCTATAACCCCTTCCCCAGCAGCGACCACATCAGATTTCCTTTTCCTGCTCTTTGTCGCCGTCGCCGTCGCCGTCGCCTTCGCTCCCACCGTCCCTTCTTGATGTACCAATCCCTCTTCGCCATCAACTTCCATACCCGCGTCATTTCTCGCTCCAACCGTCTTCTTCCCCTTGATAACGCTTTCGTCGCCAATGTCGCCATCTCCTTCTTTCTCTATGTCGGACAAGTTGATGGGTTCACCATCTGAATCGACTTCACCGGTCTCTTTCGTTTTCCTGCAGAGGAGGAACAAGTCGTCAGCCGTGTATATACAAAGCTTCTTCGCCTTGAGGATGAAGAAGCTTCGTTGCAACCCAAGCAATTTCACACATCTGGACGTGTGAGACCCCACTCACTTCTTCAGACTGCTCTTACGACCCTTCGTATGCATGCCAGGATTGGGGTCCGGTGGCCGCAGATTGTCGTGAATGACATCCTCGAGACCGCTACGACATCATCGCAACGTCAGCCTCCAACCACATAGACTGTCATCAAGGACGAACTTACTATATCCTATAGAGCTCAAACACGGCTTGTTCCTATAAAGATCGTCTTGTCAGTCCGTTGAGGCTGGGGTACGACGAATTCGAACCCACCTTATCTTTCGCTTCGATCATTAGATCCACATCGTCCGGCAAGTCTGGAGGTAAAGTCTTACATCTATCCGCATGTGCTCTTCGCTCCATGACACTTTCGGCTCCGGGACGGGGCTCGGACAGATGTTGCTTCATGGGGATACCTCGTCTTTTCCATATCTCGGCGATTTTGGGTATCAGGACGGAAGGCGGCTTGGAGGAAGGGTAGATCCAGTCGTGGTGCTTCGAGTGGTATGTTGTCAACTTCTCGCCTTCTCGCATTCAAAATGGAAGATGGCACACTGACATAGTCGAAGATTATGGGAATGTCAAGCTCATCGCAGAGAGGGAAGATGTCGTCGACGTTATAGCAGATCTGTTGAAACATCAGCAAGAGTAGTTGCCACAAGTGACGATGGCATCAAGAACTCACCTCGTCGTTTTCGAGAACCAGTCTCTTCTTCACATTTTCGCTGAGACGGGACGTGTAATTCTCCTTGAACCTCGCCAGAGTACTTTCTTTATCTCCATAGATACCGCCCATATGAATGCTACGCCATAGATGCGCTCAGTTCGTAGCCGTATAGCAGCGATCCAAAAGGAGATCACTCACATCATGACTCCTTCAATCCCGATTTCCATCCTGTCCATAATCTCACACTGATAATTCAGCTCTCGGATTGACGCTTCCACCACCCCATCTTTAGGTGACCCAATTTGAGTGAACTAAAGCAGATCATCAGGTACAACTCTGTCGATACAGCCAGCTACCAGGACATGACTAACCTGTCCCGGATGCATAGTCAATCGATGACCATATTGCTTTGCCAGTCTTCCAGCTTCTTTCAGTCCCTCATCTGCGAAGGAAAGGTCGTAGCCGTATTTGGCGTGAGAAGCAAATGGGAACATCTCCGAAGACATGCGCATGAAACGGATTCTGACCCCAGAGATCAGTTGCGTTTCTCTATCCAGTCAGAGGCCACATATTCTCACTTGTTGTCTTCATTCCACTACGTAACCGAAATGCGGCGTCAGCATAGTACATCTAATTGGGGAGCCAGCCGAAGTGAGGGTGCGGAATGGTCACCCACCTGTATCATTGTTTTCAGATCTCTCACGTTCAGCAATGCCAAGCCCTTCGGTAACTCCATCCCCTCTTCCTCTATACTTGCGATCCGACACGTCCTCGAACAGAAGATGCTATCCGGTTTCGTACCTCTCAGCACAGTGTTCAAGCATGCATAACCCAGTCGACCTGTTACCGAAAACAAAATTCTCAGTCAGCAATCGACAGTATTCTCCCCTGCCACACACACCTTTGAATGTGGTAGTCTTCCTCTCCACATCGGGTATATCGTAAACCTTTTTAGGGTACACCTTGGCCTTTCTCTTCTTCTTCACAACCTCATTACCATCTTCATCAAGCTCCGGCTCATCCACTGCTATCCTCGATTTCTTAGGTGTAGGCTTCTTCACCTTCTTAGGTTTCTCCTCCATCGTCTCTGCTGCCTCCTCGTCCTCCCCTCCTGCCTTTATGCCAGCTGTGGCTTTGATTTTGGGCGTGGTCGTCTTCTTCTTTTTCGGGGTAGCCTTTTTCTTGACAGAGGTCTTGACTACACTTTCCGGCTCTGAGAGTTCTGATAAATCAGGCATCTCGAATCCTCCATCTGCTTCTCCCTCTTCTTCATGATCGTGGCCAGGTTCAGTTTCGACATATGAGATATCTTTCTTCGTTGATCGTTTCCGTTGACTCAGCACTCGTTCTGTCGCCGCATCGACCACGGCCTTTGCTTCTTGTTTCTCCATCTCGTCCGCGTCCATCCGTGACGGTGAAGAAGAGATAGGTGTGAGAGACCCTTCTGATCCAGCTGAGGTCTTGGAGATCAACGCCTGAGGAGCTGATGGGATATGTTCAATCGCGTCGACCAGTGTGTGATGCGGTGCGAGGGCGTCCCCATTACTGGCTGAGGTGTGTAGCTCAGCGGTCGTTGGTGCTGCGACTGTGCCCGTGGAGGATCGTGTCTTTCGAGGGGCCATGGTGAGGGTCGGGGTTGAAATTTGGTGAGAACGTCTCAAAAACAAAAGTGGAGACGGTCCGATAAAAGATGTGAGGCGATCGCTTGTTGTTGTCGATCTGATGAGATGGTGAATCGATCGTTTGAAACAAGTAAAAAACATAAGACGGTCGGTGAACAAAGATGGAAAGGAAGAAGCTAACACTGTACTTCAATCTATCCAACAAGACATTGAGCTCCAATGTTGATAAAGTAGTCGCGTAGTCGGCCCTCATCACAGACATCAAAATCTGTCTCTACAAATCCTCTCCTCACCAGTTCATCTACTACCGGCGGCGATCGAGATTGCATCGAAGTACGTCACCAAAGGATGGAGACCCCGCAACTGGAACAGATGTATTACGTAACTCTTTCGACTCTGTATTCAATCTCTGTAAGTTGCGCTGAAAATATGTTTCCACTGTGCCCAGCAGCCGTCGTGAATGTGATATATGTGCGCAAGCGTGATAGCGATGCTTGGGTGAGCAAGGACACAGAGGATGACTAACCCCTGCCAGCGATGTATCGATCATGGCGGCTTCTAAAAAGAGATTCCTGCTCATGTCCGCTCGAGCACGACCAAGCGGTCGGTGCGCATCAATCAGTCGCGCATATTCATGCTCAGTCGGTATGGTACACTGTGTCTCACCCCTGTATCGTATATGAGAGTCGGCAAGGAGACAGAAGACTGCCCATGATGTGCTACCTAAAATCTGTCTTCCTAACCAGGTTGACCGACAGCGCCTTCACGCCTCATTTTCATCTGCACACCTATAAACACCCGCTCCGGTGCTTCACCGACTTGGACTTGAGTAGGACCTTTGAAACTGGATACGCGGCGGCGCAGGTCGCTGTGATCATCTCCTGACTGTACACAAAGTACGCCCTGCCCCGGACTAGGTGGCTCGCGAGGCTCAACTCTTCCTTATCTGATTCCTTCGTCTCGTTCCAAGTCATCCAGATCCAATCGAAGATCGCAACCTTCCCAGTTCACAATGGCTGTTGAGCAGCCAGCAATCGCCAGAAGAGTTCGGGCAGATTCGAGTCAAGACGTGACGGAATTGTCCCCTCTTTGAGCAGCACCAGGAATCTGGCATAGAGCAAAGACTGATTTCCAGTAACTTGCGCGGTCAAACAAAGTTGTACGTTTTGACTTGGATGATAAATCCTGAACGTGATATCAATACTTTTCCGGTTTGGCATTTGCCACTGCTTGTCAAGGACGCCCGAAACCAAAACTGTTTCATTTGTCCAAAGGCCCGGGGAAAAGGCAGGCTTCGACAAACGCGCAGAGACGGTAACTTGAGTGCTGCGTGCTCAACTTTGGGACCGCGATGGAGTTGTACATTTCATCGCGCGTCTGACAAGGAAGGAGGGCTTCAGTCACACCTGACTGCTGATCATGACGAATGCGGCATCATCTTCAACAGCGGCGTTGCACCTTGCGACGCAACCATATGTCCTCTTCACCAGATCCAAGAGCTGACTGTGCCAAGTTACGATACAGAACGTGTGCACGGACCACTTTGGTTGTTTCGTGACCGGCACGGTTCAGGGTGGACCTGGCGTTTCACCGGAACTCAGGAACGATTGACCGACCAAATTCCCCGATGAGGTAAAAGAAAAAGGGTCAGAGGACAGTTGATAGCTCGGACGCGTCTGCCTTTGTCTTTTCACATGCCCCTGTTTTCATTCTTCACTCCTTTCGCGTCCCACTGAGCCTTGGACCACCGAACTGTCAGCTTTCAAGTGAGCCTGCATACCCTCCGTACCTCGGTTCTGCAGGACCCACGTAATAATGTTCATGGGATCACCCCCCCCCCCTTGGTCCCTTGGTCTAACGCATCTCTCAAACGGATCTTACGGCCACTACCGATCGGGTTGGTTGTTTCTGTTGACACGCTCACCATACGGATCGATCCATCAGTCACGCGTCGACGAATACGAATACGAATACCTTTGATTTCTCTCAACTTCGGGCACATTATTGCACCTGCTAACCCCTCTTCTCACATTCACATGGGAAGAAAAAGTGACGACTTACTCGTTGCCCTTGGAGTACATTGCACTCCTCCTTGCTCCTTGTTCATTCACTCACTCACTCGACTTTCACTTCGACCCATCTGTTGAACAGAGGCTCATCCTTTCTATTTTCGTGACTCTCACAACAGTTTCGCCTGAGCGAGACTCTCACCTTCATTGTCACTTCGTTGCCTTCATTGCCACTTCATTCATTCATAGACACAAAGTAACCATCTCATCACGCTCAACTGCTTTCGGTCGATTTGATATACGACCTCCTCGCCAGTCAATTACAAGAACACTCTTTACACCTCGCAGCTCGACGTTACGCTCCGTTGGACACGGATACCGACCTCAGCATTACTCGACCAGTTTCGAGAAGGAGGATAGACGGAGGACGGATCTTGACGATCCAGAACTGAGCAAGACTAGAAGAACTGAATAGCGGAAGGGACATCGACTGTCCTCGTACTCTTTGACAGAGTTTCGACACGCTTCAAGCGCTCGACAACATACTCGATCTATCACATTGACACTGGCATACCAATCGGCAAACAGACGATCCGAGTACTGCATTATCACATTCATCGAACACACATCATACAACACCATCAAATACACATCTCACCCGCATATTCGTCCCTAGGCAAGCGCTCGGCCTCGTCAGGCCCCCCCCCGCCTTAACATGCTCATCCTCCCTTCTCTCCTTGCCCTAGCGGTGCTACCTCTGATACGGGCCGCGCCAAGTCTCAACTTCCCTCTTGCAGAACAGCAACCTCCCGTCGCGCGAATAGGCACCGAGTATGTCTTCGACCTTCTCGCTGCGACATTCAACTCGTCTTCAACCACTGAGATCAACTACACCACATCTGGTCTTCCAGGATGGTTGACTTGGGATCCGCCCAGCCTGGCCTTTCATGGCACGCCCGCAGCTTCAGACGCTGGCGAGGAGGTGATCACTTTGGCCGCGAATGACGGTACCGGATCAACGACATCCAACTTCACTCTTGTCGTTACCAATTACACTGTCCCAGGCGTCCATCAATCCTTCTACACTCAGATCAGACGGCCCAACCTCCACGCCATATCATCTGCTACTATCCTTCCGGGGGGTACTGGCGTATCCATCCCACCTTATTGGTCTTTCTCATTAGGGTTCCAGAGCGACACTTTCCGGATGTCTCGAACAGATCCCACCAACGGAAACCTGTATTCTGCTGCTCATCTCAGAGGATCAGTCGGTCTCCCATCATGGTTGCATTTCGACAACCAGACCTTCACTTTCACAGGTGTCGCGCCTGGTGAAGGGAGTTACACGATCGTAGCGACCGGTACGGACTTTTGGGGATATACAGGAGCACAGACCAGTTTCGTGATTGAAGTCGGACAAGGAGAAGGAATCGAAATTGCAAGGGGTCAAAATTTGACGAATGCGGAGACTATGGCGAAATCGAAGCTGAACTACACTGTCGATCTGGATGGGATCCTCCTCGGTGGGAATCAAGTGACAAAAGAGGATGTGACAATCAGCTTGGCCAACAACGACTACAACTGGTTGGAAATCGACAGGTAGGTGGAGAGATTTGGGGGCGTAAGCTATTGCAAGGTGCTGATAGGTGTATTTTTGACAGTTCGACCAACGTCATTTCTGGCACTGTACCAGACAAGTACCAGAATGGTACATTCAACTCGCTCTCTGTTCCCCTCAACATTGTACCTACCAATACTTCCAACACACTATCTTTGACCACTTGGCTCGGGATCGATGTGGTCCCTTACTTCTTCACAAGCTACTCTCTCCCCAATGGTACCGCTAAACCCTCTCAGACCTACGATTTCGACTTGTCCAGCTATCTCGTCAACAAGACGGCCACCGTCAACGCAACCGTCCTCCCTACCGATGCTGCGAAATGGTTGACTTTCTACACCAACAACTTGTCTCTTGTTGGAGTGACTCCAAGCAGCCCCCACTACAACCAGGTTCAGGTGGTATTTGAGGCCACCATGGGTCAGCTTGCAGCTACCACGTCACTCTTCGTCAGCCTTGCTGGGGTGACGGAGTCCACCACTAGCACTGACACGGCAGCTGTGCCTACTTCGAATCAGGGTACCACCCAAGGCGGTAAAGGTATCTCTCGAGCAGCCAAGATCGCTATGGGTGTGTGTCTTGGTCTGCTCCTCCTCGTCACGATCCTCCTCATCCTCTTCTTCTGCTGTTGCCGACGCCGCAAGACCAAGCAAGCCAACGAGAAGAAAGATGACGATGATGCGGACAGTTTCGTAGCCACTTCGCCCGTCAACCATCAAGATCCTTTCCGCAGGAGTAACACTCTGGACCCACCTCGAAACCTTTTGGGAGAGATCGCTAGGTTCTCGGGACTCAATCTGAGCTCTGGCAACGGACATCAACGGAATACCTCGCTGAGCACCGATGCGACTCTTGCGGTCAGCGCCAACGAAAAGCCACACCGACTCGACGGTCTCAAGGGTATCTTCGGGTGGACGACAAAGGATGACGAAAATGAGAAACCTGCAATCATCTCACCACAGATCCCAACATCATCTTCTCGCTCTTTCATTGGCTACCCCGACGTTATTGGTATCAGTGACCCTGTGGAACGACCTTCCCAAGACGCTTCATCATTTACGGCATCCTTCATTTCAGAGTCTTCTCGAGCAAGTTGGGAATCTAAAGGATCATTCCAGTGGTCTTCGGGAGAGAATGGGCCGGATGATGGCGAAGGCGATGAGGTGGCTAGCCTTGGAGCTGTGGGCGGCGGCAACCGGATCTCAACCGCCGAAAGTATTCCTAGACCCAGACCGAACTTCACTCCTCGATATCCACGACATCAATCACCCAGTGCTTTGGCGAGATTGACGAATCTTGATGAAGCGGGATCTCACTCTTCTTTCAGCGAATTCCACTCTTCGCAAGGAGGTCACGGTGCAAGAGACAGTCTACAATCTTCAGGGTTAGGGTTTGAATCCAACTCCCTTATGGGTAGCGGATCCATGTTCCAATCTGGATCGAGTTTCCCGGCAGGTCCTAGCGGTTTGAGCCGCTTTGGCGAATCTGCAACGGGAGGATTCCGATCGACCGACACCGATGACGAGGACGGATTGTCTGTGGAAGGACCCGCTGTAGTTGCGATGGCTGAACGACAATCTTTTGAGACCCGTCGACCTCAACGGCAAGATTCTCGAACAAATCCTAGACTGAAGGCTGGACGAGAACGAAGTGCAAATGGACCTCTACATGCACCACCGAGCGAGAAGTCAAGAGAGGCCATAGCGGAGGAAGGAAACAGAGTCAGCATGTTTGAAGACGCCGAGCCAGACATGGCAAGACGATCTACTGTCTACGCCCCGAGTGAAGCGACTACCAACCCGGGATTAGGATACCCCAATTCTGCGATCTACTTTGGGTCACCGAATCTCGAGCCGGAAATTGACACTTCCACGAATCGAGCTTCGAGTGTTCCTTCCGAAGCGACAGCACGATCATCGACGATCCGAGCGGTACCCTTCCGCGAGGCTAACCCTATGTCACCACCACTTCCCCAAGTCGGCAGCTTCATCCGACACAGAAGGACGAACACTGCAGGCTCAGCCTCTGGATCGGGCAACCATGGTCGGCCGACCTCTGGAGCGAATGACGGTCGAGTCCAAGCGATTGCCAACGAGACATTCTCCATCCATCCTCAAATAAACCCACCGCCAACCGTCTCTTTGAGCTCGGCCACATGGTCGTCCAATCCTCCATCGACTTATCGAGCCGAAGTGGAAGGTGGCGGTAGTCTACCGAGTTGGTTACATTTCGACGCGAGGGAACTTGAACTGTGGGGCGTACCGCCCATGCGGAGTTTGGGAGATGTGACGGTCGTGAGGATCGTGGAGAGAAGTGCCAGAGACCAGAGGAGGAGCGATCCGATGAGTTTCGGTTATGAACCTCCTCAGGAGAAGGAGGTCGGACGGGTGACGATCGAGTGAGTGTGGCCTGGCATCGATCGTACTGGAAAATGATTGCTGATGGCATGTCCGATTTGTAGAGTCTCGGATAGGATGAGAAGTCCACAATTCGCCTTGGAAGGTTCTCCTCATGCGCTGTGAGAGTATCGGGATAGGGTTCACTTGATGAGCCGCGGGCAGTGCAAGTCGCGAGGAGAGAGAGAGAGAGAGAGAATGAGCAGCAACAGGATGGGCAAGTGATAATGATAATGGTCATCCACGCAAGAAAGGGAAGCAACGAAGGAGGAACCGAAAGAAAGACAAGGAGGAGGGAAGTTGCTTCCTGCCCAGAGAGGGGAGGAGAAGGACTCTGAGCGTTCTATTAGTCTTGTAATATAATCTAACGATCAAAAGTACTCATCATGCAACGCAATAGACTCTGCTCTGGCGTTCACTCGCCCCATTTCAATCCAATCGAAATCGATATGGACAAATCGGGCACGTGCGAGATGATCATACCTAATATCAGTTACAGTATTAGTCAGTCATACGATGGAGATGGAGATGAAGATGAGTGCAAGAGAAATATAGATAAAGTGACTCGACGAAAGTGGGTGTCGAGTTCGCATGATTCCAATATCTCAAAGTATAGAATCTCGTAATTTATTCCATCAGCTCGCTCACTCGCTCTAGGCAGGAATGCGCAGACTCGAGCGAGGAAATGAGTGGGCCATAAAGGTAGGACGGCCTGTCTGAACATTGATATCTCCATTGCGAGATAGACAAATTCATTTACAGTTGCATGATGGGTTTATTCGATTGCTTGTGATGGTTCAATGACGACAAGTTGTATACTCGTACAGTAGCTTATGAGCTCGAATTCGAAAGTAACTTACTACCACCCAGATTCCCGATGATATACTGTAATGTACACGGTCCGCTTCCAGACGACGATCCTCTCGACCTCTCCATATCCACGACTCATCAAATGTCACTACCCTCCCCTCCCTTTCCTCCCTCTACTCCTACTTCGCCCTGTCCGTTCTTCATGCACCGCCCCCAACTCCCTTCCATACTCGTATCTCTCTCTCGAACCCTCTTCATCAGGCGACTGTATCTGGACCTGGACAGGATTGAGATCATTCCCACCATTTCTCGACAAACTTCTCGGACCTCTTGAGACAGACGGCGATTTCGATGATCTCGATCTTGATTCAGATTGTGAAGGCGAAGGTGAAACGTTGTTTGATATGGGTTCAAAGCCATGGATCGCTGACCGGAAAGTCGTACTGTACGCTGGAGCAGATTGAGGGGCTAAGCCTCCTCCTCGATGAGCACTTTGTGATCTTGATCTGGACGAATGTCCCGAAGTAGGGATCGGTAAGCCGTCTATGACTACGTTACTCGATTGTCGAGCATGTGGTAGACCAGGGCTCGGTGAAAATTTTGATGGATTGGAATTGCAAGTCGGTCGCCCAGGAACAGACAGCCCGACACTATCATCTCTCCTTATTGATCTGCCCCTGTTGACATCGACATTCTCCAGACTCTGCACCAGATCTGGCGCATCAAAAGCAAACATTTGTCGATGGCTGTTCCCGCTACTCCTACTTCTTGATGCGCTGACCGATCTTGAACGAGGTTGTTGTTGATTGCCCCATTGGGTTGCGTCAGTTGCAGACGATAAAGGCGCGAACACATCTCGAGGATGATCGCGGATGAACGCAGTCCCATGACTGTACGCCCCTCTTTCTCCTGAAGATTGCTTGCGCGGTCCATGATTTGGGGAAACGATAGGAACAGGTATAGCACTCCCGTCGCCGATAACGCTTCGTCTGCGAGACCGTGTATCGGCCAATCCATCCCCCAATGGTAGCCTGGCCCGCGAGCGACTCCTACTCTTATTTCTTGATTTCACCTCGGCCCACCCAGACACGGCATCGCTTTCTCTCACCCTTTTTATAGTCCACCGGGTATCTCGATTGCCATCCAGACAACCAAACAGGCATTCCATCCATTCTCGTCCCAAGTCTGGCGGCGGATCCCAGCTCCCGCGCAAGATCTTCATCTGCAATCTAGGATCGAAAGCGTCCACAAAAGGCAATCTGCTTGTGAGAAGGGCGTGAAGGATAATTCCAACCGCCCATATGTCTTGAGCCAGAGATGGACCGGATGGCGGGGCACGTAGAAGTTCGGGAGGCGCATAAGGTAGAGAGGCTGAGGGGAAGGGTTGAGCAGGCAGGGTCGTCGTATCGTGCATTGCATGTTCGTTGAGCCTGTACGAGTGCGAGTGAGAGGAATTGGCGAAAGGGGAAGACGTTCTCGGATTTCGATGTAGATGCGTCGGAAGCGTAGCATGTCGACAGACTCCCACACTGCCATTGTTGGCACCGCTCACATTCAATGGCGGAGGAATAGTCGCGATGTGAGTCCGTTCTTCTTGATTTCCATCCACTTTCTGTGCCATGTAAAAGTCGCAAGCCATCACTGCTCCGACATGATCGACCAAGAAATTGTCCAGCTTCAGATCCCCATGCAGGACTCCTCCTTCAAAGCCCTCGAACCCTTCGTGCAAAGCTGCAACGGCTGCCACGACTCCAGGAAACCATTTTCTCGCTGTCTTATCTGATCCTCCTTCTCTCCTCAATACATCCAGCAATGAGCCGCCAGGAAGATAAGGTGTGATGAGAAAAGTAGCAAATGGCGTTCGGTGCATTTCGATCAGGGGAAGTAAGCTCGGATGTCTTGGCAAGCCTTTCCATATCCTGATCTCGTCTTCGAATTTCTCCAAACTCCCAGATCGATCGGACAGATCATCCCGTTTGACGATTTTGCATGCTAGGACCTCTCCGGTCGAGATATGGATTGCCTTTCTGACCGTCGAGAAGCCGCCTCTTCCAACGAGTTTGCCGAGCGTGTATTCCAGTACTCGCGCGCCTTGAGCGTCGGGCGCAAGATTTGACGGACCACGAAGAGATGTTGATGATGAGAAATGGGATAGGAAGGCCGAGGCGGGCGAAAAAGCACTTGAGGATACGTCAGATGCGCCGGTAGGTGACGAAGGTGCCGAAGGACCAGGGTCAGATAGGAAAGAAGGAGAGGGAAGACCAGAGGTCGGTATGGATGAGAGTGAAGGCGCAGGAGGCATGGAGAGTGTGCCAGGTGGTGACGCATGATGAGAAAAGAGAGGATGCCGAGCGGCTGCTGGAGGCGTGTAGGGCAGAGTCGAAGTGGAAGGTCCAGCGTGTTGGGAAGACAAGTCTGAGCCAGCAGCTGTGAAACTGACGATCTCTTTCCTTGATCCACCAAACGGACCGGGAGCTCTCAAGCTGATGGCTCTTCTCACATCAGCTACAGCATCTCCGCTATCTGGTCTCCCCAGAACTAGTCCTGTGTTCGCTGAACCATCGTCGAATCCCGAGTCGTAGCTGTTCGACCTGACAGGAGCATTGAGACGTTGGATGAATAATGATGCTGGAGATGGACCTGGTGGATTGGGAGACGAACCATGCAGCATTCTGTGGAGTACAGCGATGAAGAGTCAGGAATATTGCCTCGGGTCAGCACGAGCGAGGCCAAGCAGATCCTTAACGCTGGAAGGCACTTGCTAAAGGTCGAAAGAGGGGACTGGCAACAGGAAGATGAGACACTCACGAGCTGCCAACGATTGCGCTTCTGTCTTCCCTTCTGTGATTGACTTGCTGATCTTGGTTGCGATGCTATACAGCTGTAGCGGATTGAGTCTTCCCAATGGTCTCAATGTTAAGAAGAGATAATGATCAAAGGAGCGTTGTTCAAGTAGGGATGAGACAGAGGAAGGATGTTGGCCATAAATTGTTGCTGTTTTCGATTTCATGGCAAAGACCCCGGCTAATTTACTTCCGTCCTCGCCGGAACCCACAGACCGTCCAGAGTGGCAAAACACAACAACAAATAGGTAGATGATGACCATCGACCCTGACTTTATCCTATATTCATCATCGTTTCAATCATTATTATCAGACGTAATATCAATACAATGATCATAGTCTCCACCCTCACTGTCATCGACGACCACTGGAACAGTCGACGAATGCTTCTGCTTGGCGTCGAGGATGGTTTTGCGCTCGGCATGAATCTGTGCCATTAATTGTCGCATTCGCGTCTTCTTGTTCGTATACTGTAAAGCATATGCGGCAGCAGTCCTGGATGGATGCTGATCATATAGCCCGATCAGTGTTCTGACCTATCTCATTAGCTAATCAAGGCACACTCACCATCTTAGCGAAATCTTCCCATTCTTCCGGGCGGTGATACTTCGAGTCCATTCCTTTGTCAAGTACATAGGTAGCCATTGCCAATCTTTCTTCTTCGGTCCATCTCGGGAACTGTCGAACCTTCATCCTGGGCGCAGATCGACCTTGGAGCTCCTTCTGGTCAATGACTGATCCTGTGGTACGTGTATCTGGGGGTTTCACCACTCTGAAGCGACCTTCTCCATTCCGCCAATCATTCCATCGACATGCCCATTTCTTGCGAGAATAGACTCCCACCTGAGTGAAGGAACAGGTTCAGCGGTAAGCACGATTTCGCAGCAAGATCGGACACGCACCTTCTCCGTCATTTCCAGACCCACTTCAACCGGAGTCAATTTCCGGCTTTCAAACTCCTCTTTCCTTTCTTCGAAAAGCTTTGCGAGCTCCTCGGTCGACAGACGCTTAACTTCCGTATCGGACGCTTTCTTCAGCTTCGGTACTTTCTTGCTGGGGGCTTTCGGCGAGACCTGCCCTTTCGGCGTTGGGTCCGGGGCGGCCCCTACTGATACATCTGGTGATACTATTTTATCCTGTCCCGCAAATTTTCCGGTAGCAGATCTCCATTGTTGGTAGTAAACAATCCAGGTATTTTGGGAATAGGTCTCGTACTGCCGTTTGATGTCAATTCTGTTGCACAGGGAGGTCCATGACGTCTGACTCACGACCTCGGCAAGGTAAAACCCGATATCGGCGGCGCTAACTCGATCTTCTGTCAACCGTTTGTGCTCCTTCATGAAGATAAGGCATAGACCCTCCAGGCTGTATCTTTCTCTTCCAGCATTGCTTTTGGTCACCTTCGGCGCCTGCGTGCTGCTGCTTTTCTTCTGCGGTGATAGCCGATCAGACTCGACTGAGCGAGTGTATCTTCCAGTCTTTGAGAACCACTCATGACACAGCTGTCGCCAAGCGCCTTTTGCATGCATCGGATACTACAAAGCGGTAAGATACCACCTCAGCTCAGCTTGAGACGGACACAAGAGTCTCAGCTGGATGAACCAGATACCTTTTCGCCGAGTATTGTAGCCATCTCTTGTTCCGTACTGTCATGGAGAGTCGTCTTCCTTTCCGTTTCGAGGATCTGTGTGATTGTCTGCGAAGAATTTATCGGACTTTTATCTTCGACAATTGACTTGGCTGGCGATTTGTTGGGCTCGGTAAAGGTTGATGGCCGGCTATTTGACAATGGTGATTTCGTAGTCCTCCGAGTCTGATCTTCCGCGGAAACAGCCGGTAGATACGCGAATCTACCTTCTTTTTGACGCCATCTTCGATACAAGGTCTGCCACCGTCCCACAGAATACACGCCGTACTAGGGAGGACAGCATCTTTGTGTCAGCATATCACACATCTGATTATTTGACACAGCGAAACAACTTCCCAATAACTCACATTCGAATGCAGATGATTACCGAATCCAGCTTTTCCACCCCATAGTTTCTCCTCTGTTGTGAATATCGCGTCGAGCTCCACTGCGCTCATATACGGTTCAGTATGCGCACCAGGTCTCTGACTGCCCTTCGGCTGGTCGGTATCTTGATTCGGATTGCCTCCTGGCACGCAATATTCTGCCTCATCTAGCAGCCGTCCTGCTTCCAAGCTTTTTGACGCCCATTTGAGATTCAATTGCCAGACTCCGGTGACCTTGATCGAGTGAACGATCGATTGCCACTCGGCCGGTTTGTAGTTCCATATCAAAACATGAGTGGCTTCCCTGTACTCCGCAACAATCTCCCCGCCCGCCCCCTGACGAACGTCCCATCAGCTCATGAATCCATATTTCCAATGATATGATGCTGAGCCACTTACTCTCAGCTGACGGATAAGACTCAATCTGTCTCCATATGCAGGATCCACCCAGAATTTGAGTCCGCTAAACAGAGTAGCTGGATCCGACGACATCTTGTTCGAGTCTGGTTCAGCAGGATGTAAGATCGGTGAAGTGAGCGACCGCGACGTACTCGATTCGGCAGTTTCGTCTACCGGACGCTGTGCAGACCAGATTCCCTCTTCGGTTGCTTCGTGATCGACATATACATTGGACGCCAAATGGATTGGACTCGGATCGAGTCCAGCCACTGATTCCTCTTCGTCTGGGATGTCGATAACATCTAGCTCCACTGTAGGCTCGTGAGTCGACTCCACAACGGCCACAAATGAGTCCTGGGCTGGCGCTTGGCCCTCATCGCCATCGATATCCATTGGCTCGTCGTGCGTACCCACTGTACTTTGAGCCTGGTTCTCGCTGGGGTCCGCTCCAGACTCCCCCGCTTTGTCGTCATCGTCCCCTGCCTGTGTTTCGTCACCAATACCTCCATCCTCGACAGCGCCTTCACTTTGATCTGCCATTCCATCCGAAGTCGTCATGACTTGTTTTGGCGGTCCACCAACTCGACATCCCGCCCAACGATCCTTCTCTCCCAGAAACCTCCCGACTTTGACGCACTCATCCACCCACCAGGCCTTCAGGATCACCTTACTTTGCCACGGCTCTTCTTCCTCTGCTACTTCCGGTTGAGATAACCTTCTCCGTTTGCGATAGCGTCGTAGATCTGAGGCTGCAAGCCACTCAGGATGGCAATATCTGTCAAAGACATAGGTACTTGCTGGAGATAAAAGCAATATCTGAGTTGTCGGCTCGGTATGGTCTGGCGAAATTTGTCCTCCTTCACTCTGTTAATGATATGTCAGCGGGCATATCACCAGCGACCATTGACTCGATGACTGACCTCAATCTTCGAGATCAAGCTTCTGCGGTCTGTCAAAGCAGGATCGACCCAGATCTGCAGTCCGTCTTCCGCCTCTTCATCATACCAAATTCCATTTCCATCACTGTCATACGAGACTCCTCCTGCTGGATAATGTACGTGATACAGTCTTAGCGATGTTGAGGGCCTGGCTTCTGATCCCACAAAACCAGACATGTTTGTTGGGTCTATTTCAGGTTTCGAGCAAAAAGGCGTGGGTACTAAGGGCGGGGGAGTTGAGTCTTTGGGCGCTGCAGAACGTTTGCGAGGCGAATGGTTTGGTGGAATTTCAACCTCTTCCAGATCCTCTGGTATCTCCGAGCTCATAACATAGTCGGAGTCGGACGATCCAGAGTCAGAGTATGAGGAGCTTGAAGACAAGCTGATCGCGCCTATCGAGGTTTCACCAGGTCGACTGGAATCCTCCTCTTCAACTGTCTGTCGACTTTCCTCCTTGTTTGCTGCAGGTCAAAACAGTCCGGTGAATTAGGTATTGCTATACTGTGGAAAGTATTCTATCTCACCTTCTCCCTTCGTACGCTTCTCAATTCGACGTTGCCGTCGTTCTTCGGCCAATCGCCAAGATCGCTCCTGTACAGTCGGGTGACTATCAGTTCGGTTCTTCGTCTGAAGCGAGCCAAGTGTCACACTCACCTGTCTGCTTTCGTAAGTCTGAAACAGAAATACAGCTGAGATTAGCAAAGACAGATTGAACAAATTTCCATCCTCATACTCACAGGATCAGTCTTCCGAATCTCGTCTGCCCTTCGTCTGTGCCTCTCTCTTTTTGTCTCCCTCTTTTCTGCCCTTTCCTGCTTTGTCAACTGCCACCCAGCTTTGACAATTTCTCGCCCTCGTCCTTCGGCCAATAGTCTCTCTTGATGCCTTATCAGCTCCTGTCGCGCTCTAGCTCTGTTTCGAAGCTTTTTGGACCTTCGTTTGGTCTTCGACTTGGGCTTGGCAGTTCCTCCGTCTGTCTTGATCTTGGTTCTCGAGTCGGTCACAGTGTGAGTCGAACTCGATGCACCCCCATTCTCCTTTTTGGGTTTCGTTTCTGTTCGAGTTGAGCGGGATGCAGATTGAGCCGGCTTTGTACTATTCACAGTGCTCGAGCGTTTGGAATTAGAATGTGAACCTGAAGGGGTAGTCATCAACGGCTTCGAGTACCTCGGGTCCCGATGATCATTGACAGTAGTCGCCAATTACGCAGGAGGAACGAGACATTACTGTATATGCGACAACGTTAAGAACGAAAGCATGCATGATGGTTTATATGACATTGAACATTCACGTTCTGAATGAGCGGTTGTAAGTAGACGTGGGGCACCATAGCGGTGTTTCCGGCGTTACAGCATCATATTGAAGGGATGGTGAGCGCGTGGCACTTGTATCTGACAGTATGGGGGCCCTCGAAGCGCGACTTGTCATCGCTTCATCTCGTCGTCTTACAAGTCACTGTATCCACCTTTTATCTCGCGACTACACCTTCGTTTTCCTCAATCCTACTAGATTCACAGACACACGGACATCCCAAGAGACAACAACAAAACTACGGCCTGCACATAATCGGCAAATATGGCGCCCAAGGAGTGAGTCTAGTCGATTGTCCATTGGTTCCCTATGCTGACAACCGCCGCAGGGATTGGGAGAAGTGTAAGTGGACAAGGAAGGGAATCAGGGTGGGAAAGCGACTGATGAGTCTCGCCACAGACGACAAGAAAGTGACAGATGAGAAGGAGGAGAAGATTGTCGGTATGTCTGCTACAAATTCTCCATCTCGGTGGTCATGGGTAGCAGAGGAGATGTCGACTAAGCATGATTATAGCTCTTGACGAATCTGATATCCAAATTCTCAAAACCTACGTGAGTTCCGATCCCCAACCCACGACTTCTTTCAGCATCGTGCTGAAGCTTGATCGGTACCACAGGGACAAGGACCTTATTCTCTTGCACTGAAGAAGATCGAGAATGAGCTCAAGGAGATCCAAAAGCGAGTTAACGAGAAGATGGGCGTGAGGGAGTCGGACACTGGTCTGGCCAGTGCGAACTTGTGGGATGTAGCTGCAGACAGGCAAAGGCAGGGACAAAGACCTTTGCAGGTGGCCAGATGTCAGACTATCATCAAAGCTAGTGAGTGTAGTTCTTTTGAATCGTGTCATGATGACAGCCAGATAAGGTGGCGTTGGTTTGACACTGACTGAGCTATCTTCATCAGCCGAGCCTCCACCCAGCGATCGTCCGCTCAACCCCCAAGATGGAGCTGGTGCAGGCAATCCCGAGGGAGACAAATATGTCATCTCAATCAAACAGGTGGCGAAGTTCGTTGTCGGTTTGGGGGATCAAGTGGCACCGACCGATGTGGAAGAGGGTATGCGAGTTGGGTGAGTCAAAAAGAGCTCGCAATGGACGATCCAGCCTAGCTGCTGACCATGACCTTATACTTCGCACTTGTAGTGTCGATCACACGAACTACAAAATTATGATCCCCTTACCACCCAAGATCGATCCCTCAGTCACAATGATGCAGGTGTGTCGCTAGGCAGCAAAAATGATTGACCAATGCTGACAAGCGCACCTTTCAGGTCGAGGAGAGACCATCAATCACTTACGCCGATGTTGGAGGATGTAAAGAGCAGATCGAGAAGCTGCGAGAGGTCGTGGAGTTGCCTTTATTAGAGGTGCGTGAAATACAAAAGTGAGGAGAAGACATGTTGCTGACAGGAAACCTCTTTCTAGCCTGAGCGATTCGCCAACCTTGGTATCGAGCCTCCAAAGGGTGTGCTCCTGTACGGTCCTCCCGGTACGGGTAAGACACTCTGTGCTCGAGCCGTGGCCAACCGAACAGACAGTACTTTCATCCGAGGTGAGTGCCTCGGCTTTCGCTCCGTTTTACTTTTCACATGGCTGACTTCAAGGCACGCAGTCATCGGCTCTGAGCTTGTCCAGAAGTACATTGGTGAAGGTGCACGAATGGTTCGGGAGTTATTCGAGATGGCCCGATCGAAGAAAGCCTGTATCATCTTTTTCGACGAAGTGGACGCCATCGGAGGAGCGAGATTCGATGACGGTGCGGGTGGTGATAACGAGGTGCAGAGAACTATGTTGGAGTTGATTAACCAGCTGGACGGTTTCGATTCCAGAGGGAACATCAAGGTCATCATGGCTACCAACAGGTGAGCTCGATTTTTGATCATTGGAAAATATGAGGTCTAGGAGTGGAGTACAGCCGGAGGAGAGCGGCTATTTGAGTCAACGGAGAGACAATTGGAGCTAACGATGTGTCTGGATAGACCGGACACACTCGATCCTGCATTGTTGCGACCTGGACGACTGGACCGAAAAGTGGAGTTCAGCTTGCCGGACAATGAGGGTAGAACGCACATCCTGAAAATTCACGGCAAGAGGTGAGCCATGATGCTGATAAAGGGTTGCAAGCGACTCAAGTTGACACTTGAAATTGTCAGTATGAGTGTGGAGCGGGATATTCGATACGATCTCATTGCACGTCTGTGTCCCAACGCCACCGGTGCGGAGCTCAAATCGGTTGCTACTGAGGTGAGTGATTGGAGGACTGCGAGCGGCGGCCTCTAGCTCACAATTCGGCGCTGTGTTCCTTTCACAGGCTGGAATGTTCGCCATCCGAGCTAGGAGAAAAGTCGCTACCGAGAGAGATTTCCTGGATGCGGTGGAGAAGGTTATTCGACAGGGTACAAAGTTCTCAAGTACGGCTTTGTATGCGCAATACAACTAGACGTGTTGGCGAGCAGTGAGCTGCATTGCGAGCCGTGGGAGTGAGAAGTGTACGATCGATGAAACAGATCATGCATCGATATTACAAGTGAGGCAGCCTCTCACGGTGCAAAACGGCTCGCCCGTGAACTGAACATGCATGCTCACTCCTTTTTACGTGTGAATATCGTTGTGACCTGCACACATCCCAACCACCTACGACGACACTGTTACAACATGATTTCGCATTTCTTCAACTTTATCTTGCGCAAAATCTTGCAGGCGCCTTCCTCCCATTCCCTCGGGTGGAACGGTCCCATGCCCGCTGGTACCACTCCATATCTTTCTCTTGAGTGCTTTATCCCATCATGGATTAAAATCCCCCTCTCAAGTCCAACGCTGCCCCAAACCTCTCTGCATCAAATCCCAACACAGCCGTTCTCCTGTCCCTGTCCCTGTCTCTGCTTTCTCGCGCCTGCACTTGCACTTGCACTTGCTCCTCATCCCCAACACCATTCCCATCAACAGGCGTCTCTCTCCCATCTCCATCACCTTCTTCCTCTCTCGAAGGTAATTTATCTTCTGGACGAGGTGGCGGACTCGGTCTTCTCCGAGGTGTAACGTCTCCATCTCCATCTTCTGCTTCGGAACTTTCCAGATTGAGATGTCTCAAATGACCATGTTGTATAGCCGTTTGCGCCTGGGCATGAGGATGAGAAGTTGATCGGAGTGATGGTGGTTGATGATGATGATGATGGAATTTTATAGGTGGCCAATCGATATATTTCTGATTTTGATTCTGATTCCGAGTAGAAGTATATCCTTCTGACTCTTCTTCTTCTTCTTCTGAGATGGTCGAGCCCGAGAAAGACGATAACGACGTCGTGGGCGACATGATACCACTCGAATCGTCATCATCACTTGCTCTTCTTCTAGGAGGCGGTGAACCTGGGATCCCAGCTCCTCGTTCAGAAATCGGCGTCTCATGTCCGTCTTCCTCTTCTACCGTGCCCAATCCCAACGCCGTTCCTGGCTGGGCAGGAGATCCGACCGAATGATTAGAAGTTGAAGTAGGTTTCAACGGAGGTAGATTTGGCGCTGAACTTCTTCGGCTCAGTAAACCAACCTTGTCCGAACCTGTTTCTGAAGAAGTTGAGACGGTGGACGTTTGGGAAGACTGGGACGACGATCGAGCTCGTTTGACGGTCCGCCAGAGGGCTTTAGCGCCTGATTTGGCGAGTTGTCCGACGTCTACCGGGTCGTTACTGAGGGTGAAGCGATGGAACAAGATTAGCATAGCACCGTCTATTATGGGCGAATAGAAAACGGGACCCAACCCAGTACAAGGAATTTCAAGCAAGAGGGGAGCAGAAAAAGATGGAACGGAAGGATTGACCGGTCGCCAAATCGATGGAAACCAGACCACTCACCCATTCTTACTCTCATACATCTTCTTATAACTCTCCCACTCCTCATCACTCATCACAACCTTCTGACCGCTCCCCGACCCTCCGCCGCCTCCTCCACCCTGATTCCCTATCAGATGTTTGCGACTAGCCACGCCTAACGTGATCGAGTTCCGCCTTCTAAATTCAGGCGGGACAGATGGGAGAGGCGCGAACGTGATTTTGGGGGTGGTAGTCGATGATGAGCCTCTTCGAAGTGGAATTGGGGGATGAGTGGGTGGATTGAATTGTGTGGACTGGGTGGATGAGACGGAGGTGAAAGATGGTGAAGGTGATTGCTGTCCGACAAATTCCGAATCATTCTTGGAAGTTGTTGAAGTGGAAGAGGAAGCTGCCGGGGAAGGGTAAGTGGAAGGGGAAGTGGAAGGGGAAGTGGAATGGGAAGCATGGAGGGCGACATTCTCCTCGGGAGGTAAAGGAGTCGATGTTCTTCTGGGGGACAGTGCAGGGCGACCTTTACCGTTCAACAGGATGGATCCGGCTGGTTTGTCCTTCGATAGTGAAGGATTACCAGGTATGAGCAGTGACACGCCGGAGGAGACGGAAGACATCTTGCGCACGGGGGCGACTGTGGTGAGATGAAGGAACCAGCCGAGTTTTGGATGTGAACGGAGCAGGAAAACGGGGTCGTAGTGGACGTCAAATCTGATTAGGTTCGTCTGTGTGGACCTGCACAGTTGAGCAGTGTCACGATTGTGTGCTTGCCTGTTTCTTTCCCGTGAAGACTAGCACGGTCTGTCGAGATGTCGTATGTATCCTCTGGGCGTCATGTATGCGTATTTCTCGCCAGTCGCTGGACGGGAACCAGAAGAAAAGAGACGGACT
This sequence comes from Kwoniella newhampshirensis, assembly GCF_039105145.1. NCBI lineage: Eukaryota > Fungi > Basidiomycota > Tremellomycetes > Tremellales > Cryptococcaceae > Kwoniella > Kwoniella newhampshirensis. The sequence goes on from NC_089963.1 coordinate 905,683, forward strand.
GGTGTAGCAGTGGAGGCCCCAGGAGCGGGGCAATGAAATGATGGAACAAACCCTGAACGGGGGGGATGATGTAACTTGTTTTCACGTGGGGGATCCGGTTGACACACTGCTAGCATCTACTACTACTCATGTCGGACAGCTGGCTACATGCGCATGGAACACTGCAACAATGATGAATGGTGAGACATCTCGACTCGGAGGAACAACTGATATAAAGGAATGGGTCGTCATGTACAGTCACACCGTAAAGAGATCTTTATACACATTAATGGTGGAGTAGATGGAGGCGTCAAGTCGTCAACACGGATGGATTGCTGCAGCCAAACACAGCGTGGTCTAGATTTGTTGGACTGCGATAGCGGGTAGGTCAGCGTACAGGCCGCACCGGTGCAAGTGGAAGCTCTAAACTCACTTTGGGCGATGAGGAACTGCTTCTCATCCTGCAAATGACCCATCAGCTGGATTATCTCAAACCAAGAAGACATCAACATAGCTTACGTTGAACTGTTCGTCTACAACACAGGAGCAGATTCCTATCAGCAATGTCTTCATTCTTGATGCACGCTTCACCTACCATCTTTATCGTTATGAAACTCCTTCAAGAACACCAGCAGCTTCTCCTTGTTTCTTCGAAGGATACTAGCGATTTGCGGCGGCTTGTTGGGGTTGGCCACGAACACCTGGTATTGTAGAGAAAGAGTGCGGATCAACGGCTGCCCGATCGCCAATCTCGACTGCAGCAGCATTGCCGTTCGGCATGCATGCCCCGGCCTCCAGAGACATGACGACGTGGCTTGTAGCAGGGAGCGACCAGCCGCTTCACGCCCCTTTTTGTACCGCAAGCAACTCACCTTGAACACGTGGAAAGCCTCAAACTGTATATTCCTGCTCTTATCCCTCAAGAAGTTCATCATCATCTTTAGGTTCGCCTCTGACGAGATATATCGTGTCATGATGGAATAGTTGGCTCGATCCAGCAAGATCTCGCCGAGAAGTTTGAGCGATTGTCTTTTGGTCACATAGTTGGCAGAAAGGATGAGCGTTGTGTACATGTTGAAGAACTGTTAGTCGTCAGCGATAGATTCGTTGCACAGAGCAGCAGTTCGGATCCGAGATGCGTCTCCAAGAGAGGACCTGATGGTCCGTACAAGAAGCATCACCTACCCGGTCGTAATTCGCATCAAGATATTGTGCCACCATGGGTTTGTGCCGTGTAAGAGTTTCCTGCATGATTTGTAATTGTTATAGCGCTTCCTTGATACGTCATGACTCTCACCTTCATACAACCGAACGCATCGCATGAAATGCCAAAAGTGGTGTTCTCGATGTAATTGGGGAAGGTATAGAATCTGTCATGCCGACTACAGTCAGCGTGGACTTCGTGTTGTTACGCAGCTTGCGAGCCTGTGACCTCGACGATGACTCACTGTTCCGAGTACAACATTATCCTCGCCAGCGGCTCATATCTCAGCATCTCCTTCAGTATCATACCTGTATTCAGCGCGATGTCAGGGTTGGAATACCTGTGTTGCAGGAAGTTGTCCCGTCAGCTCGTTTTTTCCGCCACACTCAGCATGTACACCACGGCATGACCTTGGTTCACTGGCAGATGGTCCGTGCGTGTAAACAGCACAGAAACTTACGCACCCTTTCAAGGTGTTGAATATGATGTCGGGACGAGTAGCAATTGTGTCGACTGTAGGTGATCTCGTGCCCAGCTGTCTACGAAGCAGCATATTGTAGATGTGACAAACGTCTTTTCGAGCCTAGACAAACAGTGAAGCAGGATCAGCATTGCCACCTCACAAATGCATGACAAATTGCATGACAATCCGGCCAACCATTCGTCAAGGTAGCACAGTAGCGAAGTACAAACTGTCTCACTCGAATACAGAGCATATGGTGTAGACTCACCTCAAAATCGAACTTGCCCAGATGAATGATCATCAAACTCAATAGATCCTGAGCATAAACCTCATTTGCGATCTGTGCCACGGCGTCAGGTGAGGGTTCGACGTCTCCTTCTCCAGAGAGAGAACTCTTGACGGAAGCGAGTAGACGGGATATCTCTTCATTGATCTGTAATGATGGAATATCAGCATGAAAGCTGTTTGTGAGAATCGTGACAAGTGTCAAGTTGATCCAATCGGTTGTTGTCTAACCGGCCTCCTTTCCTTTCAAGTGACACTGGTCGGAACTGAGGAGACCAGGACATACCCTTTTCCTTCCTTCTCCTGCGACGGATTGATCCAGTCTGACAATGTTCTCTCTCAGACTCTTCACTGCATCGCCGGGCGATCTGGTCTTTTGCCTGTTGAAGAAGTTCATGGCGAAGGGGGGGGTACAGATTGTGGTTGATGGGTCGTATCGAGCTGTCCAAACGATGCGAAGGCTTGCGGATCAATGCACGAGATCTGACCGATTCAGACGATGGAAAGGAGGATTCCAGCTAGGCCAGATCTATTGTGGTGTGAGAGTGAGAGGAAGAGTGAATGTTGATGCTTCTGATATTGTTGTTGTTGTTGAAAGGACCTTGCTTGTTATGAAGTTGACTTTCTGACTTTGTTGGACCAGAACAAAACGCGCCTCTCTCATTGCTTTTCCGGGTGATAATTACGTAAGTAAGTGATTTGCCACCTCGTCTCAAGGTGGTCGTCATTTCGCTCGCACACTCGACAACATCCCCGTTCATTGTTATTGTCTGTTTATCGTGGCTTTCCTGTCCTGACATACAAGGAGCAAAGGACCCTGTGATATCACCAAGATGGACAACTCACCAACGTGAGTGCTCATCCGATCTCGAGACCTGTCCTAACACTGCGATCAACTACTTCGGCTAACTCCACCCTTTCTTCTCTCTCTCCAGTGCCCTGTTCGAGAACTACGACGAGGACTTCAAACAGCTTCTTGCCAGTCTGAAAGGCAAACTGGATGGAGATGTCAAATCCTTGAAAGGAGGTGAGCCAGTTGATTTTGGTCGCTTCCAGCTGTCACACAATAGCTGACACCCTCCCGTTGAAAGAACAACGCAAGGCCGCTCTGAAGCGAGTCTCTGAGGAATTAGACGAAGCAGAAGAGATTGTCAGTTGACATCTACTAGCGATTCAGTCAATACATCAGCTGACATCGACTGCGACTCGAATGTACAGGTCGCTCAGATGGAGGTGGAGCTTCCCTCCATGCCGGTATCTATTCGACAGACTTATCAAGGGAGATTAGCGACTTCGAAATCGGGCTTGGACAAGGTCAAGAAGACACTTGTGAGTGGGTCTTCCGGTGTCGACGTATACCAGCCCCCTTTGCTAGACCAAGTCATGTGTATGCGGCCTCCATGTCCGGAATCGTATATCTTAGATTGACAAGACCGTCAAGCCTTTCCCCCCATACCTTCTTTTCCCCTTCTTATCCACCTTTCAGAGCTGCCAACTGACTGACACTGGTGAAATCTCAGCGAGACCTTCGGCAAGAGTCACAACGATCAGACCTCCTCTCTGGACCTGGCGGTTTCCCCAACCCAGACGACCCTTACACAGACGACGATCCCTCAGCTTACTCTACACGAACAAGGCTGTTACAGGGGACCGAAACGCTCAGCGATGGGACAAGGAGACTCGATAATGCTCATAGGATAGCTTTGGAGACTGAAGATGTAGGTGGGGAGATTTTAAGGAACCTGAGGGGTCAGCGGGAACAGATTGAACATACTAGAGATACTGTGAGTGCATTCAATTCCATTGTTGTTGGAAGACATCGTTGAAACGGCAAGGATGGACGCTGACGCCGCGACCATCCTTACAGCTGGTCCAAGCCGATTCATCAATTGACAGAGCAGCAGGCACACTCAAGAAAATGATCTACAAGTAAGTTTTTACCGTCGCTGGGACAACACGCTCACAACGCTGATCAAGATTCCCCTTCTTCTCTCCGTAGGATGTATCAGCAAAAGTTCCTCTCTGCCGCTATCATCGCAGTCCTGGTGGCTCTCATCATCATCGTCCTTTGGTCAAAATTCAGGTGATCGAAGACGGTGTCCTTTCCCGTCAACTTGACTCAGATATTCCTGTTGGACGAAGCAGAATGGCCGCACATTCTTCTCTCGTGATACGGTATCACGACGTTGTAAAAAATATATAAGGTAGTAGATCTGACTGTAAGATGTGATCGGAGTTCAAGGACACTCTGCTTACGTGTAAGAAGGGGATTTTCCTTGAAACGATATTCGTGAACAGAGCATAAGAAAGGATCAAGCAAGGTTCTCTGAGATTGGGTTTTTTCAGCGATCACCCATAAGCGATCACCCATAGTCGTCGTTGACTCAGCTAAACAAAGGAGGGGCGAAGAAGAGGTCGTACAAGGTTTACAAAAGGTGCCCCTTGAGACCCTTTGTGGGGAAGGAACGATGGGCGAAGCTATTCTTTTGTCAAAGGGGATTCTTTGTGTTCATTGCCTTGGTCAATTCCTGGCTGGCCACTCGCTGTTGACGCGCACCAAGTATAAGAGTGGAGGGCAACTGCCTGTGTAATTCATCTGCCTCCAATTGACCTGAACAGTCAGACCAGTTTAAGAATTTTGCCCACTCCGATACCTGCAGCCAGATATGAACAATACCCCTTTGCCCAAATTGGACGACGTGTTCAAGTCCCATCCACATCCCGAAGTTCTGCATGCAAGATTGCTCTGTATGCTTCTCGGTCTCTCCCAGAATCTCCCGCTTGAGACCTTGAACATTCCCTCTCGAGCTATCGCTGATGGGAACTACCACGTCTTCGGGGATTAAGTAGGATCTCCTAGCCACCTCTCGACTCCAAGCTATTGACATCCACCAGAACGTCTTCCCAAGCCAGATCATCCATATTCAATCTCTTCTCCGAAGGGGGGGGGGGTGCCTTCTTCTCCGTTCTGGAGAAACAAGATCCACGAGGCAGATTACCAAGATCCGGGACTTGTCCAGCCAAATAGACACGTATCCGAGTCTGGTCCGCGCGAGGTAGAGGATAGAAGAATCGTATTTCCGAACGAGATCCACACCGAGGGGACTGATCATCTCGCTCCTTTGGAGTCGAGTCTTGATCTTGGTCCAAGCAATGAGGTCGATTCGAAGAAAGATATGTTCGGTGTGAGGATGGGGATGGGTGCTCGGTGGTATGAGGTGTTCGTGACGAATACAGCCCAGGTGGAATGTATCACGATCGTTGCTGCGTAAGTAACGTATTCATCTCTCCTCGTTCTCTATTGCCATTTTCACTCGGCAACCCAGCGCTGATGTTCCACATTAGCGAAGCCAACGAGCTGTACAAGATCTGTCAGGATCTGCGCCTTTGATTAAGTTAAAGCTTGAAATACCTGTGGTTGAAGATAGCAACTCTTCTAATGAGTATAATTGCAGTATAAATATCAAGACTCTTGCTTCTTCGTCTCTGGTAGTCACAACGGGCAGCTGCGACCAGAAATCTACTGGTAGAGATGCTGACAGCCTCCCCACGCTTGGATCGCTCCAGGCGCCGAAGTCCAAGCGGTCCCCATCAATTCGCTCGAAGAGTGTATCAGGCGATCCGTCAACATGCATAATAGTGTGGATCAGTGTCATAAAGAAAGAGCGAAGCTGGCCGCGGATTGGGCCATGCATCCCAACTCCCAACTTTATGGATTATCCTGTGAGTCCGTGATCAAGATTCCCGGCTTTATCTACGGTCATCAACGTCATGGATTATAGTCATTGACCCATGTTTGATTTTCTAGGCCATGATATCTTCGGTAGGTCTTTGACTTTGACTTTATGAGCTTCCCTCTGTTCCCTCCCTTGTATCTCGATTCGCGATGCTCGAAACCTTAAGGAGAGGAAGAGAACGGAGCAATGACACTGACTTTTTTTTTTTCGATTGACCGCCACGGAATGATCAACACGATCATCTCCCAGCCAGATGCCATCGCCTGTCTCTCGTCGAAATCTACGGTAACCTGCTCACCGAATGCCAGAGGAACTGGGACAAGGTCATCGACCCCAAGGGGAGTCATTCCATCAGAGGCATGTGCCAGAGAATAGGTGTGTGGGATCTGTCATTTGCATTGCACGCATAGCTGCGGCCCAGGCGGAAATCACCCCTCCGATACGATCATTACACCTTGTATCTGTAGCCATCATTTCAGAAATTGGTTGTGCATAAGTAGACCGAGACCTGGTCACTTGGAGGCGCAATCGAACATCTACAGTATCCTACAGTGTCTCGTCTCACAGAACCTCAAACCCCTTCAAAGCAACGATATCCTCTCCCGAGTGGAGGTCGTCCTCGGGCTCAAAATAATTCATCCACATCTTTTCTTCTCCTTCTCGTTCCACTTCATCTGCAACGATCTGTGATAAGGCTCTACTATGGCTGCCCCTCCCCCAGTAGGCGGCTATAAAACGCCCCCTTTCCAATCCACGCCTTATGCGTCGACATCGACATCGCCCCTATCGACAAATGACGAGAAGTGGTCACCGGTCCTCCATTCAACTTGTCATTTCCCACTATCGGTATTCTTGTCCACTATGAAAACCCTATCATTACATCCTGAACGGAACTCTTCCGTCATCCTTCGTGCGGATCCTCTTCCTCCTTCTTCTTTTACTGCTACGTCCTCCCATCCGCACCCCTCGGGTAGATCATCCTCGACCATCCACACTGATTTCAGTACCAAAAACAACGAACCGAATTGTTCAGCGGCATCGAGCGCAGCAACTCGCGATGTGGATGAGAGTGACCGAGAGGAAGGCAAAATACTTGATCTGGATCTGGTCGAACACCTCCGAGTCAGATTGATGCCCAAACAACCTCGACGAGATGGGAAGCTGAACCAGACCATCAACTTCTATCGAACAAAGGAAGATGATCACAATCATATCCAAAACAATGGGAAGGGAAAAGAGAGGGAGGTCGGGGAAGGAAGCGGTGTGGATCCGGAGTCGGAGATGCAGAGAAAGGAAGAAGGACTGGTGATCATGATTCCGGAGGTGAAAGGGAAGGATGAGATACCGTATTATCATCCGGTAGTAAGGAAGATAGCATTTCGTTGGGAAAGTGTGTCAGCGGCGCATGGGGCTGTGGATGTCACGACCGAAGACGATGGACAAGAAGGAGGACTTCAAGTGAAGGGACTCATATCGATACATTATCTTCCATTTGCAGATTCTCCAGCGACTTCGCCCTCTACGGTCCCCTCCAACTCGACGCCGATACAAAATTCTGGGTCCAGCTTGAACATCAGCTTGGCACCACGCGCGGCGAAAGCACGAAGACGGTCACCTCTCGCAGGACCATCCATAGACGACGAGACAACAGAACCGACCCGACCGCCTGCCATCATCCTGTCAGATACTCCCTTGATGGACGAGCAGACGAAGGCTGACGGGCCAGTTCCAATGGCGATTCAAAGCGTAGAAGCAACAGTCGAAGAGACAAAGCGAAGGGAAGCGGAACAGAATAGATTGCGTCGGACTTGCTTGGCTCTGTTGGAGCGACTATATAAACATGGGTATGGACAGCTGGTGGGATATCAGAAGCGGAAAGTACATGATGTGAGTGGAGTCATTCTGTCTTTGCTCCTCTTCAACTGGCATTTGATGTTGATCATTAAACTGGACTTCCACGCACTCTCATAGGTTGTGGTACCCCGAGACAGTTTTCAGGACCTCTATCTCGTACTTAAAGATCGTCATAGACATCTCGACTCCAGGGCTCCTCGGCCTACAAGCACCAAGCTCGAAGATGTCAAGCGACACGTATGGAAGGTGAGTCGCTGCTGATCGCACACATAGGTTGCAGTGCCAATCAAGAGTCATTGGGACAGGGCTCACTCCCAAATTTACTTTCACCGCCGACCATTCTCAATCTATCACCCGACGATACTCCCTTAACGACCAATGTGGATATCTCGGAATGGGGCGAACAGGATGTGGCGATTGCAGCGTTTCTGATGCTTTTGTGGAAGGACATGTATCCCGCCAGAGAAAAGAGTGAAGGCCTGGGTAACGACGGGGAGATGGAAGAGTCACGAGAGTGGGATATCTGGGGTAGACCCGAAGGTGGTTTTGTGGATCTCGGATGTGTGAGTGAGCTTTCAAGTGATGCTACTGGCAAGCTGATCTCAGTGCAGGGTAATGGTCTTCTGGTTCATATCCTGATATCGGAGGTGACTTTGTCAATCTCCGCCATTCGGCGTTCAACTGGACAACCGTAATTGCAGCTGACTGGGTTCTTCGAACAGGGCTACCATGGGAAAGGATACGAACTGCGGTCCAGACGAACGTGGCCTTTGTATCCTCCCAAGACACAAGAATCGCTGGTCGAACTGCCCATCGACCCTCTGGCTTGGTTCCCGAACTCGATCGAGGAGTGGGAAGCTGGCAGCTGGCCGGGGAAGGAAAGCTGTGTGGTGAAAGATGGCGTTTTCCTGATTGGTAATCATTCCGATGAATTGACAGTCAGTCTCAAGCTCGTGACTCGACATGCAAGAGGGACCATTGAAGCTGATGTCGATTCTCCCGCGTGATGATCTAGCCTTGGCTCCCACTCCTCTCTGTCATTCCATCCAAACCTGTACCTCATCTCTCGCTCCCATGCTGTCTTCACACCCTAGACTCGACGTTCGATTCACTCGAATACACACCTCCGCCACACCCGCATACTCCGAATCCTGATCAAGGTGGCTTCGAAGCGGGTCTAGAACCGGGTGTCAGCAGATACAAGTCGTATTTGATCTGGTTGGGTTGGTGCGGGTTGAAATGTGGTTGGGAATGGGAGAAGGAAGGGTTACGAGTACCGTCTACCAAAGGGTGGGGCATCATCGGTGAGTCGTTCCCTCCTCCTTCTCGGTTCTCGTAGGAAGCCCGGGAGAGGGTATATCCCTGCTATGACGAGAAATGAAGCCTAGAACGAGAAGCTAATGAACCAAATGTCCCCCAGCGAGGAAAAGATGGACAACGAAAGAAGAAGATGATCGAGAATGTAGATTGTGGGTTTTGGAAGAAGTGAACACAGTCAGGCGCAGAGGTACATTCAAAGTGAGAGAGAAGGAGGGTAAAGAGCATTGATCGGTTTGCATATGCACGTGGATGTAGCACCCTAGACGGGCGATAATGACACATGTCAAAATCAATGTTTTCATGATATACGTTGTTGCAGTAGAGTGTGTCAATGTTGTGTCGGACAAATAGCGTGTTCATGTCAACAAGATAGGCATCTTCACAACGATCGTATCCTCACCTCATCATGCCCGCATATTTGATCATGACAAGATCGGGTCCTGATATGACCCCGTCTTACATGCCCAATCTTCTCAAAAACCTAACCCACTTCGTCTCGCCTCTCCACTATTCCCACCTCCTCCTTTGAGCTCTACCCACGGTATCAATACGTTTAGATCCTCCAGTCCCAAAGACGCATACATCCCTTTCGGACCCAGATCGACATTGAGTCCCTCGAGTGGTGTGTTGGGGTCTGAGCCTGGTGGATGGGGTGTGGGTCGCGTGGATGGGTGGAGCTGTGCTATGAGTCTGATGCAGGGGGGTCAGTCAAGGGCCTGTTGGTAGATGTAAGGGTTCAAAGTTTTTGTGTGACGTTTGAGTGACAAGCAAGAAACAGTCGTCTTTGAGAAGTGGGGCGAGACACCTTCCTTTCGAGGGTGGACAGTGACTGAAAAGTGGCGGACACTCACATCATTGGCCCGACCCATCTCTTCCTCTTCCTCATTCCTTCGTCCCACTCTGCCATCCTCTGTCCCGCTCCGCTATCGCTCCCTATACTTCCCCAGCTTACATCCCCACCCCACAACCCTCCTTCATACTCATCTTCCACCTCAAAATACGACATCCTTGTATCTCTAGTCAATTCCATCTCCTCCATCGAATCTCGTTGGGATTGAACCACCGTTGCGTCTTGGATTGCGACAGGGAATTGCGGTGAGGTGAAATTGGGATAATGGGTATAAGCCAGATGGGGTTGAGGTTTTGACAATGTCGAGTAAGGTCTGTCATCCCTCGTCTTAGGCGGAAGAGGTGGGGTAGCATATCGTTTGTCATCGCCGTTCGCAATGCCATTCTCATTTGGAGGTGAATTCGCTTCCGTAACGACTGGCATACTTCCGCTCAATCCAGCAGAGACTATCTGGGTGTTTGATCCATTGATTGGCGAGTGCAGACTTGAAGCTTTACCTGGCTGATACGCCGACGCAGTGGTGATCGACCCCGATCTTGTCCGTCCGAACGACCAAGTTCTTCTTCTGCCCGCTTCATCTTCCCTACTGCTCACCGTCGTCAGAACTCCTCCCAGTCTCCCTAGACTCGATGACAAACCCGGTTCTTCCTGTTGTCCACTACTGTCTGTACTAGGATTCCTTCTTCTACCAGGTATGAATGATGATAAAGTCGATCTCAGACTCGGGCTTGAAGGTCCAAATATCTGCGTTGAGCTAGAGCCTTCGCCCAGACCGTACGTCGTTGTCTGAGGAGTCGAAGGTGACATCGATCTCACCAGAGGGAAATATGCTTCGTTGGTATTCGCTCCAGGGGAAGCAGCACCAGTCTTTGCTGCTGAAGAAGATGATCTACCTTGTCGACTACTTTCGACAGCACTGCGATACCATCTCGATCCAACCGCTAGACCGTCCGACGTCGTCGCTGTAGAGATGTGTCGCAGTGCAGGTGGGTGGAGGGCCAGATGAGCATTTGGGTTCACGAAGAGCGAAGGCTGGTCGGACAAAACCCCAATGGCGAGGATCCGAACATCCTGAAGATGAAGAAGGACGCGGACTTGCGTAGGATGTGCAGTGAAGTTGTTCTGGTGTCTGAATGCAAACAGAAATGTGTCAGCCTTTACTCTTCCTCTCACAACAGAGCGACTGGATTCACTTCAGCTCGTCATAGATTTCATACGGATCAAAAGTCCTGGAATAAATCCTGTTAATGCTGGCCGATCCATTTCTGTGCAAAGTCACAAAGCGCTGCCATCAAGATCAGAAACAAGCTTGGCATTTGCTTGAGCACTCGATGGAGTGGTAGCTCACCGTCCATGCTTCCTCGTGTGTGCATCCTGACTGACGATGTTCCAGTCGACCTAGAGTCCTGTTAATGCAATGGTCAGGTTGCGAGTTCCACATCGAAGCGCTTTCCAAGATCTGTTGATCGCCACGTTCCACCGCTCGAGCAAGAGTAAGGGAATGTACGACTCACCTGAGAAACACAGCTCGCCAGGTATCATCATCCCCCTTCAACCTCTTCCAGCTCGGGAGGAACCTCCTCTCAAAAGCCTCTTTCCAAAGCTCCTCATCCCATCTCCCAAACTCGAATCTCTCCACTATCCATCTCGCTCTCGCCACCACCAGTACCGACAGGATTAAGCGCATTCTCGCACTCGGAGAAGGAGGGAGGAACGAGTTGAGATGAGGAAGCACGGACAGGGCTTGTGGATATGGTGGACCTTGTTGGAGTGTTTGACGGATGCTGGATGGGAGCGGGGAGAGATGGGATTGGGTCAAGGTGATCAGGATGGGATGAAGTGATAGGAAAGGAATGAGCGTTTCCAGTGAGAGACAGCTAAGAGTTGCGTTCATTCAGCATTGGTGTCAGAAGGAAATCCGTGTCCATCGATCCACTGACCATGCGATTTGACTCAGTATCTCTCCTGGCATTTCGAGCAAGAGGCATCGTCCGTCCTTTGGCGGGATCATCGGATCGCCCATCGCTGGACTGTCATTGTGCTCGGGCTGCAACATGCCTTTCACGACCTCTTCTTCCTCCATCCTGGCGCACTGGGTATGCCTCTCGCCTCGCTGCGTCGATGTTGACACAGTGGTGTGATAGGTGATTCAAGTTTTGCCGCTGCCAATGTAACACCAAGTTGTAGCTTAACTTATAGCAACATCGCAACCCCATGTCCATGTGGAGACCCCGCAGTTCCGGACTCCGGCGTGGCTGCCACATTCGGCGTTGTGCAGTGAAATTGATCCCGTTCTCATCACTCGGCGGTGGGCGGCGTCATTGTATAAATGTAGATTTCATCGTCTTTTGTAGCAACAGATTGACAGTTCACTGCACTGTATATCGTCGAGAAACACCATCCCAAGCGTCAAGATGTCAAACATGTCACGATCAGCTCTGACCAACCTCCGACCCTTCCTCCGATCTACTCCCTCCCCTCTCTTCCTCTCAATCAGACACGCTTCAACCTCCACCCCCTCCTCTGCTTCTCCACTCGACGCACCCACTCAACCATCTTCATCGGCTACCACCTCATCATCTCCAAGCACGACCCCCATCCCACTCCCACTGACATGGCCCAACTACCTTTCTCTTCGCCGACAAAGACGTCTGTGGTCTACGTTGACCACTGTACCGACGACTTTTGCGGGATTGACATTGGGTGGAGGATATTTTGCGAGTCTGGAAGCGGATCCGACGCAATTAATCATGGGCATTGAGCCGATGTGAGTGATGTCCTCGACATGTATATGATTGGATTCATACGCTGATGCGGGGTCTGGTCATTAGGTTTGTGTATGGCGGTGCGACGTGAGTGATATTATTGAGGTCAGTCTTTGGCAGAGTAGTAAGCTAATCGGGTGCTGGTATGTTATGATTGGGAATAACAGATTCGGATGTATGGGTAAGTCATTACACCTTTGACTCTTCACTCACTGCACAAGCATCACAAAGTCACTCGCTGACATCTCGCGTCTGCGCTCTTCTCCACAGCCCTTGGATACCTCGTCGGACCAACGATCGGCTCTTTCCTTTTCTCCCTCACCCATCCTTCCGTCTCAAGAGGGAACCCACCCGCACTGGAAGTCATGGACAGGGAGTTTTATCACAGGATCAAGCGGAATAGGGCGGATCCAAGGTTTCAAAGCGTGCAGAACATCGTGCCGGATTTCTACGGCGAGAAGGTGAGTTGAAATCCCCAACAGACACTTTGGGGATGTAGGGGGTGCAGTGCGACTGCCAGAGAGGGAAGATGGACCTGGGTCAGATAGGGAATGCGAGAGTACGGAAGGTCTTTACGAAGGAACATACAATCGCAAACGAACGAAAGAGAGGACAATCGAGGAGGAAGACAGAAGGGGAAGGGCGCTGTAGAGGTCGGATGACGAATAACGTCGATGTGTATCTAATAGCTCAATGCTGACTCCGCGCTCCCTTCACTCGCATTAGATCGTGTCCCTTTCAACATACAGACGGTGGCTCAGAGATCAAGCGGTCTACAAGCGGAAAGCGATGCACGGTGTGCCCAGCGAGGAGCAGTGAAGGGCATTTTGAACCAGCAGCCAGCAGTAGTATCATCATCATGCAACACACCTTAGAAATGAAGGACACGCGGTGTTCTGGTGACTGATCAATGACTTGTTCGAAGTCCCATGAACAATCTGTTTCTGAACCATTCTCACTGGTTTGCATGCGATGAATGTCATATTTCGTATCATTCGTGGACTCGTAATCGATCAATTATGTATCTCACCTCATTGTTCAGGATGCCATACTCGACCTCACCAATATCTACAATGTCCGCCTTGAACGCAGTTATCGCCTTCGTTTATATCCTCTTTCATCCTCCTTTCGTCCTCCCTGTCCATTCGAAGATCTCGAGTCTGATCCCGACGTTGGTCCCATTGAGCTCGAAGTTGGACCTGAGGGCGGAACTTGCGATCTGCTGCCATGTCCATTCGAGCCTTTCCCTTGTGACGGTGTCGATATCGATTGACCACGAGGAGCAGAAGGAGGCGGGACGCCACCTCGTCCATTGCCACTACCACTGCCGCGAATGGCAAGACCTCTCATACCACTTCCACCTCCTCTCGACATGCGTGGACCTATCGGAGAGTTGGTGGGAGCGAAACCTGTCGAAGCGAGTTTACTAGTTGTTGCTTCGAGAGGTGTAGTAGATGATGCTAGGGGTGTAGTTGTAGGAAGAGCATGGTTTTGGGATTTGTGAGAGGATATCTCGGCGCGAAGAGATCGGACGAGGGAAGCGTGATGGGCTAGGTCGGAGCTGAAGAAGGGCGGGGTCTCTTGTCAGCACGAGGTGAGAAAGACAGGCAGAAGGGGATTTTATGAGAAGAGGGTGCCCTAACGGAAGGGACGCAGGCATTCATCCCAGGGGCCCTTGAGAGAGATCTGGTAGGAAGATTGGTAGCAGACATGGACGCAAGATTGAGGTAGAACTCCTACAACCTACTCACTCTAAAGACGCAATCACAGCTCTCGATTCTACGATCACACCTCTTCATCAGCCCATGCCAACCAATCTCAGGACGACCGCAAGCAGAATCCAAAACCATGACTCACCTTCCAACGCCTTCTCCCACGCTTCATTGCTCACTTTACCAGCTTCCAACACCATCTCTCCCAGCTCTTCGTTCTCGGTCATCAACTCCTTCACCCTCTCTAGCACTTTATCCAGATCAACACCTCTTAGCTCTTGCGGTGGTTGTTCTGCCATTGTCGTCGAGGCGGTATCCAGTGAGGGTGTCATAGAGACGTCCAAAGAAATCTTTGAAGCTGTCGGTCGGCCAGCAGGTTGCTGTGTGACTGACGGCGCAATGTTTTGAGTTTGCGAAGGAGTTTGAGGAATGGGAGCGGTACTGGAAGAAGGTACGACCGGTGTCGATGTCGTCCTGATAGGTCCTCTACGCGGTGCAATATGACCCAGAAACGTATATCGTAAAGCATGATTATCTCTCGTCAATTCTGCAATGTGAGATCGCAAAGCGGCAAGTACGGGCAACAGTGCGGTCGGGATGTCGATGGGTTCTGTCGAGTTCGAGGTCGGAGGGACGGTCGTATTGGATGACGAGGGGGGAATGAGGATGGTAGGTGTCGATGAAGATTGAGAAAGACGTGCTTTCAGTAGTGATATTTCGGCCTGGACCGAGCAGGGGAGATCAGTAAGGAGTTTGGCTAGATCCGACAAGGTGAGGTACAAGAGTTCATGGGCGCACGCATATCGTGTCACAGCGTACAAGACACCACGAAGCAAGACACAAATGCAGTACTCACAGCAAGAGCATCACGTTCCTTGTCCAGCTCGAGAACTCTTCTTCCTAATCTCATTTCATTGTCAGAGGGCATGGACATCGACTCGTCATTCGTCTGTCGCTTGTTCGGTCTAGGCAGCGAAGTGGATTGATTCCCGGGACTGTCCAGCTGATTCTATGGTTAGTCGCAGTCGTGATCGAAGCGGGTTTATAGCATGACCATTCAGTGATGAGATAGGGTGAAGGAGGACATACGATAGAATCTGGATCTGAATTACTTGTCAGCTCGAAATATACCTTTACAGGCCGAGAAACGATGATGATACTCACCTCCTTCGTCCCTCAACAAGTCTTCGAAATCATCATCGTCCATATTCGTCGCAGTGTCGTTTCACTCTTTCGGTTCCCCGTACCCGGTCCCAAGATAGCAAGCTGGCTGTAGTCCCGCTTGAGATTGGCCAGCAAAACTGAACAGGTCCGTCTTGATGCATGTGAAAGCGAGCACACAACACAAATACATAGGAGCGACGACTACAGATGACGAACGGAGGACGGTTACATGTCCGGTTGCTTGTAGACTTCGAATCAACCTCCACTCGTCCAGTCCAACCGTATCCATCTGTGACACACGTTTGTACAATCTCTTCATCTTCTCACACACACAGTCTCCTGCGATTCTCGGTCACAGGTGAAGAGCACTGTGAATCTGATCCAGAGACACGTCGACACATCAGAGATGCGCTTGTTCGCTATACGGATACCCGACGATCTGGTCTCTGAAGAGGTATGTCCCCTCTGCATGATCGCCTCTCCTCTTTTTGAGTCCAAGTGGATGCCCCTGACTCGTGATAAAAAAAAACACATAGACATTCGACACACTTGCGATGTTAGTCGAACAGCCGGCTCGAGATAGATTGAAGCGGTTCAGACTACCTGCGGATTCCTTGCGTGAGCGAAGAACCTATCACAAAGGGCCTGAACGGGGCACTCAGAGATGGTGAGGACTTGGCTGATAGACTGGATCAATGTTGGCAATATAGGATCATTGGTCGCTCGATTGACTTTGACCTGGTATCTGCATACCGGCTGTTTACTTGCGTCTGGGGAATTGCCGACTTATGGGAGGAAGGGGAAAGGCAAGCCTACGCTGGTAAGTCACTGGTCGATGACCATCAGCGCATCACCCTCGCGCAAGCCAAAACCAGAGCTGGACGCCAAGCTGACCCGTACACATTTGATGGTTGCTGTTCGACCGAATATATTCATCTCATCCTTCCCCATTCTCCCACATACTCGACTCTCCTTGCGTGTTCACACCGCCAGACCACACCAATCCTCTCCCCTTCCCTGGAATTCAATAACACCCATGAACAATCCTTCATCCTCTTCACCATCCTTCGTTCCCACTCACCCCTCTCAACGGTCGGCATTGACATCATGGCCCATCCTTCCCCCTCGTCCATCCTCTCCGTCCAAGAAGGGATCGTGGATCAGCTCACTCTGTCTGAACGACGGGGACTGGCTGTTCCCATGACCTTGGAGGAAAGAGCTAGGCGGATCAGTGTGATTTGGGCGTTGAAAGAGGGGTTTACGAAAGCTGTTGGGGAAGGTATCACTTTTGGGATGGAGAGAATCGAGGTTCATCTGGAAGATCAACGGAAACAGGAACAGAATAACGCTCAACTGACTGGTGATGGTGATACTGGTATCACAGAGAATGACAGGAGAGACGACGAACGGGCAGCTCAAGTCGCACACGTTCGCGTCGAGAAAGTCCTGGTTGATGGGAAAGAAGTCGGTGAACGAGGGTGGGAATGGAGAGTCGGGGAAATCTACGACCGACGGAAAGGCGAGGAGGAAGGATATAGTTGGGCAGTATGGTGGAGAGGTGAGGATGCAGAACCCTCAGCGAGAGGATTGGCTCTGGAGCATGTACGATGGGATGATTTCGTCCGCCCCTTGTTGAAACTAGCGGAGGACTTGCAGGCAAGGAAGGGGGTAAAATAGATATTCATACATGTAATAATACCATATTGTACTCGTATCGAGACTTTCTGTGACTACAACTGCAAGTACACCTTCTCGACACAAACGAAGGCACATGTCTGCCTCAGTCCCTCCTTCCCCCGCTGCTCCCATCCCCACCGCAAAAGGCTCAGTGCATACCTGCCGCCGCTTCCAAAATCCTTACCACGTCACCTCGCTCGGCTGGCTCTTTACCGTTGTTGCCCAACTTACTCACGTGCTCTAGCGCACTTGCCCCTTTCAGGACCTTTTCACTCTCGCTGACCGAGAAGATATCGGTATCCAGGAATTTTTGTACGCTAGCGGATCACCCATTTTCAGCGAAACTCCACTATGTGCTCTAAAGGTAGTCTTTCTCGGTCTCCTCTCCGGTAGCCGACCAGCGGTCCCAAGTCTGCAGGACTACACAGAGGGCCAGGTGTTCACTGGTCAATCCTCGGAAAGGTCGCACTTACAAATCCCCATCCACAAAGCCTGCCATATCTCTTTTCACTAACTCTGTCCCACCTCTCCTCCATCCCTTCCATCCGATCCCACCTGGTCCTTTCCACGCTCTATCCAAGTTCCTCTGCAGGTCGTCCAGCGTCTTGGCTGCTGAAGGCGTAAGCTCGCCTATGATACCCAAACGACCTTCACGAGTAGCGAAGAGGAGGTCAGGAGCTAGAACGTCCGGTGCCGAAGATGGTGGAGCAAGGGAGCCTGTTCCTCCGATTTGAGGATTAGCACGAACATCGATCAAGTCGCCACATAGCTTACCTAATTGGAATCGCCTTACTTCTTCGTGCAAGCCGAATGTCGCCGCGCTCTCTATTCCTTCCTTCAGTCTGAAGGTTATAATGTTCGAATGACCCTGTTCCGCGCCTTAGGTAGGCAATCCAGAATGCCCATGAACTAGCAGCGCCACTCACGTCCGCAATGATCACGCCCTCTCCTCCGTCGTTGACTCTTTCCATCGCCAAGACGCTGTGAGTTGCCAGATCCCTCTGATCATCATATATTTTCCCGTTACCCTCGTCCACTTCTAGGATAATCACACTTCTCATTCCGTCCCCAAGGATCAGTCGATCCTCGGAGTGAAGTTTCGATTTGGGAGTGACGGCGAGATAGGATGCGATGAATGCCGATGAGAATGATGAAACCTCAGCGAGGGACGGCGGAGTGAGCCCGAGGCGATTGATTGATACCTGCAAGTGAGGTTGTCAGAAAAACGTTTCCACATTGAATACGATGCCCGAAAGTCGGGTTTCCTATCTCATCAATAACTCACCTTACTTCCCGCAGCGATTGCAAGGAACCCATGGATCACTGCCAAGTCATACACCGGTCCGCCAGTGGCAATTTGCGCAACAGTCCTAAGAGTACACATATCTCCATCGACCTTCGGTTCCACGAGGAGCACTCTTCCTTCGGACACATGAATCAGATTGCCGTCGTCCCAGGCGGATCCATCTTCAGAGTCCGGTGGAAGTACGGCTGTGCCAACCGCCAGATAATGTCGCCCGAGGAGGAAGAGATCTTGGAGACTTGTGACTTCTTCTCTTTCCCGTAGAGGCATTTCAGTTAAAACTATTTCCAGCGGCGAATTTAGCTACTGCCCGCAGATGTCAGGTTGCCGAACAAATCGAACATACGAGTCAAAGTCGCAGAATCCCTGATCTCCAAGAAGCTGGACTGCAATACCTCCCCGGTCTGCGAGTCCATAGTCCTGACAGTGGCCCCTATTCCCAAAAGCTTTTGGTCGCTCAAACCGACAACCTTATTGGCTGATCGATCGTTCAGGTCAAGTGTTTGAATGTACAGTTTTTTGAGACTGTTCACTTTAACGAATGTCAAATCGATGGGCGAAGCCAAAATCAAACATTCGCCAAAAGTAGCAGAGCGTATCGCCGTCGCTGAGGTAATATCCTAAGAAAGTCTTTCAGCGGTTGCTACCTTCATAATTGCAATCGGACCAACCTTCTTGCTGACAGAGGAGAAGTCTATTCTATCTTTGGATTGGAATACCACTGACATTCGCTCTGTCAAGCCCACGGCGATGATCGTGTCGTCGCCACCTGATGTCGGACCATCAGTGGGCGAGAGGCTGAGAGGTCTTGTGCCCAACGACGAAGCTTTGCGTGACTTGATCACTACATTGGCGTTATCCCCAGATGGCTCGAGATCGTAGATGACCAGGGAGCCGTCGCTCAAACCAGCCAATAGCTGGATTCCGCTGGTGGATGTGGTCTTACCGACCGACACTTTGAGATGAAGCGACGAGGCGAAGAATGGCTCGGAAAGAGTCGTGACGGATGTGTCACCTGATTTGAGCTGATCAAGCGTGTAAAGTAAAATGTCGTTCGACCAGGTGCCGATGGCGACTATTGGCGAAGGAAGCACAGGTGACTGAATTACGGAGACCGCTGAGATCTCAGCTGGTATCTGAGCAGTCCTGCGGATGTTGTGTCAGCACATAAATGCTGGGAGATCAATCACTTACAACATCGTAGAGAGCCCGTTCGCCGACGCAGAGAGCAACAGAAGCTCTCCCCCTCTCCTGCCGACAATCACAAGATCGCCCATCACCTGTGCAGTAATGATCTCGCTCTCCTTGTCAACCGCTGCGGATGCAGTGCACATTCCGGATGCTATATCTGACCAGATTTCTATGCTGTGAGGAGTTACCTGAATGAGAACATCGCCACCGGGGAGCATCCCAGCCGCCAGAGTGGGAGTTGAGGCGAAATGCTGAGCGGTATCAACAACAGCTATCTCCGGCTCGATTTGAAGGACGAGTGTTGAGGAAGAAGTCGATAGTAACAATCGGGTAGTGCTGAAAGAGGTTATTCGTTTGTCTAGTTCTGAACAGATCGTGTCACCTACCCCGATGAGTCTACTATCGGCCACATCCTCTCCACTCCTTCGACGCCATCCACCTTGATCACCTCTTCTAGGCCCACTCCGCTTCGAATCAAACGCAGAGAGTTGGCATTCGATGCGCCCGACGCGATGACGACGTGAGACTGGTTCATGACAGTCAGTAAAGCAGTAGGCTCGACAAAAAACCAGTATGACTGACCAGGCCACCACCCTCCTCCTCCACCGAGCTGAAGTCCTTCACTGGAGCGATATTCATCCACCTCTCTCTCGTCTCAATCGACCCTATCTCAGATCCATCCTCAATAGTAATTGACCATGTGCCCGCCTCGGCTTCGTTGCGAGCTTTCCCCTTGCCCTTGGCAAATGGGACGACCCCAGCATCCCCGATTGTAGCTGATGATCGTTGCGCGTCTCGACTGATACCCTCGGCCGACATGTCCAAACGGATCAGCGACGAATCGCCAACAGCTGAAGACAGGAAGACGTGAGACGAATCGAGATAGGTGAGGGAGGAAGGTGGAGAGGCCTGTGGGCATCTCGTTAGTAACGCTGCAGACAACACACCTGGAAGGGGACTTACGATACCGAGATCTACTTTCCGCACACGGACGGTTCCAAATTGGCCATTTGTACCGTCCAGGATACCTTGATTTCTCTCAAACTCCCAGCCAATCGCGGTCAGGCGGCCACATTCATCACCGATCAATACACTGGCCCCCGTCGAGTGGGACTCAAGGACGCTTGCACTATACTCTCGACATTCAGCCAAGGCTCAAACTCGTGCCCATTATGTGCTTGTCATTGACACTCACGCAAGGACGATACCAAAACCTTGCCTGACTCTCCAGACAGGCTTGAGCTCCCATTTTTGATCATCGGACGTGGTGTTCTTGGATCCCATGCTCGATTTTCTCCTCTTGCTTACGCTGCTGACCATCTCCGTCTGAGGGCTCCTTCTCGCACTTGCACGAGGACTAGTAGCCGGGCCAGATGCCGCTGAGAGACGCCGTGATACTCGAGGTGATTGTGGGATCGGGGATAGAGCGTATAATACGGCATGCTCGTCACCTAGAACAAGCATTGTTTTTTCCCCTCCAGATAGCTCCCCTGGAACGGGTAGCACCCTTCGAGCAGCAGGACACGAAAAGGGGATGTCATTGAAATCCATGTCACCTGAGATAGCCAAGCTCGAAGACGTCGGTGATACGACGTCGACAGGTCGGGATAGATCTTCGAAGGCGTGTGCCGTAAGAGACAGTACGCGACTCTGAAGTTGAAGATCGTTCGTAGCTGATAGCCAAAGGAACGAGACGATAGGTCCAGACGAAGATGCCGACGAAGGCAAGAACCTCAGGTCGAGCAGATTGTGTTCCCGGATACTGTGCAAAGTTAGTCCTGCTTGGACCTGACCAGATGAGGAAGAACAACTCACTTGATGTTAAAGTTATCTCTGAATATGAGTCGCCTACCATCCTCATCAACGTCCATGCCAGTAGTGCTAGCTCGTCGTTTCTTCGCATCCTTCTCCTTCTCTACGTCCATCTCTATGCATGATAAAACTCCCACCCACAGACTGACAAGGGCGACTTTGTCATACGAGAGCACAGAGGTGAAAAACTCCGCTTGTCTCAGTGAGGGGGTGGGAGGGGTGAGGGGGATGGAGGATGTTACGATCAGCGACGGGGAGGGGCTTGGCGTGGAGGTGACAAGTAAAAGATGAGCTTGTGGAGGCGACAGTAGCACTAGTATGTGCGGTCGAGCACCCTGTCCATAGCTCTCGTCTTTAGGGAAGGTCCGGTCAAGAAGATGGGCACGAGCTTACCTCCACTTCAATCTTATCGATGCCCACGATCGTACCCCAGACTTCCAGCTCGGTCTGATGCACCAGACCGGTAGCTTCGACGTTCCATACCTCGATTCGATCAGGCTTCGCGACGATCAGAGAGGTGGAGTTGGGATCTGTGAAGCTGGGTATTCTCAGGGTGTCCAAGATCGGGGTCGGTGTGAGGGCCTAAAGAGTCGGTGGATGAGCATCTCCCCGAATGATGATCGATCAGAGAGACATACCGATGCGATGTATAGCATGGCTTGGGGTCCTTTCTACGAGTCACTGGAGTTGGAGATATTCGATCGTACTTGTCGAGATCAGAGGATCAGAGTGTGATGGTGATAGATGATCATGGATGAACCCGAGGTCGGCGTTGTCCCTTTGGTGGTGAATGAGAGAGATGATGAGAAGTGGAGGCTGCAAGTGGCACCTTGAGGTGGGGGATCATTTAAGCTTTTCATTGGAAATGCTTGTTGAACCCGGAATCCCACTCTGCTCTGCTCTCTCTCCTGTTTCATTCCCCCACATTCACCTCACACAAGCCGACATTTGTTGACAACCATCAACCCTTTTCCAACGTCTGATCGTCAACGTACACACCTGATCAGGCAGCCTCCCATCGAACAGTCGGTGACTGATACAGTTTTGCGTCACATCAGCCCTTGCCATGTCTGTCCCGCCATCATCATCATCATCATCGTTTCGGGTCGGCAATCACGACGACAACAATAACCCGGCTGTCAACCTTTCCGATTTCCCCCAATCAATATCCGGTCATTCCGCATCATCGTCCGTACCACGGAAACGTAAATCATCCCCTAACCCTTCATCTCTGATCAAGGAGAGGAAGGGATCCGTCGGGATAGATCCTTCCACCGACGATGATGCAGGATCAACGACCAGTCGACCGATGCGTGAGCCGAAACGCACAAGAGTGCATTTCTCTTGTGTGGAATGTCATAGGCGGAAACAGAAATGCGATAGGAAGGAACCATGTTCTCAGTGCGTTGCGAGGAGAGTGCCACATCTATGCAGACCGTTTCTGAACGGTGTGGAAGACCCCAATAAGTGACTTTGCCCTTCGGGTCCGTTTCATGCATGTCGTGTGCTGACATGACATACGAAGCAACTCCGACGTTCATGCGCGGCTCAACTCCATCGAAGGTCTCCTGTCCCGTTTGGTCTCCTCGTTACCACAAACGCTTACGTCTCAATCGATTGCCCACATCCCTACCGATGCATCGTCTCCTGACGTCTCTTCACTGACCGCCTCTGGAGAAGAAATCTTTCATCCACATGCCACCCCTCCTGACGGCCAAAGGGCAATAATGCCATCGAAGCCTCCACCTTCAGGTCTGTTCCCGGCGAATCTGTCTTATACCACACCGCCGGGTAGAAGCGGCTTCGGGTGGGGCCTGCGAGAAGGGAGAAGGGTAGCTCTATCAGCGGACGACAATTTCGAGTTGAGGGATGTGCTGCAGACGTTGAAGGAGAGCGGTATCTCACAAGGTCATTTGGAGTGGTTGATCGCTGGTGTGCCAGGCAGGAGGATGGCGGATGGGTTGGTCGAGTTGTACTTCCGGTGGGTTTTGGGTCATCTCGTATTCACGAAGCGTGCTGATATTGTTGCCTTTCAGTGACATCGAGTAAGTTTTGCACTCATACCTCGTCTTCCCCTATGTTTGGTTGATGTGTCGCAGCTGGACTCGATATAAAATGAACAAACCTCCTTTTATGAAGCGATACAATAAATTCTTCGATTCGATCGGACGCAATCCTACTTGCCCTAAAGTCGATGCAGACACATTGAAATGGCTTCCTTTGATGTTCATTGTGGTAGGTCGGAGTTACTGATATAAGGCTGATACTGACGAAGTTCATAGCTCGCAATTGCTACACTGTCCGCACCACACGAATTGGTTCCTCGCGATGAGCAGGTTGGATGGTCTCGTCGATTCTATGGAGCAGCGAGAAGTGGTTTGGAATATGCTAAGGCGCTGCAGAGGGACAACCTAGATGTGCTATTTGCCGGTCTGCTGGCTTCGCGCTACATGTAAGCTCAAGACTTTCTGCATGCTTTCGGATCAGAAGCTCATTCCTCACCAGGCTCTTGACTCGTCGACCTGCTGAAGGCTCAACGCCGCTCACCACTGCGTTCCAACTCGGTCTGTATCGTGATGGAAGCATACTAAACATCGCCGACAAGAAGGAAATCGAGGTCCGTCGTCGAGCTTGGTCGATGCTATACCACCTCGACCGCACCGTTTCCCTCCTTGTCGGAAGACCCGCATCGATATCGGATGCACATACAGATACTCAGATCCCAGCCAATCTTGAGGATGAGGAAGTCGACAGTGGAAACTTTGATCCCGCTGGGCACCCCCTTACCACTCCCACGACCTATACTTATGTGATCGTTAGGTGAGTAAAGACTGGCCGTGAAGGTGGATGCCAGTTGCTGAGGAGTCATACACAGACACAAACTCGCAGAGATCATGGGTCGAATCGCCTACCACACCTTCGCCATTCAGCTTCCCGATTATGCAACCGTGCTCAACATTGATAGAGAGCTTCTGACTTGGAGAGAGGCTTTACCGCCGTTTTTCAACATGAGCAATCCGGATACAAGTCTCGACGGAGCGCATCCGTACCTTTTCGTGCAAAGACATTTGCTGGCTTGCGAGTGGTACTACGCTCGCATCACACTCAACAGGTGCGTCAAAGCATCGATAAGGTGCAATTAGAACTGACATTCTACGACAGACCATATCTTCTGCGACGGAAGCCTCAAGATAGCCGATACTCCTACTCGAAGAACGCTGCCATCGAGTCAGCAAGGGCAGATTTGCTGAGTAGAAGAGCGTTCGTAATGGAGAAGGGAAATCTGATCGTAAACAGCGGCGGCTACAGAGTGTCAGTGACTGCGTATTGAGTGCATCGACATCTGCTGATGCTGCATGTACAGCCTCAACTCTTATATGGTACTAGGTGTGACTATCAAGCGTGAGTCATACGCGTATGATCGTAGTTCCCGATGGTCTCGTGCTGACACTCCAATAGTGGATCCCGAGTCGCCTCAAGCGGACGAACTCCGTCAGCTACTCAACATCGTGTCAGGTCGTGCTCCCGATGCCAAAGGTCGTATATCCGAGCCCTTGGTGAAGGAGGAACTCGCTATCGTAGAGTTCCTTACCGCCAAATCGCAAACAAACAAGTCTGCTCGGGCACCCGTTCCGAATCGCTCAGAGTCGACTTCCGAAGACCAGACGCCCGTCGATCTACTGCTCGGCCTCGCGAAAACTCGAAGCGGTCGTCGTGCTGCCGAAGAAGAAAAACGTCAGTTGCGTATCCAAGCGTATCGTGAACTTGAAGAACAACGACAGGCGGCTCGACGGAACGCCGGTGCGGGTCAGATCTCATCCAGTCCGTGGGGCTACATCGCTCCTCAAATGCCAGGTCTGGACGTGCAGCAACCTTTTGGGAACAATAACGAAAAGAGGGTACCTCGACCTCTCCAACCGCCGCCCACTAGGAGGGCGGATGGCTCGATCCCTGACTCGACTAACTGGTCGCCGGAACTGGCATACGCGTTGAGTCAGCAACAAGCTCAGAACCAGGCTCAAGCACAGATGCAGCAGCAGCAAAATCAGCAGAATCAGCAAAACCAAAATGCGACGTTCCCTGGTTATCGATCTTCATCAGCTCCAGATCTCATGTCCCCGAACCAGAATACAAGCGGAAATGGGAACAACACCATCAATCTCTCTCCTTATACGAACATGGTGAATCTGCCTCTTTCTTCATCGAACCAGAACCAGAACCAGAACCAGATTCAGGACCAGGATCACAACCAAGGTCAAAATCCACTCAATGGGCTGCAAGATGGATCAAACGGTTTCTTCCAACAACAAGCACCTCAACAGCAGGTCCAGATGACTACCGACCAGAATCAAATTCAAATTCAACAACAGAATGAAATGGGAGGGATGGACAGTAATGGGATTCAACAATTTGGGAACGCCTTGATTGATTCTTTCGACTTTGACAATCTAGGTTTGGGCGCTAGAGCTGCAGGCGGAGGATTCAATCCATTTGCCTTACCACAAACCGAAGAAGGGTGAGTGCATCCTTCTATTTTGTGCCCCATGGTGGGGACCAACTCTATGTGCGAGGACGGCGACACTGACTTAAGAGGCTGTTAGGAGTGATGCGATGGCGGCGGATGACGAAACAATGTTCTTGACTTATATCTTGAACAAATTCGCGAATGCTCAGCCGGAAGGGCAATAGGTTGCGGCTCGGAGGACTGAGGTGGATAGGATATGTGCACAAGATGCAATCTGTTGTTGACCATTCAATGGGAGAGGTAGACGAATATGACGAACATGCAACGATCTTGTCATGTATACGCGCGAAAGCCATCGAGTGGTGTCTTCTCCGTCAGGAGCGGATACAGTGATCAACACGTGTGTTCGTTGTTACCGTCAAAATGATGTGTATACATGCACGGATCACGTTAGATTGACTTGACCGTCACAATTCTAATCCTTCATCTTCTCCAGAGGTCTGTTGAATCCACCTCTTCTGTTCATGTATTGACGCCAAGTTCGCTGTTTGTTGACTTTGACTGCGCCATCCGCGTTGACGGGGATACCTTTGCCCTGCAGTTCGGGATTCGTTAGCAAAACGACGGCGGGTGGGCGGTGTCAACGGAAGGAGAAACCTCGAAACGACGGAAGGTCTTAACTCACCTTCGTACTGTCAAATCCACCGAAACCCATCATTGCAGCCATTGCAGCTTCTGGATCGTCCATATCGACCTCCTCTTTCGGTTCTTCTTTTACACCAGAGCCGTCTGATTTGGGTAGAAATGCAGATCAGCTCTATGTTCGGTATTTTCCATTTCAATATAGGGTGTCCGCATAGTGACAGGATCCGCAGCCTGATGCAGCAGCAGAGTACACAACGAGTAAAATGAAACAGCACTCACCTTGTCCTGGGATGATCTGAGTGCCGTCATCCGTATACACTATTCCCTTTGCTCTCTCCTCTTCTCTCCTTCTTCTTCCCTCTTCAATAGCTCTCCTATCCAACGGTGTATTATACTCCCTCTCTCCTCCAGGTGGTCCACGACCATAACTATCCCTCCCATTCCCAATCCCATTTCCATACCCTCTATCATCATATCCGCCATGACCTCCACCGCGACCGGATCCTCCACCTCCTCGACCTCCATATCCACCCCTACCTCCGCCGCCGCCGCCGCCACGAGGATAAGACGGTCTATAGTTCGGATCGTTATTTGGGTTGTTGGAGTAGGAATCGAATGATGGACTATCGTATCTCCCTTCTCGTTTTATAGGACCACCCGAGGGTCCGGATGGCGGTGCTGGTATTTCTCTTGAAACAGCTGGACCATCAGGATAGTCTCGTCGCTGTCTTTCCCTGTCGTAGCCCCCTTTAGGTCTATCTCTATCATATTTTCGATCACGATCGCCATCTGCCAATCACAGGGTCAGTATCAGTACATCGACCTGGTATCCGCTCCAAGGATCTTATCGACCAAAAGATATTCCGATCGATGGTAGAGGACTGAGAAATCAGAAGTGCTTGCAACTCACGACGATCATCGTAGCGCCCTTCTCTACGAACAGGACTCCTGCTCCTGCTCTTACTTCTCACTCTGTCCCTATCCCTCTCTCGCTCTCGTGCACGAACAGAAACAGGCTCATCATCTCGTTCTCGTGCATATCGTCTATCCCTATCACGGGGTGAGAGATGGGAAGGGGGCGGTCGTGACGACATTCCAAGTGTAATTGCTGCAAAGGACGTCGGGTGTCGAGATGTGATTGCTGCCTCGAAGATCTATCTGGTCGCACGGCTGAAGTGTATGGATAGTAACAGTTCATGCGTTGTCAAGCAGGGAAGATAGAACAGTGTGTGGCGACCAAAAAGCACTGTCTGGTACTTTCGATATTTGATTCCGTTCATTCAGTCATCTCTTCCTCTTCGCAAAGTCATAATACACCTCCCATTGTATCTTTCATTCAATCACCCACACGTTTCCCAGCTGAGCCTCCGTCCTCCTCGGCCTTTTCTCCCTACCGGACTGGCATCATCGCAACGATGCAGTCACTCTATCCAAATCTGACATCGTCCCTCTCAACACTCACCTCCTCATACCCCTCAACTCGACAACTTCCCGTCCCCATTCCTGTCTCCGAGCTCACCTCTCAGCTCGTCGAGATATGGCAACGATGTTCTGTAGATCTCAACAAGGCTGAAGGCAGTTCTAATAGTAGCAATGATGTTGTTCGAGGTGTGTTGGAATTGGTGGGAAGAGAACTAGTCATCGTTCCTATAACGAACGGAGAGGTGCGTTTGTTGCTTGAGTGGAAAATGCGATATGACTCTGGAGGAGCGAGGGAAAAGGACTAATGAGACGGTCCCTCAATCAGCTGCCTGAACCCTCAGACGATGCTAGTGAGGAAGAGAAGAATGCCTTCCAACGATCTCTACAAGACAGGTTAGACGTCATCCTCACTCTTTACGAAGTGGTATATGAGTCATTACCAGGTAAGTTGATGAGCCGCGTGTTCTTTTGCAGCAGCAAGCTACTGAATGGTCTATTTATCACATAGGTGTCCTGTCACTGGAACCTGGAGCGCTGTTCATACCGCTTCTGGAGGAATTGGTCGAGTTGGTATCGGTTGAGACTTGGCGCGAATTATGGCTTTACATAGAGACGAGATCAAAGCGGTTTACAAAGGTGCGTGGTCGTCGTTTTCTCTCTTTTGCCCCCTTCTCAAGACCTGAAACCATTCGCTTTTTTTTTCTCAGGACATGCCAGCATCTCGAGGCAAAGCTTTACCGCTCTTACGAACAATCAACGCCTTCCTTCGGTTCCTACCACGAACACCGGCGGATTTGGTCTTCCGAGGTCGGATACACCAGTTCGCCAGTTCGGTCATCAGTGTAGCTGATAAGAGTGCCATCAACATGAGGGGAGACTATGGGGAAGTCAAAACAGTTTGGGAAGAAGAAGAACCGGCGAAGCTCGAGCCGGAAGGGGAGGGAGAAGCAGATGGAGATGTGAAGATGGAGGAAGACGGAGAAAAGAACGTTTCAACAGCCGAGAAATTCGGTGTGTACTTGGGTGTGGAAATTTATCGTTCGAAGCACGAGCTGACTACTATATCTCCAGCTTCGTCCTCAAAGGCGGACCCAGACTTCTACTCGACTCTCTGGTCGTTGCAGCAGTATTTCGCTCACCCTCCATCGTTAGACGGGCCAGCTTCGGGCGATCCAGCCCAAACTCCCTTTGACATCTTCATAGAGAAGACAGACTTCGTTCTACCGAAGTTGTTTCAGCAAACGCAACAGGAGAAGGACATGCTAGGGAAAGATGCTGGAGGTGTGATCGGAGGACAGAAACGAAAACGAAGCCTGGAGGATGAGGGTGACGGGCGAGGAGGGTTCTTCTACCCTAGATATTTGACTGGCAAGCGACTGCTCGAGCATGAGGTGCGTAGCTGTCTCGTTTGAAAGCCACAGAGGAACCAGCTGACAGCGCCATTCTCCTCGATAGCTCGCGGACCCATCGTTCCGACGTCAAATCCTTGTCCAATACTTCATCCTGTTCCAATTTCTACTCAACCTCACCCCTGCCACTGCAGGAAAGCAAGCATTCACAGGAGGCATGCCACGGTCGTTTGTACTTGTTTCCGACGACGAGAAATGGGTGATCGCGAAAATCCAGGCTATCAGAGAGGAATTGAAGAAGATGACGG
The DNA here is from genome assembly GCF_039105145.1 of Kwoniella newhampshirensis. Classification (NCBI taxonomy): domain Eukaryota; kingdom Fungi; phylum Basidiomycota; class Tremellomycetes; order Tremellales; family Cryptococcaceae; genus Kwoniella; species Kwoniella newhampshirensis. The sequence goes on from NC_089963.1 coordinate 935,188, forward strand.
ATGGTCAGAGATTTGAGGAGACCGTCCTGTCGATCATCACAAGAGAAAGACATTACGTGAGCTTGGGTCGGGCGAGACGGAGATGAATGCTGATGAGAACACTGAACAGGCGCAATGGAAGAACGACGGTTGTCCTGAAGGAGCTTTCGAGATTCCTCCGCTGGATAGGGGATCTGCAGAAGAGGCAGCTCAACTATGGAAGAGAAGGCTCGCTCCTCCCCATCCATATACCTTCAAGGTCGGTTCGAGACCGTTGTCCATGTTGTGGAAGAATGGCTTCAAGAGCATCGACCAACTGAAGGGGAGACAAAAGTAAGTCCCACTTTGACAACAATTGAAACAGAGTTTTAGGCTGATTCAATTCAGGACAACCACGGTGGAAGGTTTGGACGAAGAGGTACAGCGGATCGAGATGGATGAAGATGACGATAGAGCCATGGGCAAAGAGCCTCCTGCTGAAGAACTGGCCGCCAACAAGGAGGTGAGCGCATGGCTGTTGGTGTCGATGTTTCTACGCTGACTAGCACAAACACAGCGTAAAGCGAGTCTTACTTGGCGAGCACTTCGATTGGCCTCTCAAACAGATCTTCGACACTTCGCTGCTCTGGCGCCGAAACGTGATTTACATGTCCTGGTGACAGCTGTCAAAGTGTCGAGAGAACCGAAAGCCTCCGCAATTGGGGGTGAGGAAGAGAAGGAGGAAGAAGAGGATGTGCAAGGACTCAAGAAGAATGGAGAGGAAATTGTTGCCGCTGAGAAAGGAGAGGGAGAGATGATCGAAGAGTTGAAAGCAGAGCAAACACCGGTGGAGCAGGAAGCGGAGATAACGGCTGAGAATACCGAGCCGGCAGTCACAGGAGAAGAAAACAAACAAGAGCTAGGGGCAGAAGAGCAAACGGAAGGGGCAGTGATAAAGGAAGAAAAGAATGGAGAACCCGAAGTGAAGCAGAGAAACGGCGATATCTCGATGGAGAGCGCCAAAGAAGAAGTTGCGAGTGTACCATCACCGCCAAATGGATCGGTGAGTGGATCCTATATGTAGTCGAACGTGGAGCTTGGAGCTGACCATCTGGCCAGAACGAAGAAGAGGCTGTTTCAGACCCTACGCGAGAAACAGAGACTATCAGTAGCACGTAACTCATCGATACCTTGCATATCACACTATATCTTGCACAGTCACCCTACGGCTCACGTGCCTCTTGCTGAGTGAAATGGGTTCGCGATCGCTCTCAACACTCGACTTTGATTGTGTCAAAAAGAGTCCATCTCTGAAAAATCGCTGTGCTCACAAAATTGAATCTAAACTACCAAGGACAGGGTGTCTGAATTGGTTGCTCGCCATCAAGGCTCAAGACCAATCTCACAAATTAGTCCCCGTCAATACGCCCTCTATCTCGTCTCTGCTTCCTCGCCATATCCCTCCTCCTCCTCGCACAGGTCTTGCCTCTACTCGAGCTCTTTCCATCTGCCTTTCTTCCACCAGGACCAATCTTGTCGATGTTACCTCCATTTCCATTTTGACCAGTACTGACACTTGCCTTTGACGAAGCAGCTTTTTCAGAAGTTGAAGCGGGGCCCAAGCCGGAATTCATGCTCGACGATTCGGTCTTCGAGCTTGATCCATTCTTGGCTCCGAGATTTTGTGCATTTGTTGAATTCGCTGGATCTTTGGTGTCATCAACACCCATCTCAGACGTTGTGTCAGCATGGAGAGGAAAGGGAGTGGTAGTCTTGCTGTGATCTGGCTGAGATGTTTTGAGGGCACGGTGGGGTCCGGATCCAGTCGGCGATACGAACGGAAGAGAATGGCCGACGCTGGGCGCTCTCAACGACGCAGAGATCAGACCCGACGTCCTGGTACTTGGTCTGATGTCCAGTGAGGTGGAGGAGGAATGGGATCCACCTACACGGAGGAACGAAGAAGACAAGCCCGCCGAATGGGAATGATCAAATCCAGGTGATCCGGCTGAAGTCGGCCCTGTCATGGCGGTCGGAGCTGACGCACCTGAGTTGGATGAAAAGCTGGCTTCTTCTGTCGCTGAGTGCGCTGAAGAGGTAACGAAAGCGGATTGGCCGTGTCTGGCTGAGCGCTCAGGAGAAGATGTCGGCGATGTTACACCAGAAGATCCTCTGTTTGCCTTAGTCGCGGTATCGCTCTCCAGAGTCTGCGGATTCCCAACAGCTTCTCCTGCCACTCGAGCAATATCCGTACTAGACTGAGCGCTCCGAACGGCAGACATTGGAGAATCACCGCTCTTTATCAACCCATTCTGTCCGATCCCGCTACTTCCACCTTGTGATTCAGCGCTAGTATGGACCCTACCAGAAACGAGAGGTGTGGGGGCCGAGATGCCAGCGTCACTTGGTATCGCCGGCCTCGCCGTGGTGGACGAGATGGTCGACGATGGCCGTACAGAGTTTTCTGGATCCGTGATATGACCTGGCGCTTTTGCTTTCTCCCCGTCTGCCTGACTTGAGACGACTCGGATTGATCCACCACTTTGACTCGCGGAACGGGTAGCGCTGCTCCTCACAACCTCCCCACTACTTGTCGAAGTGGCACCGATTCCCCTACTACCCGAATCCGACCCACTAGTTTCGCCTCCACTGGGAACTGCTTGATTCGATGGAGTCACCGCACTTGCTGACACGACACGTCCTGTAAATCCACCACCACTGCTGCTAATGCTTGTACTTGCACTTGTGGCTGTCGCTGTGGAAGTTGCCAACACATCCGCACCTCCGGCGTCTCCTCCTGCCGACCCTGTGAATTGGAATTGACCAATCGTCGTCCCGTCCAGAGTCAGCAACATATCCGATTGACTAGGTTGGACGAATGCTGGATATGTTGTTGTTGTCGCGATACTACCAGGACCAGTAGCATCGCTGGAGACACTTGGCGAGCGGGCCAGGGACGAGGTGCTAAATGCCGATGGAGAAAGAACTGAATTTGTTGATAAAGCCCTGGTAGACTCGCCCCCAAGGTTGTGTGATTGCGAGCCGGAACCAAGGCCATTGGGTTCATTCGATGTCGGAGTAGGCTGATTAGATTGTCGACGAGGATCACTGTGTGCAGCTGACATGGAGCTATCGCCTGAAAAGGAGGTAGCAGTACTACTGTCGCTCCCGATCGTGGAGGAAAATGATGCATGCTTGGTAGATGATGAACCAGGTCGGAGGCTTTCGGTGGAAATCGTGGTCGCGGCTGGACTTTCAATGGAGGAAGCCCTTGTGGAAAGTGAAGAAGAGCTGCTAGTTTCATTTGGACTGTCACTACCTTTCCCTTTTGCTCTCGACGCTGACGCAGGCAGTGCTGGGGCGAAATTGTCACTGGACGTCGATGTCAAACCCGCTGGAGTCGTGCCGGACTCGGACGTCGGTAACTCTCCGATATTAGAGCTGGGCCTCATCGAGGGAGAGAGAAATGATACAGGCGTGCCCTTCGGCGCTTGAGCAGATCTGCTGGTCTCGCTCGAAGTGGTGACAATCGCTTCGGCTTGATTTGATATCGAAGCTGTGAAGGAAGCGCGGCTGGTACTACTCCTAGTGATGACTACCTCATGCGATTGGCTTGCCACAATCTCATGTGAAGTCGTGGGTGCAGACTCGCTCGTCTTTGATGGCATGGTATCTGTTTGTGTACTCATCGCGTCTGCTGCTGTCACAGTCACCGGTACTTCGGAAGCGGTGGGCGTCGAAGTACTTGTCGGGATCACTTCTGTAGATTTTTGCTCGACTTGGGGTGTCGGAGTAAGGCTGACCACTTCAGTGGTACTGCTTGGCGATGTACGAGTATGAGAGATGCTGATGGCATCCGCTGCTGTCAATGTCACCGGCTGTCCGGAAGTTGCAGAAGCTGACGAAGGTGTATTGAATGAACTCGACAGCTCTGAAGCAGCTTGGGATGCCACTCGACTTGCTTCGAAAGTAGTAGATGTGCCTTCCTTACTTGTGGCAGAGTCTTCAGACTGGGTATCACTCGTTGTTGTCTCAGAAAGCGAAGACTGCAAGGAATTGGTGTTGACAATCCCAGGAGTGTGTACCGCAGAGGGGCTTGTAGTAGTGTCGACAATTCCGGTAGTGGGCGTTGTCGGACTGGGACTTGGTTCAGACTTCAGAGTTTTAATAGGAGTATCATCACTAGGGCTTGTGGTCCCAACGGAAGACGAACTGGACGACACGTCTCGAGAAGTTTGGGTGGGATGATGCAAAGAAGTGCTCTTCGGAGGGTCTTGGGATGTAGAACCAGTTGGGCTCGATGCGCTTTCACTCGTCTCGGCCACAGAAGTCGTGCTTTCCGGGACTGGAGACTCCGCAGGCGAAGACATCGTGTGAGATATCACATCCGTACTGCTGGGACTTTCGGTCGACGAAAGGGTGGTATGAGACGTCGTGGAGATCGTAGACAGCACTGAAGTGGGAGTCGAATTTGCATCGGTGTCGGGTGCATCAGTATTTGGGGACGCTTCCCAAGCTGTGCTGGAGACAGAAGCGACTTCCGAAGTACTAGATGGGATTTGAGCTGCTGGGCTAGTTGTTACGAGTGGCACAGCCGAGCTCGATGAAGCTGAGGGTGACAACGAAGTTGTACTGGGACTGCTTGGAGGCGGCGGACTGCCTGAAGATCTTGGCGGAGGTGCAGTCTCGCTTGAGCTGCTCGAAGTTGCTGGGGTTCTATCACTAGAAGAACTCGGTGGTGTTTGTGTAGAGTCCGAGCTGCTTGAGGCGAGGGAAGCAGCTCCCCCAGTCGCCTTGGCTCCTTCAGTCAGAGTGATACTCTGTTTCCACACCCCATCACTAGCAGGATGAGAAGATGGAGCTGGTAATATCAACCCGGACGGAAGCAGCGTGTCTGAGACTCCACTAGCGAGCTGTAGGATTAGCTTACAGCCTTTCGAGAAAGTGAGAGCTCGTCGAAGCAGGCGTGGACTGTAGGACTCACCACTTGACTACATCGTAGTTGTCCGGATCAAGGATATTCCCACCCGCAGTATCATCATACAAACTTCCATCATCGTTCCACTTCAGACTCCTTCCAAGGAGATACATCGCTTGCAATTGACTCAGACTCATCACACATCCCACTTCATCGCCACCGCTACCTGGTGTGAAACGGGCGTATATGGCCATGCTGGACGAAGCGCCCTCCCCGTCGGTGGTGAGAGGCCATGTGATCGATGCTGGAGACGAAGATGGACAGACGGGCATCATGGCCGTGATGGAGTTGGGAGTGGAGAGGGAGGCGATCTGGGCTATGACGATACATGAGGAAGCGGAGGAGAGAGTGATGGTTCCTGAGGATTGAGCTGTGGCCAGGGGAAGAAATAGGGTGGCGACGGTTGAAAGCGTGGTGAGAGATGAAGGGAAGGGCATCCTTGTGAGCTTCATATTGAGGTGGTGCGGAGGGCAAAAAGAGCGTAAAGATAAACAGAGATCTACTGCAGATGTAAGATAGTGCTCAACACTGAGGATCGGAAGAGGGAGACGAACCAAAAGCTGATCAAAAAGAAAGGTCAAGTTGGTCATCATGCAGAACGAGATACGGAGTCCATGTCTACCACAGCCAGACTGACTGCAGACCCCCGATCAATCTGCTCGAGGTCCATGAACGATATTTGCGTTCAGGTGTTCCTGACAAAGGAGCAAGATCCCCATCTTCCTCCAGAAGGGGGTGGACCTATGGTGGCACTGGCTGCAGAGCTCGTGAGCAAGATTGAGAACCTCCTGAAAGGCATACTGCAAAAGGAGGGCCCTTTCTTTGTGAGGTATATATGGTTCATCGATCCAATCCCGAACTGTCGTGGATGCTGCTTCACGAGGCTCTGCCACCTTGAAGAGGGATGAGGTGCTGGGGATAGACCGTGGGAAAGTTGATCGGGTATTTCTGGTTCCGCTCGGTTCTCCCTCTTTGATATAGATAGCAAGATAGCAATAGCAATAGCAACATCATTGATGCAACTCGTTTCCTTGCGCATGATATCAATCGCCCCCGGTCCAGTCAACAATTCCCCTCGAACCATACCAGAGTTCACCATCGCAAGCACTCCGCTTCTGTTCACAAGCTCATCCCGACCCTCGCCCCACAGCACACACCTGCTCGGCCCACGCCGATACCTACACCTACACCTGATCCCCAACGCTCTGTTCGCACAGGCATCTTCTCGACACACAATATGGGTCGTGCATTCCGTATCTATCTAGCTGGTGAATCCGTCCTCATCTGCAGGCAATGCGGCAATCACTTGGCGGTCAGTGAGGGAGTCATGTCCAAGGTAGGTGATGGTCAGCTTGGGTGGCAACACTCCAGAACAGGACCTCGGAGCCACCTCTTTTCCTTCAACAAACGATGCTGAGAACTGGTACACCATAGCAATTCACTGGTCAGCACGGTAGAGCGCTTCTCGTCCAGCAAGTGTACGTCTTGTCGTCTGCATGTGCATCTGAGAGATGTGCTGATGGTGCTGCTTACAGGGTCAATACGTATACTGGAGATGCTGAAGATAGAGACATGAGGACAGGGAGACATACGGTCCGAGATGTCTTCTGCCGGGTCTGTCACACGACATTAGGGTGGAAATACGTGAGTTCTGCTGTGAAGAGGTCTGTCTTGAGATGGTAGACGACATCAACCTAATGTTGGACGCTGTGTTGCAATCCTACCCTCGCTCTGTACACATACAGGACTTCGCATTCGAACACGATCAGAAATACAAGGAAGGCAAATACATCCTGGAGAGGGAGATGATCACGGAGAAGCCGGAAAGTAAACGAGATTTAGGTCGACCACGAATCGAAGAAATCCCAGTCCGCGAACTATTAGCAAGGGTGTAGATTGTCTCACCTTGTTGGTCTGTCCTGTATTTACGCTGTTCATTCTGTATCACGCTTCACTTCATCGCCCAATCGTACCTTATCTTCCACATCTGGCCCAGTTGCTACCTCTCCCTTCCGCATCACGTGTTGTTCATATGATCCTTGTCTCTTCACCTCTGTTACATTGTAATCTTTTCGTTGTTTGTATACCTGGCTGTGTAATATGACTCCTCTCTATCCAGCAAGCAAGATCCCGCCGATAGTGGATGACCGGACGAAAGGTGAAACGGACGGGTCACTCACAACCAATCATTAATCAGCACCCCGTCTGATCTGTCACCGAGGCTCTCACGATCACGCGGTACTGACGGCGCATGTGCATGTTCCTCATCGGACACACTGGTGACGGCAGCACTGCACTCAGTGCTCACCACGCCCCATCAACGAGTTGGGACAGTTCGGACACGGAAATTGACATTTCGTCTCCTTGGCAAGTCCGACACGACCCGCTCGAAGCGACTCCAAATAATATACCACACAAGGTGAAAGGAGCCGACCTACCACTAATGACCGTTGTCGACCATTTCACCTCACTTTTGTTCAGATCTACTAAACATCCTTTGCAAACATGATACACAACGAGAAGACTCATGTGTCCTTTGCCTATATGAATGAATGGAAGGATCGTCGTCATTGAGTGTTGTCAAGGGCTGGCCAAGGCCGGGGTGTTTCAAGGGGAAGGACGAGAGGATGAGCGTTATAAATAAGTGGATGGATATAGTTCATGCCGATCCCCTTTGCACCATTTCATTAATCACCTCTGCTGTCATATCGTGAGTCCAGCACGCCACAACGAGGATAATCTCACTCATTGCTCCTATTGTGGGTGTTGTCTCTCACGAAGTCCTCGAGCACATCTCATCTTCCAATCATCCGAAGAATACATTGTCCAATCGATCAACAGATCAGTCAACCGATCATCTGACTGCACGACCCAGCAATAGGATACCTCTTCCCCCTCAATTGTGTTCTCGACGACCCCTGACGTTAGTCTCTGAACGACGTTGCAAGTCTAAACCCATGACGAGAGGATCCAAAGGCTCCTCGACCCACAGAATCGTGTCGGCCTCACCATCATCAACTAAACGAAACGTCTCTTCATCCCCGTCGGCATGTTCATCATCGCGCTCTCGATCACTATTGGCTTTGTCCGAGACGTGCTCATCCGACTCGAGATCCTCACACACCACACTTGAAAGCGAAGAAAGAATGGAGATTGATGCGCCTCCTCTAGTTCAGTCAACGCCGGGCGGGGCCAAGAGGGATGTCCTTCTGTCTCCTTCCCAGTCCCCAATTCCTGAGATCAAGCCGAAAGCAAGTTTCCAGGTGGTTTCAGAGGCTGCTCCAGGTGAGACGAAGAAGGAGCCTTATGACACTGCAGGTGAGGCGATTCCATAAGCTGGTCATCACCATAATGCCAAGGTACTAATCTGCCTTGTATTTGTCTCCCGACAGACAAAGGAGAACCTCCATACTCTGCAATTCCTCAAAGCTTGCCTCTGATCTACCAATCGCCTCCTCGAGAGGGCTCGGGCGATGCTGATTTGGCATCGTCATCTGGTCCCGCGTCTCCCCTATTTCACCCCCTATCACCACCACACCATCGAAGAGGCCTCAGTTCAGATACGCGAATGTCCGCTGACCAAACGATTCCTGGAGATGAGCACACTTGGCCACCTGCTCATCCCGCAGCTATCCCAATTTCATGTCGGTCACTTCAACCTCTAGGACGGTATGTCCCGCAGTCTCCTTACCGAGCTTTGCATCACGATGCCCCGACCTCGAGGGGGAAGATCGAACAACGACCCAGATTATACATTCACCCCTATGTTTCTCCTGCCACCAGGGATGATCCACGCTTCCACCCCACTGGAGTTTATTCTGCTGGAGGAATGCGTCGTCCAATCTCTCCTAGAGACGGGCTTCCAGAAAGACGAGGGAGATCGTTCAGTCCGTTGAGGAGTGGTATGTCGAGTCCTAGCTTCAAACCTCCTCGTAAAAGAGGTGAGTCAGTTTTCGGTTGTCATTGCAACCTGAATCGACTCATTGCAAGGACTATCTTGACTGATCCAAGCTTCTCTGCTTGATCTTAGCCGACGACTTGCAGTTATCCGTACTCCACGAAGTGTTCGAAAGGACCGCGTACCCCTCCACAGAGGAACGGGACGAGCTTGCAAGAAAGTTGGGGATGACGTCTCGCAGCGTTCAGATCTGGGTAAGCGTGGCGAGATGATCTCTCTGTATCTATCCTTTCCAAGTCTTTCTCTCCTGATCATCTCCAACCAGTCCCCCGGGATCTCACTTGGTACCTCTATTCAACCCAACGACCTTTCCAGGATGAGCCCTCCTGATACGCATGTGCTAATTCCCTTTCCAATTCCCTTCTTTCCAGTTCCAGAATCGTCGAAGGGCTGTGAAAGTGGACCGACAATCTGCTGTGCAACGCGCAGAAGCGGAACTTCGCGCGAGGCTGATGAGCGAAGATGACGAGATTCAGCGTGTCATAGATGACGATGATGGTCGGCCGCCTGAGGAAGATTGAGAGAAGAAGAAGCGCCCATGTGATCTGATGTGAGGTTGAGGACATGCATCCGCTTTCTTTCTGTCAGTTGAGACCCGTGTAAAAGGCTTTGAGTGGAATAGCTCAGCGCTATATTCAGTAGTGCCCGTGGACGTTGATCTTCACCATCAGATATTCATGTACAACTAGCAAGACGTGTACGTCCCAATCTGCTCACGAGGAAGAAATACCAACGGGACCCAAACAGAACAGCGTATATCTGCTTCACCCATAGCGACCAAATAACCCATGTCCTCGCGCGACTGTGCACTATTCCACCTGTTCCCTTTAAGGACCGCCCTCATTCGCTAATCCCACCACCCGTGCTCCTCTCCCTACTCCTACTTCTGCTCAATGCCAATCCGTCCGGTCCGACGATCGCGGCATATTGGCCTCTTTTCGGATCATTTTGACGCTTTTCGAGATGTTTCTTGACTTTTCGTTCAGGTCGGACAACGATCACGGGAATCGGGGAGTGGGAGACACAGAATCGTGAGACGGAACCCATTCCGGGGGCTGTGTGATGCGGTGTCAGCATAAGACAATGTGACGATGACGGAGGAGAGGTGAATGAAGATCGAGACCAGACGAGACGAGTGCGGGAGGAAGAGTGTCTGGGGATAGGGTGCGGGCGAGATGTGACGGAGTCGACGACCGAACTCACCACCTAGAGCCATACCCCATGACTGAAGTCTCGATCTCTGCCCCTTTGTTCCAACCACAAGCGCTGGATAGATGTTACTTTGGGTGACGGTCAAGAGTTGGCTTCCCTAAACTCACAATCCGGTCTGTACAGCGCGATCATCTTCAGCAATGTCTCCGTGATCTCTCCTGCAACAAACTCGACAATGACAGATATCTGCGAGGGTGTTGTGCATCAGATCGAATTGTCAAGCTCAAGTTGAGACGTGCTGGTCGAGATACGACTCACTCGTCTGTTCTCTGCGTCGTTGTTCTTCTGCAATACCGTCTGTAACAGCGCCTGCGCCTCTTCCCTAAACTCCTCTTGTGATTTGTGCGAGTGTCTTTCTGCGATATCGAATCATCTCAATCAGCCACCAATGTCACTGGATGCATACCCCACGACTTGGGTAGCTGTTATTGTGATTCACCTCCTTCGTCCAGTTCGATGACCCGGATAGCGACCACTTCATCTCCATCCTCCACGAGCTCGGTCATGAGCCATTCCAGGGCTGTCTCTCCGCTCTCGTCGGGTGAGACGGCCACTGCGAACACACGTGTGTTTCGAGATCGCTTGTATCCCTCGCTCTTTGCCTGTCGTGGGTAGTGTGATCAGTCTCGAGGCACACGAATAGATGGGTCTGGTGTATGTGTCGGCCGAGGCAAGGGTGTGTAAATGGCGTTCCAGAGCACTGTGTGCAACAGCAGGATACACTACGCGGTCAAAAGGAGAAACCCACCTGACAGGTGAAAGCGAACAATGCCGCTGGTCCAGCTTCAAATGCCTCGAACCCGACTTTCCTCCTATACTTGCCATCCTGTTGACCACTCGAGTTTGTCCTAGTCCTGGGAAACCCAGCTCCCCCTCCTCCTAATGTCCCGGGTATCGTCCCCGAAGACGGATGATGCATTGCTGAAGGCAGATAGAGTGTCGATTCGGTCTGCGACGCTCTTTTCATAGATGGGGGAAGTTGGACCGATACCCTGGACGAGGAATGGGATCCCGGTTGTAATGGCGTGTTGAAGGATAGGGATGGTGAAGGTGAGATGGTGGATGAGGTCGTTGGAGGGTTGGTGATGGTTGATTCGGCGGGGGAAGAGTTTGCATGACGTAAAGCTGGTCGAAGGGTCGACATGATTACTGTATTGTATTGTGTTACCCCGTTGCGTTATGAGTCTTGGCTTTTCTGGAATTGAACAAGGGGCAAAAGGGGGGGGGGGGGGGGGTTCTGAGATGTTTGGAATCAAAGGGACAGCCGGGTGTATTCGTACAGCTGTGCACACCGTTTCAGAAAGGTGAAAGCGGTGTGTGTATATATACGAGTATGCTGTGTTCTGCGTCTGCAGATCGACAGCGACTGACTTTGACGATGATTGCACTCCCCGTGATGAACAAATGATGAATCAGACTCGAATAGATGACGACGGAAGATGAACACCCAAAAGGGTGGAAAGTGAACGTAATCGGGGCAGCTCTCCGTTCTCCGTTATCACCACCGTACAGCACCTCAAGTAGTAAGTTATGACCACATCCGACGACGAGGCTTCAAGGGCGTCGCAGTACGAATGACTACGAATGGAGCTCCGCTTCACGTTCGATAATGACGATTCCTTCAATCTGTCTTACTCTTGGTTGCTATGCATAAACCCGCACTACGCTCTAGCTTATGTCCACCTTCGTTATGGTTCCGGTACAATCATAGCGAGTGACTAAACCGTGCAAGTATGGGCGATCATCATGGCACTACTGACAATGATATCGCGTTGACGCTCACGGTCAACGAACGCCAAGTGATCGAGGAACGCTTCTCACTGACATTTGTGTCATTCCATCGACGTATAAAGCTTTCTTCGGGAGGCCACACCGATGGTCTAGCATGATCGTGGAAGACCATGCATTAGCCTCGACGCGATTTGAGTATTCTGCTCCGATCTTCTCCTCACACCATTGACGTCTTGGCTCCTTTCTCTGAAATCTGATAGTGTCCTTTGGGATCAAATGAATGCGAGCTTTTCCTTTCAGCTCAAAGCCCTCGAGTGCCCTTCATGATCGGCTTGCAAGCCCTCTCAAGTGCTTTCTAGCATATATATCACACTCCACAACACGAGTGATTTGCAAACATCTGTCGTCCACCTTCGCTCATCTCCAACATCACACTGTTCCCAAAATGCTGTCTCTCTTCAACCCGCTTCTTGCTTTAATGGCACTGGCTGTCCCTTTCGGTGTACACGCCCACCAACCCGGTTCTTGGCATATGAACATCACTGGCCCGAAATCCTCCTCACCCATCTCCACCCATTCAGGCTGTATAATTTTATCCCAACTTATCGTGCCATCGACCGATCAAGCGAAACTTCAATCATCTTTCCCTCTCTGTCCATCAACGTCCGTATTCCCTTCCCCGCCCAATCAAACGGTCAATTGGCCCTTGTCCTCTCAAGGAGGTGGAGCAGATTCATCTCTCTTGATTTACTCGAATCTCTCAGAGGATGAAGCGGCGGCGAAACAGATCAGAGCAGGCTGTGTGATGGAACTTACTTTGGACCAAGTCCAATATCTGTTGGGAAGAGAACTAGGTTGGAACGCCACCAACGATCGGCTGTGGGACTTTACTGAGGGTGAATATGTCATGAATGGGACCACGGGTGGACCACTGGAATGGTGAGTGGTCTCTATCACCAATCGTGTGTGTCTTCTGGGGCTGTTCACTCGTGTTTGCCACTCATGGATCACCATGGGATTTTCCACTGATAGCAATGATCAAACTAGCACAACCGGCGGCTCTCTGCTTCCTGATGTTATGCGACTCCCATCACCATATGCCTACAACATCACCGATGCACAGTGGTCAAGCAACCTTCAGATCCCAATGTCTCACACAATGACAACATACGTAATCGGTACGGTGACTTCTGCAACTCCTGAGTATTCGATCTCTTCTGCAATTGTAGGAACTTTCTCTTCGTCAATGACGAGAGACGCTACCACTTTTATCTCTCCGGATGCAAACGAAGAGAGCACCCAAACGGACGATACAGCCACAAACATCATTTCCACCATCAGCTCAGGTTATACCAGTGTTGCGGCACCGTCCACCACTCTCGATTCCCAGGACACTACATCTCAAACGGGTATATCGAGCCCTTCGTCCTCATACCCATTGACAGATATCGCGGTGATCCCTAGGCCTACCGGCTCGACTGCTTCTCCGGCGAGCTTGATACCTGGAACTAGCGTGTCATCTCCCTCATCCGCTCTTACCACCAGTCATTATCGATGTGTTCCAGTCACGATCACACAGGTCCAGTATGTGACTGTCACTGCTGGAGTAGGTAGATGATCGAGATGGGAATGGTAGCTGTGATGTGATATGTGCCAGAGTGATACCATATCAGTAAGGACGTCTGATTGTGTGTATCCTTCAAGTTGGCAGGACCTATGATATACGGCTAATGATATTCATGCATTGAAGACTGGAACCACTGTCTATGAGTGATGCGGTGCGCCACAATGACAGACACAAACCGGATGAATCTGATTCGTCGATTAAAAGGGTGGACCGAAATAAACTTCTTGATTTAATACGGCCGATTTGATGCACCATCCCCCCCGATTTCCCCCGCGCCATACTACTACTGTCTGTCCAATCCAATCGATTGGTTTACTCTCATCCCTCCAAGATCATCGACTTGACTTCTTCGACTCACCCATTTACGTCCTCACTCGTCACAGACGCTTTTCTCCGTTCGCCAACTCACCACTCAGCTGGCTGGATCTCAGACTCATACATCTTCCTTGCTTCGACACTGTACGACATTACGCCCTTGCTCAAGATGATCCGCCCCGCCACCGTCCTCCGATCGTTACCCACTCCCGCGTCCACGTCTCGTTCTTTCGCTGCCGTTGCCGGTCGATCTTTCCACGCGAGCGCTTCCACGCAACTCGCCACTCCGGCTGAGGCGAAGCCCTCCCAAATCAAAGAGTTCAAGATCTACCGATGGGTAGGTCGCAGCTTGCTTGTCCGATATTCATTCTGTCGCGCAGAGCTGAGCTGATTCTGTTACTTTTGTTCGTTTGTTAGAATCCCGATACACCTAGTGAGAAGCCCACGTTGCAAAGTTACAAGGTCGATCTGTCGCAATGTGGTCCTATGATGCTTGATGCTTTGGTGTGTGTCCCGTTTCATATCATCTCACCTGGCTTGCTTCACGTCTGTCTACCCAGCTGCTTCCTTCGCGATTGCGTACCGCTGACCTTTGTCTTCGCAACGGTCAGATCAAGATCAAGAACGAGCTCGATCCCACACTCACTTTCCGACGATCATGTCGAGAGGGTATCTGCGGATCTTGCGCCATGAACATTGACGGTGTCAACACTCTCGCTTGTCTCTGTAGAATCCCCAAGGATACCGCTAAGGAGAGCAAGATCTACCCATTGCCTCATAGTAAGTGGATTGTCTGCTCTCTCAGTGGCGTGTAGACTTCGCGTTGCTGATGTACCCATTCACGGCTTGTAGTGTACATCGTCAAGGACTTGGTACCCGATCTCACCCTTTTCTAGTGAGTCGACGCTAGTCGACAGGTTATGCCCATTACGCGGACACTAACGATATCATCCCCAGCAAACAATACAAGTCCATCGAGCCTTTCCTCAAGAACGACAACCCTCCTGCTCAGGGAGAGTTCTTGCAGTCTCCAGAAGACAGGAAGAAGTTGGACGGAATGTATGAGTGTATCCTTTGTGCCTGCTGTTCGACCTCTTGTCCATCTGTGAGTGCTGTTCAAGCGCGACCTGCCCACATCGTCGTGCATTTGCTGATTATTGGTGTCTTTGACCCCTTCCGTTCAAATAGTATTGGTGGAACCAAGGTACGCACTCATCGTTCTTGCCTTGGATCCCTTAGCTGATCGACGTATGCTTTTCTACAGACCAATATCTTGGACCGGCCGTATTGATGCAAGCTTACCGATGGATGGCGGACTCACGAGTACGTATGCATGCATTTCTGACGAGAGCAGCAGCTGACGTATGTTCCCGACTCATCAGGACTCTTACGGTGCGCAGAGAAAGGAGAAGATGCAAAACACCATGTCTCTTTACCGATGCCACACTATCTTCAACGTGAGTCATCTGTACCTCGTCTGGCGGAGATTTTGCTAAGACCAGGTCGCTATCAGTGCTCCCGAACATGTCCCAAGGGTCTCAACCCCGCCATGGCAATTGCCAAGATGAAGTTGGAGATGGCCACCGAGTCGTAGACGGTTGTCTTTTTGGGCAAAGAGAGGGTGGAGTCGTCTTTGGCTGCAACTTCTAGTAGGGTAGTCCGATGCGTCCGGTCACACGCTTAGGCAGTGCTTTCCTTTCGATATACAACCTGGGTTGTCTGTACTTCTTGGTATTCATTGGAGATGTGATGCATGACATATATATCGAAATGCCACTTTTTTTGAATACGAGTGTCGGGGAGTAGCACAGTCAGTTTCGGCGGAAGACGAGTGCGTTGAAGTGATGTGATTGGGTGGTCATTGGTGAAACGGACCGATTATTCCGAATATTCCCCCCGGCTACTTTTACGTCGTCACCCACTTGACTCTCCTCCCCAAGCAATCGACCAGGTAATCAACCCAATTGATTGATTTCACTTGATAGTATTCACTCTTCTCCTCACCTTTTGACCAATACTCACTACAAAACAAAACGATACAATGTTCGCTCGTCAAGTATCCAAGCACGCATCCACCCTCGTCTCAAGAGGTTTCGCTTCCTCCGCGAGGTCCAACCGAAAGGTCGCGGTCCTCGGTGCTGCGGGTGAGTTTGAGTGCGACATTTCACTTCTACTTCTGTAGGCTAGAAGAGGTGTCCAAGTGTCATGTCTGAAGTGAGGACGAGGAGGAGATGGTCGCTGATGATGTGTTTCCCTCTCATCTGCTCTCCTCGTTCGTTGTCCCTCTTGATGTTTCATCGTAAATGCTGTTGCGCTTCTCGATCGAATTAACGGCTTCGTGTACGACCTCTCGCTCGACAAAATGCTCGATCTCGACTCTCTACGTCGACGTATTCACTGTATCAACCACTGTGCTCGCTCATCTCTGCACATAACCCCACCGACCCGCTCAACCTCTCGTCCATACTCTTTGATCGATCGCTCGTTCGCTCGTCCACTTTCCCACAATCTCTCCCACCCTCCCTCTCTCCCTCTCTCCCTCTCTCCCTCTCTCCCTCTCTCCCTCTCTCCCTCTCTCCCTCTCTCCCTGTCTCCCTGCCTCCCACCCACGCACGCGCTTCGGTCGTACGTGACAGGCGGTATCGGTCAACCCATGTCCCTTCTCCTCAAGTCCGACCCCCTCGTCACCGCTTTGTCGCTCTACGACATCCGAGGCGCACCCGGTGTCGCTGCTGATATCTCTCACGTCAACACCCATTCTACCGTCAAGGGTTTCGAGAAGGATGAGTGAGTTCTGAGTCTCCTTTATCGATTCCCTACTCTGGGGTTTTCCTAGGGCTGGATGTCGGGGTCGGACTTTGGTAATCGAGGCCGAGGGGGAGGGGGGAAAGCAAAGTGGTGACGCATGACCAGTGGTGCAATCTACTACCTGCTCCGCCGCAGTGAAGATTGCTTAGCTTAGCCAGAGAAAGGAGGAATACGATCTATAGGATGCTTTTTGTGTTCGCCAGGAACCCCCTGGACCAGGTAACCTCAACATTCGTGAGACACAAAGCAGACGTAGCCATGTCCTTGTGTTCACAGATCGAATTGGACCCCTTGCCCACCTTTGCAAACTATCGATGACCCGCGCTGAAACGCCCTACTTCTCATTAGCCTCAAGGACGCCCTCACCGGTGCCGAGATCATCATCATTCCCGCTGGTGTCCCCAGGAAGCCCGGTATGACGTGAGTCACAGTCCAAACTCTGACACTTGATACTGATACTAACCCTGTCATTTCTTTTCAGCCGAGATGACCTTTTCGTTAGCTTGCCATCGTCAAGTCCTCCAGGTCGTACCATTGCTGACCTTCGCGCAGAACACCAACGCTTCTATCGTCCGTGACCTCGCCGAGGCCGTCGCCGAGTACGCCCCCAAGGCTTTGGTCGGTATCATCTCCAACCCTGTCAACTCCACCGTCCCCATCTTCGCCGAGGTCCTCAAGAAGAAGGGTGTCTTTGACGAGAAGAGGTGAGTGTGATGGGTGCAATGTAGGGGAGGGCTTCGCTGATGTAGCTCTGTCATGTTTACTCTTCTTCCTTGGATTTCCGTCGATCATCGTCCTTCGCTCATCGCACTAAAGACTCTTCGGTGTCACCACTCTCGATGTTGTCCGAGCGTCCCGATTCCTCGGTGAGATCAAGAGCGCCGACCCCAAGGACATCAACGTCACCGTAGTTGGTGGTCACTCCGGTGTCACCATCGTTCCTCTCCTCTCCCAGACCTCTCAGGGCAAGGACGTCACTGGCGAGGCCTACAAGGCTTTGGTCCACAGGATTCAATTCGGTGGTGACGGTGAGTCACAACAGTCACACTTATGAGTAAGATCGCTGACTTGCAGTACAGAGGTCGTCCAGGCCAAGGCTGGTACCGGTTCTGCTACCCTTTCTATGGGTTACGGTGAGTTCCTGCGTCATCATCAATCTAAACGAGTGCTAAATAAGTCTTGCAGCCGGTGCCCGATTCACCAACTCCCTCATCCGAGCCATGAACGGTGAGAGCGGTGTCATCGAGCCCACTTTCGTCAAGTCCCCCTTGTACGAGTCCGAGGGTGTCGAGTACTTCTCCTCCAACGTCGAGCTCGGTACCGAGGGTGTCAAGAAGATCAACCCCGTCGGCGAGCTTTCCTCCGAGGAGCAGGAGTTGCTCAAGGCTTGTCTCCCTGAGTGAGTATTGGGTCCCCAGAGCACGACGTTACACAGCTTGTTGCGTGTTGGCCGTACACAGATAGCTGACATGTGGTTACCATAGCCTCGCCAAGAACATCAAGAAGGGTGTGGACTTTGTCAAGGCTTAGAGGGTTGAGCAGTAGTATTGGTAATTCTTGGGAGATGAATGAATGCAAGGCGTAAAGTCAAAGCATGGCGGATATCGCCTCCTGAATGCGGGCGCACAAAGTCGTTGAGGATGGTCATCGTAAAGATGGATAGTGACAGACGGGGAAGAATTGTCATATGGACCGAAAAATCCATAGTCCGCCCTGCCACTTGCACCCGAGTCAGGTGGCCTCGCGCGGAGATACAGTGCGCGTTGTTTCCTTTCCGATGTGCGGTGTGCAACGCGACTTTCGATGTCTGCACCGGAGACGGCCATGATCTGGTTTGACATGGTGTCTGAACAGCCATGGAATCAAAACTTCCAGCGTGAATGAGACGCATGTCCGGTTTCACAGCTTTGAGGGGCAGCCAGAACCTGTGCTGGAGTGGATCAGTTACGCGATGTGAGAGTAGCACGAGGAGACTATACAAGCATACATGTCCCCCACGCTCATAAACCAAGGTGGCGTTTTCGGGTCGAATTGGATGAGTGGAAAACAATTCACCCTGAGGAAGAGAGGATGGGGGGGATGGCGGACGCGAGTCGTTTTTTTTGCAAAAATGTTCAGGGTTGAAAAGGGAGAGGAACAAGGGGCGCGTCTGTTTTGGTTGTTGTGCATTATTCATTGTTTGTTGATTCTTGTCACTCCGTGAGAACGACGAGTTGATTTGCGTCTCGTCCGAAAGGGATAGGTTGCTTTCATGCTGTGCTGCTGTTGACGTTCGTTGCAGGCTGTGGACCGTGACCCTTTGTGTGTGGTCGGACTTTCAATCAATCCTTTTTCATTCCCACTTTGTCGTGCCACGACGTTATAAAAGCATTGACTTGATCTTTTATCGATCCGAATCAGACATTCAAACGATCGTTACAACCAAATCATTCAACTTTCATCACACCCACGTTCGCAACACCCCGACCGCACTTTAGCAACAACAGACAGACAAACAAACAACCTGCCTCAAATCACAATGTACACCCTCACGCTCACCTCTGCAGCCCTCGCCGCCCTCTCCCTCACCCAAGCTATCAGGGTGACTTCACCCGACCAGAACACGGTCTGGCAGGCCGGAAACAGTCAGACAGTCTCGTGGGAGGCAGTCAGTACCGACACCACTAGCTTCGCGATCCAGTTGGTCAACCAGGTGAGTGCGAGTGCGAGTGCGAGTGGGGGTGGACGTGTGTATGAGGCGTGGTGTTGCGTAGTCTCGTTGTGGGGGTTTCGGTTTCGAACAAGTGTTCAGAGTATCAATCGTGAAGTGGTGGCGAGGGGTCAAATCAGCGGATATGAATGGTGGGAAACGGGACGTCGTTGGCGAACCGTCGACGTAGCTGTTCGCACGGACCGCGACACATATTTGTTGATCCACCAACATCTTGCCTCTTTACGAAATCCCCTGCTTTGGCTATCATGTCTACTCCAGTCAGTCTCACTCGAACATCGCTGACGCTCTGCTCCCGCTCGTTCCCCCTGTCAGGCCGGCTTCCTCCAAAACTCCCCAGTGACCCTGATCGCTAACCAGTCCACCGGTGAGGCCAACATCGTCAACTCTGCCACTGTCTCTTTCCCCTCTGGCAACTTCCCCGAGGGCACCGCATTCCAGATCAACCTCGTCTCCTCATCGACCAGCCAGAACTCTGCGATCTACGCCCAATCTCAGCAATTCAACATCACCTCGGGTGGTAGCTCTTCCTCGTCCTCTTCCTCGTCCTCCTCTTCTTCCTCTTCTAGCTCGTCCACTTCGACTGGTGCCGTCCCCACTACCATGACTCAGAGCGGTGCTTCAAGCGCGGTGGCCACCGTCACTTCTACCGACGGTAGCGCTTCTTCTACAGCTGCCAACATCCCCAATGCCGTAAGTACATGCCACTCGGGAAGGTCGTTACTCGGAACAAAGCTGATTTCCGTCGTCTTGTCTTTTGGCAGAGCTCCACATCCGCTGCTTCATCAGGTGAACTGGTCTCCAGACCCGCCGGAATTGCTGGTCTTCTCCTCGGTGCTGTCAGTCTGATCACCCTCTTCGCGTAAAACAGCGAGTTCGCATCTTCAAGTGTTTTCCTGGCGTGGCGTGGCGTAGACGATCAACTCATATGGACAATGGACACGACACGATCTTGTTCGACCTTGCTCGGCCCACCTACGTGCTATATTACGTTGGCGTAGTGTTTCGTTTTCGGTATTTATTTACTCTTAGTCATTGCGGATGAATTAAATGGACATTCATAATTGGCCATATCAGTTTGCTTGACGAGCGCCGATACGTCCTGATGTCAATGAGCATTTGACAGCTCATGATAGTTGTTATGCTATGATTCGTCAAGACCGTGCCGTTCCGCAAGCTGGGCTCATACATCAGACGTCTCACAACGTCGCATTTAAATCTGGTGTGAGAAAGACCATCATAGGTCTCGTATCTTTTGTGATGGCTCTCATCCTTGTCATCGTCGGATCGAATGACCGGTGGGTTTCTTGTAGAGGTGAATCCGAACGGGAATCGACGACATTGCTCTTGGGCATCCCCTGCTTATATCGTATTCGACAAACAACAAGACCACTCATTGCTTCGCTGTCGCTATAAAGCACTGGATCGCAACCTCCATCGTATGGAAATAGCAGCGTCATCGTACGCACTGCAGATTCAGTTTCAGCCGTATTTGTGGGTAGGAGTTCACGTCAAATAACTCACCGCTGACAGCGAGAGGTGTGAGTTGGCGCCAAAGATCGCCAATATCGGACATTATTCTGGTGGTCATCGGAGGTAAACACCGAGTCATTTTGACGGGTGTCTCAACCACGTTCCGCCATTCTCATATTCTGGAGTGCTGGACCTTTCGGGGATATAGATAACACCGATTGATCCCGTCACAACGGGTCCACCGTACGCTCACCGTAACGTTCACCCTACTCTGTGCTCACCGTAGCATGCCACTTACACCCAAATATCTTTGATTGCGCACAACCTCTTCCTCTCCTCTCCTCTCCTCATCCATCAACAACCCACCCAAAAAGTACCGTTCAAGATGGCCAAGTCAAAGAACCACACAGCCCACAACCAGAACAAGAAGGGTGCGTCGGTCGTCAACTCCCTCTTTTATCCCGGTGCAAAACCGATCAAAATTCGTTGGGGGGATGGCATTTTGATGTCAAACAATGATGGGATGATCAAAAGGGACCGAGTTTTGCTGATACCTTTTGGTGTGAATAGCCCACAAGAACGGGATCACGAGAACGAAGACCAACAAGTACCACTCCATGAAGGGTGTTGACCCCAAGGTTAGTTTTGGGATATGCCGAGACGGGATGAGACGAAATGAAGGAAGAGTTTTGGCAGTCGGGCGGGGAAGGGATGAGGGGTCAGACGATGACATGGAGGATGTAGGGATACGAAGGGAACTGCGGGGAGAGTTTAGAGCTGGTCAAGGGATTGGAAGGCTATCTTGAGGTATCGGAACAAGGACAGGCAAGGAGGGAAGAATTCGTCGAGGAAGGATATCACCAGCCTGGGTGGACAGGGCCAGGTGGCACCGTGGCAGGCGATGTGGATGAGCGGTTTTGTGCTGGTCCCTCAGTGTGACCTGTCCGCCAACTTCTGTTGTAATGGATGTGTCTCATTCGACTGGAGGGTTGAGAGTTGGGAATAGCGACATCTCAGAACGGGCGGAGGGATCGCGTATGCCCATTTGGGGAATGGATCGACGGATTGACGCACGGGGAATGGATTGACGAATAGCCCTCGGTCGGAACATATGCTGATTCTTCTCACACTCCACGCTAGTTCCGACGAAACGCCCGATTCGCTGCTCAAGGTTCCATCAAGGCCAACCGAGCTGCCAAAGCCTCCGAATAGAAGGTTGGATGTCTAGGCAGGAGGTTGATTCAGGTGGAGAGCGTTAAGTGAGGATCGTAGAGGGGAGATTATGTATCACCTTGAACAGCATGCTTTGGCGAGGCGCGGTCATGGGCAACAGACGACTTTGAGGAAACTGGAATGTCGAAAACGGGGTCAAGACTCGACGATTGAGATCGATCGACCGCTCACAGTAATTCTGGCGATACAGAGTTGACGGTGTTGATGGATCGGACAGGGGGATCTCCCCTGGCATTGCCGTTGAATGGCCTTCATCCCCACACTCGACTTGCGGCCACAAGAATACACGTTGCGTCCACACCGGATGTCGTCGCGAGGCTGGCCGGAAGAAACACGTTTGCTGAAGAGATATTGTCTGGTGGTTTGCCTGTCGTCGTCCATCGTGCCGATCTTACTGACGAAGCCAAAAGTCACTCATCTGTTCCATGCCTTGAATTGTCGCTGAGCACGACATGAGAACGACACACACACACACAAGTCCGACGAAACGACTGGACCTGAGTGCGCCTCACCGTTGTGCTGAAACCACAACCTTCTTGTTCCCGTCCACTGCTCGGCGATTCCGATTTGACCATGTCTCTAATTACGTAGTGGCATAGCAAGCTACATCTCATCATACTAACTGCTATACCGCCTTGTCCTCTTCCGCGCCCATCAAACCACCCAGCTTACTTCTCACTCTCACAAAACTCCTATAATACCTACCCCACTCTTCGCCCCTTCCCACATCCTCCGTCTCCTTCTTCTCCATCCCGCTCTCGAGTCCACTGAGAGTCATAGCTCTCTCAAAGCATTCCGCCGCAACTTCCAATTGCTGTACTTGGTGTTCTTTCTCTGAGGCAGGACCGGAACCTAGTGTCTTGGGCAAGAACCGTTCGAGGAAGATGCCCCGGGTGTAGGATGATTCGGCGCCTGTTAAGAGCGCGTCGCGACGGAGCAGTCTCGCTGGCGCTGCTAGGGGATTTGATCGGGGAGTAGTGTATTCCCGAGGCAGATTTTGCAGTGCAGAAATGATCTTTTCCGAATCCAATTGCGATTGATTGACCAGTTCTATAGGTGTCTGTTTGCCCTTCGAATTGAGAGCATGCAGCACTGAAGCATGATGGAGTTGAAGCAGAGAAGCTCTTTGTCGTAGCCATGTCTGATGGAGAATGGCAGGAGCATTGAGTGGCGTGGGAGTAACGAGATGTCCAGAAGGTATATATGCCAATGCAAGGGATTGAAGAGAGGATGCCGTTGACAAAGACGATGTCGTGGCGAGATGTGCAGAAGCAGAGATGAGGAGGGAGATGGTAGCACGTAAGAGCGGCGGAGGTAAGATAAGTGGTGTGTCTTGCTCATGAATAACGCTCGGAGCTGGCGGTGAAGTCGCCTTCGATCGGCCAAACCATCCTCTAGCCTCGTCCTTAACCTCCTCGATCACTTTTGACACGCCATGCTCCACTTCGGTCCTCACGCCAGCTCTCTCCAATCCCCATCTCCACCATCGCAGGGCCTCTGCTCCTGCACCAGATCGTGCAGACAGGTCTCCCACTTTCCCCGCCAATCTCATCACTCTAGCCTTCCCACCTGCTCCTGCTCCTTCGTCCTCCCCTTGGCCATGGTACACTGAGCTCAGGACCTGCTCGTAAAGATCTTTAGCATGAACGAGGGAATCGGGGGTATTGATCCGTTCGAGCACTCCAGCTTTGAGCAATAAGAGATCGAGTACGGCCGGATCGCCTTGAGGTACGCTTGTTGGTGTATTCGCGGGATCAGGTGGTCCGTTCGTTCTCAAAGCTGACAATGTCGGAGGGAACACTAGACCCTTCTTTCGAGCTTCTCTGATGGCCAGATCGATGTATTCGTCGGCCAATTCATATCCTCTATCCACCACTTGACGACCACCACCTCCACCATCGGTCTGGGACGCACCGATCATCCCTCTCGCTGCAACGAAATCAGGATGGAAGGCCGATGTCGTTCCTTTCCCAATAGACCCTGAGCCCCCAGCTCCCCATTCTTGACAGATCCAAGCACCTCTTAACGCATGCCGGGCTTTCTGACCCAATCGAGGATCTGTACCTGCCTTAGGTCCCCCTGTCCAGCCTTGGTTCTCAGAAGCCCAACACCACTCGTCTGAATCTTCCCGAGACGGAGCAGCCAAGCAGACATGTTCGACGTATAGATGGAGACCCTCAAAGGTTGCTAGTGAGACACCACCAACGGCGAGGAGGGAGTAGAGGATATATCGGACGATTCGGGACAGATACGAGACAGCGTAGATTGCAGAGTTGGAATAGTCGGAATCGGGATCGTGGTGATAGCCAGGTGGAGGAGCGCCGGCTGTATGACGAGAACTGATCTGAGATGCGTGACGAATCGGAATCGAAAGACCGTCTCGCGATCCGTGAAGGAGAGCAAGTGGCGTGGAAGTGGTGGGTAAGCGGGAGGCAACCAGTGATCGAGAGAACGGGGCGGGTGTCCGGCGCAGAAGCGGACTGAAGAGTACTGTCTCAGTGACTAGCTTGAAGAACACCGTGTTGCACTCACGGTAGAAATCTTGGAGGTCTCATGTCTGGCGACCCCTTCCGCTGTCCGCTTGATCAACCAGCAACAATAATGAGCAAAGAGTCGAACAACTTGTCTTCCGAACACAGTCCTCCACTCTGCCGCCGATTCAATTACGTAAACGATGGGTCTTATTTCGTCAACTACCCTCTGCGAGAAATGGCAGTCAGTCGACCAAGGGTCGTGTCGACAGCATGGGAGAAACACCAGTGACCACTTTGGTATCCTCCCGTGCTTCTCTGCTTTCCAAGTCGTATATATACTTTGAATAGCCTGAGAGATGGACGAGAAATCCATGGAGAAGTGATGGAACGACGGTGAGGAAGGGAGAAAAGGTGGTGAAGAGAGGAGTGCCACAGTTGGGCAACTGTCCTGTTCAGAGACGGATGATGTTCAGTTGAGTGGCTGATTCAGGAGAAACCAAGGTACATTTTCTCGTCTCCGACAGGGAGGGATATCAAGGATAAGAGGAAAAGCTGGGTGAAAGGACCGCCAGAAACACGCACCGCGAGACCGTATTAAGACTGTAACTTACAGTCATCTCGCATAAGTGTTCGCCACTTTGATTTTGAGCGTCGTACACCCTCAGATCTCAAACGTCATGCGCTGCACTCGCTGTCACATACATCATGCAATATTGAAGCTATGCATCTCATTTCTTCAGGACACCTCAACAACATGCCAGGCAAGGTATATACGGCGGCAGAAAGGGCGCAGATGGCTGGAGAAGCAGCTGTATTGGGCAAGCGCGGCATTTCAGCTGTCGCAAGGATTCACGGATGTTGTCACGATGGTCAATGTGGCCTCAGTCAATGAGCCCTATCACACAACGAGACAGTACGATATGAGGAAACGATGATAACGAGGATGACGAGGATAACGAGGGTAACGAGGATAACGAGGATAACGAGGATAGCGAGTATAGCGGGGAACTTGACACGGATATCTAGAAGGGCTTGTAGCAGTTCTAGATAGACTGAGGTACCACAGTGATATCGTTGAACGATGAGCAAGGTACTAGGTATGACTTTCAATCGAGAAATCGCTAGAGAAAGACTAGAACAACGAGAACTAAGACCATGTATATATATATCTCCACTGATCCATCCGCCAGGATGCGTAGAACATCGATCAACTTCCTCCTGTTTCTAACATTCACCTGCAGCCCCCTTTAGCTCGGTCTTCGGCGAGTATATCGAGTTGTGCTCGAAGATATCGAAGAAGTCGAAGATATCAAGAGGGTTTACGTAATCATGGCTTATTCGTGGTCGTGGCGGAATGGCCGTCATGACAACTAGGATTTTGCTTTGTTAATCACCCCCCCTCCTCTCCTGATCTGAATGCCACCAAGAATTGCTGGAGTTGGCTCAAAAGAAGGCTTTCATTACTCCCAAGTCATCCCTATACCCTCCCTGCTATGAAGGAAGCAGCCAGACAATTGTGGAAGGAGATGCCCCAGGAAATTATCGACAGGACAATAGCCAGTATGGGAGCAAGAGTGGATGCTGTGATAGAGGCCAGGGGAAGCGTTACTAAATTTTGATCTCCAGATCTGATACTCGGTGAGTACCTTGTCCACATGTATGGCAAGGCTCATGCCAATTTATAGGACTGTAACTTAATGTATGCATGCATAATGTCGATTTGTAGTTGATGAACGAGCGCGGATGATTTGAGAAAATATCAAAGTGGCGAACACTTATGCGAGATGACTGTAACTTACGCTGTGCACCGAAGAAAAGTCGCGCACGGACCGACAACTGAAAGTGACCAGCGGTACCTTGGTACAAATGAATGTACCTATATACTTGCACGATCCTTTCTCCACCTATTGATCAATTGCCTTTATCTCATGTTTCTCATGATATCTCTTTCTCACTCACAGTAACGAACCTGCTACACTCGAATGAGATTGTAAAGTGAGTAATGTCTGCTCTCTTGGCTTTGTGTACTTCGGCACGTTCCTGTCTGCGCATCGATGCCCAGTTTCTCAAAGAATTCTCCCCTTTGATCTCGCTTTCTTTCGTTCTACGCTTGCCTTCTTCACTCTCTGCTTAATTTGTGTTGCCTCTCGTCTGAGCCATCATAGCTGTCCCACTACACTTGTCTCAGTTCCACATTCAACGCAGTCTACATACCACTTCGTGTCTTCGTCTTGGAATCTTTGCGTATCATTTGCCACCCACAATGGTCCCTTGAGTCCTCCAAAGCGTGCTAGATATCGTCTGCAATTTGGGATGGATTTCATTTCCCCTTGTCAATGATCTCGCCCAAGGCGATAATGGATTGGGAACTCTGTACGAGTGACCATCGCACAACCTCTATCATGGCATGTCGCGAGGGTACAGCCCTGTGACTTTTCGTCATGTATATATCTGTTCGTCACTCTTTTCCCACGCTTTTGACTGTTTTCCGATGTATATTCGTAGGGTGATGAGAAACTTGTCCAAACGACACATTTCACTCTTCCCGCTGCCCTTCATTGCAGGTGGACAAGATTCCTTCCGATGATCTCGTGTCTGTTTGTTCAGGTCGAGACACTAAGCACTGATGCGACATTACGCTGGATTCTAGTTGCGCGATCGCCATCATGAGCGATGACAGACGAGCCGCCAAGCGGGCGGCGATAAAAAACAAGCTGGAAACGGCAGGACTGCTCGGAGACGAGGCTATCGATCAGGAGCGTAAAGCAGGAGAACAACGTCCTCTCAAACCAGTCGCTCATTCGACTCAACTGGCCTACGATACGCTTCTCTTGGAACTTGAAGTTTGGTGCGAGGATCGATACCCGGAAAGGTTCCAGTCATATATGGCTCTGGACGGAGAGCGACTGAGTACAAGTGAGCACCAGAAAGGCTCTTACTAGAGGAAGAGACATTAACCGGGTGGCTTAGAGGATCTGTGCATGTTTCTACGAATGAAGACCTTAGCCTCGTCTAAGAAAGGTAAAGGCGATAGGAAACAACTGCACGTAGAGTCAGTAAAAAGTACAGCGTCTCGTCTAGTAACGGCGGTGGGTACGAGACTTGCGGATATCACAAGGGCTATACTGACCATATATGTAGTATGGCAGAGCCACGGCTCACAGCTACGATACCAAGGAGCTGAAGACGATCGAGAGCGTGAGAACACCAGAGCTCAAGAGCAGTTTGTTCCCACTAACAGCAACGAGCAGTTCATACAGGGTCCGCTGTGTACGGAAGTAGGCCTTGATAGTGTTCCTCGAGCATGGAGCTCGGTACGACTGCATGATCATGAAGATATGCCAGAAGCTAAACGACCCCGAATGAGTGATGGTAAGTGCATGGGCCTATGTGTCACTGCAGCGAGCTCATGGTAAACTGAACAGAAAGTAAGCTTCACAAGTTCAGCCTGGCCGGGGCGACAAAGCCTCTTTTGGAGGACAGGTTGCAGGCTCTAGGACTGGGGACGTCTGGCGGCAAAGCCGATTACCAAAAGCGCCTGCTAAAAGCGGTGAGTGTATCGGCGAATCTGTTTCAACAGAGTCGTTCTTACAAGTGTGTAGCTCGAGTATAATTTCCCGCGAGGCAAAGCATACGAAGCTATGGCTAGAGAGAAACTGGTCAGAGAATGCGAGGAGAGGATGATTGCTTGGGGGGGACAAATCAAGGCGAAGATGCGGGATTCAGAAGAGCTCAAGCGACGTCTGAAGCTGTTTGTGAGTCCAAACAGCACACTTCTGCTGCATGAGGACCCTTGAATTGATAGTATGGCAGGACGATAATTATGAGCGCATCAAGAGGGGTGAGGCGGTCTCAGGTGTTGGGTCGAGAGCATTAGCTGGCATCAAACAAGGTTGATGATGGATACAAGAATTCATGAATGAAGGGACTTTTGACTCGAATAGGTTTTTTTCTTACTATGTTGAGATCAATGTTTTTAGGTTTTCCTGCGTCGATTCTCCTAATTGACAATATGTAGTACATGTAAGCCGAACGGTCTCATGTTTGAAGAACGCCCGTACACTGCACATATCGTAGAAGACCCAAAAATGACAATGACGAGCAACACAGAACTGGCTTCTGTACTACATGTTCGCCGCTGCGAGGTACTGTCCCAATCGCGGGTGGAATTGTCATCGCGGGTGGGATTGTCGGGGAAAGTCCCCAAGCGATCTCCCGATACTGCAACAAGCGTTTTCGAGTCGTGTCAAATGCCAATAATTGTCTCCATTAACATCTTTTCTGGCACCCCATCGGATCACACAATCGTCACGGAGTGTCATTCGTGTCATGATGTGACTCGAGGCCGTAAAGATTAGATGTTGAAGAGCTCATCTGCGTGAGAGGTTCACGTTGTCCACACGATTTGCAGGAAGTAGAGAGTGATCAGCAGATCGATAGGCAGCTAGTAACACTGACGGCAACACAACCTTCTCCAGGAAACTTACCAATTATCTGATAACAGAACAATCGGGCAGGTCCTAACTTAGGCGCTACATCTAAATAGAACTCATCAGACAATAATTTTCAGGCGTTTCAAGAGAACCGTGGGAAACTGGAAAGGTAGAATTAACTTAAAAGGGAGCACCGGAACAAGTGGCGATCCGCCACGTTCCCGCGACGCGCGTCAGCATCACAAAAGGGTGTGGCACTTCCCCAACTGTGGCACTCCTCTCTTCACCACCTTTTCTCCCTTCCTCACCGTCGTTCCATCACTTCTCCATGGATTTCTCGTCCATCTCTCAGGCTATTCAAAGTATATATTCGACTTGGAAAGCAGAGAAGCACGGGAGGATACCAAAGTGGTTACTGGGGTGGCCTCAAGCAATTATAACAGCTTCTCTTGTTAACTAGAGATCCACTGCTTCGGCGCGTGGGTTCGAATCCCACTCCTCTCACTTTTTGTTCTTCCCCCTGGTCGTACGGATTTTTGTCGGTGAGCCAAAAAAGATGGAATAAGGAACGACGTCATCAGTCTTTGTTATGAAAATGCTGAAGACGACATTCCGTCTTTTGCTGAACACTGCAACGTTTTGACACCAAAGCCAGCCAAATATTATCAGCCAAGTCACGTCTACAAAGTTCATCGAATTCTGCCCAGCACTACTGCAGACTATTCCAGCATGACGACCGTACCACCTCCACCATCCGCCCCCCTGTTCTTCTCATACTCTCCTCGAAACCAGGTGATCCTCCACTCATCCCTCCAACTTGCCCAAATCACATCGATGATCGTACCCCCAGTCTACCTCGTCTCAACACTCATCGCTCGACGAAGACCTTTCTCAGTCAGAGGTCTCATGGGGTCCAGTATGGCTTCCACGTTCTTCGGCGGTGTGCTCGGGGGAGGTTTGGCTTGGGGAAAGATGAGAGGCGAAGGAGATCTGGCGGTTCTTGGTAGAGTTGAGAAGCTGGTAAGTTCTACAGTGGATCCGAGATATTCCAGTCTCAATCTTCCAGCAAGCCGTCTCGCGATCTTCATCAGCCAGTGTAGCTCATTCCCACTCTTTCAGGGCCACGACGCTACTCAGGTGAGAAGGAACGACTATTCCCTCATCTCAGCGGCATTATCGGGACTCATCGTGCCCGCGATCTTCCTGAGAAGGGC
Source organism: Kwoniella newhampshirensis (assembly GCF_039105145.1). NCBI lineage: Eukaryota > Fungi > Basidiomycota > Tremellomycetes > Tremellales > Cryptococcaceae > Kwoniella > Kwoniella newhampshirensis. The sequence continues at coordinate 965,312 of NC_089963.1, forward strand.
ACCATTACCCAGTCTTGTTTTGGGAGGAGCAAGTATCGGTTTAGGAGCAGGAGTGTGGACACATCTGGCGCAGACTATAACAGGGGGAAATAACGTTGGTAGGAAGGATGTGGTTGGTTGTCGTCTGGATGCTATCGACTGGCGCGGCTTGTGGCTGATGGTGGACCCGGTTCAGGCTCCCGAAGTGCCGGTGATTGGTGGGACGGATAAGCGATTATGAACGAGATGTATAACATGAGGACGTGGGAAGGAAGTAGTCAGGTACAAGACCAGTCGATGGGGTGATGCACTCGATGTTTCACGCTACACGAGGCGTCGGGAAACACAACAGAAGATGATTCGCCGGCAGCGGGCGGTCCTCACCCCTACACTCCCGACTTACGACCTCTCGTGGCTAGTTGCTCAGGAGGTGGTCGAGGCTTACCTCGATTGCAAGAGGCTGACCTGATGGTATCGTATCTGTCCGAACCGGGCAGTCCATGCTTCCTTCTTCGATCCGACTCCTCACCTTTCAGGAACAGATATACTCGTTCACACAAGCACGCGCACATCTTTCATCATGCTGACACCATCTAGTCGATATACTCAGTAGTGTAGGAGAGGAGACAAGAGCGAAACTGCATCTGACGAGTGCTGTGCTGTGTTATGGGACAAGCGGGGGTCCGCGCGAGAGGATGATGATTATGAAACGCTTGCAAAAGTGTGAATAGTTCTCGTCTCTTCTCTTTCTCTCTTCCTTTTCGCCCACTATCTGCGCATATGAAATCACCTTGTACGATTCATCGATCATCCTCGTACCGACCCTCCCCGTGACTCACCCACACCCACATCATCACGTCCATCCCAGTCACGACCGTCCACCACTCGTCGTCATACCACTCACAAATCGCAACAAGCTTCTCAAATCACCCCCACGATCCATACCCATGGCAGTCCCGTACAACCTGTGGGGGACCAATGCGCTCATATATCCCACACCGACCACGAGAGGAGGACAGCTGTGGGCGGTCCCTCAGATGTTGCCCAGTTCAAAGTGAGTGCAGGATGAGGTGACCCCCGCGAGTTTTGTTGAGAAGCTGACGCGAAAACTGCCCGATCTGTCACCGCCTTGACCCGTTTGATCGTCACACCCCTATTCACGTTTGACTCCCGAACTCCAAAACCCCTCGACCCTGTCGTTCTTATTTGTGACCATCGGCTTATTGTATGCGCAACCGTAACACTTCCTCACACTCCCGTCTCTCCATTTTCACAGTCCATTCATTGCCAACCCCGAAGGAGCAATTCGCGACATGGCTGAGCACGACACCAATGGCGACAGTGATCTCGGACCTGACGACACTCACTTAAATTGGTACGAAACCTGGGCGAAAGACGAGGAAAGCAGGAAGATTATAATGGATGTCATAAAGGCTCGACTCGAACTCCAATGGCCGTACAACTACAAAGCGCTTCTTCTCCTTGCGAAGATGCCTGATAGCGAGATTGTAAATCTTCACGAGAAGCTGGGGAAATTGGCCGATTCCCCCGACTCGGTAAAGGGTGCAAAGTATCTGAAAGAGCTGGCGAAACCATTGCTCGAGAAAGCGAAAGCGGAGATCGCCAAGAAGGAAGAGGAAGAAGGCAAGAAGAAACAGGAAGCTATCATGGCCATGTGGGGTGGACTCTGGGCGAACAACAATTTCGCACCTTCAGCTTTGCAAGTGGGAGGATATTTGGGATGGCCGTATCCTTATACTATGCCACCTGGTACAGTAGCACATTTGGGTGGGTGGAATGGAAAACCGCCAGACGGCTGGAATCCGTGGGTACTCGTACCAGGTTGTCCGATCGGCCAGCATTTCCCGTCCATCTACTACGGCTGGCCGCGGGCCTAAGTACGCTTTTTGGCTGTAGGGATGACTCGCTGACTCTGTCCAGTCTAGGACACCTATAACCGCTCTTCCCCAGGTCTATCCCTTCTCGAGAACTGGATACTATGGACTGCAATCCGACCCGAGAAATACATGGCCCGATGTCTCTTCTCCTCCGCAAGGATGGTGGGTGCATGTGGGTACCTGTCCTCATGTGTAAGTGGTCTTGACGGTCCGTTGAGGATAGTATTACCGACGCGAACGAGGGAGTCAATAGTTGATCGCTTCTATCCATCGCATTCGGTGGACACCGTTATTTCATGCATTACACTCACCGAACACATCGTCTCACATCACTTCGGATTACCCACGCTCATGTCGCTTTCATCTGGTACGCTTCTCGAAACAAACACACCATCTCGGGTCTTTCAGTGTCACCTCCAACTCGATCAGTAAATCGGTCAATATTGGCTTGACAGAGATTTTCGCCAAAGCGGACAACGATCTCACAACAAGGGGTTGGTGAGAGAGGGGATATGAGATGGTCCTTCTCGATCGGTTTTGTGCTGCCTATATATTCCCCTTTGTATAGTATGAAGAATAGTGAGAGGTCCGATCGTATCATGCATACGTTGTAGATTGCAATCTACCCCCTCGGAGCAGATCGGTGCGAAGGGGAAGAACATGGGGTGGACCACCTCCACCGACACGAAAATTGACTTTTTCGGCGGTGGTGACACGTCGACGAGAGTGAGAAAGATGACGCATGACAGAGAGTCTGTACATTATTGACGAATCGTTCAGCGACCATTGACTTGCAACTAAGTACTCAAGAGGTACCCAACTCATCTTCGACACGACATCGTCACTCAAGTGCTCAACGGCCCGGTGCTGACTCCCTATCCTTTGTCTTCTCGATTATGCGTCCTTCAAGCTCCAAAATCGCACTGATCAGCTTAAGTCTGGCGGCGACGACATCAGCGTCAAGTCTCGATGGGTTCAGATTAGGTCTGAAACCAGATAGCAAAGTCGCAAGGAACGTGTTGGAAGGTAAAGCAGAGGGATATTGTAGTGTGAGTGAATGGTCGACCATCCAGCAGTGGAGAAGAGGTTCGGAGATGTGCTGATTCATCGCTCGATCTATATTTGTTTTTCGCAATGCTTCGTCCTCGTCCTCCGACCTGTCTCTCTCCAATGACATTGACCTTTCCCCTCCACGCACATAGCCCTCTGGACCAATCGAATCTACCCACTGTCTTTACGAGACCGTCGAATCTCTCAACGCACAACTCTTCCCCGCGCTGCACGAGCTGGTCACCTATCCCTTTTTCCGCCATTACAAGGTGGATCTGTATAAAGAATGTCCTTTCTGGTACGAGAACGGGTTTTGTATGAATCGAAATTGTGGAGTAGAAGCGGCTGATGAGGTGAGTCCGGTCGCGAAGTTGCAGGGGCACACAATGGGTCCAAGTCTCACAGAATTTGCTCTGACGATATGTCTCTATCACAGGATGAAATACCGGAGAAGTGGAGAGCAGCAGCGTTGTCAGCTGTGAAGGTGTCATCTGCGGATGTGAGTTTCGCCTTACGTTGCCGCCGTCATGCGCTGCGCTGATCCACGTACCGAACTACTCAGGGCGAAGGTGTGTCGAGCTGTTATTTCAAGGAGCAGGACTTTTGCTATGTGGAAGACGATGCCGACCAAAGTGAGCCGAGACTACCACACCTAGACTTGTCTTGTCTTGCTGACACCCCTCTCAGACGGACAATACGTCGATCTTACTCTCAACCCCGAGCGATTCACAGGTTACGCCGGTGATTCCGCGCACAATGTCTGGAGAGCCATATACGAAGAGAACTGCTTCGGACTTTCAGAGGCGTCCTTATCCGAAATGTCAAAAGCGGGCACTTCACCGAAGAGCAAGGGAGAGATAGCGTCAGCTGTTGTCGGTGCAGGGGGGATCAGCAAGCCTAGTAGTACTGCTTCTACCCCTCAGGATTCCGGTTGGGGTTTCTCCAAGTTGAGTGAAGGATGGGGAACAGAGATGGTGAAGGCGCCCACGGGAGGTGAAGGCGGGATGTGTGAGGAGAAGAAGGTGTATTACCGGGTGATATCAGGTAAGCTGTTGTATCTGCACCATACTTCAGCTTCAATATGGCTTCTCATTAGATCGCTGATCTTTTCCTATCCTCAGGACTCCACGCTTCTATATCAATACACATATGCCACGAATATCTTGATCAAGCTACTGGAGAATGGTCTCCTAACCTCGAATGCTTCATCTCGCGTCTCGCCACCCACCCCGAACGTCTCTCAAACGTCTATTTCAATGCTGTACTCCTACTGCGAGCAGTCGCTAGAGCCGCCCCCTACCTTGAAGCTTACGATATTAGTACTTCGCCAGTGGGCATGGAGAAGGAAAGCGATGTGTTGACCCGAAAGAAGTTCGGCGAGGTCTTGAAGCTCGCGGGAGGAGAAGAGATGGGTAAAGGATTCGACGAAGGCGATTTCTTTGCGGGTCCAGATGCAGTGGTAAATCTAACGCATCCCTGTTTCTTTCTTCTTTCTTTGAGTCTCTCGCTAATCATGTGCCGCTTGCAGATCCTGAAAGAACAATTCAAGACGCACTTCAGGAACGTTTCGCGCATCATGGACTGTGTCGGCTGTGACAAATGTCGACTCTGGGGCAAGCTTCAGGTTTCTGGTATCGGGACGGCTCTCAAGATCCTTTTCGAGCTCGATGACAAGGCGTTGGAGTAGGTCCAACTTCAGTCTCATCGTCGTATCATCGGATCGCTCATTGCTGTCTTCTTTATGCAGCCCCAAAGTCAATCCTGATCTTTTACAACGATCCGAAGTCGTGGCACTCATCAACACCCTTCATCGGATTAGCGAGTCTCTAGCTGCCGTAGAGGAGTTCCGGAAGATATACGCCTCCACGCAGATAGAGGAAGAAGAGAAGCGAAAGGATAGAATCAACAAGGTACGTCGAGCGTTTTTTCCAGTCATATCATCGTCGCACCGATTATGCGATGCGTGCTCAATAGCTGACTCCCATTTCGTGAATATATAGATAAAGATAAGGGGTGATAACAGTACCAGTACAATGACAGCGACAACGGCGAGTCTGAGCGTTGTGATTTCCGCACTAGAGGGATTGAGAAGAAGCTGTAGAGGTTGTTTAGAGTATATGGCGAGTGGTAGATTTGCTCAAGTCCTGAAGAGCTGGATAGGAATGGGCGATGGCAGGGTAGAATTGTAAGACCGCTCACTGGCATGTATGCATGGTTCGTATCATTTGTACGTTGGACTCTGCCGAACGTCACTGGCACTCTTACTTCACATCGTGCGTGTCGTGAAGATTTCAAGGTTTCTGGGCCGATGTGAAGAAGATGGATGAGAAGAGAACGGAATCAAATTGCTCGCACGACTGTTCTGGTGGAGGGCAAGTTATTTCATGATTTTGTTGTTGTGAATGAATGTCGCGTTCTCATCTACTATCTAAAGCCTTGTGTATATGTCGGAGACCCTTGTCGACTGGTGTAATGACACTCTGATGCTCCAGCTACGATGTCAAGGATCCTCCCCTCCTCGCCCTTTCGCTCCATTCGCTCTCGACCGCATTCTCCCATCTTGCCCAGCTCATCGAATCGGCCATCTCGAGATCCCCCTCTCCGACAGACTTTGATCTCTCGTTCTCCCCTCGTCTTCTCATTATGTGTAGCACTATTATTCCTCGTCTCCCTCTTCTCAAATCCTGACCCGACCCAGCGGACGTTTCAATTCCCCTCTCTTCTCCCTTCTTCACCGATATCACCCCACGTTTCCGACCCATCCCTGTCATCTCTCATCAATACCACTTATGCCTCCTTCCTTTCCTCATGTCCCAATCACGAACCGGTGCATCTCGACCCTTCTCTCACACACTCACAGAAAAAGAGGTATAATTCTCTCCGATCTCCTGACAGAGGCCGATATATGTTCGTCACGAATACTCGACAAATAGCAGACTCCTTACCCGACTTACTCAACGCCCTCATCGTGCTCACGAAATATCTGTCCCCTAACAAGATATATCTCTCAATACTCGAAGGTCCATCTTCAGATTGTACATCCTCGATCATCACCTCTGTGCTCGTACCCACTCTGCGCTCACTAGGCATCCCATCTTCCCAACTCAGGATAAACACCGACGAACCAAAGATCGATTGGAGCGACCACAATCGGATAGAAAAGATCGCCGACCTTCGAAATCGGGCCCTATCTCCTCTATGGGATAAAGACGGAGGATGGGGAAGAGATACGGAAGCGATAGTCTTCTTCAACGATGTGTATATTTATGCGGGGGACGTGCTGGAATTGTTGTTCCAACATGTAAGGAACGGAGCGGGGATAACGACGGGAATGGATTGGTGGAAGAAGAGACCCGAGTATTACTACGATATATGGGTGGGAAGGACGGTGAGTGGGAAATCCTGAACAGTTCATGGACTCGCTCATACAGCTCTTCTCGTATATAAGAAGCCCTCAATCGGAGGACAGCTGACCAGATCTGGTATGTTACAGATCGACACGGGCGACCTGTTCTACCCAATAGATTGGACTTGGTGGTCACCTTCATCCGACCTTTTCCCCAACTCTCCCATAACAAAGAAGCGCTACGATTCTTTACAATCGTTCCAGGTGTACTCTTCGTGGAACGCAATGGCGGTCTTGGCACCGGAACCGTTCCTGCCACCTCACAACATCAGATTCAGGCGAGGAAATAAGGACAAGGGAGAATGTGCTGCGGCCGAATGTCTGCTCATCGCTGCCGATTTCTGGAAGATCGGTAGGGGGAAGGTGCAGGTCGTTCCTAGCGTTCAGGTGAGTGTAGTATGAGATGTCGTGTTTGTGCTTGTTTGGCAATCCAGATACAAGGACAATACATGCTGAAAGGAGAGGTCTGACCCTGTATTTTCTCACGCAGTTCGCATACGAACGAGACGTGGCTCAGGATATTATTGAAGACCTTTCCGCCCAGAAGCAAGCCCTAGGATGGATCGATAACGTGCCTCCAGCTCACGAAGAAACAATGATGGAATGGACCTCAAAACCACCCGAGAGAGTCAGATGTCACCCGTGGCCCGAAGTGAATGGTCTGAGTGCGAATGTCTGGGAGGAGACGCGATGGGTGAAGCCGTGGTTAGATTGAGCTGTTAGTAGGCGAGAGCTTCGCTGCATGTAGCACATCAAGACAGGCAATTGGCGTTTGATTCCATCATCGATTTGTCAAAATCAGCGCGAGGAATCGATGAAGAAGTTGATGTGTGTGATTCTTCACAATATGCAGGAACCATATGCAGGAGAGCTGAGAATTATAATTACAAAACTTGTACTCCTACCTCTCTACTCTTTCACTTCCATCCCTTCAGCCTTCTCCACCAACTCATCAACTGTCTCCGCCTCATCCTTGACCACCTCATCACCCGCCTCCACCTTCACTTCCGTCTCCCCACCGCCTGTAGTAGCCTGTTCTTCTTCCTCGTCATCGTCGCCTTCTACTCGATAAAGATAACCCTCGATCCAGCCTGACACTTCTTCTTTCCCCTCGCCAGCGAACATTGATTCGAGGAAAGCGTCTCGACCAGAGGCGTTCTTTTGCTATGTAGCGGAAGGGAAGTAGTCGAGGCGAGCGGAAAGACATTTGTATGGGAGGAGCGTATAGATAGGGGGGCGTTGCGTTTGATGAGGAGACCGACATGTTCCATGAAAGATCACAGGGTGTAGTTGAAGGTTAGGAGAAACCAGAAATCAGCTTGCTCCTCATATTTTCAAGGTGTCTGCGTTACTCACCTTGAGCAATTGCAAACCACCGCCTTGTTCTTCCGGAAGCTCCACCAAAGCCTTGACACAACCCACATGATTGTTGGACACGGCCCAATGCATCGCAGGGGAACCCGCTTCGTTTGTGGTTGACAACAGTTCTTTAGGCACGATAGTCAGGAGATAGTTCAACACATCTAAGAAGTTCACGATACCCGATGCGGTCAGCTCGGACATCCGTATATTTCACATTGCCCATTACGTTCAGTCTTGGGCTGGCACTCACCGAGATGTCCATTTCCACAGCACATGTGTAATACCGTGTTCCCCCTTTCATCCCTCGCTTCACTCAACGGTCCAGATCCATAGGTCTCCACAAACGTCTTGATCTCGTCCAATTCGCCATACCGAGCTGAAAGTAAAACATCTTCCACTTCCTCGGGCGTCGGTGTTGTCGTGGTGGACGGTTTAGTTGAGTCTGACATGGTGTTCTGATCGGACAAACTGTGACAGAGCTGTGAACAACGTTAGTATGTGTATTGGGACGTTGGGTGCTTTTGAAAAAGTTGAAGTCTGACACACGCCACGTGGGGTGGCAACTGCTCTGTTGAAAGTCACGTGAGGGTTGACTGGATCTTCCTACTATGTGTTGTAGGGATCGTTCTGCATCGTAGATTGACATTTCAACGACATGACAAGACGATCGTCGTTTCCTTGGAACTTTGGAACTGAGCAGTCCACCCCCGGATGAGCCAGCAGCATGGCTCGACCGACGGCGAAGCAGTCCAAGTCGTCAGCAGAATCGCCAAAAGCTAGCACTCTCCTCAACTTCTTCACCAAAGCGCCGGGTTCCGCTACCAAATCCACGTCCACGTCCACGTCTACTACCGCGACAACACGAAGAGCGAGTAACGCGTACAGGACAACACCATTCGTCAAGAATGAACAGGATGACATGCCTGTGAGGAGGAACAAGGGGAAAGAGAAGGCTGTGGCGGCGGACATACTTGGATCAATGAATGATCCAGTGGTGATCAGTGATGAGGATGATGAGGACGATATATTACCGATCGACACGCCTAGCCCAAAATCGAAGAGAAGAAAGATCGAATCCCCGCTGCCGATGGACGATATATCAAGTGCCATTCATGCAGGACCTTCGAGATCACCAAACGATACACCGATGAAAAATGCACTGGCTTCTCCGAAAGCAAGTGCGATCTCAGTCCAAGACGTGCCTCTCGAAGTGTCAACAATGCCCCCTCCCTTTGCTGGATGTCCAGAGTTCAGACCCCCTCCAACCTGGCCAGAGATAATCAACACTCGTCAGTCTCATTCCTCCTTCGAAGAAAGAGATGACGAAGACGAAGACGGAATACCGCCCTCGGACGAGGATGGATATCGGACTCAAGATCCTGGCGAAGGCACACGGATGGAAGATGATGATTCAGGTCTTGAGCTCGATATGGACAACGGCATCGGGAACGTTTACCAACAAGTAGATGTGGAGATGGAAGAAGAGGGGCCGAATGAGAAGGCTGTTCCTGCGCATATGGATGGGGGAGGCGATGATTTCGGCGGGATGGATTGGGAGGAACCGGAAGATGAAGGTATGGGCATGGAGGAGGAAGGCGAAGGCGATGACGAGGCTTCGGAAATGGGAGATGTTCCCAAAAGAGGAATAGGCAGGGGAGCTCCGAAAGGCAAGATGGGACGAGGTGCGGTAGGATCCGGAGGAAAGATCACTCAATGTCCTGTTTGTGGTCAGTCGATGAAGGGGAAGGTGAATACAGTGAGTTTTGGCTGTCTGAATCTCTCATAGCTTGGACCGCTTGACCCTGCTTGATCCTCGTCTCGTTAGCTAATATCCTGTCAGGTGGTCCAGCATCACATCAATACGTGTCTGGATACTTCAACTCCCAAATTAAAATCCAGGTCCAGGGCCAACCGTCCAATCTCGTCCTACAATCAGTTCAGCCCCGCACCATCCCCATCTCCCCCGCCCGAGACCCCCACAGAAGGTCCGAATGCTTTCTCTGTTCTCATGAGCGGACACAAGGAGCGAGAACAGTGGAAAGATGCCGAAGCGGATCTGAAGCGAGATGGGAAGAGGTTCATAGGGAGACGCAAGGCGCCATTTTACAAGGTATGTTGGGGTGAGCTCATCGCCCTGAACATGTCTACTCGGTCAGCACGTGCTTGATGATACAGACTGACGAGATGGAGTCCAGGTACTGACCGGTATGCCTGTCGCCGTCGACGCATTTCGTTATGGGGCTGTACCTAAAGTCACAGCGTACCTGCTCACGTGAGCCACTTTATACCAAAGAAAGTGCCAAACATGCTGATCGCATTCACTCCTCATAGCCACGCGCACTCGGACCATTACACCAATCTGTCCAAGTCATGGTGTCACGGTCCTATCTACTGCTCCGAAACAACAGCAAATCTCATCATTCACATGCTGGAGGTGGATCCGAAATGGGTCCACGGTTTACCCAATGATATTCCGTTTGAGATGCCTAACACAGGCGGTGTAACTGTGACACCGATCGAAGCAAATCATTGTAAGCCACCTTGTCATAGTCTCTGACCTGTATTGATAACGGACGCAGGCCCCGGTTCTTCCATCTTTCTCTTCGAGGGTCCTCAAACTGTCAACGCCGGTGATTCTGGCTTTGCTAGTCCATACATCGGCAGCAAGCGTGTCTTCCGATATCTTCACTGCGGTGATTTCCGAGCGTGAGTTGCCCAGCCGTCTTCTGCGAAGCGGTAGTTGAATGTCCCTCTACAGTTGCCCAAAGATGGTTCTGCATCCCGCCATTGCCCGTGCTCCGATTCACACTTGCTACCTCGACACAACATACCTCAATCCAAAGTACTGTTTCCCACCTCAGCCGCAGGTGATTGAAGCGTGTGCGTCGCTTGCCCGGAAGACCGTTGTAGGTTTGTCGGAGACCGCACCGAAGCTGGAAGACGTGAAGCCGCAGATGTATATGAAGGTGGAAGAAGGAGCTGAGGTGAAGGCTGATCCAGCGGAGGAAGAGGAAAGATCGAAGGCTATGATGGAGGGGTGGCTGGTCAAAAAGGAGGAGGGAGACATCGATGGAGATGTGAAAGAGGAACTGAAAGAAGTCGGAGATACAGGTGCCGTCAAAAAGAAAGGGAGAACTCTGGTTGTAATGGGCACTTATTCCATCGGGAAGGAAAGAATTGTCAAGGGTGAGTCAGCCGGAGAGATCAAGACACACAAACCTGATGATCAATGACGGCAGCCGTAGCGAAAGCGCTTGGAACCAAGATTTATTGCGATCCAAGGAAGAAGGGAATTTTGCTTTGTCAGACAGACGCCGAGCTTCACTCTCTGATGAGCGATGATCCAATCACTGTGAGTATCTTCGTAGTGATTCGACGACGCGATGCAATATCCTAGCTTACGATCTACGCCGATCTTCCAGTCCCAAGTTCACCTCTTGCCCCTAGGCAATATCCAGCTAGACCGGCTGCAACCCTATCTTGCACGATTACATCCTCATTTTGACAGGGTCCTCGCTTTCAGACCTACAGGCTGGGCATATTCGCCACCAGCGGGCACGGATATGCTACCCGATGTCAATATGGTGATCAGGCGGGATCAGGCGAGATGGTTCTCTGAGAGAGATATGAAGCCGATGAGGGGGAGCTGTAAGGGGTTTATGATGTATGGTAAGTGTGACGCTTTTGGGTGTCAGGATGGTGAATTGCAGTGTCGGCCCAACACCAAAGCAGAACGTGCTTCACCCTCGGATAGAAGCAGCTGTTCGGGGTCCTCTGTGGGATCCAACATTGATGATTGACATCATTGACACCTGTGACATCTTCAGGCGTGCCGTACTCTGAACACTCCAGTTTCTTCGAATTGACCTGTTTCGCGCTCTCGATGCCTGGTGCAGATCTCAAGATGATCGCGACTGTAAATGTGGGCAACGAGAAGAGGTGAGCGTCATGCTCGCCGCTGGCCACCACGTGGACACAGCTAATACATCATGCCCTTGCACACCATAGCCGAGCGAAGATGAAGAAGTGGTGAGTTAGCTTTATGTCGTACTATAAGCCTCGCAGCTTATACCTGATGCAACAATAGGTTCGAAAAGTGGTCTGCTGAGAAAGCCAGAAGAAAGGAGAAGGGACTGCCTGCGATTGTCGATTATAGGGACGAAACTTATGTGAGCTGCTACCACGTTGAGATGGTTGGGGGGTGAAACGCTAACGCGCCACGATATGCAGTGGTAGAGGAATCATTGAATGTAGCGCCAGTCAAATCAGTCATTGTAACAACATCTTTCATAGCATACTCTGTACCATCAGCGCATCCTGTACAACAACACTGTTTGTCCTCTCATGTATCTTATCCTACAATCACACAAGTTATCTTTGGTGCACTGAAGACCTTGACGAACGAGTAACTGATAACTTAAGTTTTTGCCACACTCGACATGATGACGCAGAATTGGCACTGAATTGATTTCAGTTCACTCGATTGAGCATTGACTGATATCTTTCAATCGATCTCTTCGTTAACTGGCTTTCAAGCGGTCGACATATCTAGCACACACGAGCTGCACAGAAGCTGACCTATCTCCTTTCGTTTTTCACCTGTCACCTGTCACCTCGACGAGTCGGCAGATCTCCCGCGCACAATGTCGTCGATGATAGATCGTCTGAGAGGTCTAACCTCTTCCTCCTCCTCGTCGACCCCTTCACCACGGCAGCAGACCAACAATACCGACACCGACGTTTCGTCGCCCTCGACGAGATCCTATCGGAGCCAAACGCGCGAGCCGTATCCGTACGAAAAGCCAGATCCAGATGGGACTTGTTGGTTATTGGCCTTGCCGGACGAGTTGCTCGAGAGGGTCTTTACGAGGCTGGATAGGGTTTCGTTGACCAGATGTTATCGGGTGAGTCAATGGTGTTTCTCGTTCATGTCTGTTTTGTCATCATTCGTCTTGCCCTCGGCTGCGGTGTTACAACGCAGAGAGCGCTCTTACTCGGGTCGTTAACCGGTGTTTCAAGCCTTCTCTTCGTTGTCACTCGCTGTCGTAAACTTCCTTGGCTCGCTGTTACTCCGTCCCTCCCAGGACCTCTGGATGGCTACAGAACACTGACATTTCTTTCAATTCTCAGCTATGCAAACGCCTCACCGACCTCCTCAGCACCAACTCATCCATCTCCCTACACCATCTTCTTCTCACGTCATCCCTCACCTTGAATCCCAATATCAGCCAACCCAACCCGGCCAACTTACTCCAAGTGCCTCCGTCCAAGTCCTTCCTCCTGTCCTCATTACGCGAACGTCTGACCCGATTCCGGAACTTCACTCCAAAGAATGTCACGCGAGTCGAATTCGAAGAGAGCGAAGGTCGATTATACGAATACCTGGAAGGCGTATTGCTCAGAAACGTACCGCCTCCTCAGGCAAATATGTGGGGAGGAAGCAGAGAGCTGGGTAGGGAAGTGGCGATCTACGAGTTGGGCAAAGTCGGAGAATGGGAAGATCTACCGGGAGGATCGGAGGGTGTCAACGCGGAGGGTGATGGGCGACAGACGGTAATCGGTGATGCAGACGAGGAAGAACCAGTTCTGGATGACGATGAACCTGCGAATGATGTGAGGAGGACTCATACGTTCGGGTTCGAGATGCAGGACTTTGCGGTAGATCCAGGTCAGGATCTCTTCGTTGTTGCCGAGGCAAGGTGAGTAGCGGGACCAGCCGCGCAGACACTCTGCAGCCTTTAGATCATATTCGCATCACCGTGGACTGACCTTGCTGTCTCCGTGTAGACCCACGACCACTGGCACCTTCTCGCTCCACTTCCACTTGCTCAAACTATCGACATTCACTCCGCATCCTCTCGCAGCTCAAACGGTCCTCGATTGGCCTCATACGATACATCGCAACAGAGGCGCGTCGCTCGGTTTTCAGATCTGCGATGATGGGCTATTTGTTCTGCGAAACAATGTGCAAGGTTCAAGAGACCAGCTGTGTGGGTGGCAGTGGACCACGGGTCGACTGGCAGTGGTGAGTGGTCATGGTGCCATCATTATGCAAAGGCACTACAACACCCTGAATTGATTCGTGCAGACACTTCGCCCGGCCGCTGTATCGACCTTTGAATCCTTCGTTTGCCTCACTCCATCCTCCTTCATCGTCCCCACCGTAGCCACTCGCATTCGACCCGATTCAACAATACAAGATGACCTCGCCAACCCCAACGATCTCGAGTTCACTCTCCATCTGATGCTCTACGCTTTCCCACCGTTCTCTGCAGTACCTATCAAGGAAGGCTCACCGGTTCCTCCCCCTCACACAGCAATACATGTCACAACGATAGACCTTCCTCGTTTCAAAGTAGACTTCGACATCGAGCTTCCGCCACCCCGAATGACTGTGAGGACAGACCCGCCGCCGAGGCACACACCTCCCACACATCCAGTCGGATCCCCTCAGGCTTTCCTACCAGATCCGGAGAGCGGTGTGGTGGTTCTAGAGTTCTACTGCCAGCCCCTTGGTGGTCCGATGGGAAGACAACCCCACTTTGTGCTGTTCACACTAAAGAAAACGCTCCTCTCTTATCTGCCCGCTCCAACGAGTCCCCTCTTGTTCCAGGCTTTCCCAAGACCTGCTCCTGTCGTCCCTTTCTCCGTCATTGCCCCGAAAGTGAGAATGATCGGCCCGAACGAGCCGACTCCTTGTAAGTAGAATGCGCGCTAGACGTCAAATTGGATAATGCTGATGGGATGTGACTTCTTGACGCAGCTTGGGTATGCTACGTGTATCAAGACCGATACGTTACACCTCAATGGGAAGACACATTCGATCCTGTCAAACTGCGATTGTACGATTTCAACCCCTTAAGAGTGCGAAAGGAGCTGTACGAACGACGACAGGACGGCTTTGTACCAAGAGCGAAAAGACCGAGTGCAAATGCAAGTGCGGATGATGGACCGGTCGATCCCAACTCTGCTCCGAGCAGTCCGATCCGACAATTACTGTCTGCTGCTAACCTTTTCTCATCCTCGACGAAGACGGATACACCGACCTCTCCTGTTGACCCGGAACACAAACATGATGGGGATCGAGATGGGTTGGTTCTGATTACCGAAGAATCAGTCTTGGCCAAGAAGATCCCGCTAGATCAGGAGATCAGAACAGGGAGAGATATGCCTTTCATATATGTGGACAAACGGATGGAAGGCGAGGTGGACACGGTGGTCATGGACGGTGAGAGAGTGGTGGTATTTGATGTGAGTGCAGCACATGTCGATGGGAGCCGAACTGATGAACGTGATTCTTGCAGTCTGAGGGAGATGGCGAGGTCATGGAAGTCATGGAGTTTTAGTTGGCAACATGGATTACCACTTTGGTTTAGAAGTAGAAGTGGGCGGCATTGCGTCGATCCAAAAGGCCAGAATGGGAGAGGAAAACGAGTCGGACATCGTGGACAAAACCAGCTATGTATCAAATGCACGGCCCATCATGTAGGAGGTACCGCTTTGTCCATCGCATCTATCTTGTCTAAACAAGCCTCACCTGACCTATAGAATATTGCCCATGCGTACGTATTCAACGCCGACCTCCTTCCCGGTGCTGCCAAACTTTAGAAACAACTCCGGATTCAAAACGATCATCCCGCACTTCTCATAGAACGTCCTCTGACTAGCCCTCGCATCGAAGTGCAAGAACAATCTTCCTGTTCCTTCCGCATTCCCGTCATTTGACAGTGATGCTGCTCGTAGTCGAAGTAAGTCAATGGTATGATTCAGGATTGATCGTCCGACGCCTTTACCCTGTAAGAGCGGATGGACGCCGAATTTATGTAGTTGTATCTGAGTAGGAGGAAGGCGTTGTGCGATCGTGCTTGGCAATGTAACCAGTTTGGAGGAAGGATATGGGTGATGGACCAGAGTGAGAACGGCGATCGGTTCTTCGCCATCCGATTGTGACCGTGAGAGGCGGGTCGCATCGAGCGGTTGTGGTTCAGATCCGATTTGAGCCTTGGGGGATCTGGAAGATCCGGTCCCTGAAGCCATTAAGAAAGCACCGAGATGGATCGTTGTCGGCTCGAAGTCGTAGTCAGGAACCAGTTGATCTTGGAGAGGTATCGAAGGCCACAGGACCAGATGCCGGAGGGGGATAGTAGCGGTCGGAGGGATGGGACGGAACGTGAGTGGGACTGATGAGGTGGAAGTGGAGGTTGAGGAGGACATGGCGGAGCAGGAGCGGGGTGTGGGGATGACGAGCAGAAACTACGATACGCCGGTCACCGATTCAGTAATCGGGTAGGGAGGGGTGATCGGCTCTGGGGGGGGGGAACCTCGACTGGATAGCTGAATGGACTGTAGGTTTGAACTCGCAACATGAGTGAATCTCTTGACAACCTGGGATCCCGAGTCGAGAGAGCTGGCAGCATCATACTTGGATCACGTGATTTGCCACTTTGGATCGCGAAAGACAAAAATCCAACGCGTCGTTTGACGAGGATTGAAACATTGATCACTTCACTTGCAGCACTTTTGTCCGCTTTGCAACTTCATATCTCATCAGCATCCCCGCCCCCTTCCAATATCATGGACATTGACGACTTGGATGAGTCAAGGTCCCAGCTGAGATACCCTCTCATACAGGGGTATCGAATCGGAGAGGAGATCGGAGGTGGGGGTTTCTCCAAGTGAGTTTTGAGGTTGAGAGTCGCTTTCCTCACAGACAGAACAGTGTCCTTGGGAAATCATGCCATCTCGTCTGCGGCACCAAAGTTGACATGTCTGAACCAGGGTCTTCCGAGCCATCGACGACGATCACTCTCGTATCGCCGCATGCAAAGTGATCAACCTCTTCATCTCCCCCTCCTTGGGAGTCGGCACACCCAACGTCAAAGAACTTCAAAAGGAAGTACAAGTGCACAAGGCGCTGCGAAACCCGTATATATTGGAATTCATACATTCCGAAGTGGTTGATCGGGAGAAGGAGAAGGAGGGGTGGGTGCCGGGATTGTACATGTTATTGGAGTTGGCGATAGGAGGAGACCTATTCGATAAGATAGGTGAGTTATCCGAGTGTCATGGTGGCCGATCAACAAAGGGTCTTCACTACCTCGTTATCAATGAAACGGACCGAACATCACCCGAAGTCATGCACCGGACTTCGGCAGGTCCACTACTCGACATTCGCCATTATTCGCTGATGTCCCTCTCTATAGCACCTGACGTCGGCGTACCAGAAGATCTCGCTAAGTTTTACTTTGCCCAGATGGCGTCCGGAATGGTAAGTTTGCGGTCACTCATACTCATTATCCTATGACCCAATGGTCAGCGAGATGTTTGCCCCTTCCGCTCATACCCGAACAACATTCGTGCTGATACCACGCTCAATCATAGGAATACATACACTCAAAAGGGATCGCCCATCGGGATCTCAAACCTGAAAACCTCCTGCTGGCTGCCAACGGTAATCTGAAGGTGTCAGATTTTGGACTGTGCGCAGTGTTCAGACATAAAGGCAAAGAACGGTTGTTAAGTGGACGATGTGGAAGTCTACCTTATGTTGCCCCAGAGGTGAGTTAAAAGATACTTGTGCCGTGGTGCGAAGCCAAGTGTCATGAGGAAACGATCTCAGCGGTCCCTTTGGCATGATTTTCGTGAGTATTTATGAACAACGCTGACCGTTCTGCTGTAGCTTGGAGGGCCTCCCGGACAAGGATATGCAGCTGAGCCGGTCGATATATGGGGAATGGGAGTAGTCCTGTACACATTGCTTGTTGGCAGTGAGTCCCTCACCATGAGCCTGATGCTATTGACCCGCTGACTTACCCAAGACACGCCTTGGGATGAGCCATCCGACAATTCACCGGAATTCTGCGCATATCGTACTGGCGAGATATTTGATTACGACCCATGGACGAGAATACGCGGACAAGCTAAAGGTGAACAGCCTTATTGAGACCGGAGTCAGGTTCGGGATGTAGCTCACCGCATGCTCGGTTGTAGCTATTCTGCTGGCGATGATGACAATTGATCCAAAGGAGAGAATAACGATGGAGGGAATCAGGTCTCATCCGTGGTGTATGACGTGAGCAGGCATCTCCTTGAGCTTGGATGCACCTTCGAGTTGACGACATATCTGGTAGACCGAGTCAACTAAGCCGAGAACAGCTCCCAGAAGCTCTGACGCAAGGTCTGAGATCAACGGGTATGATGGCGATTGCCGATCCGACGTTCAGTCACGGCGCTTCTCAAGCGTATGCCGCATCGTGAGTGCAGGACTTACCGTTCATCGCATATGTGGGTTCAGGTCACTGAGTTGTGGTCTCACGAACAGACGTTCACAGCGTGTCATGACGGAGTCACAATGGGGTAGTCAGTTCAATCAACAGGAATCACAATTCATGCGAATGACGGGTAACATTGTGCGTATTATATATTGTTGCAATCGCGGTCCCCTCCACTCATCTTCTCAAATCGGAGCAAGTAACGGCGAGACCGACTGACTATCATCGCAGACCCAATCTGGTGATCTGAACACATCCACGACTCGATTCTGGCTCTCACTCCCACCTGCCTCCACCGTTCAGCTCTTACTACAATATCTCCAGTCCGAACTGGGCGAGACGAATGTCCAATACCAACCATCCAAATCGTCCTCTTCTCAAAATGGTGGAGGCTATATACGAGTCATCAAGCCTGCTGGAGGAAAAAGTG
The DNA here is from genome assembly GCF_039105145.1 of Kwoniella newhampshirensis. NCBI lineage: Eukaryota > Fungi > Basidiomycota > Tremellomycetes > Tremellales > Cryptococcaceae > Kwoniella > Kwoniella newhampshirensis. The sequence goes on from NC_089963.1 coordinate 983,708, forward strand.
TACAGGGAGTATTGATCATCAAGCAGAGTGACACTCTCTCACCTGAAGGTCACACGTTGGTCAATATGAGACGAGAAAAGGCGAGTCCGAATAAGGGGGTCTAACGAGGATTTGATGCTGACTGTTCTTTATAGGGATCGATTTTGCATTGGAGAGCATTCTGGTGGTCGATCGTACGGAATCAGCATATGGAGCAATACGTCGTGAAGGGAGATTGAGTGAGCAAGGCATGAATGATTGACGGTAGTAGGAATGGTATGTGCGTGGCAACACGAGCAGGGACTTCAGCATGCAATTGTCATTGCCCCTCCCGAACAATGTATCTGCGGCAAAGTGGTGGTCCACAACGACGGGAGGTCATTATTGTCATATGCCGATTCAGTCTAGTGCGCTGCAAGTGCAAAACCGCCTACACCCCCATACCGCAATGCATCAGACAATCCGCATATATCGGTCTAAGCATATCTCAACCATAGATTGTCCCCAACTTCAGCGCGCTCGATTACTGCACAAGACACAAGATCAGTCATTGTCACTCGTGTCACCTCCGGACAGACTCAAACTCACATAGACCTCGAGGACGTATCGCTCTTCCTCCTTCAACTCCTCGATGAACTCTTCCGCCTCGGTTCGCTCCAATCCCCCTTCTTCGGTCAAACTTCCGACCAAAGCCTCATAAACATCGGGAACGGGCCAAGTAGGTCCACAGAGGTAGAAGTAAGCTGCCTCGCTTCCCTTTCCGCTTAAGAGCTTGTTCAACATCTTCTTGTCAGCCGACATCTTGTGTTGAATATAAGTCTTGCTGTCCGAGTCTCGGGAGAAGGCAAGTCCAGCATGAGAGATGACACCGGAAGCAATGTATGCTTCGATCTCTTCTCCGTAAAGGTACTCTTGCGATCGGTATCGAGATCCGAAGTAGTAGATCAAGGGACCAACTTCGACACCCTGAGATCGTTGCCATGCTCGGTGTTGCATGAAGGCTCGGAATGGTGCGGCACTGCACACGGACGTTTGATTAGCTGGATTCATGTTGTTGCAGACCATATAACTCACCCTGTACCAAGACCAGCCATGATGATAGGTTGCTTGTCATCGGGAGGAAGCTTCATGACGGAAGGCTTGATCGACACAGTGACCTTAGATCCGGGCTTCAGAGCTGCGAGGTACCTGGTACATTGACCGAATCGAGGAGAGCCTGCAAATGATGATACAGTCAGCTTTCTGCACACATCCTGGCAGTTGGCTGCCACACTCACCCTTCGAGTCTAGCCAATCAACTGTAACGATCAACAACTCCACCTTATCACCAACCGCCTTCTGACTCGAAGCGATCGAATAGTGTCGAGGTTTGATCTCAGGTATCAAACTGACCAGCTCTTCGACACCCGGTCGAGCCGTCTTGAACTTCTTCAGAACATCCGCAAATGTAACAGTCTCCTTCTCCGCCATACGTTTGAACAACTCTGCACCCTCGGGAGCAGAGATGAACTTGAGTGTCATAGCGTCCGCTTTGGCGGTGGCGAGTTTGGCAAGGGCAGCATAGAACGCCTTGCCAGGTCGACCGAACAAGTCGACGTTCTGTTGAAGCAGTTGGAAGATCGTCCTGGTCTCCATAGTTCCAGCTTTGACGGGGCTAGCAAACGTGACAAGGGCGTCCGGGTTGAGTCCGTACCAGTTACAAAAGTCGAGGACTTCCTCCGCGTCGTTCCATCCATGAATACCAATCGCTTCTCCAATCTCGTATTTGAGACCAGTCCCAGTCGAGTCGAGTTCGAGGTGGAAGACATTTCGGTCGTAAGTGGCGGGGGTGAGTCGACGGTTCTCGGTGACAGTGACAAGGAAAGTCTCATCCGCTTGTGATGGTCGAAGAGCGGCGATACCAGGAGTGATGGACGAGGCATCCTCATCGACGGTCTTGACATCGGGAACGGCGAAAGCCTCTCGGAAGAACAGGTGACGAGCGGCAAGCTCCCAGGAGGCAACCGTGGGCTTCTCGTCCTCGTTAGCGGCGACCGCGCCGGCGAGACCTGGAAGAGCGTCCCACTCCCAAGCTGCCTTGTCCTTCTCAGTCTTGCCCTCTTCCAACTCAGGCACCTCCCATGCCGAGGGCTTCGACTCAAACAATGCAGCTTGAGCGGCCTCGACGTCCTCCCTAGCGACTTGGTGATTATGGAACGCGTCGAGGACCTTCCAGACACCGCCGGCGAGTTTTTGCTGGCCGGTGTAGAGAAGAAGGAAAGCAACCTGCTCCTGGATAGGGTGGACAGGATGCGACGCATCGAGGTCGAGGAGGAAGACTCGGAGCTTCTTCTCCTTGATGGTGGCAATTTCCTTTCGAGTCAACTTGAGAGGGAGTTCCTCCTCAGACCAGGGAAGCTCGAGAACGAGAATCGACCCCTGCTTTGCATCGGCGAAGACATCGGTAGACTTGAAAACATTAGCATCGGAGACCCAGGTGACGTCGGCAGACTCGTTGACGTCGAGTTCAGTGGCGACAGCTGTAGACGGGGAGAGAGAGAGCACAGACTTGACGCCTCGCGCGGATGCAGAGCCGAACTGAGCGAGGTGTGTAGAAAGTGAAGGCGAAGACAGGAAAAGGTGAGCGAGAAGTTGAGGGAAAGGTGAGGAGAGTCCTGTATAGAACGAGACGACCTTTCCGGGATTGCCAGCGGAAATGATTGGGAGAACATCCGACACAGAGGTGGCAACAACGGACTTCACGGTAGGAAGGACAGCCTTGCTGGAGCCGGAAGCGGCGTAGAGGGATGCAAGCACAGCGGCCTTGAGAGCCTCGGCGTCAGTCTTGGAAGCACCGAGAACCGAGACAATTTTGCGCTCAGCACCTTCGGACGAAGTCAAAGCGGCGGAAAGGGCGTCCGATTTGGGTGATAGAGTGTTCAGGGTGATCAAGCCAGTACCTTGAGGGAGAGTAGCGGCGATAGACGAGGCGAGCTTGCCGGCAGGCGCAACGAAGATAGCCGAGGCATTTCCGTTAAGAGTCGTGAAGTCTTCGATCTGGGCTGACTGTGGAGAAGGAAGAACAAACGATGAGGTCTCACGGCCAGAGAAGGTGCTCTCAATGACGTGAACAACTTTTCGAGCTTCCCCGCCATACAGCTTCGATGCGGTCTCGACGATCTTCTTGCCGGACGAGAAGACGACTTCCCAGTCTTGAGGGAGTGAAGCGAGAGCCTGTACGACGCCGGGGGTGTGAAGAGCATCGGTGATTTCGAGAGACTCCGTGGTCGAGGTCGTAGCAAGGTTGATGATCACGTTGCCGTCGATCGAGGTAAGGCTTGGAACAAGGTAAGGCAGAGTCTTGATGGAGGCGAAAACAGTGAAACGACCGGAAGACCTCTTTGCATAGCCCGCCAATTCCAGACCGGCACCGTCTCGAGTCTGCAACTCGTGGACCTTGCTGGACTCAAAACCAGCAAGACGAGAACCGAATCCGACCTGCACGGCATCGTCGTAGACCCAGACTGACTCGGAATACTTGACAGCAAGCGCCTCCAAGGTCTCGATTGCCGATCCGAAGACGGTCGATCCGGTCTTGGTTGAAGGGACAGGGAGTGACGAAGACAGGAGATGGTTGAAGTAGGTTGAGTCAGTGAAAGAGGGTGTGGAAACATCCCCCAGGGCTTGAGAGACTGCCTCTGGTATGGACTTGGACCCGTCCTTCTCCCCGTCCTCAGATACAGCGGTCGACGATGACGAGTACGGGGTGGCAGAGCCATCCGAGTCGAGGTTCAGACCAGCATCGTTCTTGACGGTGGCGATCTGAGATTTCTGAGCTGGGACACCGGGAGCGGAAGTGAGAGCGGAGGTGAGGACAGTAGGGGCCATGGTGAGAAGTGGCGAGAATGAATGTGGAGATGAAAGGACGGAAATGGGAAGCTCTTCAGAGCTGTTTTGTGTCAGATGGGAGGGTAGAAGAAGAAGAAGAGGAGAGGGAAGGGCAGAAGTCAATTTGGGAACGACTAATGTAGCGAGCAGCAACGATTGTAACCAAAAGTGGATTCGGATTATTTTTTTGACCGTCACCGATATGGCGTGATCCCTCATTCTCCCGGTGATCAATCGATTCCAGATGATGACAGCCACGTGGGGGAGGGGTTTTATCGGAATCCCTTCAAGCATGACGTGGACTTGATCATCTCAGCCGGAAATTACAGCTTATCACACATTCACACTCGCATCTCTCGTTCCCTCTCAAAAGTCGCAAGAGCTGGAGAGTCTCATCAAGATCATCTGCTTGCACAAAGCATCTCTCGGTGTGCAGTAGACTGCATCAGATTCGCTCAAAGATGGCGCCGAATCTCCACAATCTGCTCTCGTCCCTCCGCTCACCGATCTTCCAGACCCTGTCGAATCCCACTTCATCACGGATGGGAACCAAATACCTCCGACGTCGACTACGAGGTCCATCAATAGCGACATACTATCCACAACTCACGAATCCCTTCCCCAAGCTCTCATTGCTGAACAGGAACTTGCCGAGCAACCCTTTCGCAGGATGGGACGGACAGAGATTACCTACTGAGGTTAGAAACAGACGTGGCAAGGTCGTCCTGGATAATATCACTTGGAAGGGAGAAGGTAGTATGTTGAGGAGTAACGAGTTGGTCGATGATGGATTGAAAGAAGTAGAGAGGAAGAGAGGATTAGGATGGTTGGAGGACGGTGTGGAACAGAGAAGACTGATCAGGGTGGGAAGGCGGAGGAGGTTCGGCAAGGGTCCTCCCAAGAAGGGTGAGTGCCACATCACCTCTGTAGAGAACTCTGGCTTATGATCCATATTTGCAGGTCAAGGACGAAGGTCGCAGATGAAGAAGAAGTAGACGATGCCCGAAGCGAAGGCGAGCAACTAGGAGGTGTGTTTTTCACATGATGTTCTGCTTCCGAGTATCGGAAAGGAGCTAATCTGACCGTCTTCAATGCAGGGATATCACATGTACACCGCATCATCATGCATGCTTTCGTCGACTCCCGAGAGGTCGGGCGGGCAATCTCTTTTACAAAGGGTACTGACCTCGTCTAGATATCGTCATAGGGGCAGGCCGGGACATCGCCTTTCTTTTACCAGGGGATGGTGATGTGGGCGGATCGTACCAAAGTACTGAGGCACTTCGCTGATGGTTGGACTGATGGAGAATCGCTGGACCAGGTCGCCCAAACACAGGGTCGTCCTGTTCGGATTTTACTGTGAACGTACAACGCAACCTTTTTACTGATTCGCAAGCAAGGGCTTAGGATGAGGGGCCGGACGACATAGACCGGTATCGATTTCCGAAAGTGACGTCTTCGACATCTCTGATATGGCTGATCGCATAGATAGGGTCGCGCGTGCGATGGATGACCATCCCAATCAGTGGTCCAATGCAGATAGCTTCACTGTCAACTACCGGTCCGTGGGTCTGTGATAGTGGAGATTTGGTTCGTCCTGCTTTTCAGATCGCATCGAACCCCCTCCGTCGACATTGGATTGCAACCTAATCCTATGCGCCCTCTGCGATTGAGCTTAGAACGTGGTCGCCGCGATGTAGTCCTTCAATCAGGCTGACGGAGTTCTGTCCTTTGCGTACATGTTCTCTGTGATCTTGACTTGGACCGATTGGTCGCTTGTGCGTCTTCCGAAATCGAGCAAATCGTTAACCCAGATTTTTGCTTGTGGACGACGCCGCAGTGGTCTCCAAGGGCACGTCAGTCAAAGCAATCGTCTGAGCTGCTTAAATCCGCGCAAAGTCGTTCGATACATTCCGGATCAAAACAAGCAAGCTCCGGACAAACAGTAAACTCGCACTCTCAGTGTCATTCAATTTCTGATGGGCTTATCATTAGGACATTTGTAGCCAGTTGTGCTTTCCATGTCAAATCGCAGAAAATCCCCAGAGTGTAGTAGTCATGCATGTATGTAAACAGAAACTGTTCTAAGACACAGGTGATCAAGACTGTGTTTGGGTACATGAAAACCAACCTGAGTTGTATAGTACTGGTAGGTGAATGCGGGGGCTGGGAGTAGAGCTGAAGTCCTTGCTGATTGCATGTTGACTTGAGGTGATGCAGGCCACTAATTCAGCGCGCTTGAATGTGCAGTGGAAATGGAGCTGTTGACCCAATCATATGCATGTCCAATTTTGCTGCTGATATCAGCATACATGTTTTCCTGCTCTGTGGCATCTTTGATATCAAGGTATTCTGACATGATATGGGTCAATCCACCTTGAAATAAGGTTTCCTGATGCTTGAAGGTCCCCTGACGCTCGCTGGCAGGTGGAAGATAAAGGAAGACTGAGCCTTGCATAGCGTCTGTCAATGACTGTTCTTTTGACTTGCTGGGCTCAAATACAAGATGTATCTCGCTTGCTGGCTTCATTCCAGCATCAACCCGAACCCTCCACTTTGAGTTGGAAGATGATCTTGTGTCCTTGTCCCAAAGCCTTTTCACTCTACAAAGCTCCGACCCATCAAAGGTGTCACTTGTCGCCTTGTCTCTTATACACAAGTAGTTCTGATCATCAACTTCACAGGTTGTGGTTGAATTACCGGGAGGCTGAGAAGGTGCAGGGTTCTATAGCAACAAAGATCAATTGATGATCTGCAGATGCAGACAATGTTCACAGAGGACAATCTGCTTACCTTGTTTCGAAAAAAGTTGGGGCCAAAAAGCATAATTGATGATTGTGATGAAGATGTAGAGAGGCAATGTTATCTAGCTATGTCAGAATGGTGCTGGGAGATTGAAAGATATGGTGGGAATGGGGTCAATGAAGATCTCAGTTGGGCACTATTTATGTGCTGAATTTTGGGCTCATCAACATGGCAGTGACATCATAGCAAGCTGTGTTCACTTGTTGCTCCATGGTATAAACAACAAGATGACATCATCAGGGGGTCATTGGGTTGCACATATCAAGGTGATAGTTTGCTGTCAAATAGGCACATACTCTTATTTGGTTGACTCATTGCACAGAAGACCTTTGTCAGCTATGGAAGCCAAATGGGACAACAGGGTGCAAACCCAGCAGAATCACAAGGCTTGAAGATGAGGTCATAGATGAGAGATTGAGTGTTTGGTGCTGACAGTGGTCTTCTTATGAGAGATAAAGAAGGCCAACAATGGTTTTAGCGAGAACAATGATGTCAATGACACAGCTTTGTGGTATGACAGCTTTTTTGCCCATGTGTCATGACGGCCATTCTGCCACGACCACGACTAAGTGTCACGAGACTACACCGACCAACGGGGATGTCCGTCGTTTCAGCTTACAAGGCAACCAATGAAAAGTCTACTATCATCGATGTGCTCCCGACTTGGAACAAGATACGCGATGTTGGTGAGACTTGGGCTAAATCGTGTTTCTAACTTGAGGGTTCTCTGTCGAGAACAGCCAAGTAAATGTTGGTCGATGTATCGAGGTTATTCAAGATGATAATATTCAAAGGTACTACGGTAGGACAAAAATCTAGAATTGAATAGGGACTCCTTTCGCTTTCTACTACGTTCATGTATATATCCCTTTCTACGCACAAGTTCGCCAAACCTTGCATGTGTAGCGACCTTTTCACCGGATGTAGAAAGAAACCTTGAGTGCTGAACAATTTGTATATTTACCGTATGTGGTGAATAGGATTGATAAGCTTGTCGACGTTTCGGTTCTTTCTCCAATGAATGCCGTTTCGTTCAATTGTTTGTCAAACTCCTGGGAACTTTGTCGGAAGTTGGCCTTACTGGTATGCGATCGTGACACTAAGCCATCATTACGTAAACCCTCTCGATCTCTTTGACATCTTCGATATCTTCGAGCACAACTCGATAAACTCGCCAAAGACCAAGCTAAAGGGCTGTCACGATCGTATACCAGTAAGGCCAACTCCCGACAAAGTTCCCAGGAGTTTGACAAACAATTGAACGAAACGGCATTCATTGGAGAAAGAACCGAAACGTCGACAAGCTTATCAATCCTATTCACCACATACGGTAAATATACAAATTGTTCAGCACTCAAGGTTTCTTTCTACATCCGGTGAAAAGGTCGCTACACATGCAAGGTTTGGCGAACTTGTGCGTAGAAAGGGATATATACATGAACGTAGTAGAAAGCGAAAGGAGTCCCTATTCAATTCTAGATTTTTGTCCTACCGTAGTACCTTTGAATATTATCATCTTGAATAACCTCGATACATCGACCAACATTTACTTGGCTGTTCTCGACAGAGAACCCTCAAGTTAGAAACACGATTTAGCCCAAGTCTCACCAACATCGCGTATCTTGTTCCAAGTCGGGAGCACATCGATGATAGTAGACTTTTCATTGGTTGCCTTGTAAGCTGAACGACCGATATCCCCGTTGGTCGGTGTCATGACGGCCATTCCGCCACGACCACGAATAAGCCATTATTACATAAACCCTCTTGATATCTTCGACTTCTTCAATATCTTCGAGCACAACTCAATATACTCGCCGGAGACCGAGCTAAAGGGCGCTGCAGGTGAACGATAGAAACAGGAGGAAGTTGATCAATGTTCTGCGTATCCTGGCGGATGGATTAGTGGAGATATATATACATAGTCTTAGTTCTTGTTGTTCTAGTCTTTCTCTAGCGATTTCTCGATTGAAAGTCATACCTAGTACCTTGCTCTTTGTTCAACGATATCACTGTGGTACCTCAGTCTATCTAGAGCTGCAACTAGCCCCTCTAGATATCCCTGCTAAGTTCCTTGCTATCCTCATTATCCTCATTATCTCCATATTGTGCTGTCCCATTGTGTGATAGGGCTCATTGACGGGGCCACATTGACCATCGCGACAGCCAAAGTGCACAGTCACATCCGCATGGATCTCTATGGAATCTTTGCTCAGTATTGGGTTTAACAAGAATCTGGCAACATACATTTATATAAAATGGAAAAACAAGCAAGGTATGTTGTATCATGGTAAATTTTAAACTGAAATTGCTTCCCCTTGCCTGCTTACTGAGGTTCAGCTTGCGCAGAAGTGCTGACCATCTCTATCAACTAGCGGAACTCTGGAATTGGCACACCTTCCAGTTCTCCACCGTATCCCACTTGTGCTGTTTCCTGTTGAATCTGAGCCATAACTGCTCTGGGTGGTGAGCGGGTTGGCTCAGGTGCTCTTATCCCTGGGGGTGTCAGACCTTGATCCCAGCTGTGCGCTGACTGTGTAGGGACTTGTGGCACTGGCGGCTCTTGACCTTTATTGAGCCAAGGAAGCAGTTTTGAAGTGCTTGGTTCACTGAACTGCGTGGCGGGACGTGATTGGCTTTCACCATAGACATCGTAAATACTCCCTCCGCAATTCGTTTCTCGTTCGTCGGCCCCGATCTGTGATGGCGCGTGTGCAGGTAGTGATCGGATAGTTTCCTGTTTGTTCGGAGCGTACGTAGACGGGACTCGAGGGACGGGAGGAATGGGCACAAATGGATTCTGCGCCGGTGCGCCAGTACCTCCGGTTACCATCCCATCTGCCAAAGCGGCTGTCATACCATCACCATATTGTGTCAAGCCGTACTCGTTTCTTCCATCCTCGTAATTGGTGTCGCCGAAGGGTGCGATCGGTTCGTTGTCGCTGTAATACTTGGATTGTCCTCGGTCGTTGTAATAGGTCTGAGTGGGATCATAGACGGTCGTCCCGTATTCGTCGATGTAGGTATCATGTTGACGTCGTCGACGATAGGTAAGAGGAGTTACAGGCTCTTCAGCACCGAAGCTGGATCGAGTCATTCTGTTGTCATACGCGTCTCGCCGTCGTTTCTCATCATCGTTGTCGTCCTCGTCTCCGTCGGGCAACTCGTCGCCAAGTGTTTTGCGCGCCTGCTTCTTGCGCTGAGGTCAAGAGGTGCAGTCAGCTCAGTCGTCACAGGGCTTCACCGGATTCATATGACTCACCCATTGTGACCACGTCAGATAAATGAGAATCAAAGCGACAAGCACTCCACCGACGATACCTAAGAAATCGAGTCAGCGAGAACATACCCTCTACTATAGACATGTTGGACCTACCGACAATCGAAATGGAGCTCAGTCCACTCTTGTCGTCCTCATTTGCAGATCCAGCCTTGGCTTTGGCCGCACTCGCATCTGTCGCCGTCTGGGTCTGGGCAGCAGCCAGTGCAGCCACTGCGTCCTGGCCCGTTAAGGTCACACCGTTTGACACATACGTGGTCTGCAAAGCGGAGACGGAGTCGCTCATCGAAGTTGCTGAGGATGTCATGGTAAATGATGTTGAAAAGTCTGTAAGTGTTTTTTCTCCACTATGACTTGATGCAGTGGCTGATTTGACTATTGGTCAGCTACCATTCAAAATCGACCAAAACGACTTACCGGTTGTCGAAGTCGAAGTCGAAATACGACTGGTAGTACTGTTCGAGATCGTTGAACCCCCCATCTCTTCGGCCACTAAGCCATGATCAAGGCCGTTACTTGGACTATGCGAAGTATGAGGGAGATTGCCACTCGTGGTCTGGTTGGATACACCAGAGCCAGAGCTCAGTCCCGCGTGCGTTTTGGAAGGTAGGGCAGTCATGGTGGGTACGAGGCGGCTTCTTGACTGCGAAGTTGCTGTCTGACTGATTGACGGGCTATCCGTGAAAGTTGCGTCCCCAACGGAGGTAGAGCTACTCTCCGATCCCTGATTGGTGACCAGGACAACGGTCGTGCTCTTAGACATTGGAGCAAATGGTATTGCTTCGGAACTGGCCTGCGGGCCAACAGGAGCAGGAATGCTTTGCCTATGAAGCTCGATCGGGTCAGACGATGAAAGTCGTTATATAAGCCAGTACACTCACATCGCCGTCCTAGTATCTACGCTCGAGCTTCCTTTAGATTCAGTCTCCACAGGAGGCGGAACCGACGGAGTCTGCTCAATTTGATTCGCCTCTACTACTTGTGGCAACCAGCTGACAGTGCCGTCTTTAGCGGTAGTCACCAACGGCACGTCAAGTCCTTCCGCACTTGTTGGCGTCTTCGCAGGTGGTGTAGTCGTAGCAGACCTAGGGAGAGAGCTGACCGTTCCAGTCCGAGTATCAGAAGTGGTGGTACCAGGGCTTTCTTCGGGACTGTGATTGCCGGGACTTATGCTGGGACTCGGTGAACGGTTGGACGTAGTCGGTTGTGCACCAGACATTGGCGCGCTCGTCGAGACTGGTATGGCAGATGACATAGTGAGCGTTGGGGTTATACTGTGGCTACCGAGACTCTGACTCTGAAAGTTGCCAAGGGGTGACCTCGTGTTGCAAAAGCAGTAGTGCAATGTGAGTGGGCTCAAAAGGTAAGTAAGTTACGACAGAGCTCTGTTTTGTGTACTGCCCAGAACGTCTGGGTCTCGCGTTATAACATCAGGCAAGGAAATCTTGAAAGGATAACGATAATGGATATATCAGATACTGTGAGGAGTAAGTATAGGCTGCGCAAGTCCTTTCTTGCCTATCTTGAAAGGATGTCAGTACGGCGTATCACAGCCTGTCGACAAGATATGCTAAGATCACAGCCCTGTGATTCCGTCCATCTCGATCGAAACCGAGGGCTTACGTCAGATACAGCGGTAGCTGCCAGATGACCAGAATAGGTGAGAGCTCCGAGTCGTCGACCGCTTGGATCATTAGAGGTTCAGAGCATCAAGCAGGTATTTTTCTCAGGTTGAGAGTGATCGAGAGATTTATGAGTTTCCAGATAAACCGACAGTACTCGAGTAGTGCGCTTTTGTCCCTCCTCCACCTGTCCCAACTCGAAGGACATTTATTTGTTTTCGAAAATTGTTTGATTCCCATATAGTGAGATTCATCAACAACTATAGTCACTGCATCCTTCAGCACATCCCTCAGCTCATGCTGAGATCCCTCTTGGTTCCCATACGCTCTCAGCTCCACCGCTTCCCTCGACGTACCATCATTCCGACCCGTCTTCTGTCCACTCAATACTTCAAGATGTCCTACCCTCCTTCGTCCTCCTCCTCGTCGTCTTCATCGAAGCCTATGATCAGTCTACAAGACAGTCATGGACCGCCTCAGCGTATCGGCATGCAAACACTTGATAGGTCCGCATTTGACGTGCAGATCAGAATACTTTCAGCAGTGGTGGAGGCTTCCAAGGTAGGTAAACTTAGACCGCATCCTGCGATACGAGAGTGAGTCTATATTTCGACCCTAGCGCATTAGGAGAGGAACAGACCTGACACTCCTATCTTCGATCAGCCTCGTGCTTGACCTGCCCAAAGTGAAGCTTATTGTCGATTCTACCGAGGAAGGAGAACGAGGTCTCAAGCTCCTTCGACTTCAAGCACAAGAAGAGTCGGACTTGCCGTCAGAAGCTCTAGAGGTGTTGAAGGCTGAGGCCAAAGGGTTCAGACACGAGATCATATCTATGGGCTACGAGAATTGGAGTCCATGTAAGCTCCAAGACGTCCACTGCACGACGGTGGGACGGCTAGCTGATATTGTAGGGTCATACAGCTGAGATACTGGCTGCGGTCTTACCGACAACGAAAAGCGATGATATCCCTTCATCGTTCACTTCGACCGGCCATATAGGCCACATGAATTTGAGAGAAGAATGGTTGCCGTATCGACGTGTCATTGGTCAAGTCATCTTAGATGTAAGCCACCTTTGCCCGGCGCCCTAAATACTGACCAAGCTGACGTTCTCTGTCTTGGTTTGGTTGGTAGAAAAATCCTGGTTTGAGAACGGTTGTGAACAAGCTCGATACCATCCACGCCCAATACAGATATTTCGACATGGAAGTAATTGCAGGAGATCAGGATTATATTACCAGTGTGGTACGTATTGAAGGGCCAACGTCAATCTGACTTGTCGAATACTGACATGAGACGTACATAGAACGAATCCAACTGTATATTCACCTTCGACTTTTCACGAGTCTACTGGAATTCCAGACTTCACGGAGAACACGACCGACTGATCTCGCTCTTCGCTCCGCAATCTATTGTCGCCGACGTCATGGCAGGTGTGGGACCCTTCGTCGTCCCAGCTGCGAAGAGGGGAGCGTATGTACTGGGGAACGATCTGAATCCTGAGGGAGTCAAGTGGATGAGGGAGAACAGATTGAAGAATCACGTGAGTGGGGCCATGTTAGCAACGGTGTGGAAGGCTTTCCGCTGATGTGCTGTCATACAGGTTGAAGAGACGCTACGTGTATTTGAGATGGACGGTCATAATTTCATCTCCTTTGCGGTGTTCGAAGCTTGGGAAAACCCTTTCAAACCCAGTACGACCATGTCAAAAAACGAACTTCGGAAGCGACAGAAAGAAGCTCGAAAAGAACGAGAACGTCTCCAAGCAGATCCATCGTCTGCCGTCCCTCCTCCTCAGGTCATCTCTTCCCCTATCGACTCCCCTATAGCCGTAGCAGACACACCGAGCACAACACCAGTGTCTCGCACGATCTCACATTTCATCATGAACCTACCCGATTCTGCACTCTCTTTCCTCGGTGCGTACTCTGGCTGTTATACCCCTCTACTCTCCCTAGAATCGTTCACTTCGATCTATGGTCAGAAGGGCGAAGGAGTCGAAATGCCCATAATACATTGTTATTGCTTCACGAGGGAGATTGAGAGGGAGAAAGCGGAACCGGACATCCTTCAGGTGAGAACAAGCGATCTTCCCTGCTTTCACTACGATGACAAGCGGGCGTAATGGATACGATATCAAGAGGGATCGATGGCTGATCATTTTCTCCACTATTCAGAGGGCAAGCGAGTATCTATCATACGATCTCACTCCTAATGTGGAGGGCTATAATCTCCATCACGTCAGGTCAGTCGCACCGAATAAAGACATGTATTGTCTGGAATTCCGTTTGCCGAGAGAGATCGCCTTCCGACCTTTGACTGCGTCACATTGATCGATGAGCAACCACGATGTCTAGACAAATAAATCATGCTGTGTACCATACAACGGGACAAAGCTACATCATGCATATGACGTGTCGTCTCTTCTGACGGCGTCTCGTCAGCCGACCATCGGGCATATGTAACAGGTGGACGTCTATGAATCCAAGATACGCGCAACCCTTTCTGGGTCATTTCGAGAGAGAACGGCAATATACAACATCACATCTTCTGTTCCTCCGGATCCACGCTCCCAGAACTGACAGTTGCCAAAACCACCCCTAGACCGACACCGGTCATGTTCGCCTATCCCTGCGACGAATGATGTGCAGCAGGCGTCTGCGCTCTGCTGCCTGATCTGCTTCCCATTCTACTTTGCGCAGGGGTATGTTGCGCTGGCGTTCTGCGGGTAACCAAGATATGTCAGCATCAGCAAAACCCCCCAGCGAGTCGAATAGCGGCGGTCACTCACATGATTCCGCTCCCATATTGACTATGCAGCAATCCACCACTCAACGTGATTTGGTTTCTCCCAAACCCAGGTAATAACATGCTGCCATCCCATCCATCGAATCCGTCAGATGACATGAAAGTGGGAAGGTACTCCGCCCAACCGGCGGAGGCTTGAGGAGTCGAGTAAGAATTGCCGGTCGGGGGATTCTGCAGGAAGGCGGCAGTCGGAGATGGGGCGATCGAGGGACCGGCTTGAGATGGGAGGATCCTGAGGATGCGAGGGATCAGCAACCACACCTTTCGATATAGCATATAGACACGGATGATCCAGCGAAGCTGTTATTGAAGCGCAGTAGGGAGAGGCAAGGCAGGGAGTCACGTCCACGCTCACATCATATCACCGCCTTGAGGGATGAACGTGAATTGAGTCTCGCCCGAATGCCCTGGCAGCATCTCTCCCGGTTGCCAATTAGCCGTCTGGTCCATGAGCTGCGGATCATATACGCCAGCACCGGGAGCCGCAGCGGTCTGTTGGTGAGACACGCCGTTGCCGGTGGGACCACCGGCCATGGCTGCAGCGTTCGCACTTGCATTGAGTTGATCGACGACACTCATGTGGTGGTTCATGGCGTGAGTGTGAATATGATGAGGATGTGCTTGGGACAACAATGGTCCACCTGGAGATGCAGGCGCTGTGCCGGGACCGTATCGAAGCTCTCTCGTTTTCCGAACGATTTCTCGGATGAACGCAGCGTAGATCGCCGGTTGATGTGAAGGGTCAACTGCACAATCTTCTAGTATATCGGCCATCTCTCTGGGAACCGTAGACACGGTCAGTGATTGCACTTTCAATCAGGGATCGACTCACATCACAAGTTTGAAAATGGCCTCTTCTGAATCGTGATAAGGCCGCAGCTCAGGCTTGAGCAATTTCAACAACGAAAGCAGCTGCGGCGTGACCAATCAGCTTTGTCGCAGTCCTTGTCACATCAAACCGACTCACGGCGTAGCTACACATAACGAAGTTGGTGTCGGGAAGATAAGGCAAATATCCCTTTGGCAGAAATTCTTCTTTGACGACAGTACAAACCCGCTGTGAACGCAATCGTTAATCCATCGCCCAACAAGCCAGTGATTACCACTCACAGTAGCAGCCTCGTACACATTGGTGAGGAAGAACGAGATATCCATCTTGGCTCTCTATGCTCTCTTGTCAGTCCTTCCACTCGGCCTCCTTCACCAGTTGAACCCACCTCCAATGCGTTTTCCAGGCCAAAAGAGTAGAGAACCAAAGACGAGTACGCAAAGTAGAATTGAGCTCGGCTATCGTATTCCAGCTTACTATCGACAGTCGCCGAAAATCTATCCGAAGACAGATCAGCTGCAAGTCCGCCGCTGGCTGATCCCCATGCGCTGACGGACTTCTCAGGCTTATTCCACTGTCAATGTTCAGCGTCAGCAGTAGCCTGATTGTTGGGAGGTCTACACCTCACCTCTGTCAACCACCTTCTCAGCTCCTCATGAGCCGAGCGAACAATCAGCATGTCTACGTCTTCCGTCAGCGCAATCGTTGAGCGTTTCTCGGCTGGCGCTCACAATCGCAGTCATGTCTCAGACCTGAAATGGTTGTGGTTGAGGAGTATATCGAGTCGATTGCCCGCGACATGATCTGCTGCAAGACGACATATGCTGACAAGGCTTGATCCGAAGGTAACGAAAACCGTTGCTGATGCCAAGAAGCCTCGCAAGCGTTCCGAATTATGTAGTCCTCTCGAAGAGTATAAGGCTTGCCCATCTGTGCGCTCAGTGAGCGGTCTAGCACGAAACAATGCAGCCAGCACCGTTCTCGATTTATGATCTGGACATCATCTGGTCAGCGCCTGCGTGACCCGCCACACAGCGAGAGACCGACCTCGAGATCTCGGGTTTTCCCCTCCTCAGTGTCCATGCCCGACATGATGCTTTTCCTATGGAGGTTGAGGTCCGTTGCCATGCTGCACATATATCTTCAGCACGATGACATTCACTGCACTAGTGATAACGAAGCACTCACCGAATGGCCATACCTAACATCAACCATGTTCGATCTTGCTCAAAAGTTTTCTCAGGACCTAGTGTCCATAAGGAAAGCAACAAGTAGGCCTGTACAACCTCCACACTCTTGTATCTGCGACGTGATCAGCTTCGCTTTCGATATACCAGTATGCCAGACACCTACCCTCTAGATGGCACCTCGAAAGCCAGTCGTTTAGCATAGGCTGACAGCTGGTGATGCAGATCCGGCCGCTTCCGATGATACCGAGCAGCAATAGCGCAAATCCTATGATCATTGACGTCAGCCATCATTTCCTTTCTAGCTTCCGATCGTGTACCCACACAGTACAAAGGAATTGACTTCGTTGTAAGACCAAATCGGGTGTATGGAATTCTTTGTATACCAAAGGTACCTGGAACGACACTGAATCTGACAAATCAGCTGGCGGTACTTGCCAAGATAACAATCGACTGACTGTTATCAAAGAATATATCGAATAGCTCGCCGATTTCTTCTCGAGTGACCATCGTCAAAAGTTCCGGCAGGCGGTCATCCGATGAAGCGAGAGCCATGGTAGCGGAGGCGCCTAGTAAACACTCCTTAGACTTATGCCTACAGACAACGGATGGTGCGGATATCTTCCACTCACCTGCTTTGAAGTAGTTGTGCGACGCTACACCTCTTCCATGGTCGCCAAATGCTCGTCCTTCGTCCTCATCACCGTTATTTCCGCCTCGCACATCGCTCGTCGCCATCCTATAACTGCTTGAAGACATGCTCATCGCACTACTACTCCGTCCCGCGTTGGCCCGTCCGTCCATAGCGAGTGGTGAGGGCCGGTGAACGTGGGTCGACTTCCCATTGTGATTTGCATACGCCTGTGACATCAAATGCTTCTTGCTCGCTGTATCCGTATTTTGCAAACTCGCTTCTGCTAACAGTCCGAGAGGAGAAAGCACGTTGTCGGGTAGAGAATGCAGCCGAGGTGATAAAGGCGGTTGATGTGAATGTCCGGATTGTCCGTGAGCCGAATCTTCTCCTCGCACCTGATTTTGCATGTCGAATGATCCAGCATAATTGTCCGTGGGTGCGCTGTAAGCTTGTCGATTCATCGCAACAGCCAGGGTAGGAACAACAGAGGGAGCTGTATGGGAGGTGATGAGGTTGATGACATCCTGATCACTGGTGGTAGAATGTAAAGCGGTGGAGAAGGAGTTGAGTGACGGTTGATCGAGATTGCTTAGCGCCTAAGTGTGACAGACCATCAGTTTCAGCCATACCTTGAAGTGTCATTCGACTGGTAGGGTCACTCACCGATCCTATACCTTTCAGAGCAGCTTCCATCTTTGCAACCTTTGCTGCTAGCGCCTCGTTCTTTCTCGTGCTCCTCTTCCCTCTATTTGACTCTTCGAATATGCATTCGTGCCCTCCAGATTTGCAACGCTGCCAGAATCGTCAGCTGAAAAGGATGATGTGTGTCACGCAGAACATACCTTGCAAGGACCACCTGGCGGACTATTTTCGTCTGGGATGCATCGCATCTTGATCTTTCGACAAGCGATACAAGCTCTGTATGGAGCGTTAACATGAGTTCGACAGTACCCAACAGAGGGATTTTTGCTCACCTTGACCCTCTTGTCAGCTTGACTTTTGGCTTTCCTTCTTGTCCCTTTCCTTTCCCTCCTTTTCCTCTGCCGGCCGGTGTCCCTTTGCCGCTTCCACCAGCATCGTCGTCACCATCATCATCGTCGTCGTCATCATCTTCGTCTCCATCGCTGTCTCCGTCCTTCCCCTGGGATGATCCGCCGTCTCTCATCATCGCTTCTCCTGCATCCGACATCCGCGGCTTCTTGTCTTGATGTCCTCCTGCAGAGTTCAGGGTCTGTGGATCGTATGAAGTCGAGTTCTGTAGTGGCGAGGGCGTGAACGGATTCGGCATTGACTGATAGGCTGAAGCGTAAGGATGAGAGGGCATTTGCACCCATACAGCTTCATCCCCTTGTTGAGGCGGTTGTTGCTGTTGCGGCTGGTGGTTGCCATAATTCGACGTGTTGTTCTCCCAAGAGCGCTTCATCGAGAATCGGTTTCTATAGTCCAGCGTCAGGAGATACAGAAACACTCTATCTGTTGATGTCGCTCAGGAGTGTATCGGACTGCCGATGGAAAAGCTTCGCTTCGGCAAGGGCTCCAAGCGAAGCGGAAGAGCCGGTACTCTTGTTGTTTGGCGCTCCTGAATGGGTGATGTGTTTCCGTTTCCTGGGCTGCTGCGAGGGCGATGGACGGGCTGGTCCAGAGGGCTTCTGTTCTTTTTGGATGTGTCACGATGGAACGGTCAAAAGGTCAATGTTGTTGGTGAGCCGTGTGGAGAGAAGTGGTCCCAGAAACGGGTGGATGGCTCGGTGGCTTCATTTGCCGGTCACTGCAACCCTCTCTTTGCAAAAAGGTGCGCAGATACCTACCTCCCTAGTGCCCGGCGTTATCCGTCCATCGCTGCCGGAGTTATGTAATCGGTTATACATGTGGCATTATTTCTCTTTTAACCGGTTGTCTGGTCTTTCTGATCCCGCTCTCTCCCTCACAAGGCACGTTCAATGGCATCATCATCATTCATCGTTATCATCATTACTATTGCAATTACAACAGTTAACGTTATTTGTTGATGGCTTTGATGACTTGATCGCTTGGGCAATCGATGTCTCGGCAATCTTCGTCCTCTCTTCACTCTTGTGTCATACCCAAATATACTTCAAAAGGCTCTCCAGGGATTGCGAGCCGCCGAGCTGCACCTCCTCGACATGAGCTTCGCGTCCTGCAGCCGACATGTTCTGCATCGACCGCAAGCATTTCTATCAATAGCTGGGCCCTCGAGGCAAGCGCATTCTTCATGCTTTGGCCGGGCGTCGGCTCCTCGACGGCAGAATGAGTCTCTCTCACCACCACAGAGGGTCTCACAGGCAGCGTTAGCATCTCGAATACGGCAACGCTTCAAGTCATCACCCCTCGCTGCCTCCTTTTCGACGACACCACGTCGGTCTTCACCACCGCCACACCCCTCGGGCACCGCGGCCTCCCAACCTCGGGCTCCGGCCACGGTCAGGACGGAGAAAGTGACCGCTCCAGTAGCTTCGACGACGGAAAAGTCGCAAGACAAAACGGACTGGAGCATCATCGTCAAGTTAGCGGGAAATATATGGCCCAAAGACAACCCAAAGGTCAAATTAAGAGTGTTGGGCGCTCTCGGTCTCTTGGTCGCGGGCAAAGTGTTGAACGTCCAGGTGCCATTCTTCTTCAAAGCGATCATAGATGGGCTGAATGTACCTATAACGGATTCCACCACTGTATGGGTGTTAGCAGGGGCGAGCATAGCCGGCTGTGAGTAACTACGTTCACATTCAGATCGGTCTTATCTGATAGGTGTCATAGATGGCGCTGCGAGGATCCTAACAACCCTCTTCGGCGAACTGAGGAACGCTGTCTTCGCCTCAATCTCTCAAAGCGCCATTCGGAAAGTCGCGAGAGAGACTTTTGAACATCTACTGAGCATGGACATGAAGTTTCACTTGGAGCGTCAGACCGGTGGTCTAACGAGAGCTATAGACCGAGGGACAAAGTAAGTGATGATCTTTCGTTTCTCATCGTGTCACGAAGTGGGATCTGAGATGGGCGTTGCAGAGGTATATCCTTCATCCTTTCCTCCATCGTCTTTCACGTCATCCCTACTGCCCTCGAAATCAGTATGGTGTGCGGTATCCTCTCATGGAAATTCGGATGGGATTTTGCCGCGGTGACTGGTATCACGATGGTGCTCTACACGTGGTTCACAGTGCAGACCACAGCATGGAGGACCAAATTCAGGAAGGACGCAAATGCTGCCGACAACAAGGGGGCAACGGTAGCGGTTGACTCGTTGATCAACTATGAGGCTGTCAAGGTAAGTCGTCACGGCGAGTAAGCGATGTGTACACCGATGAACTCATATGGCTCTCACGTGCAGGCGTTCAACAACGAGAGATTCGAAGTTGCCCAATACGACGCTACTCTCAAATCGTATGAGAAGGCTTCCGTCAAGATCGCGACATCGTTAGCAGCTCTCAATTCGGGGCAGAACCTTATCTTTTCGAGCGCGTTGACCATGATGATGCTGCTGGGTGCACAAGGGATTGTCAAAGGTAGGTCGGCAGAGCAAGGTACTCGCCGGTTTGGTCGATGCTAATCACTGCTTTCAGGCACCATGACGGTCGGAGATCTGGTTATGATCAATCAACTTGTCTTCCAATTGTCCCTGCCTCTCAATTTCCTCGGTACTGTCTATCGAGAGTTGCGTCAAAGTTTGATCGATATGGACGTCATGTTCAACCTCCAATCTCTTGATTCGGCCATCAAAGTGAGCTGCCGATGCATCTGGAGTACAGGAGCCTTGCTGATTGCCCCCACAGGACCAACCTAACACCAAGCCTCTTTCACTGAAGGGCGGCGAGATCCGTTTCGAGAACGTCAACTTTGGCTACCATCCTGATCGACCCATTTTCAAGGATATCTCCTTCACCATCCCTGCTGGGAAGAAAGTGGCGATTGTTGGACCCTCTGGTTGCGGCAAATCCACCGTCTTCAGACTTCTCTTCCGATTCTACGATTCCCAGACCGGACGCATCCTCATAGATGGACAGGACATTAAGGACGTGTCTCTCGAGTCGCTCAGAAAGGCCATCGGAGTAGTCCCTCAAGACACACCACTTTTCCATGCCGACATCTTGCATAACATCAGATACGGAAACCTGGACGCGACAGACGATGAAGTGATTGCTGCAGCGAAGAAAGCTCACGTTGAGGAGACCATTCAAAGATTACCGGAGAAGTATAAGACGAAGGTGGGAGAGAGAGGATTGATGATTTCAGGTGGAGAGAAGCAGAGGTTGGCAGTGGCAAGATTGTTACTGAAGGACCCCCCAATACTGTTCTTCGACGAGGCGACCTCAGCACTGGACGTGTACACAGAAACGGAGTTAATGAGAAATATCAACTCGTTATTGGTTGATCAGACCAAAACGAGTGTCTTCATCGCACACAGGTGAGCTCTCACTCTTTGTCTAGCCATGCCAATCTTCTTCGTGGGGCCGGCTTTCATAGCGAAGTCGCTGACATACTTCGCTAATCGCTACAGACTCCGTACCATCTCCGATGCGGACCTGATTATCGTTTTGCGAGACGGGAAAGTGGCAGAGCAAGGCTCACACGAAGAACTCATGAAGATCGAAGGAGGTGTATATTACAGATTATGGCAAGCACAACTCACGGAAAGTACCCAAAGTACAGCTGCAGACCCGCAGAGGGAGGAAGCGGAGATAGTACAGAAGAAATGATCGGATAGAATAGGTAGTCTATGCGTCGGAGCGTGGTGGTCATCGCTCATCAAGGTAAAAGTAATGTTGCATGTGGATGGAAGACACATACTGCTGAGACTGTCGACGTTTTGGGATCGGAAAGATATAGATGTTCATCGCATAGTACACTACCCGTCACGCATTGTTGCCCGGGAGATGTAAGGTGGCGTTCAGACCGTTGCCAAAGTGTTGAGAGCAGCAGTGCAAAGCCGATGATACAATGTCAAGAAGGCAAGGAGCTGACTTGGATATCTTGAAAGATGTGAGATTATAGCATGGATGGATACCTTGGTCTGATTTGCGATTTGCGATACTTGCAGCACTGTGTGATATACCAAGTGCTCTGTGCAGACTCAAGTGATCGTGAAGGTGCGGCAACCATCAATGGCTGAGAGAAGAAGCAGATGACATCCGTTGAGGAACTTTGGATGATGTAATGTGAGCTATATACAATGATTGCACAGGCATTGATGATGGACATGGCCAGACCACTAGGGAGCGAAAGAGACTGGAATGATTCTCAAGAGAAGTCACATCAAAAGGTCGCCGACTTGATAAGGGGGTCAATCTGGAATACTTGATCAGGTTTCCACCTGCGTGCGAGTGGAAAGGCGAAACTCTGATATAACTTGGAACACTGATCTCGGAGCCCCGCGTCAAGAAAGAGGCTT
This sequence comes from Kwoniella newhampshirensis, assembly GCF_039105145.1. Classification (NCBI taxonomy): domain Eukaryota; kingdom Fungi; phylum Basidiomycota; class Tremellomycetes; order Tremellales; family Cryptococcaceae; genus Kwoniella; species Kwoniella newhampshirensis. The sequence goes on from NC_089963.1 coordinate 1,006,117, forward strand.
TGTTGCGACGCTGTCCAATTCATAATTCCTTCGCGGGATGATATCCTAGAACCATCGCGCAACATGGAGGTACAAGAACAAGATGGTCCTGGTGGCGTTGAGCTTGTAGGCCATCAGATGGAAGCAACGAAGCTTGAGGATGGGTCCGACGTCGTCGAGAGCGAGGATGATGGTGCTCTCGCTGTGGGTGGTGGAGGATTGGAAGGTAAAAACAGAACGAAGAAGAAAAAGAAGAAGGGGAAGAAGAAGGTGAGCTCGCGTCGGCGCCAATCAGGCAAGAAATATATTTCCTGATGATCCTGAGCAGAAAGCGGCTGGACCAGCGGAACGTCTAGGTAGTATACCTGACGAGTTGCCCGCTCCTGGCCCCGAGACAACCGAAGAAACGGCCAAATGGGAGATGGAGCTTCAGAAAGGGTGCAGGACGTATCAGCTCCCAGAGTGGGGTCTTGTGGACGAGAGGGTAAGCTTCCTTGTGGCCTTGTGATGGGTCAAAGTAAGCTGACGAGCTTATGTCGTCTTGTCTTCAGACTCGATTCATCCTGAATACTTTCCTCACGCCGTCATGTCGGCAGATGGAGTTGGTAACCCCCCGACTGAAGCTTCGTCAAGTCGAAGTGGGAGACACGACAGGTATAAGACGGATCAAGATGGAACCTATCGTTCAGAAAACACAGTTGTGAGCTGTCCTGCTCCGTTTCTGACGAGGACGATCGCTCATCTTTTTTTAATGGGACAGGTATGGATCTCCTTCCATCTCAGATATCAAGGAATCCTTTCAGAATCGGTATATCCGTTCGTCGTGAGCTTCCTGCCCTGATCTCTCGGCGTCATTGACGCTCACGCTCGGTGCATCTAGTATACCACGAATCGCTATCACGCGCGGAGGAAAAGGTCGAGGAGAGCATATCTTCGCCATCACTGCTCGTGATCCAGCTTCTATCACCATCAGACCTCCCGCAGGTCTCAAGATCCCGAACAGGATCGCATCAGCAGAAGGCTACTTGGGTGAGTACGCTCAGCTTGCTCAGCCTCCCCCTTCGTCATCGTGGGATCCATCGTGCTGAGACTCGAATCCACAAAACAAAAGGTAATATCGCCCTCTCACTCTCATTCGAAAACATGACCGAACCTCTCTTACCTAAAAAGGGCGAGATATTCGTCCAGCCGACTTTCGAGCAATATACCGAGGCTGGTCTCACCGCGTACATGTTCTACGAGATACATCCGCAACTCTGGGGTCAGGGAGTCATGAGCGAGGCGTTTGTGGAGGTCTTGAGATTCGCGATGGAGGAAGTGGGATGTCAGACCGTCCAGGTGAGTGAGACCCTTCGACGTCACAAAGGCAGACCAATCAAAAAGGGGCACAAAGCCAGAATTAGACGTTCGAAGAGGGGTCACCAGAATGGGATCAAGAGGACAATTGACTGGTTCTGAACCGCGTGCTTGCAGTCCGACCCAACGACGACCAACGAAGCCTCCATCCGTCTTTGCGTCAAGAACGGGATGCGATATACCAAAACTGAAAACAACGAGCACAACAAACCCCAGATGTTTCATGAGATATCGAGAGAGGAGTGGTGGTCGAGAAACCGGCCGGGTCAGAAGGTCCAAGATAGATGGGGAGGGAAAAAAGTGTGCAGGTGGTACGTCGATTTCGGTGTTTCCCGCCGCGACCAGAAGAGATCTTGCATTCCATTCCACCTTTGCTATTTGCTAGACCAATGCCGTATGACAATCACGACCCTTCACTGACGTGCATATCTCTACAGGTGCATGAACTTCCGTCAAGCCCCACCGACCATACAATGTTCTCATTGTGATTGGGCAAAATACTGCTCTCGCGAATGTCAGAGGGCGGACTGGCTTCGTCAAGGTGGACATCAAGCAGAGTGCGATTGGAAGTAGTTGGCTGTCATTCGGAAGGATAATTGGCGAGCGCCAACGAGCCTCATACCAAACCCAAGGGCGTTCCGTGGAGGAAGACATTGAGACACCAAATCACCTTGCATCATCTATATACACCATTTCATTATCGTATGCGATTCATAATCGATCTCTATTCATTCCAATTTCGCAATCAAGTCGCGCTACGAGAATAAGAAGAGAAGTCGTCAGCGGTGGAGGAGACAACTTTCAAACCGCATCGAAGTCTAGAAATGGCTTATGCATATGCACTTACCAATAAAGGAGCGACTTGCTTCCTGGTGGATCTTGCATTACCCTGCTGCCAGACTTTGAACCATCTGTTCTCGCCTTCTCCTCCTCCCAATTGTCTCTTCTTGTTAAATTTCTTCAACCAGCTTCCCTTATCCCATTCCTCCAACGCTAGCAGTTCTCCACTACCTTCTAATCCTCTTCCAAGATCCTGCAAGACCTGCTGTGCTTTGGCGGAATCCCTGATGACTCCACCAGATCTGACTATGATGACCAATTCTCTCTTCCCCTTACCCTTCTTTTCTGATCGATAGGTCGTCAAAATCCCTTCGATATCCAATGTCTTTGCTTCCATGTACTGGTCAACCTCGGAAAGTAGCGTTTGCCAACCATCTTCTTCTTTCTCCAACCACTTTTTCAATCCCAATGGGACGGTCGATAGTCCGACTTTCAATGTGGGATAAGCAGACGATGACGTAGGCAGAGCATATTCTTTGTAATCACGAAGCAAGAGGTCGTATGTTGACAGACCCGATACGTCCATCTTCGTCTCGAGGAGGTTCTCAGCAGTGTTTGCAAGTGTTGACGGGACTTGAGCTTCCAGAGAAGAACTGGTCAAGGTCGTGTTAGTCTGTGTGGCAGAGACCTCAGAGTCAGATGATGACAGCGTCGAAATCGGGTAGAGGAATGCCGCAGAATCGTAATCAACCGGTGTGGCTTTTCCGCCCGACTTCAGTCCCCCCGTATCGATCAGCATGGCCGAAAGTAACAAGGTTGCCAATTCCTGAGGAACAGGTCCACCACCCGCCTTGAGCGAAGCTTCCCATTGCGGCCTGAAATGCTTGACGACTAGGGACGAGCAGCTACCCGTTGGGACTGTGATTTCTCGGACGGGAGCGTTCGGATGGGCACCTTCGTCGTCGTGATGATCGATAATCGCCAACACTTCTCCATTGTCTCCAAAAGCCGGTAGGAGTCGATTATGATCCACCAAAGCGAAGTTCACACCGAGTGATGCGAGCTCGGTCGTGGGGATGGGAAGAGATTCCGGATGAAGCAAAGCGGATGGAGGAATTTGTGCCATCTGGAAGGCGAGTAGATTCTCCGGTCGAAGTTTCATCAGTGAAGAAGGGGTGAGTGTGAGAGGGATGGTCCGTTGCGCCAGAAGAGACGAGGAGAGTTGGGCGTAAGCGATGGACGATGCGATGGAGTCGAGATCTACGGAGGACATATAAGGGAGGGATCAGCCGCATGGTCCTCGTAGAGAGTGGACGGCAAGTGACGAAGATGTACACCTTTCTCTTCACACTGCCACGAAGCGCAATCGTAATGAGGGCCAAAAGATTGTTCTCGAGTTGGATGGAGCCCACTCACCACCGGCCTCATTACCCATGACCACAGTCCACCCCTTTCCCTTCCCTTCTTCCAGATCACCCAGGAACAAATCCCGCTGACTGGCCAAAAACCCTGCCAATCTACCTTCCTTCACTATCCCCTCTCCGTTTCCACTCCTATTTCCGTTTTCTTCCACGATATCCAGATCGCCCGACATGATTCCGTCCAGATTTGCCGAGGACGAAGAGAGAGGTCTGGAGAGTACGGAAGAACAGACGAGTCGCTGATGTGCTGTTTTCGATATTCTGACAAGTGAGAAGGGTACACAAGGTCTCATAGACTCGTTGAGGTATGCCAATAGCGAGAAGATGAGGATGAAAGGTGGGATAATGGAGAATGTGAGGATCAGACAGAAGAATCTAGAGTTGCGTGGTGGACGCATATGACTCGCTGATCGAGCGGATGGAAAGAGAGCTGATGCTGTTGGAGGACAAGAAAAGAGGAAGAACCCGAGTGAGGAGGATGTTGCAAGCTTTGTGGTGAGAAATGAAATGTTGTTGCCAGACTTGAAACGAAATCCGATTACGTCATACACGTGCTTTCTTTCCCACTCGATGTTTCCGAATGAGTGAAGAAGTGGCACCTTGGCGTGTGCATGACTGGCGTCTTGCTAACAGATGCCGAATCGAATGAAGAATACATGACATACATGTTCATATAGCCAGGCGCCGTGACCGAAGCTCTAATCCTCCTCGCTGCCACCTTCTTCTATCAGCTTCTGGTAATCCTCGTAACTACCAAACGTCGGCAACTCCTTCCTCTTCTTCCTCCTTTCCTTCCTCTCATCATTCCTCTTTCTCTTTCCGGCCTTAACCGGATCTTCTTCCTCTTCCTCCGCCACATCAGAGTCTGTCGCACCATCCAGCACGATGTCTGGCATCTCCATATCTGAATCGGAGATGATATCGTCCTCTTCATCGGCGAAATCGGGGAAAGAAGATTGAGACGAGGCGATAGACGGTGATCGAGAGGCACGCTTGCCTTTATTCCTCTTGGGTTGTTCGGTCTCATACTCTTCTTCGTCCTCATCTTCACTTCCCACAGGTTCTTCATCGTCATCCTCCTCAGCATCATCGTAGTCACTCATGTCGTCACTTTCGTCGTCGTCCGCGCTTAGACCCATGTCGTCTCCTGCACCTGGCATGCTGGCTTTCATGGCCTATGCGATCCGAGTCAGCGGCAGTTCAAGCCACATATGTGGGAATATTCGACCCACCTTCCAGATCTCTGCCTCTTCAGGATCACTGTCCTCCTCCTCTTCACCACCCTCACTGCCTTCTTGCTCCTCCTCGTCACTGCCCTCAGCCTCCTCGTCATCTTCGTCTTCTGCCCCAGCTTCATCATCATCGCTGGCATCCAGATCCAGATCGTCATCGTCGTCATCATCCCGCTTCTTTCCCTTCCCTTTGGCAGTTTCCTTCCTTTGCAGCTTCTCCGAGAAATACTTGTGGAAGAACATCATCTCAACGGGCACATCCTCAATCTTCTTTCTCCAGAACTGTTCGCTGTTCACCATCACTCCTTGAGTTCCGCCTTGCACGCCGTGGTTCTTGACTACCATGCCTGACTTGTCAGACGCGGCAGCAGGCTGCATGATGGACGCTCCCTTCGGTTGTAACGTCTTTTTCGGATTACGGTAAACAAATCGATCGAGGAATGAGACAAGGGTGTTGAGGGAGATGTCTGAAGACCCAGTTAGTGGTTGAGAGAGAAGTAGCTGGTTCGCCTGCAGTGATACTGAAGGATGGAAATGGTTCAGGAAGGGAATCTACAGACAGCAGTATCAGTCCAAAATAGCTCGGGAGTGCTTCATTGTACTCACGAGTTCCCAGAGACATGATGTATCGGCGTTCGCATAGAGTGGTTCTCGCTTTCGGCCATCATACTCCTTCCCAGCAAGAGCCTTCTTCGCAGCCGCATCGTCCGCCTGCTTCTCCTTCTCGTCGTCCGCATCCACGAAATGTTCTTCACCATCATCCTCCGGCTCGATAAGCATCCTCTTCAGACCTGGTGTCATCGAGAATAACTGATGTCGACGCTGGTCAGCGGGAGCGTCCGTGGTGATATATCATAGAGAAGACTTACCTCTCCGAGCAGAAACAACGCACCACAGATGAAGGACGGCTGGTGCATACCCAGCATCTGCAATAACCTCTTCACGAATGCCATCACTCTCGAGATCTTATCATCGGCCTTCATCGCCTTGAACAACAGGTTGAGATACATGGCCTGTTTGGACGATGTGACCAGTCTCCCATCGAAAAGAGAGTCGTACATGGTTCTGTAGAATCGATCTGAGACCGCTTGCCTGGATTCTGACGCGGTGGTCGAAACCTGGAAGATGAGGTTGAGAGCCTGGATGGAGGTGTTGAATGTCCCTGCGTGGGTGATCTTGAACAATGTGTCCATGTAGGTGTCGAACATTGTTTCATCGAGTTTGGCGAAAGGAAGCGCTCGATTGATACCTGTCAGTATGGCGGCAACCAATTTCGCTTCGCCTGTCTCGACCAACTCTTCCTCCTCCAGAGCAGACTTCTTCCCATTCTTCGTTCGTGTCCCTTTTCTTCGTCCTCGCCATTTGTCCACCTTGCCTGCAACCTTCTCGATCTTATCCTGGTCGACCTCCTCGACATCCTCCGCAGGTCCATCATCCTTCTCATTCATACTATTGCCCAAGATCTCTCTGAATACCTCGAAATAGAGGTCAACCATCTTGCCAGCGACCTCTTGGTCTTTCCTCGTCAGAGTGATCTGGTTGAGCGTAATCAGACCATAATAACGAGCGTGGCCAGTAGTTTCCGGTTTAGGAGGAACAGCCGCAGACTTCTTGCCCTTGTCATCGTCGAATCGAACGTGTGAGCTTGATGGAGCCTGAGCAGTAGCAGACGTGGATGAGGGCTTTAACACCAAAGCCGAGACCTCTCGAGCGACGACTGCTTTCATGGCGGGATGTGCTTGTAGAAGTTGCAGGATGTGATGTGATGCTTTTGAGGCTACTGGTCGGTCAATGTCACCCTGTGAGAAGTGTCAGCTGTGGACCGTCTGTGGCAGGAAACACGCCTACAAGTTTGTTGACACCTAGTCGAAGCAAATTCTGTTCCTGTTCTGCATTTCCCGACAGCAGTCGGAAGACCAAGTGCAAGGATTGGGTTCGGACGAAGGGGAGTGTATCATGCGTAAGGGTCTAGAGTGAGGTCAGCTGGGAGAACTTGGAGAGCGCTTTCCACTCGACTCACCTCGAGAACCTGTAAGAGGTTGAAAAACCATTTCTTGAGGTAGTCTTCAAACGCGAATACGAGGAGATGCCTGTCTGTGATCTGAGGATGTGCGAGCAGCGGTTGATCGGCAAAGTATCTATGCAATGATCGCGTCAGCTGATGACGCGCTAACAAAGCATGATCTAGCTCACCTCAACTTGCCCTGCTCTTTTCCTCCGCCTGAGACCCACCAATCCGCTAAAGCTTTCATGACGGCGACTCTCTGATCCTTGTTGCCACCTCCACCAATCCCGTCTTCCTTCCATCCAGCCATCGTTCGCAATCTGTTCAGTTCTTTCACGGCATGTATGGGACTCTCTCTGACAAGAAGAACGAGAGCCGAAAGCTTATCCTGATAGGTACCGGAGGTAAGGATTTGATTAATGAAAGCTGCGTCTGATGAAGAACCGGCTCGGGCGAGAGGTGGTAGTGTCTCGAGCAGTCTATTGGCTCGTTGACGAAGCTCGTTGAGGTGATGTCCGGATGGTGGAGGGGGCGTTGAAGTGAGTGGAGGAAGAGGAGGAGCTAGAGAGGGCCACGAGGGAGCAGCGGGAACGTTCTGCACGGATATCTCAGCTAGGTCATCGTCACTGCTCGACATTCTGACTTACAGTGCCACTCGTGCTATCTAGGTCGACTGGACCAGTGGGCTTCGCCTGCTCAAGCTCAGCCACCGCGACCTTCGGGGTCTCCATCTCAGCAGGCTCGTCATCTGCTTCTTCCTCCTCATCTTCTTCCTTGTCTTCTTCCGCATGTTCCTCATCAACTTTTTCTTCTTCCTCACTTTCTTCCTCGTCGTCGTCCTCTTCTTCCTCACTATCCACCTCTTCACTACTACCACTCTCCACTTCCCCGACCTCTACATCAGCAGCATCCTTGAACGTTGAGAAGTCCAACCCCTTCATGAAATCGCCCAACTCCTTCTTGAGCTTTTTCTAAAACCATACAAGCGAAGACTTAAGCAATGATCAACCTTCTCAGACAATGTACACGATGCTCACCTCGTTCACTGGCGGCTTATCAGTCTTGACAGCAGGCTCTTCATCATCTTCGTCTATCCCCTCGATCAGGTGCAGATCCTCCTCATCTCCTCCCAAATCCTTCACAGCTTGTCGAAGGTCATCACTGATTTTAGGATATTGCGAGGAAGATGGCGCTCGTGCCGTTGATTTGATTGGTGTGGTCGCTGAGGCTACCGAGGTGGCTCCGGCGGCGGCGGCTTTCTGAAGCTTGGTAGACTTGCTACCCCTCCCTTTTGCCATGGTGTCCAAGTCGTGTCTGATTTACAGTCTGAATTGTACAGGTCAGAGAATCAATAATATCGATGATCTGAGCAATTGGACATGGGTCATCTCTGAAATCTTGGGAGATGCGGTCGGGATAAAAACATTAAATGTGAAGAAGATAAATTCCATTCCAGTGCGGGGCCACCTTGTCAGAGCAACCTGTAAGTGAGCATTACATTCAACGGCGATGATGATCTGACTTTTGGCCGTTGTCTTCCTCCTCATACTGGACAACATCACACAACAATGCCTGTCAACATAAGACCAGTAGTGTCGGCAGGACTCGGTGAGCTACCCTGTCGCTGAATATGACATGCGGGACGACAGCTGACAAGGACCGATATCAGCCGGGTGCTGTACCATCTTCTCAGTCATCGCCATCGTAATCCTTCTCGGTGCGTTCGGCACCAAGTCTCCTCCTGTCCTCCTTCCACTCCAAAGTCTTCTTATCCTCTTGCAGTGCATCACACAAGACCATATACTAATGCCTCACGTTGACAGCCCTCGGCTCATTCTTCTCAAGACATGTTGAGGTTCTGACTGGATCGAATCACGATCCCAAAGACCCCAACGCTGTCGCTGCCACTTGTTACGCAGCGGCACTGATCTACGGCGCTTTCGTCGTGTTCTGCGGACTTCAAGTGAGTCTATCATTCTTATCTACTGTCGCCCTGATGTGAGCGGAATGAAACACGATCGACGGGTGTGACAATGGGAACAGACCGCGAACGGCCACTGATGTTTGCAATGCGTTTGCAGATGGCAGTGCATATGAGATATCCGAGGGGAGTGCAATTGTAGGTCGAGGTAGCCGTCGGCATGGTGTGGTCCGGACAGAGATTGGCATGTAATTTTGTATCCCATTGTGCTTGTTGAAAAGGAGCACTTCGCTAGTTCCATCAAGACACGTGACTTCATTCATGCTGTTGCCGCGGTACCAACATCTCCAGTTGGATTCACAGAGTCATTTCATCACTTGCACACTTCCCTCTTCATTACATTCTGTACACGAGATCTTATTCCAGTACTGCATTCACAATACGGCTATTCCGGTCCATCAGGCCCACAAGAATATTCCCGTCTTTTTCTGGTAATATCGTGATAACAAATCAACCACCTGTTCGCCTTCCTTCAACGAGTTCCAGCAGCTGTCTCGACCATGCCAGCCAAACGATCTGCCGCTGGTCCCTCCGCTGCACAAAAACGGACGCGTTTCGCCTCATCGCCACCTCCTACAGAATCGCCCGCCAGCGAATTGGAGAATGCATACCTCGAAGAAGACTTGCCCGAGGGTGGGGCCAAAGTCCGTCAGAAGATCAAGCGGAGTTTGAAAGATCAAGATGGATACGGATCGGATTCCTCGAATGACGAAGAGGGTGTCGTCCCTTCTCGACGCGCTGGCAACAAGGATGAAGATGATGATGTGGACATGTTCGCCGATGATATTGACGAGGACAAGAACAAAGATAGTAAGGGGAAAGGGAAAGAAAAGGAGTTTATGGATCTATCAGAAATTGAGGGCCAAGAATTTGGAGGGACATCAACAACTCCAGGTGGAAGAGGCCAAGGAAGTGTGGAATCAAATAGTGATGATGAGGATGAGGCGAAGAAGAATAATTTGGGGACAGGATTGGACGGTGATATGGGTGTGGAAATCACACCGTTCAACATGAAGAACGAGATGCAAGAAGGGAGATTTACAGCGGACGGAGAAGCATATGAGGAGAACGATAAAGATCCGAATGAGAAACATGATATGTGGTTGGAGAATCTCGACAAAGATGAGATCAAGAAAGCTCGTCGGGCTCACAAGGAAAGGGAAAGGGCGGAGAAGGAGAAGGAAGAGAAAGAAGCTGCTGGCGGGGAAGAGCAAAAGAGACAGGAAGAGAATTTATTGAGAGAAGCGGTAGAGTTGATGCAACGAGGAGAGACTGTGCTGGAAGGCTTGCAAAGACTCGGCAAGGAGGTGGAGGAGAAGCGGAAGAAGGATGAACAGGGGAACAAGAAGAAGAGCTGGGCCGAGAAACAGAGGGAAAGAAAAGCACTCATGGCGGCGGAAGAAGAGCAAACGTGAGTATTCTGTCTGCTCTGTCTTGGTATGATTTCTGACAATGCTGCACTTGCGTTTAGCGATCCCACTCACACCTCCAATCCTTTCACGAACCTGTCCAACATCGTCTCTGCCTTGACGACGATCGGCCATCTTGACGTCTACTCACTGTCTAGAGAGTCAATACAGAGAATGCTGCCGCAAACACCTGCAAATGGCTCTTCTCGGCCTGCAGCTAGTGCACCGCTCCCACCTCCTGTCGACAACCGACAATTCGAGTATAGATTCTCCATGGCTTATGTACGAAACCTCCCGGAAGCTCAAAGACCAGTGGAGAGAGAAGTCTTCGGTGAGACTAAAGCCGTTTCTTACAACCGTAAAGTTCCCGCTAAAACCATGCCTTGCTTCCAGGGCCTTTCTCCCTACTTCAACTTCGAGGATGGCGAGGGTCTGGTTTCTTCGGTTCTCCAGCGTGCGAAAATGTCGAGCTTCGGATTGCAGGGACGAATGGAGGAATACCGGGATCATGGGGTTCCTGGGCAGAAGTAGTTGAATCCCAATGATAAACGAGACAAACAGAAGGGCAAACAGAACATGTGAATATGTCTCTTACGCGAAAGACGATGAACATGCATATACACTACCGGTCTTTCTTCGTTTCTCCCACAAGCTTCGACTCTTCACTCCCTGTACTTTCGGGGGCAGCAGAATCAGGATCGAAAGTTGGAGGCATGTTATCTGGTCGAGTTTGGACTTTTGTAATTTCCATGACGAACCTGCGGACAGGTAAGCTGCGGGGAGATACCTACCGCCTCATCACTCACCAGATCATTGAGCCCCACAGACATATTGTGACTCCGAACAGAAGCAGGACATGCTTGTTCCAGCCTGTGAGGAATGCAAGGGCGAAAAGAGTAAGGACAAGCAGGAAGAAGCACAGGTTCATAGCTGCATTGGTGGATGTGGTCAATACCATTCATGCCAGGTCAACAATGAGATTTGGCTCACCAAGCACGACCGCTGGATTGACTCCAGGCTGACCAAAGCTCACTGCGTCAGCTTGACTTCGGAGCGGAGATTTGAGACTTACTTCGAATACCGATTTGACGAGCAAGCCAAAAAAGCCCGGTTGTTCGGTAGAGACTATTCCTGGCTCGTCGCTTTCTGAAGGTGTTGGTGAGGGTTTTGTGACCATTGTGCCGGGATGACGTCTGGTTACGAGGCGACACAAGTAGCTTTCAATGTTGTCAGTGATGTATGAGTAGTCTGACGAACACGATGAAACCGCCCTGGTCGACGAATGAACCAGCTCGAACCGACTTGCGATTGAGGTGGCAACGGAGATCCAGGTTGATCTCCGAGCAAAAGTCAAAAGTTGAAGGCTATGAACCAATGCAAAACCTGCAGCCAACATCGTTCTTCTTCACTCCTTGACTATCCTCATCACAAACGAAATCGGCAAGGAACGGCGCAATATACCCCAGGACATTGACAACCTAGTGTCTACCTCGCGCGCAAGATGTCCTCACTCGCCACCCAGCTTCAACAGATAGCATCTCTTGATGCCTCTCGACTCACCTCCAAATACGGTACCCCATCCTCAAAGTCGTACCTCTTCCCTCCGAAAGTAGCAGCGGATCATGACCTCGATTCGATCTTCTCACTCGCCCAATCGGGGTTCGAAGAACTGCTCTCGCTAGATCCCGGTATCGAGATGTATGAAGATGAGCTGTTCAGTGAGAAGGCGAAAAGAACGGATAGGATGATGTTGACCCAGGAGGAGAATGATGCCCTGGATAAGATCTTGGGGAGATGTCTGAGAAGATTGGGGAGATGGGTGGGAGTCATGGCAGGTGGAAAATGTATTGAATGGCTCGTTAGAAGATTCAGGTGAGCCGTCTCGTCTGCCCTGACAGCAATGATACAGCTGACAGATGACGAAGGGTTCACGAGATGAACGCCGAAACATTATTACAGGTCTTCTTGCCGTACCACTCTTCGCCCAATTTTGCTCGAATACTCGCAATCCTCACACTATCCAAATCCTCACCATATCATGCCCCCTTCTCCCCACTGATCGCCAAAGCTCAACCTGTCCCTCGATCATATATCACATCGTCGATCTCACCTTCAAGAGACAAGTCCCTTCATCTCCTTGGCGATGTTGCGGGAATGGTCAAGACGGCCATCAAGGAAGGGGTCGTACATCGTGCGCTCTTGACATTCTGGACAGCAACATTGGTCGATCTGCTCGAAGGTGGGAAACAAGGCAAAGGTCTTCATGAGGGCTTGGTCAAGCTTCTCGTCGAGACCTTCGTAGTCATCCTTGAAACGCCTAGCGGTGGTGAAGATGTCAACGTGAGTTCGTGGCCGAAGTCTAGGATCTTAGAAGCTGGCTGACTGTGAAACATACACCAGGCTGCCGTCTATCCCCCTTTGGTCCTTCTCACTCGCTCTGTGAGCCTCGCCGATGGGCCTTTCCAGGCGATTGTATCTTCTCTTCTCACTCCTTCTACCGGAGCCAATTCCTCACAACGGATGCTCACCCTCCTTGTCATCCTCAACGACCGCTCAACCTGGGATGGCGGTCTGGGTGAAAACGGCACAATGAATCTCAGCAAGATCAAGCAATTAGGCGAGATCTTAATGGCGGCCATGGAAAAGTACGGTTTCGAATCCGCGTTGAAGACTGTCGTGTCGGTCATGCTTGAAAAACCAGAGCTGCACCACAAGAATCTCACTGCAGTAGTCGAACACAATTACCTTCCCAACTCTATTGCCCAAATTGCCGCTCAGAAGTTCCTCCAGCTCGGATCAGCCACCACCTCTTCGGATGAGGTGAAGACTGCTTGCAAAACAATACTCGCAAACTTACGAGAAAGACATCCCAGTGTGGTCGATTCCGCTTTCGTCGAAGCTTCCAGCAAGGCAACTATCGACCATGCGCTTGTCCAAAAGCCAGTCAATGAGGTCGCTTTCCTTAACGTCTACGCTGCCGACGTGTCAAGTCGTGTCCAGGGTGTAGGAGAGGTGTTCGATCTTGCAGATTCTGGTGTCGACCCAGAAAGCGCAATCACAGCAATAGTCGCGCGACTAGGCGACGTCGACGAGGTTGTCATTCAAGCTCTGTATCAACGACCTCAGCAAATCTTCACCTTACTTGGCGTCGACAGGTACATCGCAGGTGTCAAGCCGACATTCTGGAGTGTATCACCCAAGCCAACGATTATCGGTCGCCACCTTGACTTCATCTCCAATCATCTTCTGGCCAATCATCCCGATGCAGGCAAGAAGGTCTTCCGAGAACTTCTTTTTCCTTGTCTCCTATCAACGGAGAAGAGGCAGCCTCTGACGAAGGTCGAGGCCTTGCAGTTGCTTACCGGAGGCCTGAAAAAGGTGGACATGTTGAGCAAGATCGTTCCGGAGATCGCTAAGGCTAGAGCGGAGAACACTAAAGGAGGAGTGCAGAAGTCAAATCTCCTCATCGCTACCGCTTTATCCGGTAGGTGACTGCGAATACCACATACTACAGCGAAACTGACGGTAAATGCAGATGCTACGGCGGCTTCCGCTTCCTTCGAAGATGACATTGCCTATCTCATCTCCCAGATCGGCTCCACCAGCTCCTCTGCTCGGCTTCTTGCATACATGGTCCTCACCACCCTTATCGTCTCAGTCCATGGAGAAATTCAGCTCAGTTTGGCGGTACAGGTTCTTGCCTATCTCGAGACTAAGCAGAGTGGACCGGCTATGCGAGATATCCACAACACTGAGCAGACTCCTTCTCCGGCTCTGCTCGAAGCAGTCCACCGCAAGCCCGACGAGGCACGAACTACGCAAAGGGCGATGGTCGAGCTTTTGAGTGCTATGAGTAAGGTTGTCAAACCATCCGCGATCAATGTCACCTGGTTGTCAAGTGAAGTGAGTGTCTACTGAAAGTTTCCTGCTGTGTGACTGATCTCTTATACCTGCGCAGACCACCGCCAGTGATATCGCGCCCTTCAAGCTTTACTCCAAACAAATCTATCTCTGGGCGAATGCAGGTCTACTTCCCGCTTCGGTCTCGTCCACCCTCCTCCGATCACTCCTCACGCAACTCGGTGAGGACGCTCTACTCTTCTTTGCCTCTCTCTGGACAAGCACATCCTCTGTAACCCTCCGAACTGCCTCACTTCGTCATGCCACAGCGTTCATCTCGGCTTGCTCCGGTGTCAAAAGTCAGCAGGGCGTCGATTTCCAAATTCTCATCCCTGCGATACTCATTGCGCTACGAGATGGGGAGCAGGTCGTCAGACAAGCTGGTGTTAAAGTCCTGAAAGCTATGTCCGGTGAAACCGAGGGCTCTGCGACCATCTATGCTTTGGACACCATCTATGGTGATCGTTCCGGTGAGCTGATTTCGATTCCACGTGTTGCCCTCAATGCTAATACGAGTCATTGTCAGATACTGTACAGCTTCTCAAGAGCATTGATCGAAGAAGATACCTTGACTCGTTGCTTGAGTTTGCGGACGAGATGGTCATTGATTCTGGCCGTGTACGAGCGCTTCATTCTGTGGCATTGGAGATTCATCGCGGACAAAATAAGAAAGCTTTGTTGTAAGTCTACCTTCCTTCAGCGAACACAGAGAGATTTCAGAACCGACTAGATCCAATTCACAGACATCGACGAGCGGTCATTGGCTGTCTTACCTCACACATCGTCGCCTATCGAGCTCACCGAGAGCGACTGATCCTTCTCGACCTACTTTCTGACGTATCTGATTCCACTCTGTTGCGCGGAGTCCTCCCACTTCTCACTGTACTCGAAAATGAAAAGAACGACGAGACTATCTGGCTCAGTGAATTGTCCTCCGAGGCAAGCGCAGAATACCTGGGTGTGCTCTTCGGCACACTCAGGCCGCAGACCGTCTCAGTTCTTACGGATCAGCAAAGTTCTGCTTGGACATTCTTGCTTTCCGTCTTAGGCGGAAGCTGTGTCTCTTCCTTCCACGCTCAAATGCGCGAGCTCTCGCTTCACAGAATGGTAGATGGTGTTTTCGCGGTCCTCCCTGTTCCAGAACAGATCGAATACGTCCTCGCTCTCATTCAGTCGCTTCACTCCCTACCGACTGATGATATCTTGTCGACCAAGGAAATCATGGAAAAATTCGAGCTCGAACCTGCAATCATCACGGAGCTGATTGACAACCTCTCTCAGCCTCTCGAAACCACCGTTCATCGTAAGAAACAACGACAAGACGAATCGAACGTCGAAGGCGACGGTCCTACCTCAGCCGTTCATGACCTCACAGTCCTCATCGAGAGTAGAGACTGGAAGTCATTGCCAGGCGACGCCGGACTAGTCGCTTCTCTCATGTCGATCTTGTCTTCATTGTTAACTAAGAGGCTGGTGATCAAGGAGGGAGTGGATTATCTTGAGCAGGAGGTCTTGGCCGCAATCCTGGCTCTGGTGGAGAAGATTGAAGATCCAGCAGAGATCAACAGGGCCCATGTGGGGATCGAGGTTGTCATCAAGGTCATTCGAGGTATGTTCCATGCCTGCATACGGATAAGATATCCTTGCCGAGCGCTGAAAACCCCCCTTGCAGCTTCCACCAATCCCCGAACATCGCAGAGGACACTCTTGGTCGCGGCAGAGCTGGCAAGACTCATCCCGGACGCTGTCTTGCACAATGTCATGCCCATCTTCACTTTCATGGGTGCGAGCGATTTCCAGAGAGACGATGCGTACAGCTTCGGAGTGGTCGAGAAGGTGAGCCAGTCTCTGTCCTATCCTTCGACCTATCTTGTGCCCACTCGTGACAATGACTTCTACTAATAATCCGTCTCAGACCGTCTCCCGAATCGTGCCGGTCATGACCAAGTCCCTTAAAGACAAGTCTGCGTTCAACCTCGACCTGTACAACCAATCCCTCCCGTTCCTCAGCATCTTCACGGACATGTCCTCTCGTTTGCCTAAGCACCGCACGTTACCGTTCTTCGTCCATCTCGTTAAGTCTCTTGGGGCTGTCGATTTCTTGGCTCCAGTCTGCATGCTTTTAGTTGACAGGGCTACCACCAAGGGCGGTCGAGCGGGCAAAGATGCTGGGACAGTGTTGGAGTTGCCGGCCTCTCTGGCTGGAACATTTGACGTGTCTGTCAGGACAGAAGTGAGTAATGTCGTGGGACGAATCACAAGTGTGCTGAATATTCTATGATCTCAGGTCTTGGTGGAGATCGTCAATGAACTCGGCCGATTGGTCGGTGATCTGGCTAGAGTGGAGAAGGAAGCTTTCCTCAGTCGAACGTGAGCATACTTCTTAGCAGAAGGGAGGGATTCATGAGAAGTCTCTTGACACGTTCTTCGCAGCATCGCCGAGAACGACTCGTCAGACCGTCCTCTCCGTCAGATCACTTACCTTCTCAACCTCACCACATCTCTTATCGACCAGCTCCGCGGCAAAGCATGCGCTCAACCCGCTGTGCAAGCTGTCGTGCGTCAATTAATCGTTCTTGCCGCTACGACTTCGCAACCGATCATGTCCTCAACCGATATCCCCTCCAACATGCACTTGGCCCTCGGAGGTGCTATGCAATTGCTCTCCGCTGAGAACTTCCTTGGTGTTACCCTGGAGCTGCTTGATGAAGGCTCGGAGCAGGACAAGATTATGTCCCTCAACGTATTCACAGAGCGGATTCCCCTGATCAAGGACGAGATCCGGTCAAGGAGCACCAAAACAATTGGAGAGATCCTCCAGAAAGGTGCGGGCTTGTTGGAGGCGAAGACTTCGACTGTTGCTGCGGCTTTGACAGCCATCAGGACTGTTGCCAAGACAGCTCTGCCTGTCGAGGTAGGGGTGTTAGCCCAAATCGTACCCGGTGTGGTTGGTGCTGTGGGCAAATTCAATGACACCGCCAATACTGTTGGTGGACTGTCGCTCCTTGAGTTGCTGGTGTGAGTAGGAAAACGTATAATAGCCCTCTCAGCTGACAAGGTTTTCAGACGGCACCTGGGCTCTCGGGTCATCCCATATATTCAGTCTATCGTCGATGCGTCTTTGAGATTAATCAAATCACCAAAAACACCAACCTCCGCTTCCAAGCAATCGTTCGCTACACTCGCTTCCATCCTCGAAACCGTCTCAACCTTCATTTCCTCCAAGCAACTCACTTCTATCATCCGCAGTGCTATCGATTACCGATCCAAGGATTCTTCAATCTCGCTCAGCCTGTTGACGACGATTGCCAAGAGGACGAGGACCAAGACGCTCCTCCCAGTTTTGATGGAGTTTTGGAAAGTTGTGCAGACGGAGGATGAAGGGTCGATGAAGGGATTCTTTGATCTGTTGAGGTTGACTCTGAAGAATGCGAATAGGGAGGATTTGCCAGGAATGATCAAACCTGTCTTTGCGTTCTTCCTGGATGTTTTCGATCTAAGACATAGGTTGCAAGGTAGAGGATTTAATGCCGAGGTGAGTGATTGTAACTTCTCAATCCAACTGTAGAGGTGGCGATGTCGCAAGGGCGGAGGCTGATGATTATGACGGACTTCCAGACCATCAACGAGATTGAAGAGTCGGCGATTGGATCTTTCCTTGAGCTCGTCACCAAGCTGAACGAGGCGACATTCAAGCCTTTGTTCATCAGGTTGTACGACTGGGCGGTGATTGATTTGGCCGAAGGAAAGGGTGAGTGGAACGGTATTGATGAGGCAGAGCGCACTGTGACTGATTCGCCTGAACAACTTCCTTTAGCGATTGATGATGGTCGACTTGTTGAGAGGAAGATTGTTCTGCTTCACGTGATGATGGGTCTGCTTGTTAAGTTCAAGGTGAGTTGGACGAGCCTCTCGAAGGACCCAGCTAAATCCGAGATTGGATTTGTAGAACCTACTCTCCCCTTACATCTCTACACTTCTGCCTCATATTCAAGAATTGCTCCCTGCGTATGCTTCTGGGGAGATCAAAGATCTACCTTTATGGACTCTTCTTCTCGACGTCGTCGCAAAATCCTTCGAAGTGGATGACGGAGCGTTCTACACCGAAACCCATCTCCTCACTCTCATCCCATTACTCGTCGCCCAACTGCCCTTGTTCCCCACGCCGCTCGCATCGCCAACACCTACCACTCGAGTCTTATCTGCGCTTGCCGGATCCACCAATTCCGAAAAAGTCTTGAGATCACTCAACACTTCCATCTGTCTAGCCACCCGATCCGACGACGTCAGACTCCGTTTGTCGGCTCTGAAGGCTCTGGACGGAGTATGGGCATGGGCTCAGGAGAAGGATGAGCTGTTGTTGAATCTCGTGCCGGAGACTGTGTCCGAGTTCTTGGCGGAATTGCTGGAGGATGAGAGTTCGGACGTGGAATCCGCCGCGAGGGCAGTTTTGGCCAGGATCGAAAAGGTCACAGGTAGCTTGAAAGAGTATCTAGAGTAGAGGGGGATTGAGGTGTCGTGGAGATGTAGAAGAGCTACTCCTTATGTTAGTACCAGTGTCTGAATCATAATCATGCATAATGTCGGTCTAGATCCGGTTCACAAAATGGTATAAAACAAATGTACAACATGATGATCTCGAAAATGTGAGAGGAACAGAACGAAGAACAATAAATGACAGACAAGGTATACAGATCAGATTGTCACACAGGCTCACAAAGGTCAAGGGTCGACGTCACTCGAGCAATAACGAGAAGTAGGATCAGGCAAGACTGACTCATTGATCGGACACAGCAAATGGGGCGAGTCCCCTTCCCATGACAACGGAAAGCTACCAACCCCCACCTCCCACCCCTACCCTTCGATACTCCACAAGTTCACATTCGGTACTGATACCTCCTTTCTCTCCCCCTTGGGTCTCAACCTCTTTCCTTTCCGGTATTCTGAGCCTATACCAGTCTCCCGAATACGTTATCGCTATCAACTGCTTTTCCTTCTTCGTCAACGGTTGCGATCTCTTCTTCGCGCCGACTGCTGTGATCGTGTTCGTACTTGATTGCGAGGCCGTTCGAGTAGCAGACGATGATGGTCCAGACCGAAGGTTGATGTGAGGGCCACTTCCAGCTGCTGCTGTCCCTGTCAAGATGTGCGGAGAACTTCGTGGTGGATGTACTAAAATGGATCCTCGTCGACCTCTACCCGGGACAAAGCCCATCGGTGTGGTTGTCTCTCCTCGTCGTGAGGTCAAAGGAGGAGTTGCAGTCCGACTAGTACCGTCTGAACCGAATGATCTCCTCTCATCTCTCGATCCCATTGATACGCTTCCTACTCCGCCTCCGGTCACCAAGCCACCGGAAAGACGTCTGGAAGCTTTGTTTGTTGCTTCGTTTTTCTCGTCCTCGATGTTGGCAACCTCCACATCAACGTCCACCCAAGTGACAACGAATCTCTCGCCCAATTCTCCGTCGACTTCGTCCGCTCGCATCGAGGGGACATTCACACCTGCTGCGCCCAAGGCAGCAGAGAACGCATGCGGATTCTTGCGAGGTAGATGGTATTGAGCAGTTGAAGCTTGGGAAGAGAAATATTTCGGTAAAGGGAGATTGCGAGATAACAAGTTGGTAAGTGAAGGGGTGTTGCTGGTGGGAGTGGCCCTGGGGCAACAGAGGCAGGGATCAGCTTTTCTCAAATATACCAGCCATGCGTATACTGATACCTACGACCTGGATCCGTCTTTGCTTGCCGATGAAGCCTCGTCGTCTCCCCAAACATGCACAGTCCCTTTATCACTCCATCCTACCACTCTCCCGCCTGTCCCACCTGCAACATTCAGCTCCTCAAACTCCACACCCCACATCTCGGCCCTGTCTACTCCTCTTCGCAACTCTTTCTCGAGTCGACCTCGACTCGTATCCCATACCCTCAGCAACGTTCCCCTCTCAGAGGTTGTGAGAATATGCGATCCGGTCGAAGTGCACGAGAGCGTAGATAGAGGATGATTATGGGCGAGGATGATGGGAGAACGGAAGGTTGGAGTCGGTATCGGTGTCGACGACGATGGTGACGGTGGACAAGGAGGGAGATGTACTAGTTGGACATGGCCTGCTTGTCGACCTGGTAATGCTAGTAGAGTGGAAGAGGGAGATGTCGACAGCGCGATGAGACCTATATGCCAGAACCAAAATGTAAATGTCAGCACACGACACTGGACTGTGGTGCAGTCGTCTTTATGCGTACCTAGCTCGTTCTCGACTGTTTCCCATTCTCCAAATTTTTTCAACCAGAAGCCATCTCCTCCATCGTCCGCTGCAGCTTTACCTTTGCCTTTTCCAGTCGTTGTGGCTGACATCCCCACTCCATATTCGAACGCAACGACCTTCCGAAGCAGAGCGACGCATATCATACCTCGTCTCGCAGCGATACCCGTTATTGTTTCGCTTAAGAGGGATTGTGTATTTCAGCTTGGCAACGCGAACTTGATCGGCAGTGCGATCAGCTGAACTCACCCAAACTCGATCTCCGCAACAGCCACTCCGAGTTTATCGTGATATATCACCGCCTTGTTGGGTGCGTAGAGCGGTGAAGTGCCTCCTCCTTGAAGTACGAGTAGAGGCGAATAAGGGAGGAGTAGTGCCAGAGTCAACGTCCCCGGTAAAACTATCGTTGGCCCGAGCCAATTCAGTCAGCTTCGTTAACCGAGCATCTCGCTAGCCAAGCAAGATGGCGAGAAAGAGTAGTCAAAATGGTTGAAAAGGTTGAATAGGGGGAGCAAAGGGAGTCCGAGACTCACCCTTCCGCCGCACGACTCCTAGTGGCCATGTTTGCCATACTTCGTATACGTTCTCACCGGCTATCGAGAAGAACTTGCCATTTTGCGAGAACGTGATTGAAAGGATCGGAGGCGGTCGCAACGTCGATACCGTATAACGACCGAGCTGCATTTTGAGCTGCAGTATCGGGTGTTACGAGGTCAAGGGACCATGTCGAGGTGTCGCTGATCACAACTAGCAGAGTGAGAGCTACGAGGCGACACAGTGTGGTGGTGATGTATGGTCCAGGATGTCATTCCAGTAAGTTAGATATCTACGATAGAGCAGAGTGAGTGTATTTATGCGAGTGGCAACTCGAGCTGGAGTCACGTGATTGTCACTCGGGTCTGATTGTTGCTTTTACAACATCCTTCTCCTCCGTTTCAACATCCAACAAATGATTCAAGACAATTCTCTCACAATCACATCTTCCAAAATCGACCGAGATCAAAGCGATACGGTCATATAGCCTTCTCTTGCCTGTATCGCACAGCTACACATATCTGGCACATACCACCCGCTCCGGCATCAAAGCAAACAGAAGATTTCACACCCCTACCTGATCCTACATTTTGACTTCCTAACACATCATGTCGGACGACGAACGGATGGATGAAGCTGGGTTCGAGGGTGGAGATTATGCTGAAGACTACCTGGACCCAGATATGATCAAGTGGGTGTTATCCTCCACTGTATCTTGCGAGAGTAGGAGGCAATCGGGAAGGAACCCCTTGAACGCCAGTATGACAGTGAATATTTCACGTCAGACAGTCGAAGATCCCTCTTGGCCATCTCCACTGTGTCATAGCTCGTCTCGGTCGACGCTCACTTCTTGATCAGATAATGCTGACGACGGAGACCCTACTTGTAGCTACGAAGCGGAAGATGGTGAGAATGGCGAGCACGAAGCAGAAGGAATGAATGGCGGAGATATCGACGAGACGATGATTGTCGTGAGTCTAGTCTCAGCGCTATGTCCGTCCATGATTGACCATCTTTCTCGTCTTGCAATGCCCAGGAATCGAATGCTCCTCTGGAAGGTGGCGAGAAACAACGCACTGGCAAAGCGGCGAAACCTAACGAAGTGAGGGTGACGACGCCGTATATGACGAAATATGAACGAGCAAGAGTATTGGGCACTCGAGCATTACAGATCAGGTGAGGTGCTTCATCTGACTTGTCTGATTATCTTCCTCTGTCCTATGAGAGGAATGTCGTATGGAACGTCTTCAGCGCATCAGTATCCCATAAATCTTCTGCTGACCCTTGGTCTTTGTTCAATCATAGTATGAACGCACCTGTTCTAGTTCCTGTGGAAGGCGAGACGGATCCTCTGGAGATCGCTCTGAAAGAATTGGCAGCAAAGAAGATCCCGTTGGTGATACGGCGTTATCTTCCTGGTGAGCGACTTTGCATATAATAAGCAGATAATAATGCTGATGGATCAATCTGTCAGACAACTCGTTTGAGGATTGGAAAGTCGAGGAGCTCATCATCCAAGAATAATTCGAACATTGGGCGGCGCTTGGGAAGGGTTTACAGACTGCGATATGAGACAGATTATCATCCGAGGACATATGCATGAGACGTCGTGTACAAACAATGTCCCATCTGTGCACTCGCGAAATGATGATCGGTGTGAACGTCGAAAGGTGTCGGTCGGGTCGTAACAGTAATACAGAGACGAATTAACCAGAATCCATCTCTAGATCTACAATCCTATGAACAGATCGGGGCTCGGGAACTTTCTCATTAAGCAAGGACGGCAAGCGACCAGTCCTTGAACCAGATCTTCTGATCCTGAGGAGACGCCCAATCGTCGGTATGACCACCCTGAGGATCGATTCGTCAGTACAACCATCTCGCTTCTCGTCGAAAGACAGTCCAATCATCTAGACTGAAAGATAAAGACAGCCACTCACGAAGAAGGTTTGAGCCATGATACCGTAAATACGAGTCCCTTCTGTGGTTGCGAAAGTGACTCCGGTAAGATTGATGACGCTCTGGCCGTCAACGACCAATTCCTGTTCACCGTTGGCTTGTCCGACATCGTTAAGTTTGACTCGAATAGCGACAGTTTGCCATCTTCCAGTGGCCCAGGTGTACGCTCCTCTCTTGATGGATTCTCCATATCCCGTATCGGTGTTGGTGTAGGGGACGGGGAGGTAATCGTAGATTTCACCCGCACCGTTGGTCCTCCACATCAATCTCGCGGAGAAACAACTGTCCCTTCCATCCTGTCGACCACCACTACAGCTCTTGGCTTGAGCCAGACTCGTTCCACCGTAAAGACCCGGCATCTTCCCTCCCTTTTGGAACTGGAAACCATCTTGCATGTAAACCGAGTACGAGAATGAGACTTCCTTGGCGGAATCGACGGCCACACCGTTGTGGGCTCCCTCGGTGTAGAATGAGTAACCGGCAGAGGAGAGACCGACGGTCCCAGCAGGGTACGAAGCAACGAGAGCGGATGAACCGTCAGGTGCGTTGGAAGTGGCAGGAAGTCGACCGGCAGTCAAAGGCTTGAGTGCACCGGTGACTACGATGGATGTCAGCAAAGCGTCACATCGCTTGAAAGTCAGTACACGAAGCGTCACTCACATGATAAGGAGTTGTCGGAAGTGGTCCAGCTGGCAGAACCGGATCCCCACGGGAAGAGATTGTTGGAGTAAGAAGAGCCAGCGCTGGAAGTGGATGTCTCGGCAGTAGCGGAAGAGGTGCTTGTGGCGGTGGCAACGGACGATGTTTCCGACTCGGTGGAAACGACTTGTGAGCTAGTGGGATGATCGCTCGTGGTGGGAGTCACAGCGGATTCGGAGGTTGCGGTGGACGAAAGCGAACTCGTTCTTCCACCGGCACCGACAGCAACGTGAACACCGCCAATAGTAGACGCTGACGACGACGCTGTTTCCTCGGCCTCGGAGGCTGAAGCCGAGGAAGTCGATCCAGCAGCACAAGCTCTCTTTGCCGTCTTTCTTCGGACAAGTTTCTGTTGACCCGTGTTACCGTGTCTCGGCATCATCCTCCTCACTCCTCCGACAGAAGCGACGTGGGCGTTCCGACCGTTGTGCTGATGATGCAGATTGCGTGAAGCAGCTTCGTACAACGCTCGGGCCTCGACTGACGCTCCGTTGCCGTTGGAGTTTGGAGTGGCGTAAGCTGATGCGGAAAGGGGGAAGGACAGGAGAGGCAAGACGTAGAGAAGTGTTGATGCGTGCATTTTAGTGTGAGACAGAAAGAGGATGCACGAAGGTGAGATGCGCACTGCGCTGGAGGGAAGAGTGACAAAGGAAGGAAGTTTGACTTGGTCGTGAGATAATTGGTTGAGTGAACGTATCGCCAGGATACAGAACTCGAGCAGGTGTGTTTTGTTACGTCGTCGGATAGAGATGAGCTCACAGAGCTGTATGATTCTGAAAAGCAAGGTGGATGAGGATGAGAGGATGAGGGAGACGGAGAGAGAGATGTGATGTGAGGAGTGTGCGGATGGAGATAGATGTTTAGGAAGGTTGAATGTTGGACTGATGAACAAAAGGACTGCTTGCTGCTATATCGTTGCACGCCCAAAGCGCCATCCCATCCCAAATGAAGAAATTGCCATTCATCATCATTGAGACGCGTCCCCTCCCCCCTCTTTGCGTTCCTCCCCGATTGGTGCCATTTCTTTGACTTTCAGGGCAAAGCAAACGCAAAGGTACGAGTTAACTACTTGTAGTACGAGTACGATTCATTACAAAGTCGACGTTTGCATTACGGCAGAAATGGGATCTACGCCCATTGGACATTACAAAACGGGCTAATGTGACTTTTTGTAATGGTTCCGAACGAGACGAGATGGCTGATTGGGTCGGTGACGCCAAAGTTGGATCGAGCGAGATCTGCTCGCTTTTATAGTTGTGGCATGTGGCGGAATCGTGTTTGTTGACTTTGTCCAAGCACGTTGCGAGTGAGTCAAGGTGATTTGTACATGGCACATGCACGTCATTCAACCTAAATCCTGCAGGTTCAATGTACGCTATTCTTTCTCAGCACCGCTAGACCTCACAGGGTGGAAGACCGAGATCACACGACAGTATTTTGGGAGCCGGACGCACTGCACAAATGCTTAGCCATCCTCACGTTACGGTAGGGTATTCGATTTCGACTTGTACAAAATACGTCCACATGCAAGATATATACACAGTCGCTGAGACATACGCTAATATACAGTCCCTTGGTCCTTCTCAAGAGTACACCCGACCCCACGGCTCGCATTGAATATACGGAATCACGCCCTGCCTCGTGACGATCCTTCGCCTAGCCTAGTCTTGGTCTTCGTCTTCCCACCGCTCGAAGCTGTCATGCTCGACGATGCACGACGCCTCGCCACTCTCTTGCTGCGAGTATTGACGACGTCGGAGATTGTGTCTGCCTCGACGGAAGCGTGATTTCGCTCTGGCTCTGGCTCAACGACTTGGTTGGGGTGACCACCGACACGGAACCAGATAGCTTTTGCCTTTTCGAACGGCGTGAGAGAGCTGAGATCTTCGTCCGGCTTGTAGAAACGAAACCAAGCATCGAGGTATTGGGATGGAAGGGACATGTATTGCTCAAAATTATATGGGCATTGGTACTCCTGCGAAACGGAAACGAGATGAGCAATTGAGGTCTATGTTCGCGTGAACAGCAAAAGCTGGGGGGCTGTAGTGTCTATAGTACAGCATGCGTTTGGTGATTGACACGTACCTCTGGCATACCTTCGGGAAAGGATCTTGCGTTGATCGAGACGGGATTGAGTTCATCCGCACCGAGAAGTGAAGCGTAGGCATTTGCCATCTATCATGTAATAAAACCCCATCAAAACGCAAAGACAGTCACAGAGCGCCATACGCGTGACACACAGTCAGTTACGTAAACCACCAATGACTTGTAGAAGAGCTGAAACGAAGGGCATACACAGCCAAAGAACAGAATACACTGAATGTACACGAAAGAACGGGGATGGAAGAACGGGACAGGTGCATAGTGAGCTGCGGATATGTATTTATATGTTCGAATCACTTGAAGAGACTTCGAACTGACAAACCCCCATCTTTCATCCAACACCGCCACCACAGTCGACCACCACCATGGCCGCTGTCCCTCCAGTCCTAAATCTACCCGATATAATCGTCCCTCCTGTGTCAGTCAATCATGCAATGGCACCCAATTTCCCCATCATTCAGGCAGGGGCTATCCCTGTGCCCGCTGATGACCCGAACACTGTCGCCGTCATCGAATTTACCACCCTTGTACGTGCCTCTGGCACTCGTACGCAGCCGGAGCTGTTGGCCGCCGTTGACTTAGAAAGTCAAGTAATCAATTCTCGTAAGCTAGAATCTCAGTGCAAAAGAAGATTGTTCGATCGCCGTTGATGCTGGCTGCTAAGTCAGGACAACTGCAAGGGTAAGTCCCCATTGTGAGCAACCTCCGACGTATAAATACTGCAATGGCAATCTATCAACGAGACATCGTCGATATCCGAACGCGGATTTCAAATTAGTTTGCCACGATCATGCAGATGGCAAGTCCCAACACCCTCTCATTGCTTCAATCGCTGAGACCGGAAAACACTGACTATGACTTCGTCCAGTTGATCAACACAGCGTACGGGTATCTCAGCCAGCCACTGACCGCGGTTCCAATCGATGGCCTTCAGCCCCCGGTGAGTATCTAGAGCGAAGATGTTGAGCACACAGACCCCGATTGCTGACCGAAAAGCGACCCGTAGCACGCCAGCAGTCTCTCCTCGTGGGCAGGACTCCTCAGGCTCAACCGCCCTCAGCTGATTCAGCTGTTGAATCACTACAATGTTCCTTCCCGGCCCAACTGTAACGAGAATATGAGGCGGAGGTTGCTTTTCATGTTCCTTGGGGGCCCATTGAGCACTGTTGCCAGGCACTAGAGGTGGAAGTACGGATAAATCGACGTCAGGTTACCGTTGCTATGCAGATGCATGTTTGATCCGGGCCACTCCCTCCTGACTTGGAATCACCTCCGTGTAAAAGCCATTGTCCATCTATTGTCGATTCTGCCGTGGCAGTCCACGGGGAGACATTCTGTCTTTGTGCAAGACTCGTTCGATCCGCGTGACACACACTGTCGTAGGGTGTTTTCTGTCCTACTTGACCCTCTCAACCACCTTGACGGTGAGTTGAACCAAAGCATCTCTCGCTCCGCTCTGCGGTAACTTCTCGACCAACCCTCTCGCTTCACCCGCAAACTTCCTAGCGAGATCCACAGTCCTTTCCAGCCCATCACTCTTGCCCACGATCTCCCTGGCGATCTCCACGTCCCCCGGTTCTGAGAATTTCCTAAGGATCAAAGGGCCAAGATCTGGGTGTTTCTCCCATGCGAAAAGGGCTGGAGCGGTCGCGAGACCTAATCTGAGATCGGCTCCTAGAGATGGTTTGCCGAGTGTAGGATCAGGAGGGAGGAAGTCGAGGGCATCGTCTATGAGCTAAAGAGCAAAAAAAAAAGTTGGTGATCAGGTTACGCTTTGCAAGGACCTGCCGTCAATGCCTTCAATACTGGTACTCACCTGGAATGCGATACCAAGATTCCGCCCGTACCCATAAGCAACATCCTTGACCCACTCTCCTTCCTTGTCCACACCACCACCACAACCTCCCAAGATCGCTGCTGCCCTAGCACTTTTCGCCATCAGACTCGCTGTCTTCAAGTATGTCTTTCTCATATAATCCTCGAACCCTTTCTGCGTCGGCGCTCTTTCCGGTTCACTCGTAGCTCGTAGTTGCATGACCTCGCCTTCTATCAGGTTGGCAATGACCGTTGCTAGTAATTCAACCACTTCGCTTGATCCCAATCGAGCGAGAGCGACCGATGCTCGACCGAGCAAGAAGTCGCCCGAGAGGATGGAAAGCTTGTTGCCGAAGGCTGAGGGAGCGGAAGGTGCACCTCGACGCAGGTCCGAAGCGTCAATGACGTCGTCATGGAGAAGGGACGCGACATGGATCATTTCTGTAACACTTGCTAGTCGTCTTTGGGTCGGCAAGATGGGAGGCTCGCCTGCAGAATTGGATAGATTCGAATCGAATGGTGATGGTATGACGGGTGGAGGCGGTGATAATTTTCCCAATGTACCGATGGGGGATTCTGGTATTCTGAATGGATCCGCAAATACCATCGAGCTCAATCCATCTGTCGGTTCCGGTCCATATACTTCTGGATTCCAATCGTTCAACACCCCTCCTTCAGCAGTCAGACTATCGTCCATACTTCTTCCTCTCGATCCCATTTGAGCTTCTTCCCAACCTCTCCCACCTAATCCGTTCGTCGCCTGAGCCATCAGCAACACCAGTAACGGTCTAAGATGTTTGCCTTCTGCTTGGAAGTAGTATTTCGCGACCGTATCCAAGGAAGAATTGGAAGATCCCAACATTCGCCATAGTGAAGATTTCAGATCCCCGATCTCGGCATTGATAGCTGACAGAGGATCGTCGAGAGATGTCGTTGTGGATGATGATGGGGCAGAAGGGGGCGTGAGAACGGAATGCGCCGATTCCGTAGCTGCTGCCCAAGCTGATTGTCGACGAGCAGAGGTGAATGTCGGTGAAGAGGGTGAAGCGGTGGTGGACAATGCTCGGCGGGGCTTTCGAGCTGTTTGGGGTAGTGATCGAGATGCAGATCGAGCACATCGAGAGAGCATCTTGGGCAAGGGAGGGAGACTGTGGAGACGGGGTAGGAGAGAAGAGGAAAGAAGGGGACGATCCAGAGGGGAAAAGACGACCGTGTCTAGTATTCGTATGCTGGACCGAAATTTCAGGTGATAGCGACCAAGTCCATCGGCGGTCACCTCGCTCAAAACACCCACCCGTCAACTCCCGATCATGACATACACAACGGAGCCTGGCTTATCAAATCATTGTCACGAAAAACCCACATCATCGAGTTCTTGCGCACAAAGCCTCCACTTGAAAAGTTGGAACCCAGTTGTGATTATTTTGGTCAACAAATCTTGCTTGTCTGCATTCCAGCTCTATCAGTAGACATCATGCAAGGTGAGTGTGGCCAGCACAATTATTCAATGCTCTCAACGCACAGAGTCTGACCTTTCTCCTCCAGCTTCATCATCGAGATCCAAGCCACACATACCTTCTCCCGGCTCAGCATCCGGTTCAGATCCCGGATCTGGTTCAGAATCAGATTACTCGTCATCCGACGTCACGGAAGATGAAGATGGACAGGAACTCACTCCAGCTCTCGACGCTGCTATCTTGAGGACGCTCAGAAAGATCAAGAGCAAGGATCCGGGGGTTTATGGATCGGAAAATATCTTGCAGGAAGAATTGAAGAGGGCGCAAGAGAAAGCTCAGGAGAAGGGGTTGCAAGCGGGAACAGTGAAGAAGATAGCGGCGAAGGTGGGTATAGAACCTCGATTGGTATTTTTCCTGTCTCGATCTTGAAAGCTGATTGATCTTTCTCCTGATCAGCCATACTTGTTGGCCGACTATCACCGTAGCAAGCTTTTGTCAAGTGACAACGCAAACGACGAGGACGAAGAGCAACAGCCCGAACCACTACCATACGTCCAATCCCAACGACTGCTGCGAGAACAAGCTGTTTCGGCATTCAAAGCTTTGGCATCAGACGATGATGACAATGAAGAGGACGACTTTGTGCCCAAAAAGAGAGACAAGGACGAAGACGAGGCAGACCAAGATGAAGAGGAATACAGACAGTTTCTGTTGGAGATGGGAGGCGGCGAAGAAGAGGTCCGCAAAGTGTTAGGAATGGGTGACGCTCCAGTCACGAAGCATACGGCACCAGACAGTGACGCAGAGGAAGAGCAGGAAGAGGCAAGGGTGCTTTCAAAGGTTGAGAAAGAAGAGATGATCGCGAGAAAAGCAGAGAAGAAGGCTCGGAAGGCTAAGGCTGATGATGATTTCTTGATGAAGTGAGTTCACCTTCGTCTGACGTTAGGGATTCATGGGCCAGAAGCTGATATCTCCCTCGCAGCTACATATTAAACCGTGGATGGATCGACCGAACAGATGATCATGTCCCAACGTACGATGAAGTCGTCGGGGTGGACAAGGAAGAGGAAGCAGAGAAAGAAGCAGAGTCGAAGTTCAAAGCTTCGTCATCTAGTCATCCCTGGGGCTTACTCGAGGAAGAGGATGAGTTCGATGAGAAGGCAGAACAGTTTGAAACGGAGTATAACTTCCGATTCGAGGAACCGTGAGTTTCGTCCTCATATCGTTTCTGAGCGTAGCTCATTTGTTCATATCGTAGTGGTGCATCAACCATCGCTGCTCATCCTCGTGACATCCCTTCACTCGTTCGACGACCGGACGACGTGCGAAAGACCAAGCGTGCTCGACGTGCTGAGCGAAAGGCTGCTGAAAAGGCTGCACAGGAAGAAGAGCTCAAGAAGAAGAAGGGCTCCAAGAGACGAGAGATGGAGAAGAGAATGGCTAGTCTTAAATCTGATCTGGCAGCTGAGGGTGTCGAAGGTGAGGTGGATTGGGATCAACTGGAGAAGGTTCTGGACGGAGAATGGGATGAAGGAGAGTGGGAGAAAGTGGTGGGAGGCATGTTGAATAAGGTCGGAGAAGCAGATGTGAGTAGGAAATATACTGTTATGAAGTCGATCGAATGGTCTGCTGATCTTGAGTTACAGGATGAGGACGAAGATGGGAAACCAATCTGGAATGACGATCTCGGTGACGCTGAATACGACGACTTCGACCAGGAGGATGACGCAGAAGGCCACGAGATGGACGTGGACCAGTCGTACGATCAAATGGACGAGGATGGACCTATCAACATGGCAAGTGTGATCATCACGTATAGATGAAATACTAGCTAACCCCGTCCAAACCTTGCAGGATGCGGACTTTGTCGACGATGAGCCCTCGAAGAAGAAGCGAAAGCGAAGCAAGAAGGACAAACATCGTGCCCCTTCACCCGAGTTTGATATTGTTCCGGAGGAGGCCGAGCTTTCCGTAGCGGACAAAGCGAAGAAGGTGAAAGAAGCGATGGACGAATATCGAGCTCTCGACCATGAAGACATGATCGGTGACTTGCCTACCAAATTCAGGTATACAAAAGCGCTACCAACATCGTTCGGTCTTTCACCCGTCGAGATCCTCTTAGCGACAGACGAGGAACTGAACAAGGTTGTAGGAGTGAAGAGTATCGCGCCATATAGGAAAGGAGGGATAGGCATGGCCGGGATGGGTCTTGGGAAGAGAGTGAGAGAGCTGAAGGATGAGCTGAGCAAGAGAAGATGGGGCGAGGAGAACAGGTCTAGGGACCAAGGCGGAGAGTCGTCGGATAGGATGCGGGACAACGGGTATGCGGATGTGGGGGGGAACAAGAGAGCGGGCAAGAGAAAAGGAAGGAAAGAGAGACAGAGAGAAGCGAAAGCTGGTGGGGAAGATGGAGTGTCAGTCCAAGCCACGGGCGTAGAGCACGAAACCCCACAAGGGAAGAGGAAAGCGGAGGAGTTAGGAGGCATCGCTTCGGAGGCGGGAGGTGCAGATGGGGAGGGGAAGAAGAAGAGGAGGAAGAGGAAGAAGGGTGCAGAGAGCGAGATCCCAACATAGACTCGATGCACGCATGTGGTTTTCATACAAGCTGGCGGCACAGACGGTGAATGCAGGAAGATGAGGAAACAAAGAGGGAGAAGGATGCAGCGGCCAAGCGTTAAATACAGACCGGCTGCGTGCAATCGGTATCGCAATCCAAAGCAGGTGGGCTACAAGGTGGACCTTGGTAAGCCGGTGTTGACGAAGGTCGCAGGCTCTACGAAAGTGACGGTGTTCTCGCCATCACCCTGTGATCGATCCACATGACGGTTGACCATGTCAAGTAACTTATATTATCAAAGGACCTGCCGCTGAGTCTGATTCTGGGCAAATACCTTATCACCGCGCCCCATGGCTTTCCACGGTATCTCTTGCGATTGAGGTCTGTGGAACCCGGTAGGAGTTCAGATTGTTGATGATATCCGATGCGTTGATTCTCTTCACTCCCGTCCAAGTGCTCAAGTCTGCTGGCGTCTCTATACTGATCCAGTTTCGAAACGTTTCTTCAATTGAGTTGCTTTGTCCGCCCGGGTTGACGCTTGCGTTTGGAGCAGCAGGCAGGGCTCGGGCTCGGTCGACGGGGACCGGCTGGGGAGACTCCATGACAGCACTGCGAGCTTGGGTCGCATTCTGCGGGGGGGCTTGGGCTTGGGCTTCAGCAAGCTCTCGTTGTCGCTCCCGTCGAGATTTTTACACTCACCAGGGCAGACCTACCTCGTCATTTGGTTGTTGGTAACTTGGTCAACGAGGTTTCCCACCCTGTCATTTAGCAATCGTCATCAACACTTCTTCGATCTCTCTAACAGAACCAATACTTGTTTGACTTTTGCATCACCCAGGATGGACGTCCCAGTACTGCTTGGAAAATCATCCCAACGCTGCTCTGTATCCCGTCAGGTAGGTCAGGTTTGGCAAGACAGATTGCGCTTCCTGCAACCGCCCCATCACATGGTTTAGGTTCTTGAATCTGTCCGAAAAGATGCTTGGACCATGATCATAATGGGACCCACTCCAGACGTTCGTGTCGCCGCCGTCAGGTTTCAGACAGGGCTCCTCGTGCGGGGTCAGTGAGAGACGACATTCCATCCGTTTTGTCGTAGAACCGTCGAGAGACATAGCCGCTGGTTGACTTGTCTTTTTCTTTGCGTGTACTATGGAATCAGCCAATCAACATGCCATCAACTTCGCGGCACAAGCCCTTGACAAGACCACGCTGGATCCTTCTTCGGACTGATCGTTCTGTCTGCGAATCTTGATCGGTGAGTCGTGAGTCTATAGCATTCTGAGTCTATAGCATTCATGTGTCTGGACCATTTCCGTCCAGTCATGCAGTTATCTTCTCCGCCTCCTCGTCCGCTGTTCGACATTCTTCGGTGAAGATATGCCAGGGTAGCTGCCGGTCACATGCATGCAAGAAAGAAATCAAACTATGATACAACACTGTCGTCCACTGCGTCATTGACCGCAGAGATCACCCTCCTGCATCTACATCCACACCCTGTCGGACAAACTCCCCAACCTCCTCCTAAATGTACACCTTCTGCGGCTCCTGCTGCATCTCTACTATGAGAATCCGATTGTTCCGTAGTCGTCAGACTTGTCGCTGTCCCGAAACCAGATACGAAGCCAGAGACATAGCCAGAGGCATTACTCGGGTAGGTAGCGGTTGAAACCGGCGGAGCGATACCGGAAGGACTAGCATGCGGTACTAAAGGCGCTTGACCTGGGATCGAATTCCGAATCATCAAGTCAGGTCTATACAAAGGAGGAATGGACTGCTACTCACTGTGATACAGCCGCATGCAGTTCTGATGACCGCCGTGGTCACACTTCCTACACCCCATCCACAGCCCCTTGACTCGTTTTCGACTGTAGCAGAGGATTGTCAATCACCAACCACTCTGTCACTCGGAAGCGTGTACTGAGCCGACTCACCAGACGGCACAAGTCTTCGCACCCATGCGACATTTCTTACACCACCAGAAGACCTTGCCTTCGACACCGATATCTTCTAAGCTTCCCGTCGACCTGCCACATTGTTGACAATGTGAAGTGTGAGTCATGCCTTCGTCTTGTGCTGTTGTCTCGAGGGACGGTGTAAGAGCGTGCCGCCGGATGTATGCCGCGGCGATAGGTAGTCGGTGCCTTTCGAGCATATCTGAGGGCGGGCGTTAGGCCAGGAATTATAGATGTAAGAGACGCTGGTAAGACAGCGGTGAAGAGAATGCACACTAGGTCATACTCACCGACGTATGAATATACCAGCCGCTCGCACTGATCCTTGGGGAAGGTAGCAACGGCAGACCCGACCACATACACAGCAGTGGCAAGCTGCATATCTCCCTGAGAGGTCGAATCGCCGTCAGTGTCTCATCTTACACTTCCCCCTCGTATAACATGCGCAAGCCCCACTTACGTCGTCCACGCAGCTCTGCCACCAGATCATCAGACCTTCGACTCTTCTTTTCTTGTACTCGACCCAATCTTTTTTGTCAAACAGGCTTTCTCTCCCTTTCACGGGAGCTCGTACTGGAGCGCCGTCTATCCCAGGCGGTACCCCAACAGCTTGTTTCTCTGTCTCGTTACCTATCACCGGTGTGTTGGTCTGAGAGTGGTCCCTTGATCCTGGTTGTTTCTGGGACGAGTCACCATTATTGATAGATGTCAAGGGCAATGGTGAAGCTCGCGTGGACTGGTTGAGGACGGTGGACATGGGCGATGACCGATTGCTTGTCCGCGACGACGAGCCAGCGTATTCAGGTATGATCCCATAAGGGTCAGGAAAGTCTGAGGCCGCCAGGACCCTAGAAGCTGTCATCTTCGAGAGGCTACTCTTCTTGCTTGTTGCTGCGCTGATGGCACCGCCGGCACCACCGGTGCCTCCTACATTACCGCTGGTCGAAGGGCGTTCGGTGTTGCTGGGCTTAACTTCGGAGTTTCCCGGTGGACTGCCATCCGAGGAATCGGAAGAGCTGCCCCTTTCACGTGCGGTCCTGCCGGAGATCGTTTGTGGCGTTATGGTAGCTATTGACGGATGTCTGCCTTCGTTTGGCCTCTTGACCAAAACATCGACAGGAGCGAAAGCAAGGAATCGAGACCGAGGCGGAGTGGTGTCTTCTTCATCCGATTCCGAATCAGAATATGATCTGGCAGAATGAGATGACGAAGAGGTCGTCGACGACAAATCTTCGACAGCATCAGTGGACATGTCAAATAACGCCTGGTCAACTCGCTCTAGAGGTATAGGAGCTGGCGCACGATCGTAGCTTCCCCTCTTGGTTGTCTGATGAGAGACTGGCGATTCAGCTCCCGCGGTGGGGGACATGCCTAAGGGGGACGGCATCTGGGCTGTGGAAGGAAGCGGTTGACTGAAAACATCCTCGTTGAATCCATCTGTCGATGGCGCGAACTCCTCGATCAATACCTTCAATAAAGCCCATAATCGAGCGTCATCGTCTCTTCCACACCATTGGGCGATGTCTCTGTTCCATTGGCAAAGCTGCTCTGGTGCATCGCCTTCTAGCTTGTACCACTTGGCGAGGTACGCGAATTCCGCTTCATCGGTGTCAGGAAATGGGAGGACGCCTGTTGATTGTTGGGGCTCGTACGGTGGATCGGAGACGGAGCTCGGCTGTCGACCGACTTTGTCCCAGTGATTAGCGTATTCAGGCTTGCTGCAATTCACCATATCAGTACTTGCGATCCTCACTTGACTTCACGACATTCTCGTCAACCATAGGACTCACAGGTCGTCAAACGGAAGCTCTCCCGGTCTGAATCTGTCCAAAGCATACACAAGTTCTCCTCTCGGACTCCAGCTCACCACCTGCCTAGGGACTAATTCCAATGGTAGGGCTAAGCTGCTATTGGCGATCTTTCCTTTGATGTCCATTTGAGCAAATCCGCCACCCTGGAAACAAGCAACCAGGGATTTATCGCCATCTGCCCAAGCTATGTCGACGGCCATTCCATCCTGACTCTGTAGAGCATATTTGGCGATGTAATGCCTCCGAACATGCCATACTTCAAGATGAGCCTCTTCGTCCGTATGAGAGCAAGTCGGGTCCGAATCAGATTTGGCATTATTCGGGTTAGGGGAGGAAGGATCCATAGAGCCACTCGATGAGGGGGGTTGGGTGAGGGGAACGACCACCAATTCGGTCGGATGATTAGGGCGCCAAGCTATCCGCCGAACTGGGTGAGCTGTATGAAGAGTGTGCACCGGTGTAGGTGATTTATCCCATTGTCGACTCATATCCCAGATCTGATTTGTAGTCAGCGTTCGCTTTGACCCGACCAAGGCATTCTCTCACCTGCACGATCTTGTCTGCCCCCGCACTGGCCAGCCAGCTTCCTCCCGAACCCTCACGTTCATCGCCTTCTTTCCATTTTAGATCCATGACCGCTTTGCTCCCGTGTGCACCATATGCCTTTCCGATACTCTTCGTTGGCATTCGGAAATCGTATCGTCGGATGGAACCGTCTTCGAGACCCACAACGAATTGGGAAGCTTCATTAGGAGCAAAGCAAAGCGACGTGACCGGCGATGAGTGCTTGATCTGCTTTCTGTTTGATGGATCACGCTCTCTGAGGTCCTATAGTAATTGAAAATAAGCCAGGAAACAAGTGTTGGACAGGGCATTTACCCAGTACCGAACAGACCCCTCAGTGCCACCTGTGAGCGCCGAGTGTCCAAATGCAGGAACTCGACACAGTCTGATGCAGTTCATAGGTCGAAAGGTGCCGCTCGATATATCTTTGTCTGCAGTGCAAGGCTGAGTCAGGGACGTGGTCTCACTACCCCTAGAGCTGAAAGGACACTCACCGAGCTTCCCTCTTTCAACGTCAAATACCATAATATTCCCGCTCGGTGTGGCTGTCACGACTTTGTTCTCGAAAGCTATATCATACATTTGTCAAAATCCGAAGGAAAGATCTGCACTTTGAGAAGGCTAATACTCACTTCCTACACCCCAATCTAGATCGTTGACACCTTTGCCGACAGGCCATGAGCCCTTCCACAAATTGACGACCTCGGATATAGTGACCCCTCCTGACCCTCTTGCGATGGTCGTTCTGTCTCTTGAGGTGTCGTCTTGACTGAATACTGGTGTAGCGGATCCGCTCGCTGGATAGTGAATTTGGAATACACGAAGATCTACATGCGCAAGCAGTCAGTGATCTGATGGCTGTTAAGAGGATCTCGCTGAAGATAGATCATGCACGAGTTTAAACGGGTTGTCACTCACATTGACCTCCACCTACTGCATATTTCCCATCTGCTCCTTGCGCCATACCATTCAACCTAGTTGTTCCCGTGGCGGAATTCATCCTCCATCCTCTCCTTGACGAACTACTGGCTGCAGCCATCAAGTTCACTCTCACACCTTTGTCTCTCTCCCTGCTCCCACTCCTCACTCTGGGAGTAGGTACCTGACTCCCACTCCGACCTGTCCCATCGTCCGTCAGATGTCTCAAGAAGCCTGGTCGACCCTGTCTTGTCAGGCTTGACAAGAGACGAGATTCCGAGAAGCCCGATCCTCCTGCTCCTTCAGCAGGTGAAGGATGATAGATTGATCGCGGATCATCATATACTATGTTTTGCGTGATGATTCGACGATCAATGTTGGTCGTGTGCCGTGGAGGTATTTGTGACGAGGAAGAGAATGACGGTTCGAGTGGGGAAGAGACTCGAGAAGAGTCCCGAGCATGGACCGAAGATGCATCGGATCCAGAGCTTGGGATAGCGCTGAAGGACACCAGGAGGAAATCGAGGTCAGCCGGTGGAGGTGAATTGACGTAAGTCAATCATCTGAAATGGAATACGGTGACACGTACGAGGAGAAAGCGTTCGTGAGACGGTTCATGGTATCCGCACAGGGCATCGTATCATCCTCGTCACGATCAGTCGCTTCCAGCTGACCACAGCTGTAGGCTTTGTTGATCTTGAAATGACAGATACAAATTGTTACAACGACAACTGAGCAACAACAAGTGGAACTGGGAGAGGGGGAGATGGTGCCCCGGGATAAACTATCGAAAAGTGCTCTGCGAGAAAAATCACCGACTTAAGGCTGGCTCCGTCGAGCTGACCTCGTTGCTTGCTCTGACTGGTCCGTCCATATCCATCTTTACTCAAGGCCATAACAACAAGTCCAATTCTCTCCCCTCCAGAAGCACCATACGGGACATTCACAATGTCACACGGTTTCAAGCAGTGAGTCTGGGATCCAGCTGCACAGAGGATGCAGAGCTGATCGCCCCGGTCTCCCAGGGATATGCCCCCGTCAGGGGGATACGAGACGATTCGATACAAGCGTAATCTTCCCCTTCGTGGTCCTTCAGGAGCCATGATCTTCGGCGGTGTAGCTGCAATCTGCGCTTTTGGTTTCTGGAGACTGGGTGCCGCCAACGTGGAGAAGAGGTGAGTGAGACTACATCATGACGGCGTGAACCTGGGAGCCAGCAGAAGCGGATCACAGCTATCTCCTTGAAACATGCGCAGTTTAAGAGTTGGGCTGATGCTGGATTGCAATGACACGAATGTATAGAGAGCTCAAGCGGGAAAAGGCCTGGTCAAGAATCTACCTCGTCCCCCTGATCCTTGCCGAACAGGACAGAGACGCGTACAGACGTTCACAGGCTGCTTTGGCGAGAGAGAAGGAGATTATGAGCGATTACCCTGGATGGGAGGTGAGCTTATGTTTCTATCCACATTCTCGGATCATTTGGATCGTGCAGCATTGCCGGGAAGCTTGAGATATCCGTGGAAAAAGGTGTAGCATGGAGATACACAGGTCCTTCGGGAACTTTGCTTGATGGACGAGGGAATGGCGAACACCGTACCTTGACATCCGTCGCTGGGGTCAGCTGCTTCCGTTGCTGTCTCTCCCCGAGTGCTTTCTCTTATGCGGCATGTCACCTCATGCTATCACTCCGGATTCAACCCCATATTGCCTGTTACATGCTGATCTAAATATTTTTGTCCAGGTCGGCAAGAGCTCTTACAACTCCTCACGATATACACCCAGCACCATTGTTGTGCTCTAAGCGTTGGAATTGGGGAGATGGACCAGTTTGGAAAGATCCGGAGATCAGAGATGTATCAGCATTGCATTATTCATTGGACAGGCACGATTTTGTTCTCGAAGGAACACGTCCTGGAGGGTGGACATGAGAGCAGCAGGTCTGAAACGCGGAGTCAAATCCGCGGAGGACCTGTGGTCCACCGTCGAGGTGACGGATCCTGATAGGTCCTGGAGGACACATGCTGTCGCCGAAGACTGACCGTCAAAACTCGCGTCTCCATCAGCTTCGGTCATTGGGCGTGTGCCGCACACTCTTATGTGATCAATGTGATCAACATATGCCCGGTGAAGCCACATGACAGCGTCGCTAAATCACGTGCGCGATGTAGAGGAAGACCTCAACAAGTGAGCAGGTAGAACCACAAGCATTTCATGGGCATTTGAGCCAGTCAGGATAGCCATGGGAAGGTGTGATCACGATCAGATCGGATCGACATGCTGCGTCGAGTGCAAAAGTCACGATCATTCCAAGTCATGGTGAAAGAAATGCATCGCCAAATGCGGCGGGAATAAAAGAAGATAAAACAAGCGAATACGAAAAGACATCCCCAAATCCCCAGGCAGCCAATTCTTCCTTCCTTCCCTTCCTTCCTGGTCTGTTTGTTCGACGAGAAACAAAACTCGGTTTAAGCGCCGAAACCGTACAAGGTTCGACCCTGTCTCTTGAGGGCGTAGACAACATCGAGAGAGGTGACAGTCTTTCTCTTGGCGTGCTCGGTGTAGGTGACCGAGTCTCGGATGACGTTCTCGAGGAAGATCTTGAGGACACCTCGAGTCTCCTCGTAGATGAGACCGGAGATTCGCTTGACACCGCCTCGTCGAGCTAATCTTCGGATGGCGGGCTTGGTAATACCCCTGCGAGCAGAATCGAGTCAGTGATACGGTTCTTCATCTCGAGTAAGAAAAGAATGGACGCACTGGATGTTGTCTCGAAGCACCTTCCTGTGTCGCTTGGCACCACCCTTGCCCAAACCTTTACCGCCTTTTCCTCGTCCAGACATTGTGATGTAGTTGTGTTGTTGGGGGTGTGGGTAGGGTGAGAGAGGGCAAATAGGGTTGTTTGATCTGGTCTGGTTTGCTTGGTTGAGGGAGAAGAAGAAGAGGTGAAGAGCGTGAGATGTCACCTCTTATATATGTTGCAATCTGAATCTCTTCCCAGTGATGACGCCGTATCTCCGTCCCCTGCTTGATGTTTGTTGATTTGACCCTAGAGATGACTTGTGATAAACACTGTCGGGGAGATCACGGCGTTTCGGGTTTATAAGCGGGTCGGTCGACAGCTCGGTCACGTGATATGATTCCAGTGAGTGGTGCATCCCCCCGCATTTCGCTTCTCAATCGACAGGGAGTGTCTGTGTGCCGACAACCGATGCGTCGTCATTGAGTGCGAAAGCAGGCGAGCGGAGAGAGACATACATGAAGCAACAATGGCAAGACGTGGATCCGAAACTGGTGCGGTAGCTGGGGAGTGCGGGCGTGACGCGTCGTACAGTTCTCTATCAGCGGTGATCCTGCAAAGGTCCAAGGATAATTCATGGTGATTCACGTTTATATCCGTCCGCACATTCACGTTCAAAGACCATGGGCTCGGTCGAAGAGACACGACGTTAGTGTCCAATGGAACAGTTGCGATGGTGGGGATGCTATGCCCCATTGGTGTAGACAGCTAGGTGATCTGTAAAAGAGGGACGTCAATGACAAGGGTGTCTATCTATCCTCCACAGTGCCACAATGCAGACTGGCTTTTCCCTTTGACCCATCTTCGGTCGTTACTCAACTCCTTTGATCTTCTGACATGCACCACGATCTCGACGTCGAAATGAGCCCATGATCCATGCCGGTCCCTCCTCCCCAGACAGCCCGTCCACCGCCTCTACCACCTCGCAAGACGACTCAGACGGTGCCTCTCAGACAACCATCGCTGAACACCGGGACCGCCTCCACCGTTCCTGCTCCTCCCCTGGTTCGAAGTAGATCGCCTGTCCATCTGCCTCTGTATAGACGGTTGTTGTTCCCCCTCGACGATGTTGAGAAGATCCCGAAACTTGTGATAGGAGATGGCGATGAGGTCGATCTGATCAACGAGCGGTCAGTGACCTCGACTTATACCCCTTCGACATAATCCCCATATATGCCGTATGGATCGTATCAATACCTGTTCGATGGCTACTCAATTGACGTCGTGCTGATCTCATGACCCTCATTCAGCCTTCACAACCTCATCGCTCTAGCTCTCCGCTCA
This sequence comes from Kwoniella newhampshirensis, assembly GCF_039105145.1. NCBI lineage: Eukaryota > Fungi > Basidiomycota > Tremellomycetes > Tremellales > Cryptococcaceae > Kwoniella > Kwoniella newhampshirensis. Next base: position 1,046,890 of record NC_089963.1, read on the forward strand.
TACATCCTGTCATGGTACGCTCGATTCACACGAGATCGTTCCCTCCTGCCCTCCATATACAGCACGATCATCCGACCGACTCTCTCACCCATCCTCACCGAGATATACACTAGCCCCGATCGGATATGTGACTTCCTCCTCCTGGATCTACCTACCATCCTGACTTTGCACATCCGGACATATTGGGAAGCGAGAGCTGCAGTCGGAGTCGGCTTGGTGGGGGATATAGGGGATGGTTATCATGCGAGATTACCACTTCTTTGCGTATCTCGATCCACTGGTCTGTCCGATGAAGGAAGTGAAGTAGGGATTGTTGTTGGAGGTGGACGATACACTTTATCACCACTGTATCTCTCTACGCTATCATCAACGATACTCCATCAGAACAAAGAGCCAGATGTCCAGAGACTCATGGCACGTGAAGTCCTTGCGAGATCGATATTCGCCGGTGTAGCGAAGAGAATGTACGAGCCATGGTTCTGGTATTCGCTCTTCCTCAAATTCGCGGGAGAACCGGGCGATCCTTCGTCAAGAGGCACTCAACGGCGACATGGCGAGTCCAAGGACGAAGGAGGAGCAAGAGGGAAGAAGATCGATCAGATCGTTTGGGACCATGTCGCTTCCATCTTGAGCGTGCTTTGGGGGATCTGGAGAATGGCCATTTCGGTCATGGCACTTTATGCGGCCTCTCCCGCTCCTTCCGAATTCAGGACGAAACACGCGAGATGTATGGATTCGATCTTGGGTGTAGGTAGAGAGACGACAGGAGTGGACGGAAGAGCCGGATTGAGTGCGAAGACGTGGAGAGCGAGGCTAGCTTGGAGTGTGATCGAGATCCTTGTGACACTGATTGGACCTGTATTGGATCGGTATGTGACACCTTCGTATGAGCCCGGTCGGCCTCTTGACAACGGAATCTTCCCCGTCTGTGCCTCACCACGAATGCTGACGTGCCCGTTCACAGACTCATCCCCCATCTCTTTCACGTGCATGTGCTCACACCTCGCACATCGCTCCGCCTCATCGATACCGTTGAGAAGCTCCTCTTTCCACTCGACGGCTATCCTGGACCATCACCTATCGATCCGACACCTGATGAAGCTGCAGACCTGAAAGCAAAGGCGGAGAAGAGACTAGGCGAGATCATACCCGGTGAGTTGCGCGTTCACCATGATAAAAAAGCAATCAGACGCAACTGCTGGACGCTGATATGACCTATCTTCAGGGCCGGTCCGAATCATATTTTGCCCTACACCAACAGACGTTGTCAGGATCTTGGAACCCATCTCTGATCCAAGTTGTAATGCCCACTTGATCGGTATGGTCTTGGATTGCCTGATAGCTACCATGATTCCAGATCTCGCCATCGGCAATACCGTCCTATCTTCGGATGCGACGAACGGCACTGATGCCGAAAAGGTGATCTTCCCTGGGACGGAGAGTCCGACTGAGGTGGTGTCGGACCATGATCTGGAGGAGGATCTGGCCGAGGCTTTGGGAGATGGTTGAAACCCAAATGATCGTGTTGTCGACGACGATATCATGTGTTAATAGGTGATGTTGTATAAGCGTGGTCATGGGTATATCATCGGTGTACTATATATATCTAATATGTATGTATTCTTGTTTGTATGATGAGTCTTCGGTCTCATCGATAGTATCCTTGGGGCCCTTCAAACCTAAGATCGTCCTTCCTCAGTACTCCTTCTTACGGTCAGAAAAACCTCGACCTAGAACTCCTTCCACCCATCATCCTCTTCCCAACCATCGTTCTTCTTGGCAGGAGCTTTCGCTTTCGGAGCGGGCTTCGATCCCGAACCCGTTCCTACATTTGTCGGTTCATCCCAGGCTTCGAAGAAATCATCATCGCCAGCACCACCCGCTCCATGGGGTGTGATCACCCCATCTTCTGCTCTTTCCAACTGACCATAACCTCTTTGAGCCGGTGTCAAATTGGATTTTCCTCCCAAACCCAGTCTTCCCAGTTGTTCGTTGAGATCCAGACCGCCTTTAGTCTTCGCTACGTCGTTGAGATTTTCCCATCCTTCTCCTGCTCTCTGACTTGCCCAAACTGTCGCCTCTTTAGCCTGTTCAGTCGCACTCGACAGATATCTCTTCCAGTCTTCTCCACCACTTGCTCCACCATTCTCATTAGCAGCCGCTGCTGCTGCGAGTTGTTGAGCTCTATCGAATCCAGGTTTCACTACCGACTCGTTGATCTCTCTGCCGGCGACCGCTACGGCAGAAGAGAAGAGACCCCATCCTTTCGAGAGTGCTCCAAGGGGATTACGTTGGAATTCGTCCAGAGTCGGTGCTGCGTGACTCGAGAGAGCGTACGAGGGATGAGTTGAAGATGATGATCCACCGAAAGAGCCGGAGCTGTAGTCGGTCGACTGCGATGGGAGAGGACCGGAACCGAATCCTTGATATTTACCTCCTTGAGAAGGAGGGAGATGATCAGGTCGACTGGCATTGGCATTTCCCATTCGTTCGAAGAATGCCTCGTGTCCAGATCCAGGTCCACCTTGAGGAACGGAAGGACTCCCAGTCCGAGAGGACGGATTGAGTGTGGAACCGATTCCGCTACCGCCGCCTGCTCGGGATTTACGCGTTTGAGCTTGGGCGGACGAAGGTCGAGATGGAGCTTGAGATGCAGGAGGAGGGGCAGAAGGGGACCATGGTTGGGGTGGGTCGGCACAAGCTGCTGCGAGCTGGAGAAGGCGAAAACATTTCTGTCAGCGCATATCGCGTCGCAGCGTTGCCTTTGGAGGATGTCACAGAAACCTAGAAAGAGGCTCGTGGCCTCTTGGGGATAGCATCGAGGTGGAAAGATGATGAATGCCACTCACCTTCTCGCGATACTGAGTCGCGGCCCAGGAGTTGTACTTGTCGTTCATGCCCATCCCCTTTGCATATCCACCTTCAGGACCATAGCCCTCCATAAAAGTCTTGAAAGCTTCGTTACCGCCGAGCTAAGAGATGAAACAACGCGCCGCACATCAGTCCCAGCCAAGCGTTGCAAATGGTTTGCTGTTGATTTACTTACCTTCATCTTCTTAAGCTGATCGTCTGACCATTTGTCCATCGTGATACTCCTTACGAAGGAAATGTGTACTCCAAAGCCTACAGTTCAGCCACATAGAAGTCGACTGTCAGTCAACCTGAACACTGATACCATACAGGTAGATCATGGAGAAAAAGTTTGGGAGTCAACCGAATCAATGGTAGCTCACCTCTGTGTACACCTGAACATTCGAGACAGATGAAAGTACCGTAGCTGACACTGGCCCATTGTGGCGAAGGAGCATTACAATCGACACAGACTGGAAGTGGAGGGTAAGTCCCAAGTCAGCGTCACACTTGAAGAGAAACAGCTAATGATCTCAGGCGCATCGGGACACTACTCACGCTTGTTAGCTCCTGTGTTCATGATGGCCAACAGCTCCTTCTTCTGATAGTTCTCTGCCATCGTGTAAAGGGTGCGAAATTGTTGAGCAGAGACAGATAGGTTAGATGCGGAAGAATGTAATTTGAAGGGGCATGGGATGTAACCAGGGAGACGCGGTGAGTCTCTGTCAGGTGGAGTAACTAAGTGTAAATATGTCTGGTGTGGCGAATCGTGGGCTGGGCGAAACATGCAAGATACATGCTGCTGTAACTTATACGGCTTCGAATGGAGTCTATGAACATCTATGTACTTTGTCTCATCGGATGTGAGGAACGTTGGCCTCCACTCCCCCAAGGTAAAGATAGAGCAGTGTCCTTTTCTCATGCACCCTCCAACGACGTTGAAAACGGATCCGATAGAACGTCAGCCATTCCTCGACATCAAGATTGTTCAAAGCACTGAAATCCCCATGGTCCTCCAGATGCGTATGAGCCTGATTTGGATTAAGATCAGAGATTAAAGGATCATTCTGGAAAGGGAAGGTTTCTAGTCACTCGCCAAACGTTCTGGGTGTGTGCGACCGTCAAGTCTCCGAGGGACAGGACTCATGGCTTGTCCTACGGTTTGTACCTCTCTATTGTTGGTCTGATGTTGAAGGAACGTAATGTCAGCGTCTAGCTTTTGGTTCTCGCGGCTTTGGATCGAGCAGTGGTAACTGACCCTCACTGACAACTCCCTCAAGGCCCTTTCGATCTGAACACTATCTTCCGTCAAGAGTCGGATCATATTACGGAAGTTTTCGAGGATTCGCGGAATAGGTAATAGAAGCTCCTCAACCACAAATGCGATGATCTGAGCTGGCATACCAAGGAACTGCATCAAAAAGACGCGTAACGGTGGGTGTGGCGGACGAGCTGGGGCAGCAATACCTGGAAGCCAAGAAAAAGATACAAATGTCAGACCGCTTGTTAGGATATTAATCGCGTGACCTCCGTTTCACGTCCTGCACCTACTAGATTGCTCCACTCTCAGTCTCAGCTCCAAGGCCGCCCTCCGGAGCCTCCTGCCCGAGGTTACATCGTGGTCGACCGTTTTGGCAAAGTTGACGATCTGCAGGACGTCGTTGATCCCAACTGGAACGGGGATAGAGGGCTGCTGCAAGATCGGATATCGATTCGCAATGTCATGATTGCGGAGGAAATCGTCAATAATGACTGGAGGAGCTGGGTGCGCCATTCTGGTATCAAGAGACGGTGTCGTTGGAGTAACGAAGAAGGATCAAGATTGGAGAAGATCATACGCACAAAGAGAATAGGCCTTTCACTCGACCAACCCGTACTTACAAGCTGTCGTTTTTGGAAGACATGCACAGCTCGCAACCCCTGAGGAGGTCGAAGGGCGCAAGTGTATAGCTGAGTCATGATGTATCAGCCCCGTGTAGACAATCAATCAACCTGTATCACCTTTTGGCCGAAGAGAATCGCTAAGCTTTGAATTCCGCATACGAGGCACTCCAGCTTCCCCTGTGGGTGCTCGGACAGGTTTTCTGAGCCCTCGTCGGGCAAACGACGCTTGACAACCAAAGAATGGGTGTCGCATCTTCATGTGAATATATAATGCAGCTGAGAGGAGAAGGAGAAAAGAGGTTGCTTGGCATAGAGGACCAATTCAAGGACAGCTCATCGAGGGACAATAGCTCGCTTCTTCCATGCACTTCTTTCCGTTTCATAGTCTTCGTCGTCCTCATCGTCCTCCTCGTCTTCTCGACTTCTCTTTCTGGCTTCCATTCCTGCGGCCCGTCCCCGACCTACAGGCAAACCTCCTAAGAATTTCCACAACTTGGCTTCTTCTTCTGCGCGAGTGGTAGCCTCAGGAATATCAATTTCGTAGAAGTTTGACCATTGACGAAGGTGTTTCCCGGAAAGAGATTGAATGAATTGGAGTGTGTCGATCTCCCGATACTCCTGATGACGGGGTGAAGATGTTAGCACACTATGCGTCGATTGTTCCTATCTGCTTGATGGTTCAAGGGGCGTAGAAGGGCACAAGGGGACTATCGCTTCCTTGGAGACGGAAATGATTTTAGATGCGATGAGATTTTGTCGAATGATGAAAATGGGGACCCAGAACATCACTGACCTCTGGCATACCTTCCGGAAACAGTTTGCCCTTGAAAGGAACACCGGCGATCGGTTCACCCAACGAAGACATCAGCTTATTGACAGTCTCAAGGAAAACAGATAGTCAGCAACCTCGCCTAGGTATCCAAGACTGAGCATGTACGAGACGACCCACTATTGCCTGTTGTGTGTCGAGGAAATGTCCACATGCCTTCGTATCTGCAATGGCCTTGTCGACTAGCTCAGCGCATTGCCTCTCGATCCTTTGAGACTCTGATATGATGCGAGACCACCGGGGAAGCGCTTCGGCCATGTTGGGCATTTGAAAATTTTCGAAGGACCCATCGTACCCGTTCAAGTCGGTGTAAGTGAATGCTAGTCATAAGGTCCCGTCAATACATCCCAGCTGACTAGACGGATTCGTCATTCCTCTCGGTTTGTACTCACCGAAGAAATAGCTCATGATGTATCTTGATGTATCTTGATGTATCTTGACTAGGGGCAGGTGATCAAGTGTTGTAGACGTGGTTCAAGCCAAGAGTAGTTATATGGCATGGAAGTGCAAAAGAGAAAACGTGTGAAGAAGGGAGAAGGAAGGGAGGGGACGTGCGGGATGTTATATACAATAATGACGACGCAGTAATCTCAATAATAGTCTGAAACAAGGATTCGGAGCCATGACCGACGCCACGCCGTTTCTCCACAGGCGTTTCCCCTCCCGCTTTGACGTGCGTGTAGGTTGAACGGGCTGGGGATGGTGCCAGAGAGACGCGGTGAGTCTAAGTCAATTGACAGACTGAAAGTAAAGAGGTGTAATGTGGCAGTGCGCTGGTGAGTATACAATGTGAAATCGATATGCATGGTGGGACGATCAACTGATAGACATTTGGTCTACGCTACATGAGAAACTTCGGAGGAGACTCCACCGAGGGCAAGGTAAAGAAGAGTGGTCTTTTCACGCAACCTCCAACGACGATTGAATGCGAGGCCATAGAATGCTAACCATTCGTGCGTGTCTCGCACGTTCAAGGCATTAAAGTCTCGATATTCCTGGAGATCGGTATCCTCCTATTCGACTTACCATCAGTCATACCTATGACATGGAGTCACGAGTCAAACTCACTAGACCCTCTGGGTGAGTCCTCCCGTCGGCAATCCGTGGAACTGGTAGCATCTCTATCCCCGCTGTCTGTCTAATTTGATTGTCGGCCTGGTCGAATCGAATCGTCAATATCCACATGCAATCAAGGCCGCATATCTGTATAGAACGTACCACAAACTTCATGTTTGTTGTCCTCCTGAATACTCTTTGTATGTCGTCCCCATGCCTGCGCATGTCACCGACCTGCTCTTCCATCATACGTCTCATTCGTACGAAAGCGCGCAACAGAAGTGCCACTGCTTGAGGAGGGATTCCAACCAACCGGACGAACAGGTTGTTGAGGACATTGAGTTCTTCTCGGAAGATGAGTCGGACCGGCAATTGAGGTGCTGGAGGGGGAGGTCGTGCTGGAGCTACTACGCCTGTGAACACAGGACATCGGCGCGTTAAGAGTCAACAATAATCTTTCCTCGAACACTCATACCTCAACGTCGTTTCGACTTTGGTACTCACAGTTGAGAACCACTCGCAGCTGCAACTCGTGCACCGCTAACTTGATCCTCCTGCCGTACGACGAGTCATTCTCGACCGCCTGGGCTATTCTCGCCACCTGATAAGAGTCTTCGATAGAGACTGGCACCGGGATGGATGCTTGCTGCAAGACTGGATGTCTCTGCGCCAGCTCATGATTGCGAAGAAGAGGGACAATTATAATAGGAGGATCGGGTGGCTGAGGTTGTGCCATGGTTCAGCGTTGTCCAAGGAGAAGAGTGGGTGCTGAAGGGAATGGACAAGAGATTTTAATGTCGTTCTAGAGGCTGATGGTTGAAATGAACAAGAAAAATTATTTCATAGCAGTATTGTTTACTTTGAGGTGAAACAGTTGACTGGATCCCCTGTCGAGTAGAAATTCAATGAACGTTCTGGATCTCACCTCCGACTCTTGCCCTGGATCCGGTGCAGGAGATCAGCTCAGGCCTCCATGGGGGATCATGCATATCAAAGTACTTGTATGCGAACGCGACTCCCATAGACTTGATTGAGCAGCGTTACTACAGATGTGTACAATGGACGGTAGGTTGAATGTGTCTCTTCATGATGTGTGTATACAGTATCAACAGATGAGAATGACCTAAGGCACGAACGAGGACATCGCTCCCTGAACTCGCGAAAAGCACACCAGCTCCCTCACTTCCTCACCAACTTTCGAGTCTTTGGCGCACGTTTATCGCTTCCTCCCGACAGATCAGAGCGCTTTCTCTTCTTCAGCATCTGTGACCGATTCTTCGGGAGTTTGCCACCCAGAAAACTCCAAAGTTTGGCCACCTCATCTGCCTGACTCATCCCAGGACGGAACCTCAGCTCATAGAACTCTGACCATTGACGAAGACGCTTTCTAGGGAGGGCGAGGAGATTTTCGAAGGTTTCGATGTGACGGAATTCCTGGTTGAACGGCGACAGCGTCAACTACATGAAATCATGCCAAAAGAGGTAGAAAGGCAGATGGTCAAGGGGAAAGGCATATCATAGATCGAGAAGATGGACAAGAGCATGTTGTACTTCGAAAGACGGGCAGCTCACCGTTGGCATATTGTCGGGGAACATTTTGCCATTGGAAGGGACAGGGCAGATGGCTTGTCCGCTGCGTGACGTCCTCACGTTCACGAGCTATACATGGACCACGATATCAGTTTCCCTCCACGTATGGCATGCGGATGATTGCGCCTCACAATCGCATCAGAAGTCTCCATTGAGTCGAAAAATCGCCTACTCTCAGCCTGGGTACGCCTAGAGATTTCCCTCGCTTCGTTGTGGAAAGTCTCGGTGTCAGACATGCAATGCGACATCAAGGAGAGCACTTCAGCTTCAGAATGCGACTTGACGTAGTCGATGCAAGCATCGACACTGTCGAGTTCCCCGAAGTTGAATGCTGATGGTAGAATGTTAATGATGTCACAGCATTGGTCTCCATGTTTTTGTCAGACTCACCTGGTCCGCTCATCATCTTTTATCTGAACTTGGAAAGATCGGATGAAATACCGCGAATGCTTGGTGATACTCCTATGTGGAATGCGGAATATGGGAAGAAAAGGAAAAGGAAAAGGAAGAAGAAAGAGGTTTGGGCCGCGTACATGTTTATATGTGTCGCCATACCAATGATGCAACTTCTGAAACACGGATCCTGGACGGTCTGTGCCACGCTTTTATCACGCGTCATTATTCAATACCACGTCACTCCATCATTGGATCCAGTCAAACAGTGGGTTATCAACAATGATGATGATTACCACGCGAGATCTATGTGGGGTCTCCGATCTCGTAGATGCTTTCACCGATCGAGGTGTAATTGTAGCACTTACTTGTGAACACAGCATGCCGAGATCTCATTTGATTTCCTTATCCTCCTCATGATGAAACAACAACTAACTCAGTAAATATCTCACGCTATCCTTCGTCCCTCTTCCACTCATCTGCTCCCTTGTCTGTCCCTCAGTGAGCTCAGATACCCTGCCCACCGATGCCCAAAGAAGATTCCAACCATCCGCCACCGCTTCGTCGGGGAGACGCTTGTCTGTATTGTCGGAAGCGAAGAATCCGATGTTCGGCAACGAAACCGACCTGTCAGCATTGTGCCAAGCTGGGACGAGAATGTGTTTACGACAATGGCAAGCCCATCAGTAGGGTGAAACAGCTCGAGGATAAGGTAGAGCAGCTGGAGAAGCTGTTGACAGGTGGACCGGCGGAGAACAGTCAAACTGGAGGACGGAGAGAGAGCGCAGAGTCTGCTAGGAGAGGAGCACCCCCTCTCATACATCACTCTTCCAGTGGGAACAGCACAACTTCCATGAACTCGGCACTTGACTCCACAGGTCTTTCTTCACAGCAACCTCCAAGAGTGGCTGGATCGTCTTCCACATTGTTCTCCGGAACAGATACCCTTGATATCACCATGCTCGATGCTTTCAATGCTATTGGCCAAAATTCCACAGCCAACATCTTTCCTACTTTTGGGACGTCACTGTTAGGGAGTACAAGTGCGGGTATGGAGGCACCAGTACCCTTGACAGGAAGAAATAGCGGACAACCAAACGAGAGTCTATTCGATTTTTCGACACTGGATCCCGGGTTCATGAGTCTGGTCAATTCGATGCAATCTGCTTCTACCGAGCCTGGCCCTACAAGCGGAGACTCTTTCTATACCGAGATGCCTGCCACTTCACTTTCGCAACGGCCAGACACTTTCGACGGATTGACTTCCCATCAACATACCAATACGGGGATACCGGATTTCTCCAATGCCAGTCCGAGTGCCCACTCAAGCTATGCTCATCCATCGGCAAGCGGCATATCCTCGGCTTCTATTTCTGACCCTTCACCCAATGGACAAGCGCTGTACCATGCTCACGTGCCTTCTGTCAACGAGTCTTCCTCCACAATGACTGATAAAGATTTCAACGCACTTCTTCACGCTACCGGTGTTCAGCATCCAGCCGATGCCGATACCCCACCTCAAAAGACCCCCTCATGGGCGCAACCGCATGGCCAGCCTCGAGGACCGCAATGGAGTCACGCCCCTAAGAGTCCCGGTAAACAATGGATTCTTGGTGTGACCGAATCCTCACTGGCCGATCAGCCTGCCGGTCCAGGGACATCTGGATATAACGCGCAACCGAGTATAGAACAGGAGGCTTTCACCTTGGTAGGAGGTTGGTTTGACGCAGCGGATCTACCAAAAGTTGCAAGGGACCATTTGTAAGTCTTTGTTACACTAAGTACTACCAGAGCTCATGGAGCGATCGGATGTCAGGCTGGAACTGTTCTTCTCGTCGATGAGATTGTTCGGTCAGGAGTTCCACGTACCCAGATTCATGGCCAGGTGCGTCCAGTTGCATGCCCCAATGGGCAGGTGGAAAAAATACTAAACCGCTTCGACAACGACAGTCTCACTCTGCCACCGGCCAAGCGACCCCATCCTTGTCTTCTGTATTCAATGTACACTATGGCGTCCCGCATCTCTACGTCTCCTTCGATCAGTCAACTGGAACCCCACTTTTATTCCATTGCAAGTCGCCAACTGGAAGAAGCAATCATGCATGCCGATAGGTTGTTGGACGCCTGTCGAGCATCGACGATTCTGGCGGTGTATAAGTTCTCCAAAGCGAGATACCACGAGGGGTGGATGATGACCGGTCAAGCGGCAAGGTGAGTCATACAACTCGACTGACGAATCGGATCCAAGCTGACAGTCTTGCTTCACATAAAGACTAGCGATATCGTGCGGTCTGCATCATATCCAATCGTCAGTATTTAAGCCTGTTCAGCCCTCTCCGAACGCGGATCTAGAAGGAATGATGCGACATCGTTCGTACGTACTCCCGCCTGCCAAGGATCCTATTGAGCATGCAGAGCGTATATGGGCCTTGTGAGTGGCATTGTGGAGTTTACTTTGACCTCGCTGATACCTCTTCACCACATTGTAGTTGGTCTATATACATATGCGACCGATGTGGTTCCATCTCAACGCAATGGCCACCCGTAATCGCAGATGATGTCATCACCACACCTTTTCCAAGACCATTGTTTGAGTACGAGCTGGTACGTAAGCGTCTCCATCCCAGTGCGTTGTCCTATTGAACAGATGATGGGTCTGCAGGGTCTCGTGAGCAAAGAAGACGATGTTTCCATATCTTCGATTTTCAACCCTCCGTGTGACCGTAAACCTCTCATGCACTACTCCGAGTCGTCACTCATCAATGTCCGTCTTCGTGCCATGACCATCCTGGAGAGATCTTCGAAGTTGATGTATCTCGATCCGGAAAAGGGCTGGGATCGATCGATTTCCTTGAGCTCGTCGCGATCACCCCCTTCAGGTATCGATGATTACCTGTTCTCACAGATATTCGTGGCTTCAGCCTTTGATTCTCCGACGGGCGAGAACATCAGCAACCCTCCACCGAGGAGAGATAGTGCGGATACGGGAAACAAACTGTGGACCAAATGTGCGAAGATCAGGACACCGAAAGCATACGAAGAAGTCAAACAAGCTTTGTTGCGAATAGAGGACGATCTGCCCGTTGAGTGGAGGACCAATTGGACTGTATGGGACGGCAAGCTTCAAGACTGGCACTTCACCGGAGGAAAGAAGGATTTGATAACCCTGGTGAGCGCATCCCCTCATACTCGCCATCGTGCAAGCCCAATTCCTTGGGCGAGGTACTACAAGGTATATCGCTCAAAGCTGACTTGGGTAACATAACCATGTAGCATTTTGTTCTTGGCTGCGCCTGGATGTTCATGGAAGACGTCTTCGCATTCAATGCGGAAAATACCATATCAGTAAACATCGCTATGAGGCTGACGGCAACCGTTCGCTTCGTGTCGGCGGAGGTCATGACCTCGGAACTGGACGTTTTCATCGCCATGACGTGAGTGACATCGGAAGGCTTCTGTCGATCCAAAGGTCTGTGCTGATGACCGTGTCGCAGATGGTCGTTCGTTTCCAAGATACTGATCAGGGAGATGAAGAGGTTACATTCTGTGGGCAACCCGCTTGGTGAGTCACACCGTTGTATAACGGACGTCGCAATTTCAAGTACGGCCACTGATACAGCCGTATGTAGCCGCGAAGGATATCGAAGCCGACATCGATGTGCTGGTACAAGCTCTGCGTAATTTCGGTCAGAGGTATGCGGTCGGAGCGATGCAAGCCATGAGGACGGATCGATACAGAAATTCGACAGCGGCCGAATTCAAGTTTATGCAGAAAGACGAGGATGAGGATGAGGACGACTAGTTGTGTAAGAACCACACGGGGATCGCATGCGTTCCATGAAGGCTCCAAATGGAACATTCTCTTAGATCAAGAACACCATATCTAGAGGTGACAGGTGTAACAGTAGTTTAAATATGCATGAGCTGTACTGATGCGTCATGAAGGAGACAGACAGATGAATGCCATTGTCGCATTCAGGAGGTCGTTCGCCACTGAATTGAAACACCTGGGACCTGGAAATTGATTGACGATGGCGTTTTGTTCGATCTGAGTTATTGTTCTTCGATTGGATTTCAATTCACAATACTCATTGTTCTCCTTCTCCTACTCTTTCTTTCACCGTTTTCTTGTCCAACTCCTCCTCTTCTTCCTTCTACGCATGTTACCGATAATAAGGAATAGATTAATTGGTACTGGTACTGGTATTGGTAGAAATTCAACCTCCAAAATAGCATCGACATCCACATTCACATCCACCAGAACAATCTCTTCGTCATCGAACAGAATACTATCGCAACGATCAGTTCAAACACATCATACACATCGTTTGTTCGCAACCTCGAAATCAATCATAGATATCGCAAAGGCTAGATCTACCAGTAGAGAATTTTCAGTGCTCAATCGTGCTTCAGTCGGAATCCTTGGGAACAAGAGAGGATACGCTTCGGTCGCTTCAGTTGAGTGAGTAGATGTTCTTCCTGCGGCTCCTTTTATATGCCCATCATGGATCATTCCTTGGTCCGTGGTTACCACCTCATGTGCCTGTGTCCACCGTTGGTCTGTACATTCGCTCTCCCTACCATCGCGTGGCTTCAGCAACACGAAATGCAACGCTGACGTACGACTTCGTCGTTCTTTCTACCACCGCCAATCGCTACACCTACTCTTACAGCCCCAAAACACATCTCCCCATATCACCCATCATGCAGAACCCCTTCCCCCCTTGTCCACCATTACCCAAAGCTTCTCCTGACAAACCCGTCAACCTCATCTTACCTCCCACAGAAGATCGACCCCACAAATACTTCACGTTGAAGAATGGATTGGAAGTGGTCGTGGTCAGTGATGTGAAGGCGGACAAGAGTGCGGCTAGTATGGATGTGGGAGTGGGACATTTGAGCGATCCGGAGGATCTACCGGGTTGTGCCCATTTCTGGTGAGTGGGGTGGCGGACAACGGTTGTTTTCGCTTGTGTCGTTGGAATCCGGTCTGCGCATGGAGGAATAAGGGATGGTAAGGGTTTTGACTTCACGTCCGACGCGAATGGAAGCAGCTTCTTAGAGATTCATACGATCACGGTGTCACGAAGATAGAAAGCTGAGTGCTAATACTGCTACAGCGAACACCTGCTGTTCATGGGAACCAAAACACATCCCAGCGAAAACGCATACTCTCAGTATCTTTCATCCCACAACGGTCACTCCAACGCCTGGACAGCAATGACCTCGACCAACTACTTTTTCGACGTCGCCCCCGATGCTTTGGAGGGTGCTCTGGATAGATTCGCTGGTTTCTTCACTGAACCACTTTTCAACGAGGTATGCTGTCACCTGTGACACAAACGGATAGTACAAGCACAGGCTGACGACCGATCATCCGGGCAGGATTGTACGGAGCGCGAGATCAAAGCTGTCGATTCTGAGCACAAGAAGAATCTTCAGAACGATGTTTGGGTGAGCACATATACGGTGAAGAGTGGGATAGAACGAGTTCGTTAATGTACTCTCCCTTCAGCGTTTCTTCCAGCTTGAGAAACACCTTTCCAAACCTGGTCACCCTTACGGCAAGTTCGGCACGGGAAACTACGAGTCCTTGTGGAGTAAGCCTAAAGAGGCGGGTAGGGATCCCCGACGACAGCTCATCGAATGGTGGGAGAAGGAGTACTGTGCCAGGAGAATGAAGCTTGCAGTAGTAGGGAAAGAAGATGTGGAGACGCTCGAAAAATGGGTCAAGGAGAGATTTGAAAGCGTACCTGTGAGGACAGAAGGGAAACCTGAAGTCGGCCCAGATGGTGTTCGAGTCGTATTCGAAGACAGTCCGTATGCTGTCGAGGATCTTGGGGTGAGTTGCTGCGATTTGGATTCGGCATACTAGGTCGATCGATAGGGGAGTTCAGACTGACGACAACGCAGCAATTCACATTTGCTAAACCTGTGAGGGATATGAGAGGTCTGGAGATGTATTTCCCATTCCCGGACACTGAGCATTTGTATCAATCAAGGGTGAGGCGGTCATACTCTGCGAATGAGCTCATTGCTAAAGCCCGACGACAGCCCACCCACTTCCTCGCGCATTTCCTCGGACATGAAGGGCGAGGATCCATTTTGTCGTACCTGAAGAAGCGTGGATGGGTCAATTCATTAAGGGCCGGTAATTTCCAAGATGCGGCCGGTTTTGGGTTGTTCAAGATCACCGTGGATCTGAGTCCTGACGGTCTTGGTGAGCTAGCTCGTCTCGTCAGGCTCGATTAGGATTTTGCTGATCAGGATTCTTACAGTTCATTATCGCGACGTCGCTCTAGCAATTTTCAAGTACATTTCTCTCCTTCGATCCCAGCCCCCATCTTCGGAGGCTTTCAATGAAATTAAAGCGATTTCCGAGATATCCTTCCGCTTTGCTGAGAGAGGTCGAACATCAACCTACTGTTCCAGCTTGTCATCGTGGTTACAGACTCCTGTACCAAGGGAGAAGATTGTCAGCTCAAAATGGCTTGTTGAGGAGTTTAAATCAGATGAGTTGTCGGCGGCTCTTCAACTGCTGGATCCCAGACGAGCTGCTATTGGAGTCACATGTAAAGAACTGCCAAAGGATGTCGAGGGCACTTTCGACAAGACTGAGCCGATATATGGTACAGAATATACGCGGGTGAAATTCTCAGAGGATTTCCTGAGAGAAGTGAGTTGATGGCCTCAGAACTCCTCTACCAAAAGCTTACGGCTATTTTAGGCAATGGCTGGCGCACGACTCGACGATCTGCAATTACCTGGACCCAACCTGTTCATTCCGGAGAAGCTCGATGTGGAGAAGTTCGAGGTCACAGAGGTAAGCATCAATGGAGAATGCCGTATGTGAGACATATGCGTTTTGCTGACGTTGTCGCAGCCCGCCAAGCGCCCTGTAATCCTGAAGGATAACCCCTTGTCTAGATTATGGTACAAGCGAGACGATCGATTCTGGCTGCCCAAAGCGAATCTCGATGTAATGCTGCATTCGTGCGTCTTTCTTTCTCGCCTTTCTCGCCGCCTTTCTTACAAGGATGACTTATCAGACCCATCCTTAACGTGACACCTCGGAACGCCGTGCTATCTCGACTGTTTTGCGACCTTTTCACCGATTCTATCACCGAGGACGTATATGACGCAGATCTTGCGGAGCTTAGCTTCAGTCTGTGGAATTCTCATGAGGGAATCAGTGTCTCGGCTGGGGGATTTAGCGACAAGCTTGCCGTATTGACGGAGACAATGTTGAAGAAGTTTGTGAACTTCGAGGTGGACGAAGGGCGGTTCCAGGAAATCGCTGAAGCGGTACGTCAACGTCTAGCAACAAGGCCGAGCCAAATATCTGACGATATGACATCACTTGCAGACCAGAATGAATTGGAAAAACTTTGCAATGAGCGATCCTTGGAAGATTGCTAGGTTCTGGGAGCACTATGCGACACAGGAGGTTGTCTGGACACAAGAAGAGAAGCTACGAGAACTTGAATGTAAGCCCGATTTGTGTAACGAGACTCTGATCAGCAAGCTGAATGTGATCTCCGTAGACATTACTGCTGAGGATGTGCAGGCTTTCGGTCGAGAAATGCTTACTCGATTACATATCGAGACCCTTGTCCACGGCAACACCTCACGGGAGGGTGCGGAGGAGATTCAAGACATGCTTGAGCGGGTGTTGAAACCGCATCAACTCACTGAATCGGAACTGGTCGCCCCACGATCGCTGGTCCTTCCCGAATGTAAGTGCGGTCTGCGATGGATTGTTACGTGAGCTGACAACAGATACCAGCTTCTCAGCACATCTGGGCCATAGACGTCCCAAACAAGTCCGAAGTGAACGGCTCGGTCATCTATCATCTTCACGTCGGTGATCCCAGCGATGTCACTCTCCGGAATCACCTTTCGCTCTTCGGTCAAATCGCTTCCGAGCCGTGCTTCAATGTTCTCCGAACCAAACAACAACTTGGCTACATAGTTGATGGTCACGCATCAGCATCTCAGGGCACAATGGGTTACACTGTTTTGGTCCAGAGTGAGAAATCGCCTGTCTTTGTGGAGTCGAGAATAGAAGCGTTTTTGGAAGAGCTGAAGGAGACTATCGAAAATATGAGCGAGGAAGACTTTGAGAAGCACAAGGTGGGATTGATCGCTAAGAAGGAGGAAAAGCCCAAGAACTTGGGCGAAGAAACGAGGCGATATTGGGGCAGAATCACCGATCGGTATTACGAATTCGACAAGCGTGAGTCTTGGGTGGAGAACACCAGGGCAGATGACTGATGTGACTATATTTTGATAGGTGAGACTGACGTTGCGGAATTACGGAAGACTACGAAACAAGATATTCTCGATGTCTTGATGACCTATATACACCCTTCATCACCCAAGCGAGCCAAGTTGTCTATTCAGCTCAAATCGCAATACAAGGGGATCAAGTTCGATTCAGCGGCAGCTCAACCTCTGATCGAAAGCTTTGTTAAGGCTGGAATCGCGGTAGACCAAGCAAGTATCCAAAAACTCCTGTCGAGTAACCCGGATATCGAAAGTGTCAAAAAGTTCGCATTGGGAGTGATTGACTCGGCAGAGAACGTCAGTGAGGACACGAGACAGGCACTGAAGGAGAGCGTAGAGGGATTGAAGGGTACCTCAGCGGGTGCCAGTGAAGAAGAGGAGGTCAAGGTGAAAGAAGGGAATGTTTTCATCGAGGATATACATAGTTTCAAAGCTGGTTTGAGACCCAGTAAAGCGGCCGTACCCGTAGAATCATTGAAGGTCCTGGCGAAGTTGTAGTTGAAGCCAGGTGAAAGAAGCATGCATCTGCACGAATCACTTTTCCAATCTCGAGATCGTCCCGCTTTGATGACTCCAGAAAGTACGATTGATATCGTTGCATCGGACGTATATTCTCCCTGACATACGTCGCAGAGTTCTTCTCGCACTGCTGCGACAGCGCTTAGCAAAAGCCAAGAAAACCGTTCTTTGCTCTTCAGCATACTTGCCACTGAACTCCTCACGAGCGATCCCACGACCTGGCTTCCATCCCGTCCTTCTACCCTCTACCTTTCCACTCTCGCCACTCTCATCCCTATTCTCCTTACCACACTCCACACACACTCCCCGTTCATTGCTTCTCCATCCGCCGTCTCTCTTCTGCTCGTCGCCAAGCCATTCTCAGCGGGCCTGTGGCGGTGCCGTGTGTAGTTGGAGGGAGAGCGTATGCGAATTGGGATTCTGTTCGGATGACCTGTGTAGGGAAATGAGGGGGATCACAGCATGGGGATTAGCGAGGTGGGGATTGTCGAGGTCAAGGAGAGGAAGCTCAGGCGGTGGTAGATATAAGGATGGAAGAAAGAATTTCCGAAAGGTGTGGCAAGTCAGAATGCAAGATGGGATAAACGTCTCGCAGATCTAGCGAGACGCCGAGACGCAGTGTGGGACAGCGGTGAGATGGTCCGGTCCACTCACCGATCCGATAGACATGAAGAAACCGAACGTAGCTGCTGATGAGAGCATATATTGAGACAAAGTGGCGACGAGACCTCGAGGACCCGGGCCGGCTCTGCGAGCGAACAAGAAATGCATTGAGCTCTGGTACTTTGAGCCACGACGGAGACACATACCGAAGGACGGAGAATGACCCGAAGATGAAACCGATGGTTAGGCCGACACAACCTATTTGACCGGAAGAGCTCAGTACGATGTACATTGTGGTTCTATTCACGCCTGGATGGGAGCTATCTCGCCGGAGACTCGGAGCGATCGAGACGGGAGGACATTCGAGTGGGAACTGTGACTCACTACCCATGATAGCTCCCATCTTCACTGCAGATCGTTCAGCAGCCAAGGTCAGTAACGTCCGACCGAGCTGGCGCGGGCATCGCAAATAGAATCGAAAAACTCACTCTTGTCGAACGTCGAACCGCCCGCTGTGGTCTGTGGTGGAGGAGGCATCTTGATGTGTTGTCTTTGCTCGGAGATGGCAAGAGGCAAGTGCTTGAGTGACGGCAAGACTTTACGAAAATCCGACAGTACTCGAGTAGCGTTGTCAAAAGTCAACTACTGTTCCGCATAACAACGTTTACCCAGTTGGCGCCGAAAGATCACGAGTCGTGAACAATAGTACTCCCTAGTAACTTGGTCGACCGTGAGAGAGTTGACACCAGACACCAAAATTCAATTCAGACAACGTCCACCTCCACTTTCCTCGCGAAAAAGTCACATTCCGAAAATACATGCTTTCTCCCACACTTTCTCCACCACGTCACATTTCATCTCTCGTTTAAGCTCTCTCTCTGCCTTTTTTTTCATCGTTCATCGCACAACAAGCATGCATCGCAAAAAGGGGGAAAACAGCAAAAACTACAGCACCCGGGATTCCCAAGTGGTCCCCCACCTGGGTACTAACCGAGCGATACACAGCTTAATTTTCCAAAGCGGACGGGATGAAATGCTTTCTGTGTTCTATGGCCGTAGATGAAAAGCAAGCCGTACAAAAGCCCTTATATGTGGGTCTGCGTTTCGTTGCAAGATCTTTCTCTATTACCGGCTTTTGCTGCCTGGACTTCGGGTTTGGCTCGATTTTCTTTTCGGTGCATTGTGAACTTGTACGACTTGTGCATGATGGTTCGCTCCATTGTCGACACAACAAACGATATGATAACGACTATACAAGTGATATCTTCCCTTCCATCTCCTCCATGTATTCTCTCTGAAAACCGTACACACAGCCCTCCCTTCCTACGACACGGATTCATGCTCGATGATAGTTGCAAGTTTATGCTTTAAACAATCGTAAAAAAGTCAACACCTTCTCTTCCATCGTACTCCACAAAGCCCGCTGAAGCCCCACTCGTGCTCAATGGTGATGTTGTTTCGCCTGATGTCGTTTCAAAGCGTCCATCCTGCACCGACCATCAAAGTCAGTTGGACACGACCTCGTTCCCGCTGAAAATCGGACTCACCTCGTAAAGCTTTCTCCACAGCTCTGACAAGTGACCTTTGGTTTGTCTTTTATAGTCCTCCACAAGATCGCTTTATCTTCGGTCAATTTACCCTCGTATACCAACTCTCCTTCCCTCCTTGCATGTCGTGCCATGTGTCGTGGAAGATCGTACTTTCTTGTAAATACATCGGTACAACGATTGTATGGCTGTTCAGTGTATACGACGTCAGCTTTCGTCCCCAACTCAGGATGATGAGCACTCACCGGTAAAGGATTGACATATTCGCATTGAACCCCACCAGCAGGGACACTTCCAGTAACACTTCCCTTTCTTCCGCCCTTACTTCCACCTGAAGGTGAGTCTCCAACCTTTCTGACCTTCTTGATCGTGCCCCCTCTTGTCACACCTCCAGGTGCAGATGCAGCGTTCATCACAGCCCCTCCCTTGCCTCGTACGGCACCACCTGCTGCTCCCACTCTTCTCGATCCTCCCGAGATTCGACCTCGGGTAGCTCCTCCACTTTGTCTACCTCGGGGTCTACCGGTATGGTATTCGCTTTCGTCGTCGCTACCATTCTCTTCGCTAGGTGAAGCAGATTGATATTCACTCCCTGTACTTTCCCTAGCTGCTTCATCTGCCTCCCCACCCGCCTCGTCACCCATTGCTGCTTCCTCATCCTCGTCCGCGTACCCTTCTCTGCGCAGCGAAGGATCGATCACTTCCATCTGAGCCTCGCTCCTTCGTCTTTTCCTAGGGAGTCCAGTATTACTGGGTTTTTCTACTTTGACCTCCCGATGTTCGCCGGCAGAAGGGGGAGCGCCGACACCGGTAGGAATCCCGCTACTCCTCCACTTGTCTACAGCCTCGGCGCCAGCCTTTCGCTTACCCTTATGCTCAAAGGACGCGTCATATGGTGCCGGTTGAGCGATACCATGAGCCGCTCGCCAAAGAAGATCCAATCCACTCTGCGCGGACTGTGATGAGGTGGACGGCGATCGATCACGTCCTTGGCCAACGGTCGCATCGTCGTCGTCATCGTCCACAGTGTCAGCGGCCACGCCAGAAGGCAGTGCACTGGATTGTCGCAAACCGGACGGAGTCGCTGCCGATGCTCCAACAGGTAAGCCACCAGACTGTACATGCTGGAGAGGTGGCGCTTCAAGATGGCCGTTTGTGCTAGCCCCACTTGTTCTTCTAGGCGATGATACGCCCTTGCCCGCTAATGATGGTGGTGGCATTTTCCCAGCAGAAGCTGAGGCGGCTCGATCTCTTTCTCTTTGAGCAAACATCGTGCCTGGGCTATGCAAATAAGGCGAGTGTTGTACGCCAGGAGATGTCGGATTTGTTGGTACCCATTCGATAGTAGGGATGCACCAATCCGATTCTTCTGAACTGGTGCTGGCTGCATCTGTAGTGCTTGAGCTAGTGGATGACTGTCTTGTGACAGCCGGATTAGGTTGATGAGGAGTCACGAAGTTGGCGTAATTCCTCGGTATCTGGAAGGACGGGTCGTATTGGGGCAATCCAGGTGTAGATGGACCTTGAAAGAGAGTCGCTGTGTTATTCAGCTGTCGGACCGCTTCGTCCGCCTTGGCCAAAACTGCTGCTTGTCTCGCAGCAAGATCGGGGTCAATCCCACCACCGTTCGACGTGCTACTGCTGTTGCCGTTGCCGTGACCAATCACGTGCCCTAACTCAGGTCCACCGCCTTGCGTTGCGTATGCCGCAGGACTACCTTCTGGAGATCGACTGTACATCGGATGGACTGGAAAACCTTCGGCCCCGTAGCTGGAACCAAAGTGCGGCGGTATGATGGAGTGATTGACGGAAGAGGTGGAGGTTGAATCTGTCGAGCTGGAGTATGATCTATCGTGTCCAGACGTGGAATTGGAGGATAAAGACGAAGGTTGTGTTTGTTTTTGAGGAAGTGGAAAATCACCTGCTGAGACCTGACTAATGCCAAGAGCGGACGTGGGCAAAGTCCCGTTGCCATTGCTAGGTGATTGTACTTGCAGTCCATCCATCTCCGAAGCCAACTGATGTCCTCCGTCCTTCTCTTTCTTCCCGTCGATATCCATACTGTCCGCATCACTCTTGAGGGGTGCCTTTCTTGGTCTAGGGGTGCGCACACCTGTTGAGCTGGGTGACATGGGTACACTGCCTGTAGTCGGTGTGGCCAGGTTTGTGCTGACCGACGTGGATCCATCCGTTCCTCCCGAGATGACCCTCCTCAATCTAAGATCGAGAGGAGGGGACGCTGCCGAAGTGACGGTAGTGCTTGAAGGTGGGTCAATTACCATAGGTTCATCGGCGAGAACAGAAGACAGAGGTGTGAATGCCTCTGTGGGTATGGCTTTGTGACGTGGAGAGCGAGGGGAACGAGGGGAGCGGACCTTGTGAGTCGAAGGCGGTGATTTCGGTTGTGGGGATTTGGTCGAGACCATTTTTATGCGATGCGCTTGGCGTAATGGGGTATCAAATGGGGATTGGAAGGCAAAGCTAAGTTCGGGCTGAGTCAGCTCAGACCAATAACACCCAAAAGCCCCGAGCGACATCGAGTACATTCAAGGCCTCAGGACACTTACATTTCTTTGCCCGCTTGAGGAATGTTGAATCACGTTAGAGGTTGATGTTCGTTATTTGGCTTGCGATGTCGATCGGCAGAAGTTACCTCTCCACTGGACAATGAGTTTTGATCGATGAAAGGTGATAGATCGCAGGTGATTGAAAGGAGCGAAAGAATCGACCAGGATCTCAATTTGACCTGGACGTAGCCGTCAGCACTGAGGTGAAGGTCTCAAGGAGCAAAGGCGAGAGGATGTAGAGGAATGAAGACGAGTGTTCTCATTGTTGCTGGTCGAAGATCATGTACGAGAGCGCGGCGGTCTTTCGGCGCAGTTGGGTGGCAAAACCAGGTGGCGAGTGGCAAAATCCGACCCAGTCGCGTAAGTCCGTCTGGTTCCTACATCACATATAAAGGTTGACATGTGATTTGCATGGCTTTTCTCTCAAGTATCGCCCCTCTCTTGTCACTAACCACCTACAGACCCCTGAGAACAAGAGATTTCCATCACTATCACTCCTTCGATTTAGGACCTTCGATCCCTTGACCCGGATTCTTCGTCTCTTCCTGTCCCGATGCGTCCTGTCTAATCCCTTCCTGTCTTTCAAGCTTATTCAACATCTGGCGGACTGCTTCAGCCGCCTGGTCAAAAGGTGTACCCTTTGATGGTTTTGACATTTGAGTGCCTGAATGAGGAGAATGATCGTCTGTTTTGATCGCTTGCCCGTCGTCAAGAGCTTTCCATCTGCGCACAAGATGCATGTCAGCTGGTAACTTATGTGAAGTGTCACGCAAGACGCCGTCAAGGAACATGCCTCGTGATCTGCTTTCTAACATCCTCAGCTTTCAGACGGAAGTGCGTCCTGATCTCGTTCTCAACTACACGATCGTCTGATCAGCTTTTTCCAGTGCCGGGACCATGTAATGTACAACTCACAGGGGAATGGCGGGCATTTGATATTGTTGGCCATGGCATCCGCGAGGACCATCCTTCTAACATTGGCCGAGTAAGCTTTACTGTTCGTGGACTTGTAATAGGTGATCATCAGTTCTGGACGCTTCCAGATTTTGTACCCGGGCCCAGCTTACCCCACTTTCGTTTGCATAAGCTGTTTTCAGTCGCCTCATCAGCTTCCACGGAAGAAGAGGTGACTGGTTCTGACTCACCCGGCTCGTTAAGATACGGTTCTTCGCAAAGGATCAGACTTTGAATGGACACCAGAACCTGTAGCAGCGTCGATTGTCCAGAGATCCACCCTGGTCCACCCCAAGTTCCTAAGAGACTGAGGCAAACTTTCTGCAAATGTAGGATAACAGATCAGGCCTGGTTGTCGGCTACGAGTAATCTCGTAGCGGTACTGACCCCATCTGCATACAGGTTTGGATTGTACCTGTACTGGCCCCCATTGGTGGTCATGGCCTTGACTTGTGGACAACTTATGTTGTAATCGGCTGGGAGGAAAATGTCAAAAATGAAGCATCCGTTCTCGTACGGTGTACCCTCAGGACCAATGATCATAGCCTTGAGTACGTCGACTCGGGCTATATCGACCCGAAGGAAGATGGTCGAATGCCAAGCCACAGGAAGACTTGTAGTTAGGATTGCAAGCTCTTTGGCGATAGCTAACGACCGTTTTGGCAAGTCCTGGTGCGTCCACTTTGTCAGCATCCACGAAAGGTAGATGCGACCAATCGGAACCTAACCATTCCCACCATCTTTTGGATGACTCCGTTGAAAGCGTGCTTATAGGCGATATTGCTACTGTTTTCCGACCCAATGGACATATCACAATACTGGAATCGTGCGCGACCTGCCCAATCCTCATCTGTGCAGCTATGGTCAGCCTCCACCGGGAAGCGCAACCTCAACTTGCTTACATATATTGCTTGCGGCCTCATTGGTCGATGCATCTCTGGCTCGCTCCTGATCTTTTCGCCTTTTTCAGGTAAGCGCGGCAATTGTTCCCTCATCTTTTCCACAAATGGCTTCCCCTTTGTCTCCACCAGGGAACCATCGATGGTCTCGGCAGTCGATATTATCCGTAGGCTTATTGACCATCAGTGAGAAATTATGGTATAATGGCGATCTGTCACCCACCAGAACTGCTTTAAGACGATATTTTGGTTCTCCTTACACGCTTCTGAGTCACGTCCCTTCTTCTGATTAAGCTGCGCGTTTGTCAGTCTCAAGTCCTCCTCAGTCACTTCATCGACATCTTCGGGATCTACATCGCTTTCGAGCCCCTTCAGCGCAGCCTGTGCCTGTATGACACAATTCTCCAGCAGCTCTCGAGGACTCGACGAGCCCTCATAAGTGATCATAACAAAGTGAGAGTCATGGGGCGCAGGCTCGGTCCTGATGGGCCTCATCTGGGGCATAGCAAGCATGCTTGCAAGCGCTTCGTGACTGGCCACGGCCTTGTGAGTCTCTTTTCAGCCAGATCCCAAGGTCTTTCGAAGACTGTCGAACATACCTCCAGCCAATTGAAGAGCACTCTGTACAGGTTCCCTCGTTTCGACATGTCCATGAGAGAGTCATTCCGCAAAAGATCGTTGACAAACGCGCTGCGTCGTCTGACGTGGGCAAGAGCGGTCGGATGGACTAAATGATCCGAAACGCGAGCCCCTCCCTCCCGATTCAAATGCGGGAGGTAGACGCTGACCTGCGACAGTAGCGTGCTCGTTTTATCGTCCGCTTCTTTCTGTGCTCTCTCCGCCCTGATCTGTCCGCTTCGCTGAAAGGCTGTGAGCTTCGACCAAACACCGCAGTCGCACATCACATACATCTTCTGATACAGTTCCAGCATACCCGACTCCTTTACCCTTCCTGTGGCTCATGAAACTACCGACAGCGTCATTGTGAATGTCGGGATGCTGGTCGTAATAATCTTCTGTATCGTCATCGCGATCATCAGATCCAGCATGTGATTCCAACGCGACCGCGGTATTCTGTCCCTTTTCACCCTCTCCAGCAAAGGCTAGCTCAATCATACGCAAGCCAACACCGAGGATTACTCCCTAAAGATTACGCTTGTCAGTCTCTACTCTCCCACGCGAGAGCAGTTGGCAGGATGACTTAACACAGTTTGTGAGCTCACTTGAATGTTGGGACAGTGCAATAAGACATCGTCCTGTGGCCAGTGATCCTGTCTGCTGTTTTCTTCCAAGGAATGAGGCGTTCCTCTGCCCGGAGCACTACCTCTCTCAGAAGGCCATTTGCCCGTACGTTCACCACATGCCAAACAAATCCGGATCTGACAATTTGGACATGTCGACCGCAGGTTGGCAGAGAGGTGAGCCAGGTACATGGAGAGATCAGGCTACGTACAGGGGTCAGCGCCGCTCACTACCAACGGAGAAAACTTTCCCTTACGAAGAGGACAAAAAAGTTCTGCTTTCGCCTAAGGAACGAATGTCCGCAGCCCGAAGGACATGCAATTCTCCCTTCTTCCAACACGGAGTAGAGCTGGAATAGGAGACTTTGCTCGTCTTCGAATCTTGTCAGCTTTTGCGAAGTGGCACACAGCAATTTAACTTACTTCCTTCTGGGCACCCACTCATCCACTCTCCCTTATCCAATATTCTCACCCAGCCATTCGTGGATGGTCCAGATTTTTTTGATCTGTTTGCAGGTAGCGCAACAAGCGCGTAGTACTCCTTCTTCAACGGTGTGATTATCTTCTCAAGGCGGTTTTTGGAGAAAAAAATGCCCGCATATGGATCTACACCCTGTTTATCGCTTGACATGACGACGTCTGTCCAGAAGCTCTGTCAGCTTGAAACGTTTGGTAAGATACGCTTACCTTCCTCCTCGAATCCCTGATCATAATTGTCTCCTTCGTCCGTTTCACTATCCGACGCGATAATCTCATGTTCGTCGTCAATGACAGAGCTGCTAGGTCTTGTTCGCTTTGCATCGGTATTGCAGATAGTAGAAGTGCTTGACATCTGTTCAGCAGTCTGACGAGTCTTCAGTCAGCAAGTGTACTGTATTAGCTTGTAAGAACTCACTTGTAGCCCGACAAAATTCTGATCTTTGAGTGCTCCTGGGACTGGCTGCATGTCATCCTGTCCTTCGTCATCAGATGATATCTCGTCAAACTCTCCGGCGAAGACTCGTTCCTTGATGTTGTGATCAGTTTTGACTTCATGTCCAGATATCTCGCCGAATAAAGCGAGAGCAAGGCATAAAGCTCACCGCTGCTGACATGACATCACCCTTGGATCTCTTCAACGCTGCTCTAGCTCGACCTCTCGGAATCCCCATATCCAACAGCTGCGCGAGGGCCGCATCGCACGTCATACCAAAGCGGCCTCTAAGCAAAAGGCTGCTGTGTCAAGAGGTCACACAGCTGAGACCACGGCCAGGCCTGGGACAGGGCCCTGAGGATAATGGGCTGCAGGAAGCGTAGAGAGGAAAGGAAAGGAGGTGGAATACTGCCGTGTACGTGCGCGTATAGGTTGAGACAATCACGGTTCACTGTGTGGATATATGCTGCTAGGGCGTGCTCCGCTCAGAATACTGCTCTGGAAGGTAGCTTGATGGATGACCATGATCGATATCAATGTACGACTGCTAAGAGCAATAGGTTGACAGACCGTCGACTGGGTGGTTGCTCCCGGTGGGGGTCCAAGCGTCTTTGGTTCTGGTCGATATTTCCCGAAAGAGTCTTGTTGTGTGCGTGCCTAATCGACCGGTTATCCCGATGCCCGGAAGAGAGCTGATTGAGTTTTGTTGTTTCCATCCACCACTACTACTGACATCCAGAGAACTGCTGCTGCATCTCCCTCCGCATCTCACCATTCATGGTAACTCTGAAGGGTTTCATTCCCAACTCATCTCACCCATGGTGATCTCAGCATATTGTGTGTAGCATCGAAAGGTGAAAACACCATGGCTCTTGCTCTTCCAACTCGACATCTTATCCCTCCATCTGTGTATATATCTTCATCCAGCTCAATCGCTCGTCGACCTCTGCCTGCCTTCAGTTGGAGATCCGCTCCCAGCACTGCTCAACAGTCGCAAACCAGGATGTTCTCGCTGTCCGCCCATCGTCGGGACCAGCCCAAGACATTCTCGAATCAATCCAAATTGCCGAGATTGCCTGTCCCAGAACTTGAGAAGAGTCTGGAAGGATATGTGAAGAGCTTGGTCCCATTACTGGAGCAAGCCGTGAGCTAAACTATCCTATTTGCCCCATGGCTGGACCAAGCTGACATGCTTTCAGTATGATCCTGCATCTTTACCTAATGAAATCGAGAAGAGAAAGCTGTATGCGAAGGATTTCGCTAGTCCAGGAGGTTTGGGACGAGCGTTGCAGGAACGTCTGAGGGGTTAGTACTAGGTCCCGTGTCGTCCTTGACAGCATGAAACAGGATAATGGCTGATAAAGGCCGATTCCTCGGCAGACCTTGATCACGTATCACCGAATAATTGGCTGAACGATACACTGTGGCTGGCTCTCGCTTACCATACATGGCGAGCACCGCTTCTCATCAATTCGAATTGGTGGTTACTTTTCGCACCAGATCCAAGTGATCCTCAACCTCCCACTTACTCTAAAGATAGCATCTCATTCACCACGCCTATACCCGTACCCCCGCACCATCCTTCCCAAGACGTTCCATCGGGAAGTCAAGGTGGAGGCCAACAATGGCTGGACGCCAAACACGGCAAGGTGGATGCACCCATCGTGTACGAGAAAGTGACCAAGCGGGAGTGGATAAGCGATTGGCAAATCAGGAAAGCGGCGTGGGTAGCAAGAAGGTTCTCAGAGTTCAGGACCAAGCTACTTCGGTGAGTTTTGATCCCAGTGCCTTCGCAAGTAGCAGCCTGACATCCGATAGGGAGGAAATCTTACCGGATTCTTCGCGAGCAGGTCCATTTGACATGGACCAATATGCAAAGTAAGACACGCTTTCTAACTTTGGCTGATACGGTCAGCTCACCGCTCATTTGCTGGCAGGATGTTCAATCTATCCCGTATTCCCCTTCCCAATTGTGATGCTTTCTCGGTCATAGACACCAAAGCATTACATATCACGCTACTCATCGATGACTTCGTATATTCGGTGGATATCTTCTCCTTGGGCGAGGATGGCATACCCGAGCCCATCTCTGTGGCTGAGGTAGAGAGACGTTTCCGATCAGCTGCCACCGACGCGAAAAGAAGAAAGGACGGTGGAGAAATACCTAGTCAGATTGGCATATTGACCGCCGACGAGCGTGATAATTGGGTAAAGGTGAGTTTGTAATCGTGGATCGGCAGCTGACCAGTGCATAGAACCGGGAACACCTTCTGCTACTCTCTCCAACCAATAGATCCACTCTCAATTCCATCTCTCGATCTCTGATAGCTCTTTCTCTGGACCCATACACTCTCCCTAGTGTCCCCAGTGATGATCCCCTTCGACTACCTGCCGTCGATGCGCAGGTCCGAAATTCTGCTTCGGGGATCGATGGTGGCAGGAATAGATGGTTTGACAAAGCTATCAATGTCATGCTCGAGACCAATGGGCGTACCGGCCTCATGGGCGAACATAGTCCTGTTGATGCGTTGATCCCCTCCGTTGCAACTGAGTACGTGCTTGGAGAACCTGTCGACGAAGGTCAATTTGCCGGGAGCATCACTGCGAAACCCACCGAGGTGCAGGGGTGGGAGAGACTGGAATGGGTGGTGGATGAGGAGATCCAAAGGGAAATTAAGGAATGCAAATCCAGAAATCAGAAATTGATCGACGATTCGGATGCGAGTCCTTTATGGTGGGCAGAGTACGGGGCAGAATGGATCAAGAAAGTTGGTGAGTACGCTTCTGATCACCGGAAGCAGTATAGGCCGCTGATACAACATGTCACAGCCAAGCAGTCGCCCGATGCATATATCCAACAGATCCTCCAATTAGCTTGGTACAAAGATCAGGGCTATGCAACGGCGACTTATGAAACAGCATCGACCAGGATGTTGTTGCACGGCCGCACCGACGTCATCCGCACTCTGAGTAGCGATAGCAGGGATCTTGTCAAAGCGATGCAGGATCCGACCGGGGATGTGAGTGACCGCCTGCACTGCTATGGCGCGATGGTGAACTGACATTGTGTCTAGGACAAGACTCGCTATGCTCTTCTCACCAAGGCATGTACTACACATAACACCCTCACACGGGACTCCTCTGCAGGACACGGATTCGATAGGCATCTCATGGGACTGAAGGTCCAATTGAGAGCTGGAGAAACCCATGCTCTGTTCGAGGATGAGATGTATGCGAAATCTCAAGAATGGAAATTGTCAACATCGGGACTGAGTGCTGGTGGGAAATTCATGGGTACCGGATTTGGTGCTGCCTGGCCTGATGGATATGGGATAAACTGTGAGTGGATTGTGGCTCAAGCTATGAGGAGGAGATAGTCATGTGCATCAGTAACTCCTCAGTGCTAATCACCACACGCAGATCTTGCTGGCCCGCATCTGATCAAATTTGGCATTGAGAGCAAATTCTCCTGCAGCGTTACATCCACACAGCGCTTCAAGCATCACATTGCGCAGGCATTGCGGGATATGCGGCGGGTGTGTGAGCTTGCTGCAGGGAATGAAGATATCAAGGCAAAATTGTGATTCTGTTGTAACGTTACATTATGCATGCATTTCTCTGACATTGCCACGCAACGATGAAAACAAAGCCAGCAAACGGCTTGAGCCTCATTGGATGATTGAAAAAGTGCCACACTGATGAAATGCCGATCCGTTGCTGACATCGGCTCAACCTCGTTGGTTGTTGGACTGTGAGGCAGGTCTCCGATCTTGTCTCTGTCATGATACTTGTGCATCTTGCATCCCTCAGCGTAATCCAGCATCTCGCTCAACACCCCGATCGTTCCAGAGACTGCTGCGACAAGATGGTCCGACCTCTCTCCTTATTGCGACCGCTTTCGGCCACCCCATTCTCAACCCTCATCGTCCAACCCAAACCCAACCCCGCATCATTGTTCATCCCACGAAGATCCATCCACCTCACCCCCCGTACACTCCTAGCCACACCATCATCTCAGACAGGTCCGCAAACCATCAAACCTGGACCTACCAAGTCGCCCAACCCGAGAGAGACATCGACGGTGACCGGTCAAACTCCCGGTGGTCTGGCGGGACAGACCGACGGAGCGGAGCAATGGCCGGATTATTCAAAGGGACCGAGTGCGCTGGATAAAGCTAGTCAGGTCTTATTCTTCACGGAGATCGTGAGAGGTGAGTTGGGTGGTCATCGCCATTCTTCGCTCTTTCTTCTGCATGCCTCAACTTCGGCTCGGATGTTTCGGCTCTTCCCTTCCTGCTGTGTTTATTGATCGATCTGCCCTACACAAGGGAAAGAAGAGGACCTTGCAGCGGACCAAAGCGATCAGCGTATCTCAAGCTGTAGTCAAAACAGTGCTAACAACCTATCCCTCGTAGGAATGTGGATCGTCCTCGAACAATTCTTCAGACCGCCATATACCATCATGTACCCCTTCGAGAAGGGACCCTTGTCACCTCGATTCAGAGGCGAACACGCTCTGAGACGGTACCCCAACGGAGAGGAGAGATGTATTGGTGAGCGCGATCTGTCCATCTTGATCAGTACCATCCCTTCTGGTCCCTTCGTCCTCGACTCGAACAAAGAAGACTGGGTGGCGAAAGCATGTTGCTTCAATGCAGTTCATTCGGGGAAATCGCAGAATGTTTGCTGATTCTGTCCCTCACACCCAGCATGCAAGCTCTGCGAGGCCATTTGTCCCGCTCAGGCAATCACTATCGAGTCAGAGGCTCGTGAGGACGGATCGAGAAGGACCACACGATATGGTGAGTGGGGGGCGGTGAAATATAGCTAGCTCCCTGAACCTGGGCAGTGAGCAAGCACTCGAAGCTAACGATACGTTTCTAACCATCTATCAGACATCGATATGACTAAATGTATCTACTGTGGCTTCTGTCAGGAGGCCTGTCCCGTCGATGCTATCGTCGAGAGTGAGTCAGCTTCGGCTTCAGTGACGAGTCGTTGGCTGACTTGAGTTTTCAGCCCAAAACGCTGAGTACTCCACCGAGACTCGAGAGGAGTTATTGTACAACAAGGAGAAACTCTTGTCCAACGGTGACAAGGCGGAGGCAGAGATCGCTGCCAACCTGCAATCTGAGCATGTGAGTGGAGCAATTGTGTATCACTCCTCCAAGGACAAATGGACTGACGGATCCTGGTCATGCAGTTCTACCGATAAATGCATACCAAGCATCGCAATTGGACATGGATTAGAGTGTAGTGGCAAATTTATGCATCACATGGACGAGGGAATGTATCAAGATCGATCGGGGTAATATGGTTATTTTTCACGACAATCAAGCTCGACAAGTCAACCTGATCAAGCAATAAGTCAGAGATGTTACAACTCTGGGTCAGCCTTACTGGCTAAGTACATCAAGAACGGATACTGATGCGAGAAAGGGAAGAGATACTAACCATTGTAACCAAGTGGGTCTGGGTTGTTCTTCATCGACCACCTGCCGGATTGACGGTTGTCGGCAAACTACACCAGAATCAGGATCAATACAAATCCATCCATGTTCAAAGCACAATTCTGTATCTCCGACTTCTACCCAACTCTCAAGGGGAAACTCACCATCGATATAATTGTTACTCTGCATCTTCGGCGGTCCACCAACCCCATGATCAGGTATACATTCCTGAACCTTCATCCAACCTTGACGAGGTTTCCTCAACTTTCCCCCTGTCATCCCATGATCATGGCTCAGCGGATCTTTTTCCGCATACGAAGGAGGCGGAGAAGCGGCGACATTAGAAGTATAAGAAGAAGCAGGAAGATCAAGAGGGTGAGATATCTCTTCTGCCCTCTTCTGCAATTCTGCGAGCGTAGGGATGGTCGGTAAGACCCTGGGAGAATGTGTGAAGAGAGAGAAGGGGAATGAGAATGAGAATGGGAGAGAGGATGACGAGTTGCTCGGAGAGGGGGAGGGGGATGATCGAGAGATGATAGGGACGTGATCCATCTCAAGTTTGGGTCTAAGTGATTCTGGTTCGAGTATGATTTGGCTCTGAGTCGTCGAACGAAGAGTGTTATCCTGTCAGTCTTGTGGAGGTTGTCAGGATCAGCTGAGCGGGAAACCGATCGTTTGGTCAGTTTGTGCTAACCTGGCTGGGTACAACGTGTGTTGAACCTGTTCAAGCACCCTTCATCACTTATCATCTAGAATACGATGATGAGTGAATTGAGATCTGTACAGTATCTGCTCCAACTCTCACCCTCGCTACACTCTTTACGAGCATGTCCACAAGTGTGTCGCAACAAGTCTCGAGTACTGTATGTTTGAAACCCTTCAAAACTCGTACAGTGTGTGTGATCCCTTCATGTCTTCTCCACGAGTTCATCCAGGTCATTATTTTATCACAAAGGCAAAGGCGATTGAGGGTGGTGACGCGTTGAAACTAGCTCTTGCGGTTGTAGCAGAGTAAAGGAAGGCCAAGTCTGCATCGAGGGATAGGTCAAAGGAGGACTGAGCGACAATCTTTGAAGTGTAAGAAAGACAAAAGAAAAGAAAAGAAAAAAAACAGAAAAATCAGAAAACCTTGGGGAATCTATGCGTTCCATTGCGTCTACAAGACAACGAGGTATATAGTACGATCCTTTGAGGCAGAGTCTGGGGCGTGCAGCGCGAACAGGTAATTCAAGACAATGACTTGGTTGATGTTGGAGTCGATCTGAATTGTACACACGGATGTACGATATTGTATGCCATGACCTTCTGACGAACTCATCGTGTTGATGCCTTCTTGGAGCTTTTCTCTCTTATCTCCAGTACATAGCTCGAATGATCTCTGAGTAGCTATGGAACCATGTCCTGTCCTCCGCCGGTGACATTCATGATCTGGTGGAATCTCCTCTTATTCAGACCACCCCCCTAATCAGGCATTTCCCGCACGACCAACCTCTCAAAGCCTCTCTCTTTCCATCCATCTTCCTCCAACCAGCCAAACAACGCCGTCTCACTTAATCCAAACGAACTCAGTCGTCCGTCAATCCCCTCGTCAAAGGGTTCTCCTCGAAGTCGAGCTCGGTCACGTTCACGGTCTCTTATCGCCAGTGCTGCGGGGTTATGACCTTCGAGGATGGACAAGATCTCATCGTGGTCTGGGTAATATAGTCTGTAAAAGAAAAGGACGCACAGCAGTCAGTACGATTTCTCCATTGAGGATGAAGCGGAAACTCCACTGACCTCGGTTCCAAAAAGCCAAAGATCGCTAAAGCTGCTCTGAATATGTACCCGTCCCCATCTAAGACGATCTACAAAATGAAAGTAGATTGGTTATAGGAACTCCGTATCCGCAAGGCATTTCTCACACCTCGGCACTCACCTGATCCCAAAGACGACAACTCGCCTCGAACGGCAATTGCTCCACCAATACGCTCCTAAACCAACTCTCCGGCACTCTCAATCCCAGATTCTTACAATTCGCATAGATCTTGGGGAATTGATCTGCTTGCAAGTTCTCCAAAACTCGATAGTATGCATCGATCTCGTCGGTGGTCTCGGTTGAGAACGCACGTAGACACGGTCGAGAGAGGAGGTTGATCAGAGATATGAAGGCTTGTGAAGGAGGAGACACGAGCAGGAACATCGCAGCGATAAGGTTGACATATGGAGCCTGAAAGCAGGAGCAGTTCATTCAGTATACAGTCTGATGCCGAACGGTCCATGATAAACATTACTCACATAGCCTAGCCCTTCGTCAGATCGATACACTACCCAAGCGCAGAGCATCTCCTTCAGATCGTCCCTCACTGGACTACCCCGTCGAAACAATCTGAGGGTCGCAAGCGTCTGGTCCAGATCTTGTTCAATTTGGTCCAAAATGCTTTGCGGGAGTCGTCCAGAATCTATTGCCTTCCTAGCTCTTGAGGCATACATCCGATAAGCGTCTGAGTGGGCAGTTCTTCAGCCGCGAACCCAGCTTTTGGGTGATGACAGAGCCAAGTGCGTTTCACTCACCCTTGGACACGGCTAAAGGATTGCCAATTGCCAAACTCCAAGCTTTCCCTCTGAGATGACTTGGCACACCCTCAAACCACAACCTTCTCAACCCCAAGTCCGACTTGACCTTTGCAACGCTGAATTCTTTGTCTCCTAGCAGAGCCTCCCATCTCGGCGTGCTCATTGCTAATCTCTTCTCCTTTTCCAATCTCCTTGCTTCAGCTGCTTTTTGTCTCTCCTTCTCATGTTCTCTCGATTGAGCCATCATCTCCTCCCACTGATGCAGATGTGTCTCGTCTTCCACTCTATCTTTGGGCGGAAGCCATGACGGCCGAGTATGAGAATATACCTTCTCGAAGGTGGATACACCTTTCACCCCAATTCCAGCTGTATGGTTTTGATTTGATTGAGGTTGTGAAGAGACTGAATGAGACGAGGATGAGTTGGAGATGACGGAGAGTCGTTTGGGTTCCACTCGTCGAGGAGAAGTAGGTATAGGCCATGGGAAAGGATGTGCAGGCGGCGCGTGTATTCGCGGAGTCAAGCCATTCCCATTCGGTGTATGTGAGCCTGTGCCAGACTCCTCTGCAGTGTTTTCGCCATTCTCGGCAGCGACGTCAACAGACATCTTTGACGTCGAAGCGCGGGGCTGCTCATGATCTTGGTCGATCTGAGTATGTGAATGATCCGGAACTTCTCCTATCGCAAAGCGTTGTCCGTCTTTTGTCATCCCGAAGCCGCCCCAAGATTGTCTCTTATGGTCATGGCCATTGGCATCCAGGATGCCTCGAGGAGACGAAGGCAGAGGAACGTTAATTGGTGGTGGAGGTGGAGTTGTCGAATGTAAGGGTATCGACTCGAAAGGTGCTGATATATCACCCGCATCGTCCAAGCCTTCGGTGTCGCTGTTGCCGAGAATCACGGTCGTGGAGGTAGGTAGAGAGGGCTTTCCATGTAGAAAGCGAGGTTGGGGAGGTGGAGTGGCCGATCTTGACTGTCGGAATGAAAGGGCAGAATGAGATGCAGAAGGAGGTGATGAGACCGTCGTAGGCGACGGTGATAAAATTATTGACGGGGACAGTTCTCGGGGTGAAGGAGGTGAAGAAGCTCGACCACGTGATGACGATGATGTTGACCGCGTCAGTGTCCTGACAGAGTGCCGCGAGCTGCTTCGTCGAGGAACCGGATAGATGGTCGACGGACCAGGAGAGGGGGTACGAGGAGGTGAGGCGGGGGTAACCCCCACATCGCCATCGTTATCGTCCTCATGCGCTGAAGCAAGATCAGGGGATAGATAACCGTTCCATTTCGGTGGAGGAGAGCGGGAACCTGATCCCAGCGAGACCTCTGAGAAAGGGTTTTCTGGTGGGACATCATATGCTTCGCGACGAGGCGAAGATGAGCTGGCACGAGGAGGGGTGATGGGGTGACTTGATGAGCTAGCGTGCTGAATGCGAGGTCAGCCAAGACACAGATGGACTAAAGCAGGTCGACAACCCACCTCTGTCACTGATATGGCTCGAGCATCTGTAGAAGAGTCCATACCGACCTCTTTCGCCTTTGTGCAATCGGATGTGGTCTCCGTCGCTGTATGTTACGCGTCGATATTCACTACGAAGTACTGTTCATTTGACTCTGTAACAACAGGTCGAAAACATGAAACATGTCATTTAACCGGGATAACTGAACCGGGGTCAGAAGATGCCACATTGAGAAATCTCCGACGATAACTCCGCCCATCGTACTCGAAGCCGTTGTCGTGCCTTTTTAGTATAACCTGGTCATTCTTTTGATCCCGAGTTGATCATGTTCAACTTGCAAGCCACTCTCACTCACTCTCTGACTCTCTGACCCGCGCGGTTTCACAACTACCTTCATTCCTTCTCATCCCGATGTCGTTCACTAGTTCGGTTCTTCCTTTCCTCTTGTTCTGTCACCCTTTTCTCTCTCTAGATCGTGTCGCTTCTTGAGCAAGTAGTAGTGAGGAGGAGAATTGACCAACGACTGGGTGATAGTAAGACAAGGAAAACGGCAACGGCAACGGCAACAAGATCGATCGTCCAACCTTTTCCCTCGCCTGTTCTACTTTACTTTTCGTAACTGCACGCAATCACCCTCGAAGGGTTCAACCGGCTGGACCGGTATGGCGGGAGGATCGACTGCACCCGGAACGGTCGAGAGGAGAAGAAAAGGTAGAAATGTCGACGTGATCGGGTCCAGGTGCGTTCATTCACAGCGGACTACTGTCGGGGGAAAAGATCGGCAGCTGACGTTACCCGACTCCTGCTCAGTATGCCAACGCCCCCTCAATCTCGACACTACCATCTGCCTACACCTGAAACCGTGCGCAGACCTGCAAAGCAGCACAAATTCTCCATTCTTGAGAACCAGACTTCCACTTCGACTTCCGCACAATTACCAACTCCACAGACGCAACGGCATCGACGGCGAAACTCACCGTCGTCCAGTCAAACCGATCCCACCTCCCCTCCTTCACCATCCGGTCATACCACTTTCTTCCTCTCTTCTTCGGCTGCGTCGACATCAAGACCCGAGAAGATCAGACGCCGACCAGGTCTGACATTTGCCCAACAAATGGGTTTACTGTCGAATCCTACATCTTCTCGAGGTGTTGGCGTTGGCATAGGAGGACACAAGAATGTGGCTCATGGAAAGGTGGATCAGATTGGTGGACCGATACCCAAGATGGAGGATAACCCCTTTCTTGTCACGTCAGGGGTACCGCAAGGACAGACGCTTGGTGCTCCTGTAGGCTTAGCCTCGCCAGGAGCTATAACAATGCATCAGCCACGATCGACCGATTACGACGACGAAGAAGGTCAACCGCTATGCTCTCCAGATCGACTCAAAAGACGTTCTCGCCTCGCCTCCCCATCTCCTTCGAAGGATCTCACTAAAGCGTTCCTCTCATCCTCTACGAGCACTGGTCTGCTCTCCCCTCCACCCACATTCCACGCACCACGTATCGGGGTCATCACTGGCGGCAAAACCCAAGCCTTGACGCGAGCCCAGAAGGAACAACGAGACAGACGACGTCGGGCCGCAGAGGAGCATCAGCGTATGTTGGACGCAGCGGATAATCCGTTCCTGGTCAAAGCCGGAGAGCCGTCCACCCGCCGACCTGGACCTATCGTGAACGAAGATATACCGACTGTCACCTACGTGTTCCGTGGAGCGAAAAAGGTGTTCGCCAACCCTCTATATCCCTCTCGGGCGCCTTTCCCTCAAGCTGAGCTGAGTCCCGAAGATGACGATTTTGAACCTCATCCTTTACCTCAACCCAAACTCCTCTGGCCCAGCGGACCATCACCGAGCAAACGGGTCGGACTCAACAGAGACAGGACACCTTCGCCTGATCTCGAAGTATCGCCCCCTTCTTCACCGGTCTCGACACCAACGATGATGCGACGCTTTGTAAGTAGGCAATCCGCGGAAGATGAGGACGAGTTGCGCGCAGGACCAAAGGACGTTTTCACAGATGAGGAGGTCATTATCGGACATGAGGACGATGACGAGCATGAAGATGGAGACGAGGCGATGCCTATCAGGAGAGGACTCCTATTTGGTGGAGGCTCAGGCTTGAAACGAGGTCTGGACGGCGATGGAGATAGGAAATCAAAGAAAGCAAGAGGCGTTTTGCGATTATGAGTAAATGACGTTGATTGTATAAGAAGTCGGAGACAGCATGGAAAGGGATATGAAGAGTTTGTGCATTATATGAGCTATATTATTGTGTACATAGATCCACAATCATCCGGTACAGTACAGTATGTTGTCCGTCTTGTAACTTGATGAGATGGATGATTCTATGAAGAAGTCATCGCTGGGTCCGGACAGGGTCGTCACGGATTGTTTGAAATTCTGCGATGGCGTTATCGATAACGGTCTGGTCCGAAGCTGCTTTCTGCACGGCGTGAGGGTTTTGGACAACACTCTGCCAGAATCGACATTTTTTATGATTCAGCGATGAGACTTTGCATAGTCACCGATAGCAAGAGAGAGGACAGACCAAGATGACTATAATAGAGACCAAGTGAGTGAAGTGACGTCTCATAACGATCGAAATGACGAACCGAGCTTGACATGGTATAAATAACAGCTACCCCCCTCCCGACGAGGTTGTCGCCTCAACGAAGGGTGAACCTACATTCCTCATCTTCTTCTCGAACGTCGAGAACGGTCAGATGTGGTGTCCTGTGAGTATGAGCTGGATTTTTCCCTGGAGGAAAAGGCACAATGAAACGCTGAGATCAAATGCCTGCAGCATTGTCGAGATGTCAAGGGGATCGTGAACGCTGCTTTTGAGGGGAAATCAAAACCTAGTTCGTTGGTTCCTTCTGGGTTTTCCTCCATCCTCTGTCCTCCTCACACTATTGCCGCTTCGTGTCGGGTCCAGTGTTGATGAGCTATTCGTAGAGGGAGTGATCACATATATCGGCAGTTTCGCCCAGTGAGTGGTCCAAGAAACGCCCGTCGTTCTTGAAAACCTTTGACTGACTGACTGGTCAAACGTTTCATTGTCCTCCCGAAGATGGAAACATGTCCCGACCCACCCTGCCCGACTCAAGTATCTCGTCCAGTACGTTCCGACAATCATCAAACTTGAGAACGTGAGACGATCTCACGCGCGAAATCATATATACAGGCCGCTGATTGTTCTTGTGTACGTTTGATAGGGGAGAGAAGTCGGAAGAGCTGTCAAGGCCGATATTCTCGATACGGAGAAATTCGAGTCGTTTCTGCGTAACGATCAGAAAGTGTATCAACATATCGATAGAAGTATGTACAAACATTCATGATGCCCTTGTTATGCAGATGATTGATCATCTGGCTCGATGGAAAGAGAAGCAGAAGCAAGTGATAGAGCGCCGGGGATCAATGGTTGGCGCATGATTTCCGCTCAATACACATCACGCGAGAGAAAGTGGAGGATGATTGTTCTTTTCCATGTCAGCTCGTACCACCTCCATCACTTGTTCTTCGTCTCTTTTCATGGATCATACAACTGGGCACACCCAGGCCCATTGAGCTCGTCGCCGCAGATCCACCCGACGTGTAATCCCAAACGCTCCATAGATCTGTTCTCGTTCAACCCCGTGCAACGCCCTCGATACCTCCCCACGATGCTCTCTTCGTTCGACTCATTCTTCAGCTGGCTATCAACCCTTACTTTGGGTCAGATATGGCTGGCAATCTATAACCCGCCCAACAAGATGAACCTGACTATCGCTTTGGTTGTGATCTCCC
The DNA here is from genome assembly GCF_039105145.1 of Kwoniella newhampshirensis. NCBI lineage: Eukaryota > Fungi > Basidiomycota > Tremellomycetes > Tremellales > Cryptococcaceae > Kwoniella > Kwoniella newhampshirensis. Next base: position 1,086,271 of record NC_089963.1, read on the forward strand.
TTAAGATGCCGACGTATCTCAAGAGATGGCGGGAGTGGAGAACAAGTAGGATAGTTGCGGACTTCAAATGGCCTGTACCGAAAGTGAATTGAGTACAGTCCAACCTATCCCCTCTTTTCTGCCTTCTTCCTGAATCGCTTTGGTTCTGCACGGCTGGAATCTGTGAATCCAAAAGCATCGTCATCACTTGTCTTGATCAAAATACCTCGTCCAGCTGACACGACTCCTCTAGGAAGCTTCCAAATCATGGCAAGGTAAAATCATCACGAAACCAAATATGTTCTCGCACCAGAACGACGATAGCTTTTTACCGCCTGAGACTGGCAAGACGGGGGAGGAGAGGGAACATATAACGTGTTATGATCCTGCGACTGGGGTGAGTGCTGTTGCTCTGCTGCTTTGAACCCCCGGAGCTCTCCTGCATATTGGCTTTACGTTATATGCAGTCCGACTGTTCGATGTCTTCATCCTCGACGACTCTGCTGCCCATCATTTCCTCCCTAATCTGAAATACCCACAATATCGTACAACTTCTGGTCATCTTGTTCCTTTCAGCTCTTGATCATTCCTCTTTATGACTCCGATCGACTCAACCTACACTGATGTCACGATCTCTTCAATGCGTCGCTGACCTGCTCTCTCACCCCTCACCCAGTATCATCTTCTCACTCTTCCGCTGCTTTCCGCCGAAGAAGTCTCTGCTCAAATAGCCAAAGCTCATGTAGCCCATCCAGAATGGGCACAGACGTCTTTCGCGCAGCGTATCAGCTTCCTGCGAAGTGTCAAAGCTTGGGTTCTGAGAGATATGGAGGGGATCGTCAGGGTAGCGTGTAGGGATACTGGGAAAACTGGCGAGTCTTTTTTTCTGAAATCATCACGGCCCGACTTGCGACAAATGGTCATGATGTGACAAATCTGGGAAGGCTACACGACGGCTGTCAGAGATGGCGGGTCTGAATGCTGATCATGTTGTTTCAATAGAGGTCGACGCAGTCTTCGGGGAAATTCTCACCACCTTGTCTAAACTTGATTGGTACGTTGACCTTCCCATCGCTTCATGTTCACCTGGTCGCAAAGAAGCGTGGTTGACAGAGAGCTCAGGCTGATCAACCACGGCGAGAAGACACTGAGCCCTCAAGCTAGAGCTGGCAATCTGCTCCTGGCGCACAAGGTGTCGAAGGTATGTTTCGATCATGCGTGATGCCTTTTTCCGTCGACCAATCCCGTAAACTCGCATTCTATCACTCTGCCGAGGTAAACAGGTACCTCGGAGTTGTGCCTAGCTGAAGGCCCAACACAGGTCCATTACCAACCCCTCGGTACAGTCCTCGCCTTGGTGTCGTGGAACTATTCTTTCCACAACGTCATCTCTCCTATTCTTGCTGCTCTCTTTGCTGGTGATACAATAGTCGTCAAGTGTTCTGAGCAAGTAGCCTGGTCTTCCATGTGGTTTGTCGGAGGTGTGAAAGCATGTCTTCGTGCTTGTGGACTGGACGACAACGCGATTCAGCTCGTGATCTGCCTGCCTGAGGTAGCCGAGAAGATTACGAGGAACGAGTTGATCAGACATGTCACCTGTAAGCTTCAATGAGAGTTCCAATTCCAGGCTGTATCAAGCTGATCAAATCGACGCAGTCATTGGCAGTGAACCTGTTGGCAAGAAAGTACGACTACGTTCGCTGTAGCGATATCTACAAGCTGACGAAAGCCCTAGGTGGCAGCAGCTGCTGCTGAGATAATGGTCCCGACTTGCATCGAGCTCGGAGGAAAGGACCCCGCCTTCATTCTGCCTGGAACTGATCTTAATTTCTTTGCTAGCACTTGGATGCGCGGCGCCTTGTGAGTCTGACCTGATTATGTGGATACACATAGCTGAAACCACCTTTCTTGTTCTAGCCAATCCGTACGCTCTTCCTTTGCTACGAGAGATAGACCGACATGACTGACGCTATCTCGAATAGGCCGGTCAAAATTGCATCGGTATCGAGTTGTTCCTTGTCCATCGATCTCAGTACGATCTCTTCATCGACATCATGACACAACGAGTCTCAGCCCTGAGAGCAGGGTACGATGTTGGATCTCTCATCTCTCACACACCGATCCCACGTCTCGAATCCATCTTATCTTCTGCTGAATCTTCCGGCGCTCGGATCCTTGCTGGTGGGAAACCCTTCGAACATCCTACTTATGCTCAAGGAGCCTACTTTGAGCCTACCTTGGTCGTTGATGTGAATATGGATATGGACATTGCGAAAGAAGAACTTTTCGCTCCGGTGATGACCGTGGTGCCTTATGAAGATGTTGACGAGGCCGTATCATGGCTCAACAAGAGCAGATTCGGATTAGGAGCGGGAGTATACGGGAAGGATAAGAACGAATGTAGAAAGGTTGCGAAGAAGCTGGAATGTGGCATGGTAGCTATAAACGAGTAAGTTTTATCTGTACGTCGGAACTACGCAAAGTGAGCTGACTGAAATCCTCGATAGCTTCGTGAGCTGCAGCGACTGCGTAGATCGCGTGACTCGGCTGACGCACTTGCAGGGAGTGTTCTACCTCAATCAAGCGATGCCATTTGGGGGAGTGAAAGCGAGCGGTCACGGTAGATTCGGTAGGTGCAGCCCCACGCATTCTTGATCTTTCGCTCACCTGCTTGTTCATGTCAGGTGGAGAGGAAGGTCTGCGCTCTCTCTGCTCTGCCAAATCAATCACAGAAGATAGGTTCTTCTCCTGGATCAGGACATCCATTCCGGGACCTGTCGGTGAGTGGCGAGCTTTGTTTCTTGAGATTGCGGGTGCCAGCTAACCGATCATCACTGGAACCAGATTTCCCGTTACCTGAGCCGAGCACTGCATGGACATTCTTGGAGGGATTGGTTGGACTGGCCTACGCTGGGAGCTTGTGGGGCCGGGCGAAGGGATTAGCTGGGTTACTGAAGGCATTGGTGCTGTGATGTCACATGCATACTCACCAATCAGATGTGCAGTCAGTATGGTGCACCTCCATGGATCACTCTCGGCGAACTCTGTCGAGGTGACTGCCCGTTTGATTATTTTGATTCCAGAATTCGGATTCGGTGCCTGAGCACGCCATGCACACTATCATATTGAGTTATACGATGACGGAGCAATTTGGAGGATTCCAAAATAAACGATGGGAGCAGCAGTAAGTCAATCCCATTTCACTCTGCCATTGTTGGGACTTTGTTGGTCTGTTGGTCATTGGTTATTCTGCATCATTCAAGCAACACGACAAATCACAATGGTAGCCTTACTCAGAGCAGCCATTCGACCCCTGGCCAGGAGGGGATATGCCACTGCCGTCACAGGGTATGGGAAAGAGGTGGATGGGTTCGTTGGAGCGGTTGGGAACACTCCTTTGGTGGGTGGTGTCTCGCTCAGCTCTATTCCTCACTGGGCCGGAAATCTCTCGTCTCTCGACGGTGAGCAATCACGTCAGAAAGGGAGAAGTCTTCTGGATAGAGGCTATACGCCTCATTGCACTCATCTGGGCGCCATTATCACCTTCGCCGGATCTCGAACTTTGACCAGCTGACACGAGATTTTCTCTTTGATCAGATCCGTCTCAATCGACTCTCGCAGGAAACAGGATGTAACGTCCTCGCCAAAGCCGAGTTCATGTCACCCGGCGGATCCATCAAAGACCGAGCGGCCCTCTATCTCGTCAAGGACGCCGAGGAGAAGGGACTCATCCGACCGGGAGGCACCGTCGTCGAGGGCACTGCGGGGAATACGGGGATCGGTCTCGCTCATGTTTGTAGATCGAAGGGGTATCAATGTGTGATCTATATGCCGGATACTCAGAGTCAGGAGAAGATTGATCTGTTGAGGATGTTGGGAGCGGATGTCAGACCAGTTCCAGGTGAGTGAGGGCTGTGCCAACTTCTCTGCATCCTTCTCGTTGTCCTTGACCCTTGCTTCTTGCATGCCCTTCGCTCCCGTCTACTGGCAATGTCCCTTGCCTCTTCGCTTCGGCTAATTTCTTCATTTTTTCAAACATATGCTGATACCCTACTCCTCCCACGCAGCCGTCGCATTCGACAACCCCCAGAACTATAACCACCAAGCTGCTCGATACGCCAAATCACTCGATAATGCAGTATGGACCAACCAATTCGACAACACTGCCAATCGAAACGCACACATCCTCACCACCGGTCCCGAGATCTGGGAACAGACCGGCGGGGGCAAACTCGACGCATTCATCTGTTCGACGGGAACGGGCGGAACGTTGGCGGGTGTGACGAGGTATTTGACCGAGAAATCGGACGGTAGAGTAGAGGGTTGGTTGGCCGATCCTCCTGGAAGTGTGTTGTATAATCTGGTGGAGAATGGAAAGGCGGAACGAGTTGGGAATGGATCGATCACCGAGGGTGAGTTTTGTCTTCTCTATTGAAACTACGTCTTGCCCCTCAAAGACATCGTGGACTGACCATGACCATTCGCGCAGGTATCGGACAGGGTCGTGTCACTTCGAACCTTCAACCTGACCTCGAGCTCCTCACTGGCGCGCTCCACGTCCCCGATTCCGCATCCATCAACATGGTCTACAGACTTCTGGACGAAGAGGGTCTTTACGTTGGTGCGTCGAGTGCGCTCAACGTCTGGGCAGCAGCCGAGTTGGCAAAGAGAAAAGGAAAGGGCAGCACTATCGTCACTGTCCTGTGTGATGGTGCTTATCGGTGAGTCAAGACTTGAGGCGTCAGGTGCTATATCGTCGACATCGATCAGCTGATTTGTCGTCATACATTCCAGATATCAAGCTCGTCTTTTCTCTCGGGTCTGGCTCGAGTCAAAGGGTCTCATCTCTCATATCCCCGAAAATCTGCAAAAATACATCGTTCTCCCATAAACATTCTGCATGCATGCGAATCTCATTGGTGAAGGGGTTGCTTTCGAAAGACTCTTCCCAGACCAAAATCATGATGGATGCATCACAAGTAATGTACAAAACTGGTCATTCTTGGCGTAGGTCATACTGTACAACAATCAAAGAGCTCGGCTCCTCGACCCATTTTCATGAGGTCCATTCTGATCCGTGCACGGCCCCCCTTCCTTGTCATCTCGACTCCATCCCTTCGAGTTGAGCCACCAACTCGTTCAAAGGGTCCATACTCTGCCGTTCCCCCACTAGTTGTCCTTCGGATGAGGATCCACCGCCACCGAAGTGCTGTTCCATCAGATCAGGCTGTGACTGAGGTTGAGGGCCATGATCTGTTGGTGTAGATATGGTCGCGATCGGGGTTGAGACAGATTTGGGAACGAGGAGAGAAGAAGGATTGTAGCCAGGTGCGATCCGATGTAATGCGTCTCGTCTAAAACGTGACAAGATGGGATATACCATCTGTCAGCCATGATCGACGTGTCGTGTACGGTCACGTCCAGAATGATGGCTTCATGACAACACAAGGCTCTCTCGATCATCTTGGCAACTGCCATTGAAAAGGACTTTGTTTCGGTGAAAGACACCGAACAGTCGAAACTCACTCTTTCTGCTCCTCCTCGACCTCTCGTCGATGTAAGATTTCCGCGTTTGTCGCTCGTCGTTGCGAGATCGACTCATGTGGTGAAGGATGGATAGAAAGAATATGTTCTTCAAGCGAGAACGGATAGACGAACTGTGCGTTCATAATATATCCATCCATTCAATCTTCTGTCAGTCCACCCATCGTCGAGAGTAGAGTTGATGGCTGATAAGATGAGATCAATTGGACAGATGGGGACCACTCACATAAGCTGTTATGTCATCTGGCAAAGGATGGATATCGTTCGGTCGCTCGATCTAGGGGCACATCGAATCATCATATGAGCTTTCGGTCCATATGGGACCTATCGACGACGTAATGACGCCGATTTGCACATACAGGCTTGGGGAGCCAAAGTGATGGCGATTTGATGAGCGGGACAGTCGCCGCAGCGCCATATTGCTGAGAGACAGGCCCTGCACCAGCGTTAACTTCGTTTCCAGCGTTCAGCATACCGATCAGCTCACCAATCTCAGCCGACGAGACCATGTTGATGCGATCCGATTCACGCTCACTGAAACACTGTGTGTTGAAGACAGGGAGCAACGCCAGACGATAACAGTAACTCGATGACAACATGCTTTCAGTGATCACATTCATACGGAGATCCGGTCAACTCTCCGTGTCTTTCTTCGGTCCGTTCAGTGCAGCAAATGTCTACATGTCACCTTTCAACAAAGTTGTGAGTCACAACACAACTTCTCGTAGCGATAACAAGCTCGCCTCAAGGTAGTCGACTCTCAACTCGGATGAGCACCATCACTCGCTCAAGTCGACTATGCGCGTACTGCATTCGTCGACTCGAACTGTCCTATCGCCCGAGGGGGAGCTCATCTCGATCGATAATAAGCGCAACCCCTTTACGTCTCGACCCCCTGAAAAGATATCCGGATGCGAGTCATGCTCGACCTTTCTCTTCGGGTCGAGTCAACAGAGCGAAGGTGGGTAAAGATGTGGAGTCGACGGGAAAGAGAACAATCGATATGGGCGAGTTCCCGCCGGAAAGAATACGGTGAGCGCTCGTGGTACCTCTGTTCAACGCCGTAACGACCAACTGATATTGACTCTCGAAGGAATCTGTCTATCATCGCTCATATCGATCACGGGAAATCAACATTGGCAGACCGGCTACTTCAGGTTCGTCCACGACCTCACTGGAGAGATCGCAAATTGATACTAACTTTTCTCTTTCTCCAGATGACCGGCACAGTCCCTGCTTCCTCAAATCCGCAATTCCTCGACAAGCTGAAAGTGGAACGCGAAAGAGGGATCACCGTCAAAGCTCAGACAGTATCACTCATACATACACATACCGACGGCAAGCGATATCTGATCAATTTGATCGATACTCCAGGTCATGTCGATTTCAGCTACGAGGTGTCTAGAAGTTTGGGAGCTTGCGAAGGGGGGTTATTATTGGTGGACTGTTCTCGTGAGTGATGCAGTCATGACATGGGCTCCGAAAGAAGACATGCTGATACGAGACCTATGTCTATGCACCTCTCAGAGGGCATCCAGGCACAAACACTCTCCGTCTTCCACCACGCTCTAGAAGCGGATCTGACTCTACTCGCCGTCGTGAACAAAGTCGACTTACCGCACGCTTCACCCGTCGAGACATCGGAGGAGATCGAGAGCTCCCTAGGCCTACCGAAGGACAAGCATATGCGGATCAGTGCTAAAAGCGGACTGGGAGTGGACAACGTCTTGACGCAGATTGTTGAGAGTCTGCCAGCACCGCGACGCTGGGAGAGTGAAGATGGGAAATTAAGGGGTCTCATTTTTGATACCTTGTCCGTCTACCAATCTCACCTTGTCGATCAGCGATCCCATCGGCTGACTTAGGACATTCCAGTTACGATCAATTTCGAGGAGTGGTGTCGCTCGTCCGGGTCTTTTCGGGTACACTGAAGAAAGGCGATAAGATTAGGTTCATACAAGCGGACAGCAAGTACGAGATTCTCGAAGTGGGGATACACAATCCCGAGGAAGTACCAGTTGATAAGTTGAACGACGGTCAAGTCGGGTAAGCTCCTCAGACTCTTATTCTCCAGCTAGCGCTGACGTGGTGGTGTTTCATGATTCAGCTACATGGTGTGCAACATGAAGAACTCAGAAGAAGGTGAGTCATTCCCGTACTCTTTTGAGGCTGAAGCTGACATTTGTTTTTAGCTTTCATTGGTGATACTATATGTTGGGCAGATAAACCAGTGATACCCTTACCTGGATTCAAACCCATGAAGGCTATGGTCGGTCACATAATGTACACTTTTGAACCCAAGCAGAATGCTGACACCCTTCGACTAGGTCTACTCTGGTGTCTTTCCCATGGATAGTTCCGAGTTTCCTAAGCTCGAAGAATCGATAGAGAGAGTACGCATCTTTCCATGCCAACCGCTGAAAACGAGCTGACCTGTAGTGCCAGCTTACTCTGAATGATCGAAGTGGTGAGTTACTCAGTTGGCCGGTGTGAAGTTGGCTTGATACTGATGACGCCGACAGTCTCCGTACAACGCGAGTCCTCCGCTGCCCTGAGCCAAGGCTTTCGATTGGGTTTCCTCGGAACTCTGCACATGGACGTTTTGTGGGTGTTTCTGCTTCCATACCTGATCGCGACCCTGCTGAGCCAAAATCAGTCGCCAACGACTCGAAGACGAATACGCCTCGGAGGTCATTGTCACAGCTCCGACCGTACCGTACAAAGGTCAGCTCTTCTCGTGGTTTCACGACCTCTTGACTGGTTGCTGACTCTTAACCCAGTGGTGTATCTCAACGGGAGTGAACTCTTTGTTTCCAACCCGGTGGATTTCCCAGAGGTCACGGACTCGAAGCAACGCGTCGCACACGTCGAAGAACCTATGAGTGAGTTTGTCGTTCGGATTGCGCAGGCCAGGCCAGACACTGATGTAATTGTTTCAGTCAATGCCACTATCTTTGTGCCCAACGGTAAGTGATGGGTGGACGGCTTCATGGGCCGACGCATGCGCTGATGCTGGAGTTACAGAGTACATTGGAGAGATGATGGATCTGTGTTCGAGATATCGTGGCGTACAGCAGGAGTATCGTATTCTTGAAAATAGTGATCGGGCCATTCTGCGATACTCGCTACCTTTGTCCGAGATCGTTACGGACTTCTTCTCTGAGCTCAAAAGCTCGAGCTCCGGTTTTGCGTCTTTCGACTATGAAGAAGCAGGCTATCAACAGTCAGATCTAGTCAAGGTATGTCTCCACTGAGACTTGTCATAAGCACGTCACAGGGTGTGAGCTCATCGGCCGTTCTATTTAGCTGAATATCCTGATCAACGCTAAGCCGGTTGATGCTCTCGCGATGATCGTGCATCGTTCAGCGGCACAATCGATAGGCAAGGCGTGGGTAAAGAAGCTTAGTGCGTTGCACCAACTATGTGCGAGCATCGCTGCTGACATTTTCAACAGAGGAAGTTGTTCCAAGGCAGCAGTTCGAGCTGTCCATTCAAGCGGCACTTGGAGCCCGGGTCATTGCGAGGGAAAACGTTTCAGCATTCAGAAAAGACGTGACAGCAGGTCTGTACGGAGGTATGTTGGATATCGTTTGGCCCACCAACTTCAGCTAATCATGACGTCGCTCAGGCCACTACGACCGAAAGCTCAAGCATCTCAACAAGCAGAAGGCGGGCAAGAAGCGTCTCAAGATGCTAGCTGGGAACATCGCAATCCCTCAGACAGCCTTCTTCAAAGTACTGTCTTCCCGCCCCAGGTCATTCTCCACAACTACTCGCTGCTCGGCCCCTTTAGCTCTGTCAGAGATTGGAAGTTCTCTACTTACTGCACACATGGGTAGTCAGCCCAGGCACGACATGTCGCTCGGACAAAAGATGTCGACAATGTATTCCTCCTCCTCTTTTCATCGAGCTTTGATAGATCCCATATCGCGAAACCTTCCTGACAGCGCTCCTGTCCCGTCTGTGACAATCCAACAGGATCTATCAACTCCGAACCCAATTTCCCCACACACAGTCTCCCCACTCGAAAGGTCGTCTCAGCTCGCCAGTCTCGCTCGACTTACTACCAGTCCCCTTTCCGCGAGGGCTTCTGCTGCTCAGCTGCATCAAGCCTACACCGATTTGTGTCTCTCCTCACCTCACGCTCGTATGTTGACAGTGGCCGAAGTGATGGACGTAATCAAGAGTTTGCGAACAATGCATGAGAAAGAAGGTGGGAGTCGAGCATTGGCCAACGAACACCTCACTCCTCTCGTAAACGAGTTGCGAGACTTGGTGGAGAACGATGAGAAAGCTCTTCGGGGCTTAGAACTGCTCATCCTCAGCTCGCGAACCCTTCATAACCGTAAAGTCCGGACGAAAGACATATTACGAGCGGAAGCTCATTTTAAATCGCTCTTCCGAGGACCACCCCCGCCAAGCGATCTTCATCGTATCCACACGTACAAAGCCTCGATTAATCACCTAATGTATCTGTGCGCTTTGGCAGGACACGAAGGAAGAGTGGACGATTGGTGGAAGAAAATGACAAGAGAGGGCTTGGAGCAAGACAGCTATTCATTTCTCGCAAAACTTGTATCGCTTGATAGGATGGATCGTCCGGAAGAAATCCCGTCTGTCTTGGAAGACGCTTTCGAGGAATCTCGCCAGATGGATCAGGAAGGTCAAGCGGTGCTGGTCAATTTCGCTCTTTGGGCTTTTGCGAGGCTCGATCGTTGGGAGGTTGTCATCCCTGCTTATTCACAAATCCGATTTCTCGATCCATCAGCTCAAGCAATCCTCCTCGGTTCCGCTAAGAAATCTCGATTTCTGATCCCAATTCCTGCGGGACTTCGAGCAACACGACAAACCTATTCACCATTACTCCGATCTATGTGCGAACAAGCCAATTTGTCAGGAGCTTTGACCTTCCTCAAACATATATTCGAAGACGGACACACTCCTAGCGTACAAGATTATGTCACGCTTTTCAGAGGTTTTAGTGACTTTGGTCGAGTCCCTCAAGGAGAAATAGGAGAGGTGTGCAGACTGTTAGGTGTGGATCTGAGGAGGAGTGGTGGGCGGCTGACGAGAAGGAGAGATGGAGGTAGCTTCGAAGAGAGGATCAGTGAGATCTGGGAGAGTGGTACTGGGGGGATGTACGTTGATCCTCCCAAATCCATCGGTGCTGTTCAATCGCCCGAAAACAGAAACGAAGATGAAAACGGGGGATGGACGCTGGAAGCTCTGGAAGATATCTTTGAATCTTTCCTCACTTTACGTCCAGCAGATAGTAGAGGAGGAGGCAAAGGTCCTAATCGAAAAGCTGTCTGGATAATCCTCAAGGCGTTTGCGAGGTCGACAGGCGGGGATGAGGTGGTTGTTAAGAGGATTTGGGAGGCGATGGAATTGAAGTTTGGGGAAGATAATGAAGAAGGCTGGATAGGTTGGAAAGAGGATAACAGGTTGGTCTGGCTAAAGAAGGTCCTATATGGTGACGAGACAGCGACGGGTGTGTCGGAGTGACATTTCTCCATCGGAAATCGGAAGGAGGAAAAGTGGAAGGGAAAAAGAAGCCTACAATGATACCGTGCATCTTGATACCCAGGAGTCTGTTTCAGCATACATGCATACATGCATGGATTACATTATTCAGTCGATTGAACGATGTGCAGCCTCGCAAGAGTACCCCGCTCAAAGCTCGACATCTTCGTCGTCATATGCCTCCTTGATCAATCGATAGATGTACGAGGGTGAATGGTCACCCCTGCGTGATTCAGATCACAACATCAGCAAGACTGTTCACGACACAACAATGGTCGAAGGCTGACTCACTCATTTGTGACGAAGAGCTGGACCAATTCCGGTCTTATATAATCATAATAAGGGTCCACCACTTCGACCCCCTCGACACCTCCTCCGCCACCATTCCCATCGACACCGATCACCGCTCCCGGACCTTGGAAATCCACCGCTCCATACTCATGGTACAGGTTCCAAGCGGGTGCGAACTTGAATTGACCTGTGGTGACGACCACAGGTTTACTATGTGATTTGGCGGCTAGAGCGCATGCCAAAGAACCGGAAAGGGCGAAAAGACCTCCGTTGGCGAGGACGGCATGGGCTCCAAGGAGGACTTTGGTGACTCGGGGTAAGAGGGCGTGGATCGAAGAATCGGGAATGAGAAGGGTGGGTATGCCCGAGGAAGAGAGGGAGGACGCAAGAGAATGACCGAGATATCTAGGACGGCAATGGTCAACCATCACTGAGGTGTGCGTCGATAGTAGACCACTTACGAAGGTGCTGATTCGGCTACGACGACTGTGAATTTCCTGTCCTTATATGCCTGCTTCAAGAACGTCTCGACCGTTTTCGAATGTCCCATAGTAAGGATGAGCTCGCTATTTGGGGTAGCATTAGCTCGGAACCTATGTCATGGCCAAGCAACGAGGGCTCACACTCACGAAGAATGGATATGTTCCTTTGCTCCTCTCGCCACATCTTCATGGGTTGTCTCCAGCTCGCCGACCACCTCATCGATCGCTTGCACCAAGATAGGTTTCAGCTTCGCGCTATGTTTCATGAATTCCTCGCTATCCACTCTGCTCAAGGAAGCGCTCGCATTCCCCACTCCCGGAGTCTCCGGACCGACGCCTCTCACCGGACTGAAGAGGCTCGACGTGCTTGCCGAGAGGGACATGTCGACGAGAGATCCTGATCTTTCCAGCTGGGCACGAGAATGACGCATCGCCACGAAGTTCGATAGAGAGGTCTGACGAGATAGTTGCGAAGTAGAAGGGAAGAATTGGAATTCGTTGGTCGTGGTGGAGAGGTAATGGTTGGGAGGAGCATGAAGACCCGGTGTTGTGGGTCCGAGATAAGGTGTTTCAGGAGCTGAAGGAGGTCCAGAGACGACATGGGCAGCTGCGGCCGCACGATATTCTTCTCGGATCAGACGAAGGATACGTCGGATGATATTCGTCGAGGCGAGTTCTACAAATGAGCGTCAGCCTGTTGGTCTGACTTGACAGGATCGACGATGTCCCTACGGACCTTTCGGATTCGCATCGATCAGCTTCCTTCCGACGGCTTTGATAAGAGATAACAGTTCATCGATCGTGTTGTATCTCGCACTTCTGACGATGTTCTGCACCAGAGCCGCTGTTGCAAGCGCGACATTGAGAGATCCAACGATTTGTCTGGGCACATACACACATCATTCAGATATCAGCTTTCCTCTTACTTCTCTCGCTCTTGTGATTTTGCGTCCGGGATGTGGAGAAACAGATGAATGGTGCAGCTCACCGCCGTCGGAGGGAAGTGCAGAGGGCCTCGGTCAGTCTGACGTTGGGATCGGAGGGTTTCTAAAGATGAATGAGCAGAGTCAGTGTTTCCAGAAACAGGTTGGAGGATGGTATGTCTCGTCACGGATCACTCACAAGTGTGGTCTGGGCTGCCATGATGAGCGATATGGCCTCATCGACCGAGTCTCTGACTCAATTCAGTTGGAATTGACGCAAGTGTCTACGTTGGGATACCACGAATGAGGTTGAGGTTGAGGTTGAAACCGCCAAACCGAGTCAAAGTGCCGTTCATCCCATTCCATTCAATCGTTCAGTTTCCAGATCACGTGACATACCGATTGAACCGTGCCTCACCGAGTCTACCTGTGTAAGTCATGTCAGTCGAAACGAAAGATGATGTGCTCGCTGTCCACGTTATCGATTCTCATCAACTAGACAATAGTCCACCGACTCCCAATCTCTTCTCATTCCACTTCATCCCACCTCACAGCCAGCATGAGCGTCCGTCTCTTCGGTCATGCCTCCGCCCCTGCCCGGCTTCGTGCGGGCAGACAAATCAACTGCCGAACATTGACAACCGCATTTCGAAATCAGTCGAAATCTTCCCTTCGCCCGACTGCCTCCCTCCGATCCGCTACAAGTGCCCTTCGCTCCTCGACGACAGGACAGACAATGAAATCGTTCGCTTCTTCTTCTCGGGTCTGTTCAGCGCCGTATCCTCCTAGCTCGTAAGCAGGCCATCCTTAAACCCCTTTCACGGAACATCTATCTTCATTCCGATTGCTGAGGTCGACCACGAATTGGACGAATAGTCGAATGACTGACTTTGCCACTTAACCTTGGGTCTGATAGTGAACACACGATCAGCCACGAAGAATACGAAGAGATCTCGGAAGAAGATATGGACAAGTTGCATGAGAATCTCGAGGTTCTTTGCGAGGCGTATGGACCGGATGATTGGGAAGTTGAATATAGCGTGAGTCAAAAGAGTCTGCTGTGTGCCCGACTGTGAGAATGATGAATATCTTTTTCATTTGATTCATCATCGATTTGCTGACGGAGCTTGATACTTTATATCTTGCTACCTCTTGCCCTACATCTTGCTACCATTCCCTCCCTCTTCACTCCTGTTCGTCGTCACTTCCACAGTCCGGCGTGATGACACTCACTCTACCGCCTCACGGAATCTACGTCATCAACAAACAACCTCCTAATCTCCAAATATGGATGTCATCACCCTTGTCTGGCCCATCACGATTCGAGTACGTCGACGGCAAGTGGACACATCACAGGAAGAGCGAGGTCACGCTGGGGACGTTGTTGGAGGAGGAGTTGAGGGTGTTGTTGGATAGACAGGGTGTGGAAAGAGCAGCGAAGGAGTGGGAAGGTACTGGACTGGTATGAGACGGAATGAGACGATGAAGCTCTATTATGCGAAGAAACTGATTGGGAAAGCGAGGAAGGCAGAAAACGGTTGATGGACAGGTGTAGTGATGGAGGTTACGGAACCGGGAAGAAATGGGATTGGTGTAGAAAGTATTTTCGATACCGACAAGATTGCGCAGTACTCGTTCTACCCGTCCAGTAATGTGATTCGACACAGTACCTAGTACCGAAGTCGACCGCAACGAGTCGTCGAGATTTTCGAATACGAAGATCGCATAGTAAGACAAAATAAGTGGGCGAATCGTTATGAGGAAAAGCAATCATCTGGGGCAGCAAAGACAATCTCATGCGGAACGAGAACCAGTCTGATCAATGAAGACCATCGATCATCGCGACGAAGCGGTCCTCAGTCATCTTGACTGGGCTTCGAACCCACAAGTCAGCCGACTCTGCGAAAGATCAAAGATCAAGGGAGACAAAACTTACCGCTTCATGGAAATGCGGCAACACTGCATCCTGACCTCTTCTTGATATGCTCCATGAGCTTGTCCTTGCGGCTCTGATCGATGAAAAGGAGCCATTCATCGTAAGATAACACTCGGCAGGCCTAGTACTTTGTAGAAAACGGGGAGACAGGCTCACGTAGCGCATTTTGCATACTGAACAAGAATAGGGCTTCACGTTCACTGCAGAAATGATATTCAGACATGGAGTGGTCTGTGAATGTGACGTTACTCACAGTGCATGGCACTGACGTGTCTCTGCGGCAGGCTACGGTTCAGCAGAAGCTCACACGATCACCCTCAATCGATCACGACGATGACGAAGAGCAGAAGGAGATCTGATCCACTTACGTCCAAATCATGAGATCGAGTGAACCTCTGAGAGCACGTGAGACATTGGTGAGGATACTTTCATCGTCAAGGCAAAGGGACCGAATTCATCAGTTCCTAGAGTCATTATCCCCGACGATCATCGATCGGACGTCGATCCTTCGGACAACGACACACTCACCTGATCGCTATCCTTTTGCCCAGTCGCACTCCTCCTCTTC
The DNA here is from genome assembly GCF_039105145.1 of Kwoniella newhampshirensis. NCBI lineage: Eukaryota > Fungi > Basidiomycota > Tremellomycetes > Tremellales > Cryptococcaceae > Kwoniella > Kwoniella newhampshirensis. The sequence goes on from NC_089963.1 coordinate 1,101,518, forward strand.
GTCCCCGATTTGGACCTGGTCGCAGATCTCTTCCTGCCGTGGCTGCCACCTCTTCCGCCTCGGACCTGTGCCGTTTGACCTTCATCCGCACCTTGCCCCTTCTGTGCAGCCGATGGAGGTGCCCACAGACCTGTTTCAGCGAGAGGCGCCGCAGCCCATGACAAAGGATGCGTCACGCTGGGAGATTGTCGGTCAGCGACAGTCAGGGATGGAGGGACCACAGGACCATGGAAGGGGTCAGGAAGAGACCAGAATTCAGAAAATGTCGAGCGGTCCATCAATGTCGTCATCTCATCGGTGAACCCTTGAGATATAGCTGACTCCGAATACAGAGACGAGGTCGCGCTTCCCGAGGATGTAGGAGGATAGCTGTGAGCTGGATCGTAGTAAGGTGGGATCCAGTTCGCGAAGTGTGATGGCGTTGGTGGAGTCTCAAGCGAGCTTGATGTTGGCGTTGGCGTTGGCGTTGACGCAGATGAATGAGCAAAACGCATCATGGTTGCATCCTCAAGTGCGAGCCTGCTTCCTCTTCGAGGCAGACCAGCATCGATGGTTGGTTGCGTGATGCTCCCATGCAACGCAGGTGCTTCATTCACCCCCTCGAATCCATCTCCATTTCCGTTTGACCTGCTGTCCTCTGACCTAAAGGGAGGTTGGGGCCGTTGTCCGACCGCATCCATCGGCCCCTCGCGCTTGTTCATCTCCCTGAATAACCCGATGCCGTCGCAACAAGCAACGATAAATGAACAATCCATTATAGAGCTGAGGGGCTCCGGGTCGCCAGATACGGCTTCAATAGCGCTAGAATCGTGGAAGAACATGCGGTAGACCTCGCCAGGGGATGGCAGGTCGGCGTTCGGAGGAGGTGGCGTTGTGCTGCGATTCATGGTATGTCAGGCTCGAGGATGATGTCTAGAATAGTCGGGAAGGAAGAGGAAGAGAGCAGAGCGTATTGTGGTGATGACAAGGTCAGGACAAGAGTGATTGATGGTGGGATAAGTCCACTGGTATGGGCAGGAAAGACAGGATAGGAAGATCAAAGTTATGCAGGGACGTTTGGTTTGGGATAACGTTAATAAAGTCTAGACATACAGTGGCATGCCGTCCATCAATGCGTTCAGAGTTGGTGGTGCTGTAGTGTCTTTGACGGATGGATAGACACTCGTAGAGATTGATGGTCAGTGCGGGCTCACCTAACTATAGTAGCGCTCTTGGTTTGATCATGGGTATGGGTGAAGGGTCAAATCTGAGAGCGATACAAGTAACGATCAGTTTGATTAGGAATGGACGGATTGAGTTATTCATCCAGAATGACCTTTTTATACCTGAACATGAGCATCATCGCTTCTTTTATGGTTGTACTGTATCGGCCCGAGGAGACACAAAAAGACCACTCAACTCTATTCGGCCCCCTGCCCCCCCCCCCCCTCCTCTCTTCTTCCTCCACCTCCGTTTCCCACTCTTTCTCACACACACCTCGCTCAGACCTCCCCCAATCGTCAGGCAGCCAGCCTCCACCTCGATCCATCCCCATCAACGCCCTAATCTCTTCCGACTTGACCGCTCCAACCCAATCTGTCTGACCCTTAGCCCAGAAGCAAGTTCGCTAAAAACATGTACATACCAGACAAAAGGATGATAACAATTGAACAAAAGGCTAAAGACATGTGTCAAGGGACCAAAGGACGTTTGATGTTTTGTGTTATCAGATCCAGTGGATGGGTGATCGTCTTCTTGTTGGTTGCTTTTTGGTCTCCTAACCTGACAAGTCGCTTGTGGTTCCGACTCGAATGTATCGTACTGTATGGACGTCATAGTCAGGAATGACTATACCTCGAACACCGCACACAATGCTATCAATATCGTTGGAAAATGAATGATCACGGAGGAGGACAAGGAGCAGAATGTTTTTCGAATCACCAACTTATGAACGTTCATTCAGCTTCGCTACTGTATCTCCCCCCCCCCCCAGTTTCCGGTCTTGATCCGTGCTAAATATAGGATAGGAAATGGGATCTGGGGACACGGAGGAGAGGAGAGGATCTGTGCTCTCTTGTCAGGTTTCCCGACCGTTGCCCCGCTTGGATCATCGTTCACGTTGTCGTTGTCATCGGCTCCACGTCCAAGCAAAGAGCCTCCATCACACTCCGCTCCTCGGAAACAAAAAGGCTTTTCCCGATCATCGTGACTTGTTTCTTCAGAACCATTCAAGCCCATAATGATAACGATCAGTACCATCTAGCTGCTTGATCAGCGCTGCCTTCTCGTAAGTCACGGACAGCTGATGGTTTTTGGAATTCAGCAAAGCAGTCCGAAATCATCAACTGTGGGGAAAAGAAAGTATTCAGAAAATCAAGCGCGTTTCACGTTTTGGTTCCGTCGTTGCGCCACCCTTCGCATCCGTAACTTACTGGTGCCTTTCTCCTGCTGTCGGTCTGTTTCACGGCAAGAGCATCATCAGTGACGTCCTTTCTGTAGTTTTTGACCTCCTTGCATCTACTTCCCTTTCATAAGCTTATGATCCTAGCGGATTGATACATGAGCCCAAACTGTGCACATACATCAAAGTGTCATGGCTGTCGAAGGGCGACACCTGATCGAGTTCAACTACATTGGAGCATTCAACCGGAACCCTCCTGCTATCCCTTCCCACGAGGCTAATGACATTTGCCGCACAGGTTCACCCTGCTTTCCTGTCATCCCATCATGACGCCCTTCTCCAAAACCCAAAGCCTTCGTCATTGTCGAAAGTCACGCTGCTGCCGGATTGCCATACATCAAGGGACGCTGAGCCATATCTCTGTGAGCAGGCGAAACATTCTCCCTTTCCATGACGGATTGAAATTGGACTTTGTCCATTGGCCGCTCGGTCCTGGGAAGACAGGAGAAATCAGCAGCAGGTCCGCCAAGGCATAGAAGGTGGGACCATCATCACGGTCAGCTATATGTATCAGACTCACCTCAAGATCCAGAAAAACCACTCTTCGATCGGTCGCAAGTTCAGCAAAAGCCTATTGCATCGATATGCGAAGATCGTTACGAAGAATCCACCGACTGCGTCCAAGATGTAATGGTTGGCTGTAGCCATGATGACGAGCAGAATGAGGAGTGGGTAGAAGAGAGAGATCGCTCGGATGAATCGATGGGGCGAGTAGATGAAGAGAGACAGTCCGCTGTGTACACCATGAGAATTAGCTGGGCTTAAATATGACCCAACTTTGACCTACATGACGAAGCTGTAACCGAAGTGTAATGACGGGAAGGCAGCAAGCTGATTCTGGAACTGCAAATGTGGTAGGGTGAGCTTCCATCGAAGATGCGAGAAGTAGATTGCTGAACTCACTTTATTGGTCGTCCAGACTAGCGCGCGGACGACTCAGTCTTGCTTCCTTCTTTTTCGAACAAGATAGATGACCACTCACTGCTTGCGGCCTTCCCAGTATGAAGCGTGTCCACATACCCAAACTCCTTGAACGGCAGTAATCTCGGAGGCATGCATGGCCAGCTCGAGAAGACTACGAATGCGAAGCAGTTGCAGAGGACGAGGGTGCGTCGAGTCGATTGGAAGATGAGTGGCGAGAAGTGTTTGTAGGAATACCCGAAGAAGGCGATTGTTGCTGGAATATGAACCATGGCGTATGTCCTGGAAGCATCACAAGGCGACAACGGTGCGTAATGACAAGGCAAGGGAGAGCAGAACGGTCGCCAGGAGCAAGAGTCGGAAGAGAGCAATAAGCGTAGTCTAGCTATCTTTATGAAGAAGCAAACCGACTCACTTGTTGAAGAAGACCAATAGCCAGTTGTGCTTCATCACGAAGTGTTGCAGCCCAAGTTCAATATCAATATGCAACCACGCTTCGATGGCGATGATCTGGCGAGCATGTCTTTCGGCGAGGGAGCGGAAGTCGGCTCCCATGGTCAGAGCTTGTATAGCTCGAGCTATCTGGTAGATCCAGTAGCTGTGTCAAGTTAGCGCTGTGGCATGCACGCTGAGCTTCCGCAAAGGTGTCTCATGTTGTGGGATACGACCACAGGCACGGAGAGGCATATATAGACTGTTGACGAGTTGATAAAAAGGGAAGTGAAAGAGGACCGGATAGTCTTGATCAAACTCACGTTAAAAGCCAATACCACACCTCCATCAAGAACGGGAACATTGCCAGGAATCGACTTGACAATCTCATCCTGAATCTGTCGTTTCCGGGCACTTTGATGGTCCAAGCTAAGAAACGCATCTCCTTCCAATTCCATGGGATCGGTTCTGAGGGATTGGACGGCGGGACGTAAACATCGTCAAGGGTGGTATGGGCTTGGACAACGTCGGATGGTCGACGTTTATTCAGCAGACATCCCGCGGTGAGAAGGGCAGCGACGACTAAGTGGTGTTATTGAGCGCGGACAAATGAGGGCGGAAAGGTACGTGTGAGTGGTAGAAGTCGGTACCGTTGAGTGAACGGCAGATGGACGAGGCAGCACAAGACAGACAACGATCAGCACAAAACGAACAGTCGAGCTTGATGCACCCACACGCCGGCTCAAGAATATACGAAAGTGCGGGAATCTCATCGGGTTTCGACATCTTTGATGATGTGTCGGTCCGCCGTTCTGAGAGGGTATCACAAGAATATGAGAAGTGATATTTGGGGGAAGGGGCAATAAGAAGTGTCGAAATGGTTGGTGTGCTGATCGCCACCAGGTTGTGTCGTGTGCTTCGGTCTGAGGGTCAAAGGATGTTTATCGTTCGTGGCCGAGGATTCACGTGTGTGTCGTGTGCTCCTCGGTGATTCCGAATTTGAAACCAGTCGTCCAGGCTCTCCCTCTTGTGGTCAAACGACGAGCTACTCGTGTCGCAGAGCTGAGTTGATATCGAGACGTTCTGGTATCAGCTTGATCCTGGTGAACGCTCGGAGGTGCGAGAGCGTGTGAAATGTTGATTTGCTCACAACCTGACCGCCGTCTGTCACCTGGCCATCGGCCATCCATGATCCATGCCTCGGTGATATTCTGAATCATTGTGGTCATCCGTATGACGTTCATGCATCCCCTCTACCCTACCATGTGAGACCCAGCTAACCGGATACTCTTGGCACACGCAGTCGAAAATCTCTTGAAGTCTGTCAGTCAACGAAGAAAGTTTCCTTAACGTTTCCGCAGCAAGACATACCACGATCGAACGACCACGTAACATCTGGCATGGCGGTCACCGAAAGATCACACCTCCAGTACAGGCTCGCTGATTCCGTCTTGCCGTCATATTACATTGCTACCAAGCCTCGCTGGATAGAACAAGCCAAATTTTGTTGTTCTCCAATGGGACCCAGTTGGACTGGTCAAGTGGAGGCGACCGGTTTTGGTTGGCTAAGTTGCAGAGCAAAACCCAAGAGGCCTGCGTCATCCACTCGGAGCCCTGCAGGGAAATGAGAATATCCTGGAAAAGCGTTTATGCTTCTCTACGCAGATGACTTGTCAAGGCCGCCGGTTCGCTTTGGATGTGTATAATCCACGTGTACTACATTGATGCAGCTGGCCTCTGCTATATCAGAGATCTGCGATTTGTGATCGTCGAGTTCTGTCTACCTGCCTGTATAGGTAGCGTGCTTGATGTCGTCCAGCCACGAGACCGTGTATCCGATGAGATGAGACGCGACTGACAGGGTGAGGTATGCTCGTTCATGCGTTTGGCACGAAACAAGATTGTCGGTAGTACTACTTGAACTTCGGATGATTGGAAGAATTGAGATACATCATAGTTGTTACCTGCGTCAACCACACTTTTATGACGCAGAAACGCGGCTATGCTTCTCATCTTGACCTGCCAGATTCCGCTCGCCACATCGCCTTTGTCGTCTTCCCACCTCTTTCGGGTCATACTCGGACTTGTCGCGTCGGGCTGCGCTGCGGAGGTCCACGAGACCCGCCGCATCATCCGACCGCAATCACAAACGTGTCACTCTCGATCGATATTGACATCGCTCGCTGCTGACAAGCGTGGTGACCAGTATCGCGAGCCCTGACCGAGCTGTGCGTGTGCGCGCTTTTGCGCTTGGGTGGCGTTGGTATGTATGTTGGGGCGTCAAACGAAGAGCGGAGCAGCGGAGGCAGTGTCGAAACCGACGAAAATACATACAAATGCTGATTTATAACTTGGGTGGAAGATGAGAGTCAGGGCCTGGAACTGAGATAGATCGTCGTCGTCCGTACCTTTTGTTCCTTTTCCTGGATTGACTGGGACGGAGGGGGGTTTGGATTCAAACCTGTTACAGTGCATTTGGCTTTGTTTTTTCAAAAACGTCCTATCTAAAAGATCACTTTCATGGATCAGGAGTAACCACAGTACCGAATGATCATTTGGAGGGTAGAAGAAGAAGAAGAGACATAGTCACACCGACCCAAACATTGTGATTTGATCAGGCATCCTTCAGGTTCGATCATCGTTGGCAAGGGCGTCGACTCACAAGATGTTTCAAATCAACAGCCTCCCCCACACCGAACTTCCTTTATCCTACAGACCTCCCACAGGCGACTTGTCTATATCAACTCCAGCTTCCCTGCCCCACTCGAGATCTACTCCGCTCCCCAGGTTGCAGCTTCCTTTCTCGTCCATCGTTACCACCAACCCTCATCGATCTGATCTACCGATTGAGATACGTCGACCGATATCGCCTAGTATGACGAATTCCACACCATTACTGGGTGCTCATACGCATCAATCGGACGGGTCGATGAGAAGTACCAGGATTAGAGGGCCTAGGAGATATAGAGAATGGATCGCTCTGGTGGTTGGCGGAGCTGTCATATTTCTGGTTCTGTATGCTGGGTTGAGGATATGGGCAGGTGATGGGCAGGAATTGTCGAATCTAGTGAGTCATTCTATCGTCGGAACAGCGGAATTTGAGAGGTCCCTTGTTACGATACTGATCGTATCATGTGCCCCCTTCCCAGTCGTTCGATGGTGCATTAGCGTTGAGTGAGTTGGGCTCTTGCATCTCAATCCATCATGTGGCAAGACGACTGACTGTCACCTACACTAGGCATAACGGATGCGACCGCTCCAGCTGACAGACGAGTAAAGAAAATATGGGCGACTAGTCACAACGATGAAATGCAAGGTCAGGATGCCTTGGTACGTATACATGGTCTATGACTTGCCAGCCTCGCCGCGTCATATATGGGGTTCAAGCTGACATGATTCACAGCAACTCGCCTTGAGTCTCGGTTACGGCTATATCGAAGTGGACACACATCTCGGTCCAGCTACATCTACAACTCCATCTCCTTCCTCCAAACATCCTGCTCGGGGAAAGAAAGGCTCGCATCTGGATCCCTCACTGACCCTTCTCGCTGGACATACCGAGAAGGACCTCCATCCCGAACGAACCCTCAAGAAGCTGTATTTCGATCCTCTGATGACCTTGTTGGACGCGAACAATGCGGCAGTCAACTCTTCCGGTGGAGAGCAACGGAGCTGGGTGGGAATATACAAGGACGATCCATGTGCCGAGGTGGTGCTCATGATTGACATGGTGAGTCATCCACAGCGTTTTCAAATGTGAATGGCGAGCGAAACGATCTGAGCTGATCGAACCATCTATTTGTAGAAGAATGACGGAGGTGCAATCTGGCCATATCTGGTGGTAGCACTTCGACCGTTTCTCGACAAAGGCTATTTGACTGCTTATAACGTCTCGACATCCACCTACACCCAAGGTCCACTCACGATCGTCGGGACAGGTTCTACTCCCGTCCCCCAGGTCTACTACTCTTCTTTCCGATACATCTTCTATGACGCTCCCTTACTACAACTCAGCGAACCGTACACCATCCCTGCAACATCTTTTGGACCATCCATCACCTTCAATTGGGACAAGACCATCTCCCCGATCGCATCCGACAAATATCCATTACTATCTTATCTCGCCTTGGGTCCAGGTCAAGATCGAGGCGGTCAGAACCCATACATGTGCAATCTAAAGTTATACTCTGCGATAGCTAGAGAGAAAGGAATACAAAGTAGATGGTGGGGCGTGGCGAGACAACCGCAATGGTTGAGAAAGAGGATGTGGGAGATTGTTTGGAAGTCAGGAGTAGGGGTGATGAACGGAGATGATCTGGAAGAGATGAAAGTCTGGTTAGAGACGAAAGATGAGAGGGAGAGAGAACATATAGGATGTTGAGTGGTTGCTATAGGAATCTTGTACCATCATAGTCATCTTGGTTCAATCGTTGTTGCTGTCATCTCATCTCCGCACGCCATGTAGTCGCAATAAACACACCGACAAACAGTCATGCACCATACACAACCACACATCCACATAGAGTCATCCACACATCCACACACTCACCACATTGACACAGTCCAAAGCCCTGAACCAAGAATCAGTCAACCGTGCACTCGTTTCAGACACAACTGTAGCCAGCACGTCAACACCCATGCATGCATCACTTTCCACCTTGGATTGACCGCATCGCATCTCTACCCATTCGACCCGATTCTGACTGTTGAGCACATCAACAAGCGCTGGTATAAGACTCACGGTCGCAATGGAAAATCAAGCACCCTTTGACGCTTCGACGGTCCCACTCCCTTCTTCTCGTACCTCTTCGCCACGATCAACCGTCTTCCTCACGCCAGTCAGCGAGATTGGTACGAAAGTCGCGCTTGCAGAGGACACGTATACCGAGCGCCATACGACTCAGACCGAGTCGTCACAGGCCGGAATAGTGATGAAGTCCAGAGCAGCTGCAAGGCAATCGGAGCTTGGCGAGACGCCAACTAACACGCTACACAGGCTGGGAGGTGTGGGCCTCGATCTCCCTACCGGACACGAGACTGGTCTAGTGACAAACGATGATGAAGATATCTCCATTTACGAGAATAAGTTCGATGACGGTGACTTCGATGGCGGTGACTTCGATGACGAAGACGAAGACGACAGTTCCCCTCAGCTTCCAGCTGATACCGATGCCATTGACCCGACCAATATCGTTCTGCCTCTTACTCCTGACCGTCATTCAGCTCCTCGAAATGCCTCCACACCACCACAACCTCCCTCTCAGACGACAAAGACCACGAAACACATACTTGCTAATCGACGACCTCTAGGTTGGATCTCTTCTCTGTCCAATCCTCGTATCCTCTCTGATCATCCGCCCAACCTTTCTCCAAAAGGCGGCCTTACCCCGCCTCGATCTATCAGTATCGCGTCGGGTAGACCTCGACCACGTATCTCCTCGGTCCATTCGCAGGGCGGATCGACGGGTGGTTCGGGGAGAGGGAGAAGGGTTTCCGGCGCGATGCAATATGCTTTCGCATCTCGGTCTTCTCTCGACGCCGCTCTAGATGAGCCCTACTGCGATGATGAGGATCAAACGGGACAAGAACAGGATGATGCAGTCGAAGGAGATCGATCAACAGAGTATCTGACCAGGGAAGAAGAACAGCAGGTGAGGTATGAGGTGGGTTCGAGCCAGGATCAAGATGAAGTGTGGATGGCATATGTGCGTCAACAGCTTGGAGCCCTGTTCCCCGATTTCTTCCCTGCTGAACCGAACGAGCTCGTCCAAGCCTCTCCTCGGGCCCGTGATCAGGCAGTAGACGAGGATGACGAGGAGGGTGATCAAGATGACACCGCACTATTTCAAGGGCGTGCTCTCGCTCACACTCCATCGAATACAGATGGGGGGCCTGTGATCCAAACTCCCACTCGGACCGCCCATGATCATCCAAGTACGATCTTGCTCACCACGACGTCAAGTTCGACGACCGAGGATTCGCCGTTGTTCAGTCCGTCTCAGAATCACAGAAACACTGTTGTCGGAGCGACGACGGTGCCCAATGTCAGAAACGAGATCGGGGAATTGAGAGACGAGATCGAACGATTGAGAAGTGTCGTCGGTGGTCTCGCGGAAGGCATGAGGGGCGCGTCCGGACCGGGGTCAGGTCCGGGCGCGGGGAAACGTCCTGTGGATCGAGCCAGTCTAGAGGTGGACATGTCGGATGGAACGGTCGGGAAGGAGACGAAAGGTGTGACAGGCAATTCTGCTATTGACGACGATCAGTCGCCGGAGACTTCCGGCAAGGTGAGCACATTGTCCATTTGCATCCTCGATCCATCAGAAGAGAAGCGACAAGCTAACCTATTCCGATCAGACCGATTCGCTACTGTCATCGATCATCCGCGCACTCGATCAGAAGATCAACAAGACAGACACCCTGCGAAGTGACGATCTTGTGTTCTCACCACAGAACCTATCCCGACTGTTGGCTAGTGTCGAGCGACTCAACTTGACACATCTGATGGATGAACCACCAACGACCGTAATGGAGTGAAGATGGTGCGTAGTGACAAATCAACATACATATGCATGTCGGATGGGATGTGCTGTAGGCGAGACAAAAAGTGGGAGTATCGAATTGCGACAACCGGAACCTTTCAAAGCTCCATCACCACCATCGCGGTTCTACTTTTTTGTCCCTGCGAGTTACGGTCCCAATGCGTATGAGATCGATAAGTTACATGGTGCCGTAAGAGATAAGGTTTTAAGCTTCAAGCCAGCTATGAACATATGTCCCAACCGGTGATCTGAACCCCACCGTCACCTGGATCAAGCCTCCTTGCGCTTTGTGAAAGAGCGTAAGACCTAAGAGCAAAGGTCACAGCACCCTTGATTCAGGATCTCATCCTTCCAGCATACATTCGCTCGCTACATTCGGGAGATCGCCTTTTACTGATACTTATCGTCATTACTGGGAGAGAGGGAGGGACCCTGGTTCCAAAACTACTAAACCAAGGATAAGGAACCACTATTGATCTTTCTTTGGCACAGCACAGCCAAACTAGCTTGACCACGGGTGAAAGTTGGATACGAGTAGGATGATAATGGTCCGAAACTGAGGTGGAATCAGTCGTACTAACTAAGTGCTCTAAGATCGTAAACCCTCCATTCACCCTGCTCTGCATTGCATAGCACGACGAGAAAGAGACGAACAAAGAAACGTTGATCGTTTGTTTCTCGCTCCTACATCAACTATCGTCTGTTGTTTCCTCATCATCCTTATCGTCGCCGTCTGCAATCGAAGACGGAGGAAGAGAAGCTCCTCATTGCAAGCAAGGGAAGGGCAAGTCTGACTTGAAGGACATACAGGTCCAGGAACTTGATCCAGTCATCTCTCGTCCGTGTCTGAGAGTGATCATTGGCAGAGTGTGAGTTTTGTGCTAGACTCTGTGACTGTTTTTTTTGGTGTCTTGGCCATTCGCAGTGCTGATGGAACCATTCGGTCGTCTGATCCTTTAGCTCGATTCTAGTGGAGCAGTCTGACCACCTGCGTCATCATCAGCCTTGTCTCCCAGGACATCGAGATTCAAGAGTACCAATACACCTATCCTATCCAATCATCTCAAGCTCTTCCCGCTCTGCAAAAAGTCTGCGCCGCGCATCATACATCTCGCCCATCCTTCAACTTCCAGCTACCCCGCCCAGTCTAACATGCCTCTCATCCTCGCCTCACTTGTCTTCGCAGCTGCCCTCGCCGCGCTCCCATCGACCGAACCGCCCGATGAGGCAGAGTACGAACGGTATCTCTCGTATCTCCGAACACAAAGGGAGAAACGACGGAAGTCGCGCGTGTCTAGCGGACAAGGGTTGCTGCAGGGTGGATGCCAGGATGAGAAGAGCAAGGGCGAGAGGATGAGTGGTGGTTCGAATCTGGATCTCAGTGTGAGTTCGGCGGTCGCGATAAATTCGAATGAACATGCGGGGATCTTTCTGCCCGAACGGTCACACAACCCTTCTGCTTGATACCAGATAGAGTGGTGCACTGCCTCTCCCTCCTCATCACAGCAGTTTGGGCAAAGCTGACTTCTTGACGATTCAACAGCCACATGAGAACCCTGCATCTCATCCCTCACTGTCTCCGTCCAGACCGTCTTCTCCCACGTCAGTCAACCTCGTTCCCTACCCAAAGCCACCCCCTCGAGCTCGAGGCAGATCACAAGACCCCCGACCACCCATCCGTACACTGTCCATCAATATACCTCCATGCTCTCTTGCCCCTCTATCTCATCAATCACAATCACAAAATCACCACGGCGTGGAGCCCCCACGACATGCCAGAAGGTCCAGCTCTGTGCCTTCTTGTAGTTCGGCGGGATCGTCAAGAAATGGGTCACCGACTGGTTCGCCGAAGGGGTTCAGTTCGCTTCTTTAGTAGATAGGATGTAGGCTGAACGATGGTCGTTTCAGAAAATAGGATTGACAGGCAGATCGTTGGAAGTGGCATGACCTGCGGAGTGGAGGCGCCATCAAGATTTCGGGAAGATACAGAATGAGTACGAAGAGAAGGGAAGTCAAGATGAATGAAGAGGCTAGCCTTAGGAACCAACGATATGGAGAGTGATGGGGAAAGTAGAAGCAAGTCATTTGTTCAAAAGCATATGTTGATATATAATAGATTGTAGTAGATAGCATCATTGATCCAATACATAGTTGAGAATGCAAATGTTCTTACCTCATCTTGTATAGTATTGAGCTGGCAGAACAACTATTCGTGTTGATATTGATCGTAGTCCAGCCGTACCACAATTTGCGGTGTGCGACTTTGGGTATTCGAATGGCAGTTCTTACCGACTACTCTACCTTCGTTCCCTGCTCTCCGCCAGATTTCCAGCCCCTGGCCTGCTATGACAAGAAAGCGTTGAAAAGCTTCTTGTCCAGAATGTCGTCCCCGACAATTCTAGCGGTTTCTTTACCCTATCGTTATCCCAGATTCGCAAGATCAAATCAGCGTTTTCCACGGTTTGATTCAATATCTGATCATCGCGATATGTATATTCAAAGGATGTACCTCCTCCAGGTCCGCATTCAAATTTGGCAAATTCCCTCTTGTTGATCCTGCCTCGTAGGACACCCTAGCCAGATCTCGTAGATGAAGAGCGATCACTCACGCTCTCTATCCGGAGGATCGTAGGTACGCTCTGAACATTCCAGTCCACTCGTGCTTTGTTCTGAGGGGTTCGCCATCTGTGTAACGGACGTCGGTGAGCGAGAAACCGAGGACGATCAGCAGGAAGAGACATAGTGAGGAGGCGACTGTACGCAGCCTCGATCGACAGGACTTGTATAGGACTTAGGATTGGAGAAGGGACAAAGGATGGGAAACTCACTCGGGTCTATCGCCGACCCAGTAAATGATACCCTCTGAAACAGCGCGATCGTTCAGTGAGTTCTATCCTTTCATGGCAAGGGGACCTATCATATACGTACTTGGCTTGTCGGGAGCATCAAACGCATCTTTGACAGTACTTTCCACAGCTCGGCAATCCTGACATAGAGCGTGTTGTAGGTCAACGATTGACTCGTATCTCGTATGATACCGGTTTGCGACTCTCGAGGATTGAGACCATTTGACTCACGGGACACCACATCTGACCGTTGACAATATTGGAATAGAAGATGAGATATGTGACGGGAGGAGCGGTGGGTCCGTTGAGCGAATTCATAACGTGAGGAAAGCTTTGAGCTTTCGTTAGCAAGGTTCCTCCTTTTCCCGTCGCTTGGTAAAAAAACAATGATGTTAACTCACGGGGTGGCCAGTAGAGGCATTGTGAATCGATCTAGAGGTGGGTCAAATCGAAAGAGATAGCAGGAAGATCCCAGGAAGAGCTGCAAGCAAGAGTGACTATTAAGAACATTGTGACGAATAACGAACACTGCGCGATTTTATTGTTTTGATTTTCGATGTTTTCCAAGTGATAACAACAAAAGCCCAGCTAATCTATCTTCTCCTTTACTCCTTGCCTCATCGATAGTCGCAGTTCAGTCGAAGGGCGATTCCCACCTTCCCGCGACCCAGCTCAGCTTACGGTCTTCTGCAATACCGATCGTCATGTCGCCTATCAGAGTGATGAAGAATCAATCTTCAACCTCGTCCGTGACTGCAGGGCGACGACCCAATCCTCCGACATTAGTTCCTGCGTCCTCGTCTTCGTCAAAATACAGATCCAATCCACCACCAGGTTTGCACCTCGGGACAATCATACATGATTCTCTACCTTTCTCGTCGGAGACACACAGTCCCGACCCTTTAGCTCTCAGCGAGAGCGAGACAGAGCCAGAGATCGACATAGGACGACCTGGACCTTCCTCCTATCTTTCAGCAGGTCGAACACATGTTGAGCCCACGGCAGGACCTTCTTCCAGACCTATTATGACGGCTCATGGAGATGTCACTGGAGCTGTAGTTACAGGGAATGGAGCTCCGACGGACGCCAAGGGGAAAGGGAAAGCGGTGGAGAGACGCGTGTTACCCGCTAGGATCAGACGGACAGCAGGCGGTGGTGCAGAAGGTATGAGAGATGTCGAGGAGATGGTGGTCGATTGGTTAGAGCGGTGGGGTGAGTGCTAGCTTCATTCAATCGCGAAGCTTGGGACTCAATGTACTTTGCTTGCTCTCAATCAAGGCGAACCATCCCCGACACCGCCTGACAATCTCCCTATTCATCTCACTTGCATCCCCCTAAATCTTGTCTCTCCTCCGACTACGCAAGCGGATACCAGGAACCAAGCATCGACTCCAGCAATCACTCTCACTCCTTCTCGTCATAAGGCCGAAAGGATTGATGTAGACGGGGAGAACAAGCTGAGCAAGGAGGAGAGAATAGAGACGCCCAGCTGGGTGATGGTCCGACCCGGAGAAGATGACGAAGAAGAAGCCAAAGAGGAGCTAGAAGTCTTGGGATACGGGAAGGGGGTGAAAGGGAAAGGATTGACTAGTCCTGTGAAAAGATTGCGAAGAGCTGCCATAGGCGAGGAGGTGAGCCGCTTTCTATCCCCATTTTACTTTACAAACCGTGCTGAGCTTCTGTTCTCCTCCGCTCCTCTCCCAATGACCATAAACATCGTCTTTCAGCTTCTCGAGGATACGTCTGATGCATACTACCACCTCTTACACCGCAAATACGAGGTTTTCGAACGACGTCAACGCATCCGCGAGAAGGAGAAACTCCAATTCGAAAGATATAAGATGCGTTCCCGTATCGACCTGCTTCGTAACATGTCCAAATTCTCCTGGGCGTCAACCGTGGGCACCATCTTGTCGCGATGTCCGGACGAATGGATCAAGGGAAGAGAGAAGATAAAGGAGGTAGGAGTGGATTGGTTGCGAGATAGGTTGGTTAGAGAGGGTGAGGAGGTTATGAAGAGATATGAGGAGTTGTTGCCCGCAGAGCAGAAGAAGTAGGTTGTTCTCATCTCATCTCACATCCGCAAGATACTGCGCTGATAGTGCTTCGGGCAGACATAAACAAACACAAAGTGCCCAAAGTGGAATTGAGAGCAGACTGTCAACACCTTCAAGAGCATCTGCATCCATGTCTCTCACTCCTCCTCCAGCGATTCTACCAGCACGAGTCGCAGCGTTACGAGACACGTCAACATCATCTACAAAGCGGAAGCGACGTTCTAGTGGAGCCGCGAGCGGTGGTCAAGTAGAAGTCGATAGTCCGAACCAGAAGACGAAGGCCGTGGATAGCAGTCGTGCTTCGCCAAGCGCACCGGCGAAAGAACCCAAAACGTATGGAAAAGGAAGGAGCATTTCAAAGCACAAGGACGACGGAGTCGACGGGGAGCGGGAGGAAGAATCTGCAATGCAGGAGAATGCGGACCAATCATCGCATCGCAGGGGAAGATCAAGACCGGCACGATCGTCACAGCCGTCCATTCTGCCTGCGTCCAACACCAAGCCGGCGACCCTGATTTCAAGTGCACAGCCGAACTCCCAACCAGTCTCCCAATCCAAGTCGATTCCGATTCCGACTCGACCTTTGGTCATCGTTGAAACGGTCGAACCTCGACCAGCTTTGATCCCCCCTGTAGCCTCAACCGGCGTTCCGTGTCTCATCGAAGCTGCGACACGACGCGAATTAGTCCAGGGGGAATCAGTCATTTCAAAGCAACGCTCGGAGATTTCACGAATAGGAAAGCTGATAGTCAGGGAAAAGACGAGAGCCAGCAGAAGATTGGAAGAGGTTCATCCGTTCGGGTTGCCCGTTCCTAGTGTCGTCGAATCCAAGTCCGAGGTGAGTTGTTACTCCTTCTTTCGTGATACGTAAGCGACCCAGCCCGCTCTAACCATACACGCCAGTTCACTCTCAGCGACGAGGAAGACTTCTGGCCGATCATCGCCGGACGGGAAGAGAATGCGAATCGAGAGAGGAGAGCAAGTCTTCTGCGAACAGGCTCCGCCACTTTTGGGTCGATAGCAACGTCACTTCCGAGCGTCAGCGTATCTGGCGGAAACGGGGTGGCAAGGCCGGCTCCAGTGTCTGCGGCGATGACACTGACGCCTGAGGAGGTGGCTGAGATTGAGGGAGTAGAGGAAGCTGTTGTACTTTAGGTGTTACGTCAGTCGTTGGTCGACCTGGCACCGAGATCCAACCATGTTGTCAATGCGATGTGTTACATTGTACATGTCAAGTCATCTTGTATCCATATGAGTAGATACCCATGGCCAGACATCTAATCCACTTTGACCTGCTTCTTCGTCTCTCCCTCTTGTTGATCTGCCCAATCTATCGCTATCTCAATCGTCCTGATGAAGGAAGGGACGCAAGCGCCCGCTCCCAGAGCGAAAAGGATCATCAGTCCCATTGCCGGTAAAGCCGTACGCGGTATCACGCCCAATAATAACGGTTCGAGCGTGAGATGGACTGAAGTAGAGAAGTCATCTTTGATCTTCGATGTGGGGGAGGAAGCCGAGCTACTCAAGTATCGTGATTTGAGATCATTCAGCAAGGGATGTGGGAAATGGGGAGAGAGTGGGGAAGAATGGATAACAAAGTATCCAGGGGAGAAGGCGTTACTGAACCTGATTCGAGTTGGTGACTGGCAAGAACGGAATGATCAGATCAGTTCGCCTGACGACGACTTGGAATGGCCAAGAAGTTTGGTCTGGTGGACCACGACTCACGGAACCAGGCCATGATGCTCTGATCGTCCAGCTTTTGCGATTGGATTCACCGAAATCGAGGATGAACCATCTTTCAGGGGAGGAAGCGGTCAGGTCAATCGTTATTCTTTCCGAGGGTGTCAATCTGCGTAAAGAGAGGGAAATGATGCCAGTCGGTCAACTCATCGATCAGTGCCATATCGTCGCAGAACCGAATACTGCTCGGAACAGTAAAAAGGTGTGGTCGGGGTGAAACTCAGGAGGTGACCGAAGATCACGAGGGCGTCCGTGAACCGCCGTCATGACGATAGAACTCGCCGGACCAGTATCACAAAATCAAGTGATTACAATCGAGGGAAGAACGTACATTGTCAGAGGTACATAGGGCGGAGGCGTATGTTTCGAAGTCGTGGAAGATAAAGGGAGTCTGAAGTTTACGATTTCTGTGTCGGCCAGAACACAGTTAAGGAGAGTCGTGATTGCCAGAAGCCACCAGGATGAGGCGAAGGGCCGTATCATAGTGGTCCTTGACATGCGATGACCGCATGTAAGCGAAGGCAGCGATGCTGTGGTAATGCTGACAGTGAAAAGCAAATAGTTCGCGCACGAATTGTGGAGGAATCTTGTTCAGAGCGGAATCAATTCGTTCCTCTGCGCGGTCTTTCGAACGTATCTCGTCTGAGATAAGTTATATGTTTGAACACTGGTCAACACTGTTACTTACTGTTCATCATCTAGTCAAAGTTGAAAACACCATCAATCTCAATCATGGACGCACGCTCTCTGCTCCGAGCCAAGAAAGCAGAAGCGAGAATATCGCATCCCTACGCCGCGTACACTGCCGCGGGAGTATTGAGATGTTCCATCTGTGCTGTTCCAGGTGAGCACCATCAGGATCCCAACTCGATGACAACGCCCAATCGTCTCAAGAGACTACTGGCTGATGTTGGTATGTCTTCCATGCAACGTAGTGAAACAATGGGACGCTCATCTATTGACGAAACAACATCGGACGTCTGTCGCTCGAGAAAGAGCAGAGCAAGAAAAAGCGAAATCGAAAAGACCGGCAGAGGACAGCGGAGCGGGAGGAGGAAGTGGCAAGAGAGCTAGGACGCAAGTCGTTTCGCAAGGGGATGACAGCGACAATCACGATGAGGGACCGACTGGACTACCGGCCGGTTTCTTCTCCAGTGGAAGTCGACCGACAGCTGCTTCTTCTTCGTCAGAATCACAAGCGGGACCATCGACTAGCACATCTCCTTCAGCTTCTAATCCAGTCTCGACTCCAGCACCTGCACCTGCCTCCTTGACAAAAGCCAAAAAGACCGGCGATGTCGAATTGGACGACTTCTTATCGTCTCTGACTGAGGATGTCGAGAATCTCTCAGCTCCGTTAGCACCACCGCCAACAGCAGCGGGTAAGAGGAAGATAGCAACGTACAAAGAAGTGATACCAGGTCAAGCATCTTATGAGGCCGCGCCAGTGAGAAATGTCGAGAGTGAGAATTCAGACGCGAATGGTGGAGCAGGGGAACAGACGCTAGAAGAACCTGAAGAGACGGAGGCGGAACGACGGGCGAGGCTTGAGAGGGAAGAGAGGGAAGAGATCGTGGCGAGATTGGAAGAGGAGGAACGAGCACAGTGAGTCGTCGTATCGTTACTTACGATATCAATGGGACCACAGGCACAGAGTGAAGGAACGCTGATCGCGCGGTCGCATGGAAAACAGGGAAGATGCAGACTCCCGAGTAACAATGTTGAAACAACGGATGGAGATGCTGAGAAAGAAAAGGGAAGCGAAAGGAGTGAAAACGAAGAACACGGCTTGATGATGTCTATTTATGAGCGAGACGCAGCACGGTATCTGAATGTCGTGTCATCTCGTGCACGAGTTGCTCTTTGCTACGTTGCATGAACCTCACAACGGGATGCAAAATAGACAAGGCGAGAAGTCGCCATGACAAAAGGTCCGGACGGAAGCAAATTAGTCTTGTTTTGGATTCATGATGACCAGCATAGCCGGATTTTCAATAACATTCCTCTGCAACGTCGTCCATGATCTGCATACATCTCACATTGAACACCACACAAATATCTAGGGCTAGATCAGGCGGTCAGCAACAAGGGGTTACCATGGGTATGCCAAGATAGCATCGACTGCACTCGACAAAGGAGGTGATCTGTGGGCGGCAGCTTCAAGGGGGCCCACTCTGTCCCGAGTAGATCGAGTGATCTTGCGAGTAGTGCAAGTGCTGAAGACATGGGGAATACCCTGTCCAACGCTTTAGATCCTTCCAGGGGTCGAGGGGTGAGTAATACCCCCGATTCCTACCCGTCTCACCGTAATCAATGACCCAGAAGTCGTGGTATAATTCGCTCAAGCTGATTTGTCCTCCCTGCTCTAGGTAATCTCGATACCAGATGGATATGTGACACCTTCTTTCCCGTCCTTGTACATACCCACCATCCATTCCACGATAGAGCAGCGGGGTGTATTCCTCTATGAAGCAGAGGGTGAGTGATCCACTTGTGCTTGATGGCTCTGTATCGTCCTCGGCGACCCATCATGACTTGTCCTGTCTCTTGTTGCTTCGCTGTTTTTCCTGGCTTGCCTATTCACTAACGCCATGTGTTTGCGT
This sequence comes from Kwoniella newhampshirensis, assembly GCF_039105145.1. Classification (NCBI taxonomy): domain Eukaryota; kingdom Fungi; phylum Basidiomycota; class Tremellomycetes; order Tremellales; family Cryptococcaceae; genus Kwoniella; species Kwoniella newhampshirensis. The sequence goes on from NC_089963.1 coordinate 1,121,102, forward strand.
AAGTGTGTGTGGTCTACGGAAGGGCTGTATATGCTTCGCCTGTTCCATTCATCGTTATTGCATCTTCGTTTCTCAACGCTGACATATCTCACTGTCCTGCGCAGCAATATGGCATTTCACACTGTACTGGACTATCCTCCTCCTCGGTTCTCTCTTCCTAATCTGTTCCTTGCTCGCCTCATTCACCCTCCTCCTATCCATCACAGTCTTCCGACCCCATCCCCGATCTCACTCAACAGACAGAAAAACAAGTCTCAACTTCCTACCCCTAGGCGCAGACGCCGTGTCCTCAGGAGGCATCCCACCTTCGATCTCGGCCCCGACATCCTCGAAGACCCAGTCTCCCTTAGCGAAGAATTCAGAGCGACGGAAAAGGAAGAGACCGCCGTTATGGCCTATCTTCTTGTTGCCAGTCGTGTCGGTCAGCGTCGCAGCTGTGATCGCGGTGATCACTGGAACGGTGGTGGGGTTCGCTCTGGCTGCGATATATTCGGCAGGAGGGTTCAGCATGTCAACGTGAGTGCCTCGCTATGCAATCACATCTTCCAGCGAGGCTGATTCATATCGGGTGGACAGATGGGTTCCGTTCTTATGGGCTTTGATCCAAGTTCTGGTCCTGATTATATCGTGAGTTCCGAAAGCCTCCGTGCCCTGTGTGCAATGAGGTGGGCAAAGCTGACAAACAATGTTTTGCTTTTGTTTCTCACAGGAGTTACTCGACCCTCACATCAATTTTGTAAACACGTCTCGTGCACACGGCAAGTGACACCGGCTCGAGTCACGCCCACAGCTATCGTCGTTGTACAGTATATGTCTTGATGTCAATCCGATATTATGACTGACAAGCTGCGTTCGTAAGACTAAGCGCTGTCGCTCAGTCAGTCAGTCAGTCAGGTAGACAGTTCACCGATCGCTGTCTCCTGCCCCTGGCCCAAGTTCGCGGAGCTGTTCATGTCATGTCGGTCCGGTGACGGGAAGCAAGGTCAGCTGCATGCAAGGAAGCGGTGAGAGTGACTGGTCGGCGTATGGGCGGATTTGAGTGACCAAAGACCAAATACCTTCCCGGCGGCTTGGACAGGCTATCAAACCCGGCTCATGATTGCAATGTTCAATGCCATAAGCAACCTCGCCATTCCAAGAAGACAAAGCAGGCCGAGCAAGACCGGCACTGGTATACACCGGTCCCATCGTTTCATTTTTGGTTGACTTGCCAGTCAGCTGTTATGTGGTCACCTTGATTAAGACGGTGTTTCTGCCCCTGCCGATCAAAGCCGAATAAAGCCACTTCGGACCGGGCGGGACCGAAAGCCGCCATGCTGTCATATTTTGTGTGAAAACGGCTATCATCAACAGCCGCGGGGTAGATAGACAATAACCCCCACCCACCGCTTTTGAAAAAGAATTCCAGACCGTGGGCCTCTTGCAGCTATTTGTGGGGCTTTATCCCGGGCTCTGAATATGTAATAATGTGATTTTATCGGTCCTTTATTCGAACGGTCCGAACACGACCCTTTTCAGCGGTCCGGTTGACACAAAGGCAGGAAACCAGCGTCGATCACTTTTGTCTTCTCATGTCTCTCTCTCTCTCTCTTTGGTGCACTGTCCCAAGTGGGAGCTTTGTGCCTGTTGGAGAGAGAAAGAGCGGTCTTTGTAGATCGCCGTCTCCCGGTCTTTTCGACGGTTCATCCATCCCGATCATTCATTTCAACTACAAGGGGAAGTAACAGGTGGATCTCTCACTCTCTCTCTCTATCACCCAGTGGCAATTCGATTCATCCATTCCAATTCATCTGATGCACAAAGTCCCACTTTCGGCTTTCGGTTATTGAGCGGAGTCTGACGTGTGGTGCGGTGTCAACCCTTTTTGTGGGGAATCAATGCATATTGAATGATGATGGATAATGATGATGATGACGATGACAATGCTCTCTCACCACTCTCATGCATACGTCCATGTTCTGTTTACATCTCTCCTCTAGTTTTGATATCTGTACTCATCGACACTGCGCTGCACTGCATATCGTTATTCTACACGTTGTACCGACATCGCTTAACCGGCGGCATTGTCCCCCCTGCACGAAAGAGAAGACGACTGCGGAGACGCAGAGAGAGAGAGAGTCCAGAACGCGACGCCTCCAATTGACTCATCCCGAAAGAAAGGAAAAGTAATTGCTCGTAATACATCGGTAACAACAGCGCAAATCATACAGCGTTGTAGAATCCCGATAAAGGAAATTCGCACTCCTCACACCCCATCCCCAAACCACAACAAAAATCCATCTACACAACCTACACATACATTCGTCGTCTGGTTTTCATCCTCACATCCATCCAACCGTTCGCACTTCGGCCTGTCTGTCCCGTCGCATCCGTGCTTTCGTTTCTCGTTGGCATAGCAGGAAGTGGATCGATTCGAGACGGGAAGAAAGAACAAGGGAGAGGAAGGACCAGCCAACCCGACTCGCGTGTAACTTGGAAACCCGGACCGATATCGTCAAATTTACATTGGTTGAAACCGCCTTTTTCTCTCTTGTTAACTCATTCAATCCCCTCATCTTTCCTTTGTCGACAGACTCCTTTGGGACTCGCTCCGGTACAGAGAGAGAGAGTATCGTCGTTTCATCACGGTCTCAGAAGGAACGGGTCATCGACAAACCGACTCTCCCATATAACAAGCTCGGTACGACCCGCGCAGATATAGTCGGAAGATTTTTCCACCTCGTCGCGTAGAAACGGATAGAAAAGAGAGACAACATCCAGCATATAATCATTGAAACAACTACTCGATACCGGTCAGACATCCCTTCCGCCTCTGAACCGGTTCACCTGCACTACGTTTCCCTACCTGACACGGCTGTCTCTCCTGTCCCGCCTATCCAATATCATCGTTTGACCAATAGTCGATCAAAGTCCAGGTCAGGAACTGAGCTCGCATCTTTTCGACAGCATTCAAATCGAAAGACCTCCATCGTCGCTTGGTTTGGGGACGTGTGTTCGAGTGGCAAGCGTCTGCGTTGGTGAGTTGTCTACACTTGTTTTCGCTTCTATCTTGTCCTCTTCTTTTTGACAGTGATTACAATCTATGGATTGCTAACAATCACACGCGCAGACCACTATACGTCATCCCCACCACACATCCTCTACTACCCTTCCCCATTCAACTTGTGACGCAACCTGGCCAACGAAATGGATCCCTTATTACTCGCTCATCCGCCTCCCGCTCCACCTAAGATGGTAGAGGATATCGACGATGAGACCGCCTTCGATTCGTACTGCATAGTTTGCGATCGACTCATCGTCCCGCCAAAGGAGTCTGAGTGTCAAGACGTGACAAAGACGGTGAAAAAGAAGATCGGAGGTGGTACTATCAGGGTCAGTGTACGCGGCTCATCAACGTCAATCAGTGGTCTGACATCTCCGTCTTCTCAGATCAAGAACCCAGATGGTACGACAACGACTCGGACTGCTAATGGTCAGAAGGTGACACGACCTGGTCTCAAGCGCAATCCGAATTCTGCAGCACGTCTCGCAGCTGCGAATGTCGTGTCAAAGATGCAACCTTTGACTCGATCGAAGACTACTGACGTGACAACGCCGACCGCATCGAGCGACTTCCCGAAAGCGGACGCACTTTCTCCGCAATCGCAGAAAGTCGTCACCCCCAAGCAACCGAGCCTCCCAACCTTCCGATCCGCCATTTACTGCTCGAAAGAGTGCATGGATGCCGATGCCGGTCGATCATCTGACGCATACAAGGACATCGCTCGAACATTATCCTATGAGTCGTCCAACGGATTCCAACATTCACTTGATAATATCGTGACCACCGGTTTGCCGGTCACCGATCATACCAAGAGTCCCTACGGCCCCCCTTCTCCGTTATGCGTCTCTGGCTCTGACACTGAGTCTTCCGCTGCGTCCAACATAGGCGTTCGTGACGAGGTCGCGTCCTCGGCTCCTAAAATCATGGATTACTTCAGAATGTCGAAAGAAGGACCTGATCAGGCATGGCACGATTTCCAACGACAGAGGAGGTCATCGATGCAACCCGCCCTTCATCGACCTTCGGCTCTGGCTAGCACTGACTCGTTATCGAGCTTGTGGCAACACGACACTGATTCAATGTTTGGTCGCTCAGTGAGCGGTTCAGGCAAGATGCGGGCAATGACACCAATGCACGTTCACCCTTCGGAACGTGAAGCCTACGGCGCAGGTGTTAAATCCTTCTCTGGCGGGAGCGATTATGCGGTTCCTATTCCTGCCCGACCGCTCCCCCGATCGAACCTCAGTCACACCTCGCTTGCGGCGTCTCCCTCGTCTGTTCAAGGAGTCCCCATCCCCGAGCTGGGCTGTACCCCTAACCACACTTACGGCTTGCTGCAATCCTACGCAAACGCGTTCCCGGTGCGAAGCCCTTCTGGCACCTCGAGCAGTTTCAGTCAACGCGGCTTCGTCTTCCCGGGATCCACCGCCATGTCTCCGGCACCAACAGATGCCCACCGTTCAAGCATATCTCGACCGACTTCTGGCACCATCAAGGCCAGAAAGCCTGAGGCTACTTGGGACAGCCTTGGCAAAGAGGCGGTCGAGATGCAGAATCAGCGCTCGCATCTGAGGCGAGCAGGCTCCGATTCCACGCCTTCGGCTCTCCCCGAACCACGAGGGCGATTGGAGTGTGCAATGCTAGACAACACGCCGAAACAGAGTTTTGAGAGGGAGGCGGGAGGATGGAAGATCCGTTACTTCGCGCCAGGCTCGGTTGACCGAAACTCAACTATACGCAGCAAATCCCGTTCTAGCGTTGACAGCTCTAGCTCTACTACTTCCTCCATACACGAGGCTCACCCTCAGGGAATGTTCATTCCTCGTGCTGCCGGTGCCCAGCTCTCGACCTCAAATAACACCGCTTCATCTCATACCCCTCAATTCCGAGGCCACATGCCGCCTCCGTCTACCATTCCCAGCCGTCAACTGGCATCGTCCGCCCTTCCTGACATCTCTGGCCTGCGACTTGAGGCTGGTGGATGTGCCGCTCAACATGCCAGAGTAGTCACTCCTCACAGCGTTCCCCGAGCTGGCTTTGACTGGAAGGAGAGCGAGATGAAGGGAATGAAGACGTACGAGATTCCGGACGCGCCAAAGTTCAAGCTCGACAGGAACAAGGCGGGCTTGTTCTACTTCCAGTAGACGGCCACGACACCATACCAACCTCATCGTGATCCCCAGCTATCCGAGATACCTACATTTGCTCGACTGTCTCTGGTTGTACACGCGTCATATCATCACCAACATTGCGCCATCAACAAACACAATCATCATTCAGGTTGGTCATTTGTACTTTGCAATCATTCACGCATGCCGCATTGTCTTGCATATTATTTATTTTCTCTATATTTTCATTCGACATCGAAAGAGCGTGTAACAGTGCTTTTTTGTAATCGTTCGGCTTTCGTTTCGTTGTATTGCGGGGGAATTGATGAGAGAATGGGACGAGAAGTGCATGTTTTCGCGAGAATTGTACCCGACAAATGGGACATTATGCATTGTTTTATGTGCTCGAGACTGTGGGCATTGGGCAGGTTACGGTCTATTCGCGTGTGGACTGAAGGTAGCGGCGCTCAGCTGCTGAACAGTTCAATGAGGCATCCTGAGTTCGCTAACTCCGATCTTGGTGCTTATCACTGACACCTGAGTTGACATTCTATGAATGACATTCCCGCGCACCACTACCATTCATCATCACAAATCATCAAGATAAGCTTCGTCATCTTCCCTCAATCTCAACGTCCATCCTTCTCCTCCTATCTCGTTTTGTTCTGGCCTCCCCTCGTCATCGTAAAGTACATTACTCTCAGAGGTCGTCGTCGTCTCGCTCCCAGCGTTCGACACCACTCTGATCTTCATCTCCCTTCCCTTTCCTACTGACGGTCTGACCCTATGGCTTGGACGTAGATCGAGGTTCTGCTTCCGGCCTCGCGGAGTTGAGCCGGTGGATATGTCGACTCTACGTCCGAACTCATCAACGTCGTTCTCGTTGACTGTCAAGGTAGTTTCTCTCAGGGGACAATCTGCCACGGTCAATTCTGGTAAAAGCGAGCTGGTCACACTATCGCTTCTCTTCATTCCCGCTCCTGCTCCATAAACGACCTCCAACGAACATTTCGGATCTTCAAGAAATGTCGCCGTCGCCGTGGTTGTCGTTGTCGTTTTCGTTGCCGGCCGATCCAAACTTCCTTCATCTTCCTCAACGTGATTCTGCACTCCCGCTATCTGTACTAGACAATCTTCCAGAACTTTCACCTTTCCCCTCAATCTCTCTCTCTCTTCCACACCTTTGCCCAACAATTGGTGCAAACTGCTAATCTCCTCTTTGAGCGCTTTGGTCTCTCCCTTCGAGAGCGAGAGAGCGGTAAGGACAGCATCCAGTTCCAGCGCATGTCGAGATCTCATCAACGACAATTTGTTCTCCAAGTCTGACGTTTTGTCCTTGGTTCCGCCTCCAGGAGTGTTCTGTCTGTCCATCGCTGATCTCCTAGATGATTGGGATAGAGAGGACGGGAGTTGGTCTTGTTCATGGTCTGACTCGGTTGAGGAATTAAGAGACGTAGGTGCCGTGGTGCATGTCGATAATGTGGTTTGGCGAGCTATACTCCGTGTGGGCGATCCGTTCTCCACATAACGAGATCTGACACCGCCAATCTGCATTTGTATTTGTGTTTGTGTCGACGGTCCTTGTCGTGATTGCGACGAAGTCACCATCCAACTTGCTCTTCGGGCAATATCCGGACTGATCCGAGAAGATACGAACGGTCCAGCTTTTGCTATACCGCTAACATTCTTCTGCCCGGAAACAAGGAGAGAGCTCGCGGCGAGAGTCGAACGAGGTCGTTCTGGAGTTGTCTCGTTGATATCTTCGCTTTCGCAGTTGGAGTCCAAAGCCAATGCTAGAGATGACCTTCTGTCTAGGACTGTACGACGGGGGGAATGGCCGACGTCAGATCTCCCCCATGTCGAGCCAGCTACCAGAGATAGTCGTGGTCCCTGGCCCATGCCTGAACCTGAGACTGAGCTTGACGAAGATACATTTGTGGAAGGGAAGGTCTTTGAGTGTGTGACTCCTGTTGTGGACCGACTGAAACACGATGTATCATAAGATCTCGAATGCGCTCTTGAGCTCGATCGTAAGTCCAGAGTACTCTTCGATCTGACCTCGTCGTATCTCCTCGTCATGGAAGAAGAGAACCTTCTTGCTGGAACTGGGATCTCTTCTTCGTCATTCTCATCTACCACTTCATCATAATTGAACTTCTCTCGATGAGGTATAGCGCAGGTATGGCTCTTCAGTGATGCCAGGTTCAACCTCGTCTCAATCTCCGTCTGCCGTTTATCGGCAGACCACCAACCGGGTCCTTGCGTCTTCTCGGTATGTTCCAACAAGTTCTTCGAGGACGAATAGGTGGATAGGTCGGTATGCGATTTCGACCGTGATCTGGGGAGCAATGTCTGTTGCGAAGAAGAGGCAGGAAGAGGGGGTAAAGGCGTCGTTTCGAATGACGATGTGGCAGTATGCCACGATTGGTTCGAGTGAGAATTACCCAAGGATTCCGATTGACTCGCGCGCACATCAGAATCGTTTGTCGACTTCGACTGGGAGGAGGACGTGGGTCTCGCGTTCATTGCACTTCGAAGGCCAGTGTCCAACTTCTCCAGATCGAGATCCGTACCATGACTGTTTCTGCGATCTAGACCTCCCAGATGCTGTCCCTCCGTCCCGCTAACGCTTCGCGACGTTTCACCCGATACTCCACTCAAATCCTTCAATCGGTGATATGCCTCTTTCAGTTCCGACAACGACTGATGTCTTGACATACCCTTCTGAGGGTCGCCTTCGTTGATCGTTTGCCCGACTTCTTCGGTCCGTGGAGAGCGCTGTCGATTGCGATATACCGAAGGTACAGCCGGCACCGGAGGACTGACTTCGAACATTGTCATGGGCATGGGTGATCTCTCAGGATCCACAATGGACTTGTCATCCTGCGCAGGCGAGAATAGAAACGAGGGAGCTTGATTCCGAATATGACTGTTCCGACCTTCTTGAGTTTGAGTTCGTGTTTGAATTTGTGCGATTTTGAGCGTACGACCACGACCAAGAGGCGTGTGGAGGGGACCAGGTAAGGGACTGGGCGAGTCGAGTGTGGCAGGGGTCGACGCTGAGGCCGTTGTGAGGTGGTGCTGGGTAGGTGACGGTGCGGATCGAGGTGTGGCAGCTGGATTGGGGTATGATAGTGAGCTTGTCACAGAAGAAGGGCGATCGGCTGAAGGAAGATGATATGAAGGGGGAACTGTCAGCGATCATGGCCAGGAAGAGGCTCAGGAAGTGCAGGACAAGAGGGACGACATACTGATCGCTCTGTTTCCGCTTCCATTCCTGACTGCGCCGACTCGTCTGATCGTTCTCTCCTCATATCTCTGAGTACCATCACATGAATCGACCCTTGTCTCCCTAGCTTGTACATGTGACTGTCTCACTGCTGCCTCCGCTCTAACAACACCCATAGTAGCTCCTCCCCTATCTTTGTCCTTGTTATTGACCGCGAACTTGTTTCTCCAAGTTCTCATACTCGGCATAGCCATGGGATTCACAGTTTGAGCCGCCCGAACCTGTTTCGTCGTATTAAAACTCGTATGATCCTCATCTCCTCCCGCTGAAAAAGTCGGGTTTGTTTCGACCACGACCCCCTTCGATTCTGATCTTGAGATGAGGGACCATCTCCTATCATTGCCACTGGTGTCGTTCTTGGATGGTTTCTTTCTCAACGATCCCGTGAGTTTAGGCAAGATGTTATCCAAACTGAGTCGTCTTGACATTGTTCTCGTCCTACTTTCGCTCGGTCTCGAAGAAGAGTTGTTACTGGCCCTCGAATCAGATCGTCCTCTACTACCCCTATCGTCAATCTCTCTCAGTCCGTGAGCCCTTGAATCACGATCAACGACAGCCACACCGGCAGCAGCTGCAACGGCAACAGCATGAGATTCGAAGAGGGATCTCATGGTCGCGTTCGATCTCTCCCTGTCGTGGTGATGGTGGAAAGTCGCTCGACTAATCGTCCGAGGACTAATCGTAGGTGCGATAGGGACTGCATCCGGGATATGTATGGCCGACGCCAAAGTGGGCATGGGCATGGGCAAGGGTTCTAAAGATGCCGAGTCTCGTTTGACTTGAGCTTGTAAACTGTGACCGGTATACGACACTCCTGCCCCACTGATTCCGGGGGATCTGGGGGCCGGCGATCCCGCACACATGGAGGAGAAAGGTGTACTTGTACCGATTTCGCTGTGTATCGAGCGGGTGGTCGTCGGACGTAATGGAAGGGAAGTAGTACTTCCTATCGCTGTTTGACGGCGGAGTTCAAATGCTTCGTTCTGGAAAGACGATTTAGCAGGAGCGTTATCCAGATTGCTCGGCTGACGATATGGTATAACGTGAGATAGTGAGGAAGCCTGAACATCGCAATTGGCGTTGGCGTTGGCGTTGGCGTTGGCATTGGAGAAGGGATGGTGGAATAATGAAGAGATACTTTTCAGTCTCGATTGACGTTGTGTGCTGTTCGTGGCAAATGTTTGGTTGATTGGGTTGATAGTCGATGAAGGCTCGACATTAGGTCGAGAAAGCAGCGAGGAAGGCATCGTGACCGTAGTTTGTAGGCGTGATCAATGGTCAGTCGACTCTTGGAATGACGTTGCAACAACTAGCTAGTATGCGTGTCTACTGATCAATTGGCCGAAGATGAAGGGATGCAGTCGGACTGAAGTCAAGGCTAACAAAAGACAACGCACAACATTGATGCTGCGAACGCAAACTAAGAGGTATCAACAGATCCTATTCCGTCTGTTTCAGAGTTGGCCTAGCTTGTCCATCAATCGATCAACAACAGTACTCGCCATCTCCATTCATTCGGACGTATCTCAAACTTGGCCAGAGACGCCATTTCCATCTCGTAGTTGATATCTGAATCAAGCCACAACAACTGTAGTGCTACAAAGCGAATTTGACAACATTGCTTTTCTCTACTGTGTCCTGATCTCCATGTATCGTCCCACTCAGCTGAGAGGCGATTGCTGACCTGACAAACTAGCCTATAGAAGATAGGCGATCGTTTCGGTAACATGAACTTAGGGCATGACATGAGCGGACGCCATGAACTATTGTTATTCTACATTGAGAGGCGCCGTGCTCTTGTAGCCTGCGTCATGCTCATTCCCCATCTTGATCGGCTTGTTGTCTTTTTTTGACCCTCGTTACCTTGGTCACTGCCGTATGTCCATCGTAAGCTTACATGCGTACGCGAATAAGCAGGACAGTGTAGAACTTCCAACTCACTCTCTCTTGAAATAATGGTCGTAGTCATGAACCCCTCTGGGAAGGAGTCGTTGATCTGTGGGCCAATTCAGCAATGTCGACACGCTGCTGAGACAGAGAGTGCAGCTGACCTTTTTGTACAGCCGGATTTTCATGGTCTGCTCAGAGGACTGCATTCCAGGCTTCGCGCTGGGAATGCCCCATTCCCTGACATCAGACGTAGACGTTTAGTACGATCTGCGTTTCGCCGTCATTTCCATTCACTCACTGTGCCTTCTTGATGAGGTCTACCATATCTTGTAGATTGTCAAGCAATTGACTGAACACTTCTCTCATGTCTGACGTCCATACGAACCTCCTAACAGGTTCGACAGGGCGAGCATCATTTAGTTTAGGAGTGAGGGCGGGCGTCGCTTGCGGCAGCGGGGCGCCGTCACCGCTTGCGAATGGATCGACATTCATCGTGTCGCTGTCCCCGGCGACAGAAGTGGCGACTCCCTAAGAGCAAAAGAGTGAGCTGTTGTCTCGTGAGTGAGGGAATGCAACTCACGTTAGAAACGCTGTGCGGATTTTTCTCGTCTGGAGTCCATTGTCAGGAAAGCGCAGCACCATAGCAGGAAAGCCACGCACCCCATTGTTTCACCTCTTCTTCCCAAACCTTGTGACTCGCCTCGTATTTCTCCAACACGTCATCCCGGTCTTTGTCAACCATTTGCCTAAATTGCCGGAGACCCTCCTCCTCGCAATCCTGCATCCACTGAAGATAACCCAAAAAGCAAAGTTTGGTCACCAATTTCTGAACAAAAACCCATCGAATGAGCAATTGTCAGGGGAAGATCTGGATGGAAGGCCCACCTTCAGTGTAAACTCGTTATAAGGCAAGACACTTGGAAGAGACAGCAGGAACGCTTTGTCTACTCCTTCCCGATCCGATAGCCCAAACATGCTGTGCTGATAGGCAATCTCTCCAGTATGTTGCAACTCAGGTTTTAAATGCTCCGGGAATTTACCCTTGTTCGTTGTTGCCCAATCCTCTGTGTAATAATTGCATCAGTGCTATCAGTCGAAAAATTCAGCAGAGTAGATTTAATCTCACGCTCAAGAGCCTTTGCGCGTAGCGCCATGATGCGCTGTCGCACCTCCGCAGGAAAGGCAGGAAACGGAGGCAGATACTTTGAGACAGTAAGCTCGAATCACAACGGACAAGAACAGGAGAACTCTCACTCTAGGATCCCGCGAGGCATTCTTGAACAATACTCTGTCAATTGGAAGGGGTTCCACGTCCAAGTCAAGTTTTGCACTATCGTCGGGCAGTGGACTCAACGATCCAGCTTTGAGTGTGGCGGATCATCAGCTGACATTCGGCCGACACCGCACAGCGGCGCAGCCTACTCACATGCATCATCAGCCATCTTCGATGGTCCAGCCCCACCGGTTTCCTCTTCGGAGTCATCGATACTGATAGGCTCGACCTGCGAGCCTTTGGCCTTCGAAGACATTCTACGACGTGACAATAGAGCAGCGGACAGGGATTTGCGGGGCTTGAGAATTGGTGCCGCGGTGGAGGTACGAGCTTTGGCTTTTTGCGTGCGAGGTTTGGCCTTGACTGGTGATCTGCAGGAATGCGTTCGGAAGTCAGTGCGGATTGCGAAAACGGGGTGGTGTCGCAGATACATACTCTTCCAGCAACTCGAGATCCCCAGAATGAACAAAGAAGCCTTCCTTCTTCGGTCGAGCAAAATGCGTCGGTGCGTCGATCAGAATATCTGAGTCGTCTATGAACGGATCTTCGAGATCGTATTCGACCTTCTTTCTCTTCATCTAAAGGAGGAGCGGATCAGATGTATAGGTCTATTAGAGTGGACTGCACGTTTGCAACTCACTGCAACCTTTTTCTTCTTCTGGTTCTCCTCTCCGTATTTCTCCTCCAGTCTCCTTGCAATCTCCTCGGGATCCTCATCGGCGAACCCGGCACCGAAGCCCAAACCCACAAGCGGCCGCGTATTCGTGGAAGGTCCTGCCCCATTGTCATCCACGTCCAAAGCTCCAGCGTCCTCAGCGTCCATATCTCCTGTGATGTCGCCGGCCACATCTTCTTTCGCGGCCTCTTCCGCGCTAATGCCCACTCCCCAGGCTTCCACCATTCCCTTCTCCCTCGCCTCTTGCAGTATATTCCACTCCAATGTTTCGTTCTCCGCGACCATAGCTCGCTCAAGTCGGATCGTTTGAACGGGTGGCGGAGGAGGGGGAAGATCTTCCTCACCTGGAGAGCGTGGGACCACACGTTTTCTCTTCGTGGGAATAAGGACGTTGGTGGACGGCTCTTCCCCTGTAGCTGGACCTGTAATTATGGCGTCTGCATCGGTTTGAAGAGCCGCCGAAGCAGTCCTTGGAGATGCAGGCTCCGCTTTGACCGCCAGGGGAAGCGAGAGTCTGGATACTCCCCCAGGGCCTTCTATCGCGATTATTTCCTTTCGCAGTGATGTTAGGTGATTTTCCGTTGAGAAAAAGCAAAGTTTAGCTCACTGGAGAGCCCTCGAGGTCTTCACTCTCATCGCCATCACTCTCATCATCGTCCTCTTCCTCTTCCTCTTCTTCCTCTTCGTCCTCTTCGTCTTCCTCATCTGAGCCTTCCCCAGCGTCTTCATCGTCTTCCATTTCCTGACCGTCTCCTTGTTCTTCATTGTCATGCATTTCTACATCGTCATCTCCGACTTCCAACAGCTCGGCAGCTTCGGCGTCTTCGATTTCTTCCTGCATCTCTTGACTGAGAGCGGCTTTGCCACCGTTACCATTCTCGTGCACAATGGTGGTTTCCTCCCGCACGGTGGCTCTTGCGTCGCCAGGTGCCACCGTTCTGTATTCCTCGGAAGCTGGACGTGGCAGATGATTGTCAGCGTTCATAAATTGCTGACCATCTTTTGTCGGTGAGATCAACGGCGAGCCCAGATGAAGTGCTGCCGTCCGCGACAACGATTGGTTCGGCGACCTACTTGCCGAGCGGGTCTTTTATCGAATAGCTTCATCGTCAGCTGCGAAGCACTGTCTACGAGCTCGAAAAGGAAGGAGGCTCACATGACCATTTCCGTTACGGGAGGTCATGGTACCTTCTGATGTTCTGGAACGATGAGGACTGACGCTCATGTCTTTTTGGGCTCTTGATCTCTGCTGTGAGAAAGAGGAAAAGGATGAAGGTAGAGGTGTTGTTGTTGAATTAGTTGTTGGCTGATGAGGGAGAGAGAGAAGAAGTCACGCGCTTTATATCAGGCAATAGACAAACCCATTTTGATTCCGTCGTCCACGGTGGCTGTGTTGTTCAATCTTCATCCTCTTGCTACTGTTTTGACATTCGCATCCAAATACAACTTCAGTCACCCTTGCGACATCGATACCGATTCCTTCATCACCACCGTCCACTAGCGTTGTTCCAATAGGTCCTCCGCGATCAGAAGAAATGTTGCGCGGAATCTCAACACCGGTCACACTTGTCACGGCGCTCGGAATAACGACACTAGTCGCTGCGAAATCAGCTTTCGGTGAAGCATGCGAGTATGTTGTATTCAATCCCTTTGCCGGGTCTCTTCTCAAGCCTAGAGCAAGTCCTTCTCTTCTCGCGGTCCAGGTACTGACCCTCATTTCACCATCGCTCACAGTCAGAGCAACACTCATCTCGATGGCGGAAGTTTCCAGCTTGTGACAGATTGCAATCCGACATTATATTGTGCCGACAACTCAACGTGTGCTTACAAGGGTTGTAGAAGGGACACGGTGCGTTGATCCACCAATCTCCCCCCGCCTGCGAATCAAGCCTGGGTACTGACTGACGAGATCAACTTCTCATTCAGTACCCATTTGGATACAACGACTACGCTTACGATCAATTACCCCCTTTATGTCCGGAAGGTCAATTGTGGGTCAATTCTCGCTTGGACACTTGGGATATAACCCTGATGAAGTTGTTCGATTCACAGCTGTCCTGATGAAGGGGATCAGTGTCGACCTCAGGTCCCAATCGGGCAACGATGTCAGAAAGATCGAGATGGTGCGTTTCATATGATTTGGACTGCCGTCAATCAAGCCGACGATAGAGCTCGTGCAGATGAATGTGAGAGACCCCCAAATTATCGGGATTTGGCAGGCTATCTCAACACCAACGGAACGATCTGCCTCTCGTTCACCTGCTAGTGAGTCGCATCCTCTATAGGGAGTGTTTTGGTCTATCCACTGACCGATCTTGCAAATTATTACAGCTTGGCGAATGTCACGCTCGGCCAGACGTGTGTCAACGACAACACGCCCTATACTGCTTACAACGACAATGGTGACGCATACGCTTTCATTGTATCCAGAGATGAGTCAGTCAAGTCTCATTCTACCGGTCGCCGCATGTTCACCCATGGCTGATGCGAATCGGCGAACAGCTGTGCAAATGGGCTCTATTGTGATGCTACTGAATTGAGGTGCATGAAAAACAAAGCAATTGGCGCGACTTGCAGCGGTAACAAGGAGTTCGTACAGCTTCAAAAAGTCTTCAAGTATCCGATTACTGATTGAGAGACACATTCAGATGCCTCTCGTACAATTGCGAGGCTGACGGGAGATGCGGCAAGGCTGCAGATGCGGTCATTCACCCTCCAGCATGGCAATATGTCTTGATCGGATTGGGCATTGTGGTTTGTGAGTGCTCACAGAGCACATTGCAATCAGAACCTTGCTGATTCGATTGATCGCAGTGATCGGAGGCGTCATGACCGGCTTGTGGCTCATGCATCGCCGAACAAGAAAGGAGAACCAGATCAAGTTGGAGCAGTATTACAACGAGCAGGTAAGTCGAGTATTCAAGCGTTTGCCTCCGAATTGCTTGGGCTGACATTCGACCGCACATCAGATCGCCTATCGACAATCCATCATGTCCATGTCTCACGCCAAAAACTCTCTTCTGTCTTTACCGCCCAATACAGCAAGTGACTTTTTTCGTTTGAAATGGCAGAGAACTAATATGAATGCCCAGACTCCCGACTACGCTCGTCAATCGCTATACCGAGACGATGCGGCTTGGTCGTCTGCCACAGACCCAAGTCTGATCCCTCCCAATATGCGTCGCGATTCCGTCAGCGGATGGAGCGATACGGACAAGCCCTCAGATATGGCACGAGCGGATAGTGAGGTGTTGTTGATGCCCGATCAGCGGTATTCAGATGCCCCTGAATCCTCAAGACGACCAGGTAATGGTCGAGAGGGCTGGTGAGGGACGAGCATAACAGTGAGATGAGCAGGACAGCTGCACGGAGGGAGATCGATGACGCTTTGCGGCATGGACATTGCTCGTCACGCACAGACGGCGAAAGAGATGCGGATATGTATTGTTACCCATCTACCCTTCAGAACAACGACTATAACACGAGTATATACGCATGCATGAGATTGTTATGATCCAACATCGTGCAGATGGTGCAGGCTGTGAGAAGGGTGTGAGGGACAGACCATTTGCCTTCCATTACGACTACTGCAATACGCTCAACATCTCTTCTACTCTTCTAAACTTTTCTCTCTCCTTGCCTTTACCATCCCTCTTCGCTCTCTCCTTCTCGGCATCATCAATCCTATGCCAAGCCTCCAGATCGACCGCTATCTTCCCTTGGCCTCGAGCATTGACAACAGCGTCCGGTACTCCCGGTTGTGGGTTAGCGTTCATCGGACCAGGAGTGAGGGATATCGAAGCGGGCGTGGAAGACGCTTCGCCGTTCATAGGAGAAGAGGAGCAAGGAGGGGAGACGAAGTGATCGTCCAAGATGAGGGATGAGAGTGTGTAGGCGTCGTGCATCGTCGAGGCGATCACACCGACAGGTCCTCTTGCTGCCCATCCTGCGGCGTAGACGCCCGGTACCTGCGGGACAGAGAAAAGGATAGCGTCAGCAACACTTTCACGGACGAGAAGAGGCAGCTGCAGAAGTTGGTAAGAGTGGGGAGAGTGGGGCTGACTGATTGCCATAAAAACCTGGTATTGACTCCAGGGTGACGACACGCAGGACGATCAACCACGCTACGGTCGCTTGCCTGAGTCTCCATTGCACAAGATATCCCGCTTCACAAGATAAACTAGTCTAACTCACCGCCACACCATCTTCATCCACAACTCTCCCACTGACGTTCCTCACTCTGCCTCTCTCACCATCAAACGGTAATCTCCACCTGCCCCCCTCCACTACACTTTCTTCCCCTGTCAATGGCTCCGATCTGTACCCTACACTTTCCACCACCAAATCCGCTTTGTCCGTCACAGTTTCACCTGTCGGACGAGCAATGACGCCGCCCGAGGTCGGGACAGAAGCTGTCTGACTTTGCGGTGGTGATGGTCCGGATGTTTCAGCGATCGGTGGTGGGCTGAGGAGTTGATTCAGGTTCCATTCTACTTCTCCTACCCTTCTTCCATCTTCAGACGAAGATAAGAACGTCCTTGGACTCTTGAGGAAATCCAAGACAAACGTTTTCTCACCTTCTCGAGAAGTATCCATCAATGTCAATAATCTCTTTCGCATCCTCTCGTTCCCCACAGTCTCTTTGGCACTTGCCAACAGACCCTTATCCTTGATCCCATCATACCCTACTCCGGGGATGGACAACATCTCTCTGAATTCCTTGGTCGTAAAAGCCACTTGACCAGGACCTCTTCTCCCGACCACTCGCACTCTCTTCACTCTGCTCTTTGACAAGGTGTCCAACACTTCTTCCGACAGATCTGTATTTCGCAATGAATCCACTGGTTTTAACAAGATTCGAGCTACGTCAAGAGCCACATTTCCTTGCCCTATCACTGAGACTTCTTCGACCCGACTCAGATCGATCGGCAAGTCCACGAAAGCCGGATGTGAATTGTACCAGCTCACCAAGCCCAGTGCTGGGAAAACACCGTTCAGCGGATCGGAGGAGGACGACGAGCCGGAAACGGAGGAGAGGGGGTTGGACAGACTCGCACCGTAGGTGAGGACGAGGGTCGTGTAGTATGGAAGGATCTCGTCGAAACGCAATCGCAAGGCGTGAGGGTACGTGTAGGGAGATAAAGATGTGGAAGGAGAGGGTGAGAGCGGTGAGGAGGATCTTTGAGAGGAGATCAGGACATTGCCAAAGTATTTGAAACGAGGGTCGTGCGACAATTCATCGAATTTGTGTTGACAGTTCTGTAAGCGGAGAACAGGTATCAGCGACCAGTAATGCGATTGAGCAAGGATCATCCAAGGTTGTAGTAGCAGCTGCTAGTTGTCAACCCAATGTAAACTCACCTTGACCTCCGGATGGTCCGGTGCTACACCATACCTGACGAGCCCATAAGGGGTAGGCAATCTCTCATACATGTGAACTTCCACATCTCGCCCATTCGGCGAATCTGCAGGCAGGGTCGATAAGATCCTTGAAGCGGTGTAGAATCCAGAAGGACCGGCTCCAATGATTGCGAGTTTCAGCGGAGTCGGTGATCTTGATACGGAAGATGAGGAAAGATGTCGATGGTGATGAGGGACAGGAAATAAGGATAGCGATGGCTGATTGTACGAGGTGGGATGTTTATGCAGACCGAGTCTCCGAATCACAGGACGAGGTATCATGTTCGGTCGACAAGGTCAACTCACTACTCACTTGTCGACAGAGATACCAGACATGTAAAGCAAAGTCAAGATCATGTCACATCGCAGACTACCTTCCGAGTCACTATGAACTTGAAACATTCCTCCACCTCCACATCTTGCTTCGTCACCGGGCAAAACACCGAATATAACTACTACGGTGCATCAGCTCCATCTGTGAGGACGAATACGTTCGCAAGCTCATATCGGCCAAGTTCATTTGCATACAAGCATTTGGATCATATATCCAACCGCATAATTGATTTTGTTTTACTTCCACCGATACAATAGCTCTCACTACTTAAGCAGGTGGCACTTGACCTCCCTTGATAGCAGCGGGCGAGAATTCGTGCCATCGAGGGTTGAACTGGACGTCTGATCATCCAGATTTAGCATGTACGTTACAACCTCTCACATTGCTCTACTCACCAAGAGGCCGTCCACCGTACACGTAGCCCATGAATTTCTCACTGGCCACTTGGCCCTCTGCAGTCTCGGTGAACTGAACGATACCTTCACCCTTTGATCGGCCGCCTTCGAAGATGATCTCAGCGAGAACCACGTTACCGACCGTCTCGAATAGCTCGACGAGATCCTCGTTGGAGGTAGACCAAGGAAGCTACACGATCGAGTCAGTCACTGCTCCACGATACCTCCTTTATCTTCGCTTACATTTCGCACAAGAATCTGTTGGTTGGGTTCCGCAGGCTCAGGTTGGAGACCTGACGAGACTCCACCATCGACAGCCATGGCTTCGGCAGAGCCGTCAGGACCGTTATAGTCGGCGTAAAGGTCGTTGGTGAAGTTTCGTCCACCCTGGACACCCACAGCGCCACCGTAACCACCTCGTCCCATACCACCAGCAAATCCGCCTCGTCCCAAACCCATTCCCATACCCATACCACCGCCCATGAATCCCCCTCGGAATCCACCTCGGAAACCGAATGCACCTCGCGGAGCGAAACCACCCCGCGCAAAGCCACCACGACCTCGGAACCCGCCAGTGGCGAAACGGTCCTACATTGCCATCAGCGCATGACCTTTAAGAACCAGTAAAGACAACTCACCTCTCGTACTTCAAGGATGTTACCGAACCAGTCGAAGCCATTGTACATTTCTGCACGTAGTCAGCCCACAGTATCGGAATGCAAAGTAGACTACTCACCGATGGCTGCCTTGGCGTCCTCTGGGTTTACAAAGACCACAGTTCCATTGCCCTTCGGTGTACCGTCCATGTGCATGCCGATATCAGCCCTGATGACCTCACCAGCTTGACGCATGAGATCCTTGAGGTCCTGCCAAGATGCTTGAAGGGGCAGCTGTATCACGGGGTCGAGTCAGCGTCTGGTCCTTGCTAGTTCCATGCTCAGCTCACGTTGCCAACGAAGACGTTCCTGTTGTTGACAGCAGGAACAGGAGCCTGGTTGCCAAGGAAGGATCTAGCCTCGCCCATGGCCATACCGATCTTTCCGGGAATGGGAGGAGCACCGAATCGAGCGGTCTCTTCTCGGTCCTGAACACGATTGTCAGCAGTTAAACCTCCTTTGTGAGTTGCTACTAGCTCACCTCCCGAATGAACACCGGTCGGCCCATGAATGTCCTATCTGAAAGTCCAGCCTTGGCAGCTTGAGCTTCGTCTTGTGAAGCGAATTCGACGATACTGTGAAGAAGGTGAGCACGCTAGCCGGAGCTCGAAACTGCCCTTGAACTCACCCGCAACCCTTTGATTGTCCAGCAGGGGTTGTAAGAACTTCAGAGAAAACGACGTTTCCTCCAGCTGTAGAATGAGTCCAGAATTGTCCATCAACCTTTGCTCCCTACTCTCTTCTTCGGGCAATGGCCGAATTCTCGGACAAAGCTGGGCTTTATGCAGCGCTGGCCAGCGATGAATATCGGTCCATTTTCTCTTCCTGCATACCATTACTCCTCTCCACTCTGCTCATGACAATGATATCCAACCTGGTCCAGCGCAACCCAGCTATGCCCATCCAACTTGACCAGTCTGCAGACTGTCGGCGTACTACGTCCCGATTCCAGGCGAGAAAGAGATGATCCACCCACCTCCACTCATGAACTTCTCCAAATCCTTATAGTTGCAATCATACGCCAAGTTGCCCACATATAGACGGTTTTCTCTTTTGCTGACCTTCGCATGAGCTTCCGCTTCTTCCGCAGGGGCGTTCATCGGACCTCCGACGGACTTCTCCCCATCAGTCCTCGGGAGACCGAATCTCCCCCCACCATTACCATGCAGACCTGGAGGTCCACCACGACCTCTGAATCCGAAACCGCCTCGACCACGCGGAGCGGGATATCGATCGTCTCGACGATCATCACGACGATCGCGGTCACGGTCTCGATCATCACGGTGGGAGCTTCGATGGTGTCTGTCTCTTGAACGGGATCGCGATCGAGAAGAGGAATGGTGTCGCCTGTGTCGCTGAGGTGATCTCGATCTTGATCTGGAACGAGAGGGTGATCGTCGTCGGGACTGTCCATGGAGAAGAAAGTCAATGACTCGGCTTCACTCATCGCCCATACGAGATCATCCGAGACGATACGAGGGTGAACTACACTCACACTTCGATGCCTATCATCGTCACGATCCCTTCGATACCTATCTCTACTCCTGCTTCTATCTCTCCCATCGTCCCTCCTAGAGTCTATTCCAGAGTATTCCATATCAGCTCCTCCATCCATTCTCGCAACGATCTCATCTTATCTCGTCATCGGAGTGGGTCCACCTCTGTCTCGTTCTAGATGAGGGCGGGCACAGCGACAAGGGAGTCGAGATCACTTCGTCCTTCTCGCCATTCCTTTGTCCTGTTCACGCCGACACACTCCAATGCTAATCCGAAATACACCCACTTCTATCTCCATTCCCGTTCTCAGGAATGACTGCTTCGTCAACTCGCATTTCCCTGTCGTCTTCCATTTTGGTTGTTTCTTGATCTTGCTGTTCGTTTCAAGTCAAAGCAATAGATGTATAAACCACAGGACGGGAGTGATACTAAGGTATCAATTGACATGAGTGAGGGGAGGTAGGTAGCTGATGCAGCGCGTTCTTCTCATATCGGAAATCGGACAAACCCCGAATGTGGCACTTTTTCCTTTCATTAAGCTACTATACATCATGCTACATACAGTACATGCTATGAGGGTACCCGAGTACTGGTACTGTACAAGATATAAAGGACACATGGCTTTGTCGCGTGCATGGTCCCCACTCAGCGTTGAACCAAGATCATGACGTGACCGTTATGCTACACTTCGGGCTACCCTACTGACACCGCCAACCATTCCCTTGACCCCGCCCACGATCACTCGTCCGCTTTGCCTCATCGCTACTCGGCCAAAACTGAGCAGATCGAATGCTCGAGGGGTAGGCGTGAAGCTTGCTAAACTCTGACTCAAGGGTGACATGGGAGGAGCTGTCGAGTCCATGCCTGAAAGCCGCAAAGAAGAGACGGTCGGATTAGAAGGTGTAGAGACCTCACCCATGACATACGAGCCAGAATGGGGAGCTGAAAGCTGATCGACGGAGGCCGAAGTCGAGCGACGCTTGAGGATCACAGGGATGAGTGTGAGAGCCGACAAGAGGACAAGCTTGGAGATGAGAATCGGATCGCGAAGCAGACTTGTCAGACTCTCTCCATGGAGTTCCGAAGCGTTATCGGTGACAGATGCTGCAGCAAGGGCTGCTGTTGGGACCTTGAGCCTTGCGAGGATATGCCCTACCGACGCGGTCACATAGCTCCAGCTTGCGCTTCCCGCCGCGGTAGTAAGCCAGAACGTTCTCCAGTCCACGCCGACCACTCCACAGGCCACATTCATACCGCTCCAAGGGACAAAACCCATTGCTCGCATCAAGAGGAGTCGTCGCCAGATCGTAGCCGCTTCGGTAGGTCCGCCGATAGCCTGCGCAGAAGGGTCGGAAGACGCCTGAATAGGTGTGATGGTCTCGCCATCGAAGTGTCTCGCAGCATCAGGGGCCGGGATCATTTCGGGCACCAGCGCCGCTCGTACTAAGGCAAGTGGTTTGGGAAAGATGACCGCAATGAGAGGAGCGAGGGGCCGCGAAAGCATATAAGCGCCGAGTGAGCCAGAGGCCGTGATCACGGTGAGGAGGGCTAGCGCGGGCATGGGATCGAGCAATGAGCCGACCAAGATGTTCTGAAGGAAAGGAATCAGCGGGAATACATCAAGCAGTAAATGCCTAGCTCACAAGGATGACTGCTCCTGGCACACTCCAGGCATGCTTCCAGCACCCAACAAAGGTCACCACCGCAATAGTATGCCACCAACCATATTCGCTTGCAGCCATGTACTGTCTGATTTCAGCAGAAAGAAGCTGCAGATCGGTAGTGGACTGAGGTATGTGTTTGAGAGTGGTGCTACCCAATTTTCAGCTTAACGCAATCCCGGTCCGCACGCTACACTCACATCGGCATCCCCTGTATCATCCACAAGGCCAATGCAGCAGTCACACAAAAGGTCGCCACCAGTAACGCCACGGTCCAGCCCAATTCCCTCAACACTTCTGACATCTTGCCGTTACCCGTCGCTCCCCAGTTATTCACCACCGTTGAAAGCCATCCATTCTTATTTTCTTCCCGCATGTTTCGACGTCCAGCTCGTCGAGCTTTCTCTCGCTTGGAGTTGCCGCGTGACAGCGATTGAGAAGATAGTGCAGGAGTGGGTAAACCAGCAGGGAAAAGACCATCCGAGTCGAGCGTCAATTCGTACTCGGTGTATCCTCGATCCTCAGGAGGCGTAGGAGGTAGTGAGAAGTAACCGCTCGGATCCTCTTCTGGCTCCTCGCCAGAGTTCCATATGCCCCAGTACTTTCCGCCCTTACGCAGACTTTCCTCACTGTCGCGCGCATCACTCGCCTCATCATCTTCTGATCCATTCAGCCCTTTCTCCGAGTCGTCGTCAGAGCCTCTTCTCGGCGCAGCGAAATTTCGATGGCGTCTTGGTCGTACCCAGTCGACCAAACGGATAATAGATGACTCTCCGGCATTATAAGCAGATGTCAGGATGGAAATCGGTCTGCTATTTGGCGGATCGATGAGCTCTGTCTCAGATGGTGATGCCGGGGTTACGACGAGATTGTTCCATGCGTCTGAAGGTATTTCGATTGCGGGTTTGAACGATGGAGTCGAGCGTGAAGGGGCACTTTGCGGTATGTGTCGTGAAGGGAATGTGTAGGTGGAGTTCTCGGTCAGTTGAGAGTCCTGGGGAACGACTATGCTGGTGGATGTGGATCTCGCTCGGGATTCCACCGCCTTTTCTTTTCCTTTTCCGTTGGTAGAAAGTAGATCTGGTTGCAGCGACTCCTCCGTCCTCTCATCCACCGCAGTGAAGCGTCGATAGATCGCTGGTGTTGACGTGCGTCGTTTAAGTATGTTGGTCATATCGACTTCAGGACTGGTGGGCGTTGATAGGAGACTAGATTGGGACTCCATTTGCGGCGTGTAGTAAGACTGCGTTCGTGTGGAAGGGGTAATCAAACTAGGTCGACCGCCTGAAACGGATTTTGATGCACGACGGGCAGGCTGTGATGGCGGTTGCAACCCCCGCATCCTTGATGGTCCAGCTTCAAGGCTCTGAGATATCTGCGCAACGACATTCGCAGCATCACCCATCGACCGATGATCGCTTGTGATCGTTTGATGCAGACCCTCAGCGGAGTTCTCCCGAGACATCACCGGGGGAAGAGGAGGTGTATAGTTCGAGGTGAAGGTGGAAGTACGAGATCGCATGAAGCGTTTTGGGCGAGTGGAAGGTGTGGGCGTAGGAGTAGAGGAGGGAGAGGGCAAGGTGAAGGAGCGGGTAGATGAGGATGCTTCGTTGGGAGGAGTGGTGAAGCTGTCGAGTCCCGTTGCGTTATCGTTTCAGACCGATATGAGACATGACATGGTGTGTTGTACGAAGTTATCGAGACAGGCGTGTGACAAAGGTCAGAACGAGAAGAAAGGAATGGGTTGTGTTAAGTGTGGACCGATGACCGAAGTGCACGGTTCACGGTGAACGGTGCGTTGTGACGGTGATAGTGCCGAGGTGTATGTAACAAAGGAATAATTCGGAGATGGAGTTGATCAGCAATCAGAATAGAACCACTCAACGATACAAAACAGATGGTTCCGTCTCGGAGGACGTCCCCGACCATGTATGTAAACATGCCCGACTCACGCTTCTTGATCCTCGTTGAACGAAGTGGGAACGGTTGGCGACGGCGACGTGGTCATCTTCCAACTTGTGCCTGGAGTGTGAGGCATTACGCAGACCGATACTCCAGCGGGATTGTGATGTGGTAGCAACGATTGCTTGCAGCAGTGACAACCTGGAAAGGGTCTACGAGACGAATGGACCGCGTATGCCGAGATGATGGATCCTTTCTCCCTTGTGATTTCCTGGGCGATGGTCGTGTGAGAGATGCTTTCGTCGCCTCTTAGGATATGACCGAGGGTAGTGCGTACAATGCTCCCAAGTCTATACTTCCTAGAACTGATCGCCGGGGAGTCGTCCAGAGTGAAAATGTCTATCGTAGTACGAAATCTACCATAGAATCATGAAATGTAATGTCGCCGTCGGATGCTGGTATGTCATGGTCACCAGAACCTCGATTAGCAATGGCAACAACAAATTCGCGCTCTGCGCCACTTTCTCGTCCATCAGAACACACTTCGGTCCTCGGTCGAGCTTGCTAGCAAGAAAGTTACGGTTACCCGATTCGGTAGTTTAGATCAGAATCCTCTCGTTCTCGTTTCGCTTTCCTTCAAGCTGACTAACCGGTTTCGGCCGCCGTTTTGTAAGATCCAGCAGTGTGAAGGCATCCACTAGAGGTGGGCTGAGGAGGACCGGGCAGAGGCTCAATCATCGCTTTTGGATGTGTGTGGCAGTGTGATGGCCTCGTCACCTGGAGGATCGATGAACGTGTTGGTAAGATCGGCACTGTCAGTGGCACACTTCAAGAGTCACCCCCGTACACCATCGCTCTGCACTGCTCCGGACACTGCATACGAGTTGCAGATTGGCCTCTCGAGTATCCATGCCACACCTTTATTCAGTATCTGTTTCTGCCGGAACTCGGTAGTCAGCCACGGCTATGCAATACCATGCCTTTGAGAGGAGATCGCACAAAGATGCATGACCTGATATTGCTCTGGGCTACCCGTTGGTGGAGTCAGATAGGTGCGCAGGACAGAAGATGGTATCTGGGATAGACAATGCTTTGGTCGATACCTCAGCTTCACCGTTTGGACACGACAGATGTGTTTTCAATATTGAAATGGGATCATTTGCTGCGCCTGTCTTTGCAGATACAAAGAGCCGAGTCAGTGCTGCTGCATGTTTTCTCGATTATTTGCTTGGAGGGATCCCCCGTCCAGGTTGGTCGTCTTCCACTGCTTGCCTTGCCTGGTGATTCTCCTATACTGCTGTCAGCTTGCAGACGACGATTTGGCCCGGCCCAAGCGAAGTCAGGCTCAGGCACGACTGAGTGAGAGCGGAATCAATTTATTCGAGACTCGAAAGTCACTGACTCATTATATATATCTGTGGTATCCTTCTGAGCTTTATTGCTCATTGTCATTCGAACATCGACTGAAAAGGTCAACATGTCCGACCCTTCCAGCTCAAGCTCTAGCTCCAACGGCAACGCCGAGTCCATTGCTCGTGCAGCTCGACGCGCATTCGAAGATTCTCAGCTGGTCGCCACGTCGGAACGAGATGTTGCTCTTCGGGCCATCAGGGAGACCTTGGAAGATGCAAAGGAGGAGGTGATAGCTGCCAACAAGAAAGATATGGAGGTGAGCAAGGGTCGACTTACGATTTGACGGAAGGACATTGTTGACTGAGGAGTGTAGGCTGCCCAAGCTCTCGCTGCTATTGGACAACTGTCCACTTCCCTCGTTTCCCGCCTCGACCTCTCCCGACCTGGCAAATTCGAGTCTATGCTTCAAGGTATCACTGATGTTGCGGCTTTGCCGGCGCCGACAGGCCTAGTAACATTCGCAAAGGAGATTGGACCTGGCCTGGAGCTACATCGAGTGACTTGCCCCATCGGCGTGCTACTGGTGATATTCGAAGCGAGACCCGAAGTGGTGGTGAATATCGCTGCGTTGGCAATCAAGTCGGGTAAGTCGACCCTTCCTTCATTCCTTGACATCATCAAGCTCACTTGAGCTACTCCAGGAAATGCCGCAATCCTCAAGGGCGGAAAAGAATCCATCCACACAGCTACGCTACTCTCGTCTCTCATCGCCACAGCCCTTTCCCAAACCTCCATCCCTAGCACATTCATCCAGTCCGTCTCGACCCGATCAGAAATCTCCTCACTCCTAGCTCAAGATAAATACATCGATCTGGTAATGCCTCGAGGGGGCAACGAGCTGGTGAAGAGTATACAGAACTCCACGAGAATACCAGTCATGGGTCATGCGGATGGCATCTGTGCGGTGTATCTCGACGAGAGCTCGGTTGAAGAGAAAGCCGTGAGAGTGGTAGTCGAGTCAAAGGTGAGAACATCTGCTGTTTCTCTCCAGCTGAGTCGCTGATGCTGATAATCCCAACAGACCGACTACATGGCAGCCTGTAATGCTGCTGAGACTCTTCTGGTCCACGAATCCCTTGTTAACACGCTCTGGCCAAAAGTCGCTTCCGCACTGTTGTCCGCCAACGTCCGTCTTCGTTGTGATCCCACCACATTGTCATCTCTCAACAACCTGCCTCTCGCAGCAAAACTCGTCACCGTATCATCCGAATCCGACTACTCCACCGAATTCCTTGGTCCTACGATCGCCGTGAAGACTGTATCATCGGTACAAGAAGCCATCAAACATATCAACGCCCACTCCTCCCATCACACAGATTCTATCGTCACAGAGTCTGAAGAATCAATGTCGGCCTGGTGCAGAGGTCTTGACAGCGCGAACTGCTTTGTCAACGCTTCAACGAGATTCGCAGATGGAACGAGATATGGCTTAGGCACGGAAGTAGGGATTAGCACAGGCAAGACACATGCTCGTGGACCAGTCGGTTTGGACGGTTTAGTGATATATAAGTATATGATGCGAAGTACCAAAGCGGATGGAAGTGTCATCGCTGATCACGAGAAGGGCGGGAAGGGCTACACACATAAGGATTTGCAGAAGGGTGAGCCGCCTTTTTAAGTTATATCATTTGTACATATGCATAGTGATATAGCTTTATTTGGCATATCGATCGCTGTGAAACAGACATCAGCTGCAATCCCCGGACGACCAGAATCACTCACCTTTTCAACGCTGCACGACGATCCAACATGGCCTCTGCGAGTTTTCCTTCTTTTCTCGCCCGCTTGATCTCCCTTCTATCCTTGTCCGAGATAACTGCTCGACCTGCCCCCCAAGTTTGAGCTTCTCGACTGGGAACGTCGCTTCAGATCAGTCTACCATTCTGCGCCAAGTCAGGATTCTCAACTCACTTTCTTTTCAGCTCATCCTCGATTGATCCTTCCGCAGGACCGCCGTCCAGATACCTTCTCTTACTCTTATCTCCCTCACTTCCGCCCTTGGCTTCACTGTTCGCCAGTCTCGCCTTGAACACAAACTCCCTCTGACACTTGATCCTGATTGTCTCGTTCGGTCCTACGTCATCTGCATCCCCTCTCAGTTCCGCTTTCACCCGAGCGATTGACGGACCGGATGGAGGCGATGCGGAGATGTATCTCGTGTTATGTTGGATTTGTATTGAGAATGTAGGGAAGAGAGATGAAGACGAGGAAGAAGATGCAGGAAGAGGGATGAACGCCTCGAGTGGTCCTCGAGATGGAGTTATAGCTGACAGAGTCCCCGATGGTGAAGCAGTCAAGAAAGTTCCGCTACGGACAATATCATCAATCATCCATCGGTCTTGTTGGTAAGGCCTTCGAATGTTAGAGATAGAGATATCGCCACTCACGTGCTACTCCTCAGACTGATCACGTCCTCACTTCCCGATAATCTCGAGATGACCCAAACATGATTGACATCAGACGGCTCGATGGTCTGCAATACCTCAGCTTCGGAAAGATCGTTCATCCCTTCCGGGACTTGAGGAATATCGATCGGCGCAGCATACACTCTTTCTCTTTGCGGATCCCACTGAGTCCAAAATTGTCAGCGAGAACTCACAGGAGATTGTGACAATCTTAAGGTGAGATCGATCACGACTCACCGCTAGACATGTAAGTGGTTCCGTTGGGAGAAGGACGAACGCAGGTCCTGAGATCTCCATCACATTTTCCGGGAAGATCCAGCCTAGGAATCCAAGCTCAGCCCTTCGGCCCTCATCCGCTCGCCGATTGAGGTACAGTCAAGTCAAGTCCGGGACTTAAGCTACTGCGAAGTCGAAACTCACCCCTCGGATCAGCAGCGACCATTGCGGCTAATTCATCTTCATCTCCCCCTCCTCCTTCACCGGAGGCTCCTGCATGATGATGCGACCGCTTCTTCTTCTTCACCTTTTCACCTTTGAATTTGAGTTTCTTGGAGACGATTCCGGAAGACGACATGATATTTGATGTGATGTCGTACAGAGACAGGGAGGAGTTGAGAATGTTGTCAAGCTATCTATCTGGAGATATCGACATCGTCACTAAGTATCCGACCTAAAATTACGTAAACAGCGTTGTCCACTCTGTCCGATGTGACCTAGAAATCCTCTCTGCGAGAGATGCTTAAATCCACACTGGAAGCACGTACATGGCGTATGTTCCTGCACTCATGTACCTCAGCACAACGATATAGAATTCTCCCGATCTTGAGTCGAGGCCGGACTATCCTTCTCTGTGCCTCTTCACCTCTCTAGCTCCGCTTACATGACTTTTCGAAGCAATGTATCCCGAAGCACCACGTTATATCCCACCACAAAGGTGATCGAAAACTCCCTACCTACACAGTCATTGGCCAAGGTGAAAGGAACTGGGCACCGAAACGTATACACCCTCGTTCCTCCATCCTCCTGAGCTGCTTGGTCTATCATGGTCGAGATCCAAGCTATGATGGTGCAAAAGGTACAGAAATTGGGATGATGAAATGTGCAGTGCCTCTCTCGGCACAGAGATCAACCTTGAAGGGTCTTCATTCACCTCGAAAAAGTCGTATTCGGCCCTCAGTTCTCTAGTGGTATTGAGTAAGAGCGACGACCACCGCTTGTTACTCGGATGCCTGCATGATCGAGACAGTATTGATCACCTGTCAATCTGCTGGAAACAGTCGTACAGTAGCGTCTGATCGCGCGCCACCGAGGCGTCTTCTGCAGTATCAATTTGTGTCATTCCCTCAATTCGTGTCCACATCCATGTCGACGTTCTAGCTTGGCACTGCTAGGTGATGGTGCAACAGTACTCGAGTCTGAACACACGAGTATCAGCCACCGAAACATGTCCGCGTCTCTCTCCCGTGGTCCTTCCTCGCTCTCGAAGCCGAGTCTGGACGAAACTCTGAATCTTGGATTGTCTCTGAAAACAGGCACCTGCGACGCGGGGGTGGGATTATAAGGTGTGAGATCTACATGGTCACCAAGGTCACTAACCCCCCCGAATTGGTATGTCTGTAACCTTGAACTTTGCATTTATACTCCAATTCAACCGACCCGATCTCCGTGCATGCATGTTCTGTATGATGGATGGCCTGTGTGAGAGATTCAGAGAGGTACTTATACTCATTTGACCTGAAGATCCCGTCTCTCCCTCCAGCCGTTGAGATCAATTGCACGGAATAGACACACAGAAACGAACGAACGCACGAACGATCCTGAGTTGGTACACTAAAAACGATGGAAATGTCAGATGAAGAGCAAATGGCGAGGCTCAAGGTGACCTCCAACCCTGGCTCTAACCTTGGGCCACTGGTACTCGGGTGAGTGGAGACCCCATGGATATCGGTGGCGCCTACGACGACGAGAAGGAAATGACGCTGTAGCTGATATCCTCGTTGCACACAGGCTCGGAGTAGATGCCATCCTCCTGGGAATCTGTTTCCATCAATTCATCCATTATTGCGGACATCATACCAAAGAGGTCATCCATGTCCGGTTGCTCGTCGTAAGTGTTATTTGGACTCAAGACAACTCGACTGGAGAGATTGTTGACGGAAAGCATCTTTTCAGTACCTCGCATGTATCGGTGCACTGGCCGCTACGATCTTGTGAGTGGTATATACGTCATGTTAGTAGGCAGTCCAACAGGTAGTCATACTAACGCGTATGGCGGCTACAGTACATGGGCGACATCGATGCACATGTTCGTATACAACTATGGGCAATACGAGCAGTTTACATCGTGCGATTGGATAGCTTGGTATGGGGTCTTGGACCCTTTAACCAAGCTCAGCGTGCAGGTGAGTCGTGTCAACCATCGGGATGATCGAACCAGCTGATGGAGTCCTGGGTCTTAGGCATTCTATGCTGAAAGAGCTTGGAGAATCAATAAGAGAAATTACTTCATTCTCGTTGCAATTGGCATCTGCCTGTATGTCATCCCTTTCTCTTCTGACAACCTCGATTCGCATGCTGAACAAAGATATATTTTCGATAGTTGCGGGTCCTTGACCGGCTCGGTAGGCTACACCATTATCGCTCGTACAAAACACATGGCTCAATTTGATACTGTGAGTAATCTTCGTTACAGACTAAGTCGTATCTGATATCGGCCTATCCTTGTTTGATGCCTTAGATCACAAACGTCTTCTTCTATCTGTGGGTGAGTACTGCCGTGATCTCTCTTGCAGACAGCCAACTCGCTGACAGACGAATTCTCGCCCAGCCCGGATCGTGCATATGCGCAGATGTCCTCATCACCTCGTCCATCATGATCGGTCTCTATCGGTCGCGTTCAGGCTACGAGCACACTGACGTACTCGTGCGTAAGCTTATGAGGTGAGCGAATCGTCCACATCTCGCCCGTGATATATCGACTGACGAAACTCGTGATGCTTGGCATTTACCGTAGGATATCTCTTGAAGCTCAGGTGCCACCTACTATTGTGTAAGTGAATCATGTATGCTTTCTCTATCCGCCTCGACAAGGAGTCTGAGCTGACAGATCTGTTATGCTCAGTGCTCTCCTTTTCTTCGCTCAATTCGCTAGCACTTCCATGACGAGCATCGTTCAATTTATCGCGTATGTAGTCCATGTTTGTCTCCCTACCTCTTTTCAGTTGATGTCTGCTGACCGATGAGTAATCGAACAGCATCATCCACCCCAAAGTGTATTTGACGGGCTGTCTGGCGGTTCTGAACTCTAGAGAGAGCATGCGAGAGAGGAAAACCACCTATGTTGTTGCTTCTGTGAGTCTAGATCTTTCAGGTCTATGCCCGACTCCGCAGCTGATCTCTCCTGTAACTACAGGGAAGTGGCGCATTGGGATCCAGTTGTAGTAGATTGACAAAAGGTGCTATCTCAATAACCACCGAAACTTATGTTCACGTACGTTTTCCTTGTCCTTTGATCTTGTCTCCGATTTTCGAGGTGGTGGAAAAGAGGTTGACAATAGGTGATATTCAGTCTGACGGAGGTAGTGTTCCCGCCAAAGAGAATTACGATTGTCCTTTTGTCGATACACACGACGTTGTCGAAATGGCAGAGAGGGGAGATCTCGATACTCCCGATCAAGAGAAGAAATTTGTTCTCGAGTAGGATCTGCAGAGGCAAGTAGGCGTGGCATTCCAAGGGACTGTACAGTGATCATGTAAGAGTATTCTGACGATGCACATATGAGCGACGGGATTTGTTGGGACGATATGATCGAACGAGACGCAACGTGTATCAGGGGTTCTTTACAATCGCACGTGTGGGGTGTGGGTCGCACTCATCGTTGGAAGAGCTGTTTGGCCTTCAAATCCAAGTCATCATTATAAGCGTGCAGAACCATCTATATCGTTTGAGTAAGAAGAGTAAAGAATTTCCGTTTATCCCCTTCCTCTTTACTTCACCCTAGCCTACGATCGCGCAGCCGTAGCCTCGGCGGCAAGCTTCTCCTCGATCTCCCTAGCCTTAGCCGCCAAGATCTCAGGCGCGACCTCTTTCTCGGTCCGGATCTTGATTACCTTCTTCTGCTCAATATCGTTGTGGTTCTCACCGAGGAAGAAATTGGTGGTGAAAGCTCCGCAAACGAGGGAAAGCATGGACGTGATAAGTGCGGCCAGGTAGAGTGGTTTGATCGCTTCGTTGTAAGCTGTATTTCACCATCATTCGTCAGCTGTGGCTCATATATCTGTCGGTTGAGCAGTTCGAGGGGTTGAGATCACTTACCAGCAATGACCTCATTTCGAGGCTCGGTGATTCGAGCTACGGTGATATCACCGAAGATCGCCGCAAGTTCTGTCGAATTGAACAACCCTCCCAGATGCGATTCGAGAGCCGCAGGAACCCGTCGATTCCAGACCGAAGCGCTGATAGCAGAACCGATCGCTCCGCCAATGGACGTCCACAGAGATAGGATGGCCATCGCAAGTGCCATATCGGCGTGAGGGACTGAGCCCTGGACGGCTACTTGGGACGAGATGACGGAGATACCGCCTCCAAGGGAGATGAACACTCGGGAGAGGACGATGGTCGCGTCGTTGAAACTGCCGTTGACACTGGCGTAATTGAGACCCATGCCGCTGTTTTCATTGTATCATGAGCGAATGCCCGCCTGAAATAACATTCAAAGATCACACTCACATGATCCTGAAGCAGAGACCGGACAATTGGAGGTACTTGTATCGGTGAGTATATCGTTGGATTGCCCCACCGACAGTGCCGAAGAAGCAAAGACCGACAGTCAAGATGTTAAGGATGTAGGTGTAGTCTTTGTCCTGTTTATCGATGTCAACGGAATGTCTTCGACGAAATGCCAAAGACTCACGCTGTAATCCTTCACGACGTAGAGCCAAGACGACCAATAGGCATCTGACAAATATCCCGAGAAGTAGTACATGAAGTCGATACCGACGGCGCAGATCTGCACAACGGGTCAGTATGGGCACCACAGCATGTACGTTGACGGCGACACAGTTGAACGCACGAAAGTCTTGTTGAATACTCGCATGGGCATGATGGGGTGGGAAGCCACCTTCCATTCCCACATGCAGAATGCGATGAAAAGAACACCGCCAACGACGAGAAGAGCGATAAGCGAAGCTAAGCACGAATTCAGCTATGTGATCATTATCTTTGACTTCTCCACTCACGGTTCTTGTAACCTCCTTGAGCGGTGGTGCTCAACGTGAAGGGCGTAAGGATACAACCGAAAGCGAAGCCCATAAGGATGAGTCCGACCGCATCAATGCGACGAGCGTAATACAGACAGGTGGCGGACCGAGTTCGGGCAACGGGGGCCTCACCAGTCAAAGCTCGTTCACGAGCATAAGTGGAGGAAGCGAGAGAAAGAGCTGAGAAGGTGCGAGCGAAGTCAGTCTAGCGAGACCAAGAGTGGTGATGCTAAGAATTGCCCTCACCTCCGACTTTTTGCGCACGTCGATCAGCCCAAAACAAGATCCCGATAGCGGGGGCGATAAGGATCGGAATCATGATACAGAACATTCCGTACTAAAATTTGTTCATGATAAAGATGTCAGTCACACATTCATCATCGAAGTCTCGGACATCGAGCTGGAACTCACTCCCCATCTCCAGCCATTGGCCGAGTACGCGTCAATACCGCTAGCAATGTCACCGGCCACAAAGGCAAAGGGAATGAACGGTAACGAGTATAGACCGGTGACAAGTCCTCGCCATTGCAAGGATGTGATGTCGGCAAGCAAGATACTGACTACAAAGTCAATACCGGTGTTACCAAGAGTATAGATGACTTGACCTGATCGAAGATAGACAAGAAACTTGTTGATCAGCCAAGAGGTACACGATGAGTTTGATGCTTTGGCAGAAACCTGTACTCACCCCCAGCAACATCGCTGACTCTCCTGGACGCAGCGACGATGATGTACCCAACGGTGTAGAAAAGGATGGAGAAAGTCAATGCCCAAGGACGAGAGGCAAGATCCGCCAACTTGGCAATGAAAGGTTTGGCAACGCCTGCCATGATACCGGTGATGACGGTGATTGTGCCGAGGACGGTATGTTCGCCGAAAGAAGAGGTCGCGAAAGGCTCATCTATGACAGTCCGAACGTTGTTGTCAGTCTGGTGTTGCTCAAATTTGAGAGCAGTCGAGCTCACAGTTGTAGGTGGTGTTTTGACTCAGAGCGTAAGCACAAGCGATCAGAGCGACAGACCTAAAAATGTCCAAGCGAAAGGTCGGTGACACGTTCTGTGTAGTACACAACAAGACTCGACTTACCCCCAGAGTGCCCACAGCTTCCAACCATTTCCAAAAACGAGATACAAAGCCTCGATCTTAGTGACGCCCAAGTCCTGCTCGACAGCGAGGCTGGGCGCTTCATCGTTGAGATAAGCAATAGCTTCGGTGTCCGATCGAATCTCCTTCTTGTCGGTCTGGGACCTTTCGTAACCGGGTCGTTGGTCGAGAGAGCTCGCAGCTTCTTGCGAAGAGACAGACATCTTTATCGAAGTGCGGTCAGGTATGGAAGTGAGTGAGGAGAGATTTGGAGCACAAATGAAGGAAGATCGAAGACGCCGTCTAGTCTTATGGTCCTCATATGTCGGAGTGAAAATGAGGAGAAAGAAAAAGTTGTCAAATCCACTTTCTTTCCAGGCACCATGCATGTGCATGTCCTCGCTTTCTTCGCTGTCAAAGAGTGATCTGTCTCGATCGTAAAGAGGCGCTCCACTCGGCTCTAAATTCACAAGGGGAGAAATGTACGTACGTTGGGGGAAGGACAGAGAAAGAACGGATCAACACCTGAATCGGCCGAAATTAATCAGATTAGTCGGGATGTCATATCAGATAACTTGACCAGCAGGGAAAACTTTTGAAAGAGGGACCAAAAAAGACAGAAAGTCTCTCGTTCGACACCCGGCACTCCCACCTCAACGGGGACAAATAGGCGCTCTGTCAGAATCACGTACACAGGTCGCGATCAAAAGCTCGCAAGTGGATTTAGCGAGGGCAGTCAAGACGGTGGGACAACCAACAAAAAGGTCTGGCCCCCTGAAGTCAGTGAACAGTTTTAGGCGCCGAGGGTAATTTTTCGTTTATCTGATTTGGTTTCGTTTGGGACCTCAACACGCATCTTCCGGACGGAAAAGTTGGACCAGCAGGACTTGGCTCTGCGGAGTTCGGGTAGAATAGGAAGTGGGAGATATCTTGGCACAGAGGGCAACCCTCAGTCCGGTCAGAGGGCTGTCCTGGTCCATGATCTGATATCATTAATGCCAAGACAATCAGGGATGAGGTGACATCGCGAAACCGAAGAGTAGTTGTGAGTAGTTGTGGGTGCAAGTTACTGATCGCCCGCACTCTAGTCCTAAATTAGCAGAGCGAGCTTGTACATCGTTCAAGAAATGGTCAGACAAGGGCTCACATGTCAATAACCAGTGATAAGATTGACCGACACCACGGATGCAGGTTGCCGAAGCAAAACGTCTTGCTCACGATTCTCGTCTGTATCCCGAGTATCGCCATAGTCCCCATGTTATGACAATTTTGCTTGCAAACCATAGGGCTTTGCACGAGAGTCTTTCAGCGGATCGAGAAGATGGCAAATTTGGGTCCGAATTGATCTACTGCGCTCATATCGGACGATGGCGCCTAAGTCTTTTTCGGAGCGCCTATTCCAGCTCAACATACGGCCGACCAGACAAAAAAGTCGTCCCCCGATTCTTGAAGTAGCCTTGCTAGTGAATGGCGGGGATGTCGCAGCCCGAAAACAACCACAGGCATTCGACATGTGATCCTCAAGCTTGGCATTTGGGAGCCGTGTGGGCGCTTCTTTTCCCTTATCAGATTGCCGGAATGAAGGGAACATTGAGAATCCTATTTTTCTCATTATTATTATTGAAGGCAGCTTCTCCGGCTGTGGTAACAAGTATACCTCAATCTCTGACTACTTGAGGGTGCTACACTCTGCCACAAGGCTTGAAGTCGGCGTGATATGGGGAATTGGCTTCATGTCCAAGCGTCCTTCACGGGCACCACTGGGATCCCGAGCGACATCCCTTGTATCCGTACAAATCAGACGATTTTGAGGTATTCGACCAATGGCCACAGTCCATCATCCTCTTCTTCTTTCTTAGAGAACCCTGATGTACGTGTCATCTTCCTGTCATGCGAGTATGGATTGCGCTGCAATGGTGTTCTGTTTCGAAGACCTGATCAATGCCGCCATGCTGACTGGTACAGAGATCTGCATTGTCATTGACTACCATTCCCCTTCGGTATAGTCTTGCGTCACCAGAAGGCCAAAGACGTACACCTCAACACCGCCAGCAACTAAACAAGCTGGTCGTTCCTGCCTGGCAGAGTGGCTCAGCAGTGAGTGATACGATGACAAGGACAAAAGATACCCTCGATCGTTGACTTAGGTTCTAGGAGTGACTTAGGTTCTAGGTGTGGAGGTATGAATTGGAGCCCCTGAAAACAAACCACAACTTTTTCAGCTGAATGGAAAACATCTATTCCCTCTGATATCGCTTCACATAAGGGGAAGATCAACGGTATCTCGAGTGTCCAAGAGGGACCATTCACAGAGCTCACATCAATACGATGTCTGCCGATAAGCATTTGACAGCATTCATCTCCTTCCCTTCCCCATATACGCAATCTCTCCTCGTACAAGCGCTCGTCTCATCATTACCTTCATTATCGTTGTCCCTAGCTCCGTTCCCAGAGGACCAGCCTCCAGCTTTACAGTGGTGAGCAGACGCACTACATTTTCAGTCGTTAGCAGAACCCTCTTATTTCTTCGTCACTAATCAAGGTCATGACTGCACACAGGGCAGATTACGATCTACTCTCCTTCGACTTACCCCATGCCAACCCTACCCAATACCTAATTTCTTCATACATCTATCGTAAAGCCTTGATCCGCAAACATCAACTACACAGTACGATCACATCATACCTTGCCAAATGTAGACATAGAGGAGTGAAGAGCCTCCTCGAAGATGGAGGTGTGCCGAAGGGTTGGACGGTGGAAATTCAGTTTGCGGATGAATTGGATGAGATGTTGATGGATGATCTGTACGAGCTGGAAAAAGGGATGAGGGAAAACGAAGAGAAGGAGCCGGGAGAGAAGAGGTGCGTTTCCGTCCAGCAAGACTGGTTTGAGGGGAGAGATCTGAAGGGTCGCTGATTTGATTGATTGTCTTCAAAAGGTGGTGGATCTTGAAGCCCGGGTTCGCGGATAGAGCTCAAGGAATCCGCATGTTCTCTACAGAAGATGAGCTGTAAGCTATATCTACGTGTAGAGCGTCTTTACTTGACGGAGACGAAAAGCTGAAGTTGCTCTCTAGACGAGCGATATTCGAGAGCTTCGAGCCACCGTCTTCCGACGAAGAGGACGAAGATGACGACGAGGAGGAGGTACATGAAGACACAGGCATCCAAGCAACGTCACTTCAGGGCACGGCAGATAGTACAATAGATACGCTAGCCAGAAAAGCCGCCGAGATGGGGTTCGATGGGGATGAGGACACTCGATCAGATGTGGAAGAAGATGGGGGAACGGGGGTTATGACTTCCCAGTTGAGGCATTTTGTCATACAGGTGAGTGAGCTGGCAGAAGGCCTTCATTCTTGTCGACTGGGGCTTGCAGTCGAATTAAGCTTGGAACAGGAGTACATGCCTCGGCCTGTACTGTTCGATATTGCTCAGCAAGCCAATGAACCATTACAAAACGCAATCACCGGATACAAAGTGAGTATACTATTCATGTCGGGTTTGGAATCACTCATTGACACCCTTCAGTTCCACCTTCGATCATACGTCCTCCTGACCGGAGGCTATACCGTCCATATCGCTCGGACCATGCTCGCTTTGTTCTCCGGATCGCCTTACACAACTCCAAATTCGTATGAAGGCGAGATGGATCTCAGACCACACCTCACCAATACATGTCTCCAGGTCAGTCCTGTCGATTTCCCTCAAATGTACCCGACTAATATCAAATACGCAGACCGATGCTTACGGTGCCCCGACGCCTCCCGAGGAATTAGTCAAACTGTTTTGGGAGCTGGAAGGGCTGTCAGCGCTTGCCGCAAGTCCAAGTGGGGAGTATGAACAGCGAGGGGTCGTGACTAAGCAGTGGCTCGAAGATGTCTTCTGGAAAGTGGGCCAAGTAGTCGCAGAGAGCATCAGAGCTGGTGCTGAGTGTGGAAGCTTTGGGCTTCAACTTATGCCTAACGCTTTCGAGGTGAGTATGGCCAATACATGATCTGAAAAGCTTTATTGATAAGCTGAACACGTCACAGATCTTCGGTGTCGATTTATTGCTATCTTTCCCACCGACCTCAACTTCAGATTCTCCTACCTCGCTCCCAATGCCCACCGTCACTCTGCTCGAATTCAACGCCTCGCCAGACTTCCACCAGTCTGGTGAGAGACTAAGACCACAGTTGCTAGACATGTTCAAGGGTGTTATCAGGATCAGCGTGGCTCCGTTCTTCGAGCTGGAAACCAATGGCCAGGAAGACAAGTCAGGTGAGGCTGAGTGGAAAATAGGGACGGAGAGATGGGGTTGGCGATTAGCAGGTCAGGGAGAAGTGAGAGGATCGGGGTGGTAGAAGAACCTCATTATGCTGTTCCGGCATGGGCAGACATGCCACGACTCACGACCCGACATCTAGAGACTGTAGAGGAGGTTGACGGATGGAAGCGGACAAGTCCGGTCATTGCCTGCATGCTGTAACAACAGAAAAGGCACGGTGTGTCTTATCTGTTCGCTTAAATCCAGATTGGACCTCGTATATATCATATTCATATTCCTCATGCAAGATTGGAATACATGATCAACAGCATTGGCACATTGATATCCTACGTCGGACTCATTGGCATACAAGTGGGGAGAGATTGGCATATCTCACAGATCAATTGGACCTAGTACTGACACGAAGAGAGACATATTCCAATTCGAAAGGACTCGAGGGCGAATATTGGCTTAGAGATTGGCACATCGAAGTCGTGCGAAGTCGAGTCAATTGGGTGCGTGAGAAACAGAATCTGGACTCGAGTGGGTATTTAAGAGAAGACCTTCCGTGAGAGACGCGCTCAGTTTCTTGCTTGGACAATCAAGCTCTGGCAGACAAGAACCGCTGTCGGTATACACAGCGGACCTCGTTGCACAAGATGGCACCTATCGCTCTATCCGCCGTCGACAGCCCATCACCGATGCCCGGCAAACCACGATCTACTCCTACACAGGAACCCACCAAGCCCTCACTCTTGCACCACAGCCAGCCCCAGCCCACCGCTCAATCAGGTTCTGGCCTCTACTTCACCCTCACAGACGGATCTACCGTCCTCGACGCCGTGTCTGGTGGAGCGGCGGTCGCCTGTCTAGGTAACGGGAACGACGAAGTGGTTCAGACCATGATGGAACAGGCGAAGAAGATGGCCTATGCATATCATCAGAGTCTGGGTTGTGAGCAAGGGGAGAAGTTGGCCGAGTGGTTGTGCGAGAGGAGCGAGGGTCTGGTCGCGGGTGCTTTTCTGAGCTCCGGTGAGTGAGTACTCCTCGCAAACACACGGCCGTCCACGTTGTTTCCTCGAGGGAACTCGGACCGGAGTGACGAAGTGCACTGAACAGACGACGCTCCCAAGCAACTGTGGTTTTGAAGCTGACGTATTCTCTCACGTTCCAGGCTCAGAGGCGATGGAGGCTGCGATCAAATTGGCAAGACAGTATTGGGTCGAAGCGGGTGAGCCTCAGAGGACGCATATCATCGCCAGGTTCCCTTCATACCACGGGAACACTCTCGGAGCCCTCGGAGTGAGTGCATCGTGCCCTTCCCATAATTCAGAGCGCTATTTCGACGATTCTCGCAAGTTTCACAAATGCAAGATATTGATTCCTGTGAGTTCTACCTGTTCTTTCTAGGTCGGAAACGTTCCTGGCCGTCGCGATCTCTACACCCCCTTCTTTAACACTGCCAACATACATCATGTTGCTTCTCCGACATACAAACGATCCTCCCATCCCGGCGAATCGGAAGAATCGTACTCTGCGCGACTTGCTTCCGAGCTAGAAGCTAAGATCCTCGAACTCGGTCCCTCCAACGTGATCGGTTTCTTTGCCGAACCAGTCGTCGGTGCCGCTCTCGGCGTGATGCCTCCGCCTGAAAGATACTTCCCAGTCATCCAGTCTGTTCTCAAGAAGTACAATCTCCTCCTCGTTTTGGACGAAGTCATGTCAGGTTCCGGTCGAGTGGGTCAACTGTTCGCTCATCAAGCTGTTGGTGAAGGTGTCAAGCCGGATATATTGGCCATGGCGAAAGGTCTCGGTGGGGGATACGTCACTATCTCCGGAGTATTTGTCAATCAACGTGTGGCAGACCGGGTCAGACGAGGAGGCCAATGGAAGAACAGTCATACGTATCAGAATCATCCGATCAACTGTGCCGTTGCGGCCAAGGTCATGGAGATTGTAGAGAGGGACCAACTTCTTGTAAACGTAAGGGAGAGAGGGGAGCAGTTGTTGAGGGAGCTTGCAGAGAAGACGAAGGATATGGAAATTGTGTTGGATGTGAGAGGGAAAGGCCTGGTGAGCTATAACCCATACACAGTCATCGAGGATTTCCCACGCAACCTGGACCGATCAAGCCCCCTCAATGCAGCAAAGCTAAACATTGTGACCATCTAGTTCGTCGGGGTTGAGCTCGATGGCGCATCAACCCTGAAGCCTCGTCTCGCCGCTCGAGTGAAGGACCAAGCTTTCAAAAATGGTCTTCTCGTCTTGGGGCTCAGCGGGACGATTGACGGTGTGGAAGGGGAATCAGTCGTTCTTGCACCGGTAAGACCCTCTTTCTTGAAAGAATCGCAGACCACCGATTGACCCGCCGTATTATAGGCATACACTGCCACCGAAGAACAAATCTCGGAGATTGTGAGATTGTTAGTCAAGAGCATCAGAGATGTTGCAAGGGGACTCTAAGGTGGGAGACATAGTGTAGGCACCTAAGATGGCGACGATCACGTAACTTTGGGACGGGGAGATAGACTGATTGCGTTGGATGAGGAATTGATTGCGTTATAAGGGTCGCGTTCATATATGTGGATGCATCTGTGCACACATATATGCTGCCTTCGATGATACACTGCGGATCGACAGCAAGAGGAATGTGTGTTGAACTTTGAGCAACCACGATCGAGGCGGTGCCCCATCGTCACAGATGTATAGCAATCGCAGAGCTACTACGCAAGACCCATCATGTCTTACGCAAGCACTCCTCTCTTCTTGGCTGTTTGGTCCGATTTGGGCCTGACTCGACAAGTTGAGACGGACCGAATGCACACTAGACACTGTACGCACAACAACGCCCGATGAGAACGTATCACCATGGTCCGAGGGTCGGGATACTCTTGTGTGTTCTGTGGCGTAACACAACGAGTAGTCAGAAGTCTCCAATAAGGCAGCAAGACGCCAGGCCAACCTCTGTTCGTCCGTCTGGTTCGGTGGCGATAGAACATGTTGTATGCAAGCGAAGTGAGTTTTTGGTTGTACCCTCGCTCAACTTTCGACTCCCCGGATGGATGCAGGAACCTTGTTCGTATACTGGATCGAACCTACAGCATCTGCCGAGTATCATACAAGTTAACATGACGATACGCGTCGTGTCCCAGCTCGTGCCGATCATTAGGATGGATTGATTTATTTGATTTACTCTCGATCGAGTGCTGTTTGGCTTATCTATTATCTGGTGATCCCCCAAGTGGGAAATAGCGATTCGTTTAGTTACTTGGGTTTATGCTCGGGAGATTTCAAACATTTCCTGATTTGGGTCCAGAACGCGCGATCTTATAGTAACCGGAATCGCCGCCTCGTTCAAGCATAGCAGGCAGGCAGCATACGCACAGCTACGCACGTCACTTATCGCCATCTACCAGTATAGAGAGGTATACCCTCCCATCTCCATCTCCACCTTGATCTCCCCATCTTCGACTCAACCCTGTACCGAGTACTGAGTATTCGTCATTCCTCGATTCCAGCTACCTTTAGACTGCGTCTCCAGAGAGCCAGTAGGCAGGTAGAAACGTCATCTGTTGTCATTAACCATACGACGAAGTCGTGCCACCCACCCAAACCCTATCTCTGGCGCGCGCTCCCATCTCGTCGTCCGTCGTTCGTCGGATCACGACTCGAAACAACTCAATTCGATACATCACTCGTTTTCGTATTCTCTCTTCTTCACTTTCGACTCCGAGTCATCTCTCGACCAGACAAGCATTCTGATCCGCTCCGGGCACTTCGACGCGTATACACACGATCGCATCAACTACCAAAACCATCTCATCGCAGGATTTATCAGCATCGACATCACGACCACGCCACCGCTCGTTTTGATCTACCTTTGACGTACCACGCAGATCAAAATCACTTTACCCGGTGTATATCTCCACTCCTCCCCACAAGATCACGCGCCCAGTCAGACTCTCGCTCACAACCATCCTTTCATCCCTCTACTCGCACTCACATAGCCGGTCATCGGTCCAGCCAGCACACTTCGTTTCAGCGACTTCAGTCGAAGAAGAAACACGGATCTCCACCATTCACACTCGATCGAAGACGTCAACCACACGAGTCACACCGGACCGTCTCTCATCAAACTGGACCAGCACCGATCACCATAAGTCCCACTCTATTGTTCATTTTTTCGGCGAGTCGTGTGGAGAGGGCGCACCAAGTTCAATCGTTACAAGAACCGGCCCTT
Source organism: Kwoniella newhampshirensis (assembly GCF_039105145.1). Lineage (NCBI taxonomy): Eukaryota > Fungi > Basidiomycota > Tremellomycetes > Tremellales > Cryptococcaceae > Kwoniella > Kwoniella newhampshirensis. Next base: position 1,163,875 of record NC_089963.1, read on the forward strand.
GAGGCCGTCAGGCCAACTTTTTCCCTTGAGAACTGTGCTTCAGGCCTTTCCACGACGCCCATTGCTGTGGAAAAGGTGTGAAAAAGGAAGCATAATCATTCACCTCTACCCGCCCAGCCTCGAATCTGGGATAGACTCGGTATACAGTCAACCCCACCTCCACATTTCCCAGTCTAGTCAAATCGTATCGTGATCATTCCCACCGTCTCTTCTTTTCTTTTACTCTCGCCTAATCGTTTTACTTGAACACGACGATGCCAGACTCCAACTCCCAACCACCGAGAGGTGATAGGGATCGAGATAGAGATGGTGGAGGCGGAGGAGGGGTCCATTCGTCATCTTCTTCTTCGAGGCATCACAAGGAGAGGATAGGCAATTATGTCGTGGGTGCAGAAATCGGGAGAGGAAGCTTTGCAACGGTTTATAAGGGATATAGATCGGTAAGTCATGTTTCGATACCTCTCCGACAGCGAGAGTAGTGGACGAGAACAGCGTCTGTCGGCTTTCCGCTCTAAGTCACCGCCTCCGAATTCCTCTTTCAAAGTCCATCAAAACACCTGTTGCGCGAAGCTGACGATGTCCTGACCCTCCCCATTTTCCACTGCCCATCGATAATGTCCACGTAAAAATACACCACTTTATCATCTTCCTTGCTTTCATCCTCTCTTTTCGATCTCGCACGATCATGATCTGCTCTACTTCGTGGCACGTTTCGTTCCCCTCTTTCACAACCCATTCGCTCGAGCAGAAGACCAAAGCGCCGATCGCAATCAAAGCTGTCTCTCGCCAGAAGCTCACCACAAAGCTCCTTGAGAACCTGGAAAGCGAGATCAATATTCTCAAAGTAATCCACCATCGACACATCGTTGCTTTGGAGGACTGCTTCGTAAGTCATATGACTCAGACACTCGTTGCCGTCGGCCCTTTGCGCCGGCACTGACTCTATCTCGTATAGAAAAACGACTCGCACATTTACCTTGTGATGGAATTCTGCTCTGGCTCCGACTTATCCATATACATTAAACAACGCGGACGGATATCGACATTAGACTTTGTCCCCAGACCAGGCTCGAGTCTGGCTAAGCTCAAACCGAACGACGAAGGCAAGATCTTCTGGCCTCATCCAGCCTCGGGAGGTTTAGACGAGAAAATCATCAGGTCCTTCCTTGGTCAGCTGGGTGAGTGGCTGTCCTTCCACCTCTCGACGTAGCTCACACGTGACGGCTCAGCCCTTGCAATCCAGTTTCTACGTGGAGAGAACCTGATGCACAGAGACATCAAGCCACAAAACCTCCTCCTCCAGCCAGCTACGGAAGCGGAGGTTGGTGAGGGCCACCCCTACGGCATCCCAGTCCTCAAAGTGGCCGATTTCGGTTTCGCTAGGATTCTGCCTGCTGCCGCCATGGCGGAGACCCTTTGTGGCTCACCGTGAGTTATCTCATACACTCGGCATTGTGGTGAAGCTAATCTTCGAGCAAGATTATACATGGCTCCTGAAATCCTACACTACGAGAAATACGACGCCAAGGCCGATCTTTGGTCTGTCGGTGCTGTCCTCTTCGAAATGGCTGTTGGTAGACCTCCTTTCCGAGCCAACAATCATGTCGAACTCCTTCGCAGGATCGAGAAAGGCAACGACGTCATCAAATTTCCCGATGAGGCTTCGAAAGATGCCCACACTGACTCCGGTCGATCAACACCTGTCCCCGCCGTGCCTGTGTCTCCCGACATCAAAGCTCTCATCAGAGCGTTGTTAAAGCGCAAGGCCGTTGACAGGATGGGCTTTGAGGACTTCTTCAACTGTAGGGTTTGGGATGGATACATGTCAGAAAGCACGGAAGAAGAAGGGACTTTGAGCTTGGAAGCTTCTACAAACAGCTCTGACAATCTCGATGCGAGTGAAGGCAGGATCAGGAAATTGGTGGCCAGTGTGGAGCGGTCCAAAGAGCGACTCCGAACGACCCGAGCTCCTCAACCGATCGCCGTCGATGTGGCGCTCAATCCACAGCCTGCCCCCAAACCGGCGAGGCAGGAATCCTCGAGAATAATTGCGACAAATAGTCCTCAGCCTTTGCAACCTATTCGACAAGCTACAGTTCGTCGATCGGAGCCGAAATATTACGTCGGAGACGAGAAGTCACCTGTTCTGAATCCGACGCCTACCGCACCGCCCACATCAGCACCACTCACAGGGGTCCGAGCGAATCCTCGACCTATTATCACCAGTGTGCAAAGGCGGATGTCTGGACGGGAGAAGGACCAAGGCAGCCTAGAAGAAGCTGAACCCATCACTCCTCCATACAATGGGCCCCCTCCAATCTTGCCACGCACCAACACTAGGGGTGTAGGCGAGGGATCACCGCTAGCAGCTGCTCCTCCCATCACGATGCGGCACGCTGCAAAAGAGGAGAGCGCTCTGGAAGGCAGCGAATCAATCGTTGGCACTGACTACGTAGTGGTGGAGAAGCAGACGGTAGAAATCAATGCCTTGGCTGATGGTGAGTACGGACTGCAATTCGTTAACGATCTGTTACTGACGTTCTTACAGAGCTTGACCAAGCTGCGACCAAGCCGAAGATGCTTGTACGCAGACAGAGTTCGCGCGCCAGCGTAGTCACGCGCCCGGTCTCCGCTTTCAAGCCCATCAGCAGCAGTCCAAAGTCACTGGACAACGCAATGGTTCCTGTCTCGTACTCTCCTCCATTCGCCCTATCCAGTACACCACCCTTTGCCATTCCTCAGACAGCTCGCAGACCATCGAGTTCAGCTCTGACTCGACCTCCGTCTGTTCCTCAGAGCCTGAACAGTATCTTCCCCCCCACCTCGGTACCTGCCTCGTATGGGCAGGACGCGACGGTCCGTTTCGGCATATCACCTTCATCGCTCCAGACTGGTGCACTCGCCCGAGTCCTCACTACAACAGCGATACGGTTGATCGGCACATCCGCCAATTCGGCCGCGACAGCGATCGCCCGTGCTGCGGCAAAGCGGCGACCCACCATTGCGCGTACGGGAGACATCGATCCCAAAGAAGATGAACTCCTTCGTAGTGTCGAAAACATCGCTCGAAAATCCTTCGTTCTCTTCGAGCTGGCTGATGAGAGGTTGCACGCTCAGGAACATCTCGTCAACACTGCTCGGACCGCCACCACGCCCACTGGTCTGACTGGCACAACTCCTCCTTTCAGCGCTCAAGCAGTGGCGGCGTCAGCTCGCCGCAAATCCTCCTCGTCTTCCATGAATACCGAAGTTTGGATCCTCCGACAGCAGGAAGCAGCAGCCACGGATGCTGTTGTACTGTACGTGAAGGCTCTAACTTTCATTGCGCAAGCTATGGATAAGGTCAAGAGCTACTGGAAGGAAAGGAGGGACCAGTATGACGAATATGTCGCGAGCCAAGAGCTCAACGAGAGTGAGTGATAAGGGAGCCCATTTCAACTTTGATGATCCCTGACACTATTATTGCAGTGGGCCAATGGCTTCGTGCTCGGTTCAATGAGGTCTACGAGAAGGCTGAATGGGCAAAGACGAGGTCAAGCGACAGTATGCTCTTCCCTGACTGGTTAGTTCACGACAAGGCTCGAGACACGGTAAGTGAGATCAGGTGTAAACTGCGGCGCAAAGTAGAGGTTGAACCCGTGCGTATTTTATAGTCCCGACAAGCTGCAGAATGCGAGCTTCAGGGCGAGCTTCTCATCGCCGAGCAAGGTTACGAAACTTCTGTCTGGCTACTGGAAGCGTTGTTGGATGAGAGCGTGTATGAGAACGGCAGTATGAGGGACGACGATAGGGCCACTTATGAGAGACGTAAGCGAAACTTTACATCAACGTCTGTCGGCCTAACTAATCGCTCGCCATTACAGTAATGGCAACCATCCAAGGTCGACTCGCCACCGTCAGGAAGAAGCTGGCCCATCCTAGCGCTGTGCCGCCCGTGAAATCTGAGTAGGCTTGCAAGCTTTAGTGCCCTCTCCATCTTTCGATGATTGCCTGCATCTCGACTATCCTCGGTCGACGCTTGAGACGATACAGCTTTGACTCGGTGGGGCAAGCCGTTCGCTGAGTTCAGAGATCGAGAACGGTGAAACCTTTTGGACACTCGGTCTACATGTCTTTGCTTTTCTGCATTTCATCCCAGCATCGTTCCAACGCACGCCATCTACTCTCCCTCACCCTCCTCTCCCCTGACCTCAAGTCTTCATCAAATCAGATTCCGCTCAATTCCTCTTCGTCTACAGTTTCAATGTTGCTCCGAATCATTTTTCTCACACACAACCACTCTGCTTCCACTACGATCAATAGACGTCTCAGTCTCATTCCTCATTTTCACTCTACGTTCTCACATCCCATTCACATAGCATTCATGTATCATACAATTACAGTTCTCTCTATTTCTACTAGGCAGCCTCAGTATGGGCACGCTGTCTTCTCTCCCCATGTTGTGATTGTTCCCCCGTGTTTATGATCGGTTGTAGAAATCTTGTTCAGCTATATGCGCCCAGTGTCAGATAGATGGGTGGTTATGTTATGACCTATGTGCTCGATCACTGCAGGAGATATGGCCATCGCTGAGGATCACTATACTCTGAGCCCATGAGGTCTCGACCCTAGTGGAGGTCTGATTGAATCAATCATCTTGGTCAGCTGCTGCACATTTCTTGGAAAGAGACGATCGATCCACATGACAAGCGGGTCAAAAGATCAACTCAATCGTTCGGTCCGTTGACACACCGGTGACTTGCCGGCGCCGATCACCGGTCCTTTCGAAACGGGGCAAGTTGAGAAATGAGAACGAAGACATACATATATAATCAGTCAGCATGCGGTATGTCGAATGCATGGATACGATCGTATTCCACCTGGGCATACATCTCAGTGGATCGACACATACCTAAGGCTGATAGCGGTGACTGCACCGCTGAGCATTCAACCGCAATGTACATGGCTAAACAGGCATTCCTGGCCTGTGCGGTCATCTCCCTTGTTGGTGTGGGTAGTGTATCTGGTCTAGGCGAGGAGAGAGTGATCGCTTTCCCGACACATGAGCAACTCGGTCATCCCTCCTTTGAATGGCTTCGAACTGGAAGTGGAACTGGAACTGGAACCGGACAAGAAGATTCTCATCAAGCGGTATTCGATACTACCACCGAACTCCATTGGTCTTCTTCTTCTTCTTCTGATGATGATGATGAAGATGCTTCAAACCTATTCATCCTATCTTCATCGCTTCATCACCGCGCGACGCCCTTGCTCCTCGACTCGAAGGACGATCAAGCGATCCACGTGGCTGCTCAAACGTTCATCGAAGACATGTACAAAGTGACAGGTCAAAGAGCGAAATCGTATAACGATTCTTTGCCCCGGGGGATTGATAGAGCCGTAGTTGTCGGAAGCGCATCGAGCGGATTGATCCGAGGCTTGAAGCCCCGGAAGGCGGAAGACGAGCTGAGAAGGGGTTTGGAGGGAAAGTGGGAGAGCTTCGATGTGAGATGGCAAGATGAACCTGTCAAGGGTCTGAAGGAGGGTCTGGTGGTCGTTGGTTCAGATCGAGTGAGTGGGTGGAACGGTATTTGCAGCGGTGTTCTTCTGTCCAAATGCGTTTCGAGCTATGTTCGGTTGTGGTTCAGTCCTGTTTACCTCCCCAGGATCCAGAAGATCTCTTCGACCAGTGATCTCTTTGCAGAATCTCGGAGCTGATACCTATGCTCATCCGCAGCGAGGAACGATCTATGCCCTCTACACCCTATCCGAACAAATGGGAATATCACCCTTCCACTTCTGGTCCGACTCTCCCATCCGACCCAAGCCGGCCATCGCATTCGACAGGCTTAAATCGATCTCACACGGCGAGCCCACCGTCAAGTACAGAGGCCTGTTCATCAACGATGAGCATCCTGCGTTGTGGGGCTGGGCACAACAACGGTGGGGGAGGATGCCTTGGGAACCTGCTTTCCAGACGGAGATGTACGAGCAGTGGTTCGAGATGATGTTGAGGTTGAAGTCGAATTATTTCTGGCGGGCGAGTACGTTTAACTTTTCTGCTCTTCGCCCTTGGTTGATCCAGCCGAACTCCACCTTGTGGACACGAGACGGGGTATGACCTGTCGTTCCCCTCCCCGAAACGTCGAGTCAAGAGAAGACGTGGTGACATACAGTCCCCATCGACAGTTTTTAGAGAACCACGGCTGATGCATACCTTCCGCACTCGCAGTGTGGGCTAGTATGTTCGACGTTGACGGCCTAGACATCTCCTCCGGATTACCCCAACCTCCCAGACCTGGACCCAACCAGGTCCTCGCCAACCGAATGGGTATCGTCATGGGCACCTCGCATCACGAACCGATGTCCCGAAACAAACCCGAATGGGATTCTTTCGGTTCCGGATCATGGGACTGGACGAACAACCAGACCTTGAAGAGGTTCTGGGAGTATGGAGCGGTGAGAGCTAAGGGGATGGAAACTCTTTTCACGATGGGCATGAGAGGGGATGGTGATAGGCCTCTGACCGGTGCCAGTAATCAATTGGTGCAGAGTGAGTAGCAGCTTTTGTTCTTGATTATAACGCGGTCGTGCGGATGTTTTCGCTCAAGATGCCGCTATTTGTCTGACGGCTCTGCAGTTCTTTTTAAAAAAAAAAACAGATTGAAACGAGCAGAGCTAACCAACAAATCCTCACCCGTAGATATCACTCTCGCCCAACAGGAAATCTTAAAGGAGGTATATGACACCGACGACTTGAGCAAGATCGGCCAGGTCTGGTGTATGTATAAGGAAGTTGGAGGGTACTATGTCAATGGAGTGAGTAATTTCGCCACATGTAGAGCTGTCACTCAACTGAAAACTGACCCTGGTGTCTTCTACTGACCAGCTCGAGGTTCCAGAAGATGGTAAGCTGTCCCTCTCGACGCCTAATCTACATTCGGCTTGCCTTACTGATCACTCTGTTTAGTGACTGTCCTTTTCGCTGACGATAATTGGGGAAATATCAATTCGGTCTTGCCTCCTGAGCGACAGGGACACAAGGCGGGAGCAGGTATATATTACCATGTAGATTGTGAGCGGTTTAATACATATTAGTGTTCCTTCAGCGCTTGGCTTATCGAGGTGTTTGGTGCAGACGTTGGGTATCCCAGAGACTACAAATGGACCAACACGATCAATCTAGCCAAAAGTTAGTCGTCTTTCACAACGTTTCATGCCATTGATTTGCTCCATCACGCTTGGCTGACACGGTCCTTTGGCCCACCCTCTCAGCCTGGGAGCAGATGAACATCGCTCGATCATTCAACACCACCCAAATCTGGATCCTCAATATCGGTTCGCTCAAACCGCTCGAGATGCCTTCAGAGTGGTTCCTGAACCTTGCGTACGATAGTGACGCTTGGCCCAGAAATTCGGTCGACAGGTTCCTGAAACAATGGGCCGGACGTGAGTTCGGCGAAGAGTGGTCAGAGGAGGTGGGAGATATCATGGCGAGATACTCGGTGAGTGGCGCTCGGTTATCGATCATGAGTTACAGTATTGGGCTGTACACCCGGCTGTGACATTGACGAGACTGCGAGCGTAGGTCTATGCACCAAGAAGAAAGGCGGAAATTGTCAACTCGGACACTTTCTCCTTGATCAACTATGGCGAGTAAGTACGCCCATGACGAAGAGCTCAGCACTTGAGATACCGGGGTGTCGGAGCTGATTTGTTACGCATCAAAGAGCCGAACGTATTCTGGCCGAATGGGACGACCTGACTCACAGGGCCGGCAAAGTCTACGATCGACTGCCTGACGATACCAAGCCTGCCTTTTTCCAATCAGTATATATGCTCTGTGCTGCTCAAGCCAACTTGAACCGATTGCACATTGCGGGTAAGTCTTTCGATCTCCATGTAGACCATTGCTGAAGCGCCCTTCGGTACAATTAGTCGGGCGATCGAACCTGTATGCATTCCAGGCAAGAACCGCCGCCAACGTTTTTGCGAAAGAAGCGATCGAGGCGTTCTACCAAGATGCCAATCTGACTGAGACGTTCCACTCTCTGTTGAACCGCAAATGGGACCAGTGAGTAGGGTGCCCGGTCGTGACGAATTCGGTATCGTTCGGAATGATTACTCACCGATGTCCCGTAGCATGTGGGATCAGACCCATATCCAATATTTCGCCAACCTTGAGCCGATTCGTGACTCTCTTCCACCAGTCCGGTTCGTGAACCCATACCAACCTTCGCGACCTGGTATCCCCATCAAAGAACACTCTGTCGCCGGACATGTGGCCTATATCCGACTCACCGTGGAGAATCTGTACGGAGCTTGGCCAGGCGACACGGGTTTCAACTGTGAACAAGGGTACAAGTGTCCCGATCCGACTGTCTTCCCTCTGGATCCGTACGGTGCTCAGACCAGATGGGTCGATGTGGGTGCCGGTGGACCGAGGAACACAAGTTTCAAGGTCAGGTCGGCAGAGAAATGGTTGAAAGTCAGTCAAGATCGAGGTAAAGTCAGATGGGACGGGAGCGAAGATGTTAGAGTCTACATTTCTGTCGACTGGAACAAGGTCAATGTCGATTCCCCTTTGATGAAGAAAGAAGGAGAGATCTTCAAGACAAAAGGACACCTTCTGTTCCAAGGAGACGACCACACCAACGTCACGGTCACTGTACCCATCGTCATCCCACCGTCTCCCCCAGCAGCCTTCCACGGCCATGTCCAAGGAGACGGATATGTCGTCATGGAAGCGAAACATTTCAGTCGCAATTCCTCTGTGGAAGGATACGCCTACGAAGAGATCGAATGGTACGGTCGAACTATATCGGGATTGGAGATGTTCCCCGTCTCCACCAAGAACTTTACGGTGGGTCAAGGTCCAAAGATCGAATACGATTTCTGGTCACACGACACGATCGAGACATTACCCGAGGACCACGTAGAGGTAACCGTTCAGATCGGTCCTTCGAACAATTTCATTGTGGGTAAACAACTATCTTTGGGACTTCAAGTGGACGATATGGAAGCAGAAGAGATTCATCCGATCCCACTCGGTGATCTGGGTGAAGATAAGAGGAAGGGCGAGATCGGCGCAGTCCCCACAGATTGGTTCGACGTCGTCATGAACGAAATCAGGAACGTGACGCTTTCTGTGCCGGTCAAAGATCAACACAGCTGGAAGGAGGCAGGAAATCATACCGTGACGATCTGGGGCATGTCAGCGGGGCTTGTGGTGGAGAGGATATGGGTGGATATGGGCGGGATCAAGGAGAGAGGATATAGTTATCTGGGTCCACCAGAGAGCTTGCGTGTGTGATGTCACAAAGCCATCTCGATTGACACTCAAGTAGGTGTTGGGATGTGATATGGGAAGGTTGGATAAAACTGCAATATCAGTATCAGTAGTGAAGGAGAAATACAGAGACAGTAAGGTAATTCAATCAGCCGTGATGATATTGTAGGATATATATCGCAGTGAGAAAAGGTAACCTCATAAACCCTATGCATTGCCTGCCTGCCAACTTGGTCAGCAGTTGCTTAGTACAACCACGATGATGTAGAGCTCACCTGTGACTATGATTCCCCTCCCGCTTTTTGACCACTAGCCTGATTTTCGAGTCGCTCTCTCTCCGCTTCCTTCTTTTTCTGCGCCGCAATCTTGCGCATCTACAAATAGAGCGCTCGTATCAGTACCATACTTTGGCCAGCGAGGTTCATGCCGAAAGCCTCAACACGACGAAGCAAAGATCACGCAAGATCTAGCCCATACCGACTTCGAGATTCACTGTACCACACTTCACTTCACCCCACCTCTCACCTCACCTCACCTCACATCAAATTCAGAGCAAAATGAGATCGAAAACGACCCCACTCACCCTCTGTCTTCTCCCCTTTCCTCTCTTCCCCTCGTTCCCGATCACGACATCGACATACACCTCCTTCCTCTTCTTGGTCAAAGCCTCGGCGCGCGCTTTCTCCTTCTTCTTATCTCGTTTCCGCATGAGTGGAGCGAAAGACGATTTGAGCAGATTACCGTAGGTCGTGTGAAACGTTGAGAGAGATGCGGCGGGGATCTGTGGGTGGCCAGATGGACGGTAGAGGAGACAGGTGAGCGGATCCTCAGTGTGAGCTTTCGAACGAGGTTTGTGGGTTGTTGGGTAAAACAATCTCGAGTAGAACAGACGTAAGAGACAGCTGATGTCGGCCAGCGGAAGAAAGGCTCTGGAGCGAGGAGTGGGAGCCGGGATCGGGGACGGGACTTGGTGCGAAAGGAGAGCTGGCTATAACAGACCGGAGATACCTCACTCACCCTCGCTGAGAACTTGTCATCCCCATGCGTACAGCGAATCAACACTTCATATTCCGTTCCATCCCCTTCATCCTTCTCGGCCATGTTGACATCTCCCTCAGAGTCCGTGTGTGTCACTGCGACGATCGGAGGGCAAGCAAGATCAGCTGCTGTCGCTGCCGAAGGCTTACACATGCCAGCTGAATACTAGAGCCACTCACGTCTCTTATGAGTCAGCCAGACCGAGTTGGAAGATGATGATGGGTCAGAGAAACATTGTCCCAATTTCGTGAGGAACTGTGAAATCAGATCCGAGACTTGAGTCAGCTCATATCGTTTTGCCATACCGAAGAGAGACCAGCCAGCTCACTTCTTGCGGTGAGACCAGCTGTTGTGGCATTGTTCTTGAGGTCGAGTCGCCGTTCGGGAGGAACAGTCCAAGTGGAAATGGAGGATCAAGTGAAAAAAAACACAAGACAGGACCGTTCGACGACCAGATTGCATGTTGCTTCGAGCGACCGGGACCGCACTCATTACGTAATCAATCATGCCAGTAAGGAGCCCCACTGTGTCTCTGACGCCGCGAAATGTTGCAAGAGAAGATAGGAACATGACATCGTCTTCGACGTCTCCATCTTCTTTCGCTATCTTTCCATATCCTACATCAAGATTGGGTCCAAGTCAAGCCAGGAAAGCCTCAAGATGCCCTCTCCTAACGCCGTCAAATCTCTCGCTGCTCGTCTTACGGTCAGTCCAGCTTTTGTCTTCTCATGTCCTTCCAGCATGACGCGATCGCTGATACTGCCCAAAGATGCTCGACGGGAATTCGATCCCTCAGTTCGGACTTGGGTGCGGCACTGTCATAGCGTGTAGTGTGATCATTCATTTCACTGACTCTTGGAATCTTACGCGTACAGTGTTTATGAGATGAGCGATAGCGAGACGTACAATGCTGTCAAGTGGGCGCTCGAAGCGGGATACAGACATATCGATACTGCCGAGTGGTGCGTTGTGCTTAATCCGTTTGCTCGGACGGAGCGATGGTCAGCCAGCGATCTGAGCCCTCACTGATGTACTGCATCACCAGGTATGAGAATGAGAAGCCCTGTGGAAAGGCTATCGCCGATTTCATTAGTGGGTTTCCGTTTATCTTGATTGAATACCCTCCATTTCACACTTCGACCTGTCTCCGAAGTAGTCCTCCAGGATTGTAGCCTCCCGTCGGTGGATACCTTCGACTCTTAATCCAACGATGGCTCTCCCGATCAATCGTAAACGGACGAATACATTCGCCTAGATGTAAACAAGCTGACAATCGCAATCCCTCCAGAATCCACCTCCACGCCCCGATCCGAGATCTTCCTCACCTCCAAACTCAAGAACAACGCTTCGTACGATCGGACCCTTCGAGACCTCAAACAGTCGCTCAAAAGAGCAGGCGTCGACTACTTTGATCTGTACTTGATGCATTCAGCTATCGGAGGTCCGCAAATCAGGAAGGAGGTCTGGAAAGCTTGTTGCGATGCCAGAGAACAAGGCTTGGTCAAGTCTATTGGGGTGAGCATACTATCCTCTCGGCAAGATCTCAGATCCGAGGATGGATCAGCTCCGTGCACGTGCGGATGGAACTGTTTCACAGCTCGGAAGATAGTCCGCTAACTTGATACGGTTCACACGTAGGTTTCCAACTTCGGCGCCAAACACATCCAGGAGATGATCGACCAGAAAGTCCCTCTCCCCGTCGTCAATCAGGTCGATCTCCATCCCTTCATGCGACATCCCGAGATCGTCAAGATCTGCGAGGACAACGAGATACTTCTTGAGGTGGGTGTTGGTGCACTGCTCTTTTTCCCACACAGATCCGGCCTCCTGTGTTCGGCCCGGTAAATCAACGAATAGCTGATCGATCATCGTTATCTGTTTTCTTTCATTCACTTTATTTCAGGCATGGGGCCCTCTCGCCAGAGCGATGCGATTCACCCATCCTTCTCTGGTCAAGATCGCCGAGAGGAAGGGTAAAGATGTTGCTCAGATCATGTTGAGATGGGGTCTTCAGCATGTGCGTAATTCTATCTCTGTTACTATAATCCAGGCTTCGTCTCAGATCCACCGGTGGGAGGATATTCTACGTCGAGTGATGTGGACTGCCACTGATCCAACAGCACTGTCGCACCACAGGGCTTCGTCATCATCCCCAAGACGGTTTCGCAACAACGAGTCGTGTCCAACTCCAACATATTCGATTTCGTCCTGGACGACGAAGAGATGAAAGAGGTGAGTGGAATACTCGGATCGCTCACCACTCTTGGACTTCTCGCTCTCGACTGCTGCGTGATCACCGCTGTTAGTGGGTGATGTTGATACGGAGCTGACTTGGTGGACCCATCATTCGCAGCTCGATGGATTGGACGAGTATCTCGTCACTGATTGGGACGTTGTTGATTGCGAGTAGGGAACGTGTTGTCGGACGAAAATTTATCAGCTCGAATGAGAATACTTCCGGGCGACGGATCGGATGCATAGCATGATTATTGCAACGCTGCCATGTCAAACATTGTAAGGGGCGATCGACCTGCTTGATGGCGGGATCGATTATTTGAATGGCACAAGAGAGAGAGCAAAAGTCATCATCACATGAATCGTCATAGCTACAACAATCTACAATCAAGCAATATCAACAAGCATAAAGAGTGTGACTAAGATACAAACAGAGCGGAAGGAGGCTTGACTCAGCTCAAGTGCGAGATCAGAAGCTCTCATCATACACTTCCTCCTCCCTGAGTTCGAGAAACGAGAGGCGTTCTTTCTCCCGGTTCTGCACCTTCCCCATCTTCCAACCTCAATGCGCCACCTTCCCGACGTAGAAGCCTAAGTCTCGCAGAACGCCATAATGCTCCCCAATTACTCAAAAGACTTCCCTCGTCGTCGTTATGAGTGCCTTCTTCTTCATCTATATTCGGATCGGCGGGGACAGAAACGGGGGTGATCTTTGACCCTTTGAGATTAGCGCCGGGAGGAAGTGTCACATCCGCTCGACATGTGGGACACTGACGTCGAGAGCATGTCAGTGAACAACAGAACCAATGTGACCGGGGAACAAAAGCCACTTACCAACTTCCGCCATTTCAATAACCACTCGTCACATTCGTCCTTGTGAAAGACGTGACCACAAGGTAAGATCCTCACGACATCACCCTTTGCGAAAGAATCCATGCAAATCGCGCATTCATCCTTTGAGAAGTACTGTCGTTTCACCCTTTCCTTCCTCTTCGATGGTCCAGAAGCAGCGGTGGGTATATGTGAGGATGGCGGCGCGAAAAGGGGATCGGGCACATCGATCGTTATTGCTGGAGGCGTACGAACTTCGTCCGGGGAGATAGGAGGTGGGGGAGGTAGTCCATTGGCAATGTTTGCGTGTGGAGATGTAGAGCCGTCGATGGCAGAGATGATCGGACTGAGTACGACGGAGCGGTCAGATGATGAATCGTCTTTTTCCCAAACGATGTCGGGGGTCCAGATCCGTTCCGGCAAGGAGAGAACGACGAGTGGAGGGGCACGATCGGCTTCACGTTGGCTGGAGGAGATCAAGTACATCAGTCGAAAGTCAGTGCCATCTCCACATGGCAATTGCTCACCGCGCAACACGGAATCGATGAATGGCAATCGTAGCGAGCAGGAACAAGGATGGCATTAACAGCGCGAAAGAGAGCAAGCTGGTGAGTGCGCTGTTTATTTCAATTCATGATTAGTGAAAGCCCCGATCAACCGAAGATCAACGAATGAGCAGCGCGAAACTCACCCGCCCTCATCGGATCCTTGACCGATGTCGATCCAGATCCCTGGACCTTCCGGTCGACCAGAGTCGGTCCCGTTGGCCAACAAGTCTCTCAAAAAGAGGTAAGAAGCTCTCGAGACGAATACTGAGGGAATGAAGATCTCGTCCGTGTCTTCTGTGGCCATAGGTCAGCTACGATCGTTGACAGATCGATCGCGATCCCGTCGAAGAAACAAGAAACGATCCGCATATGTCACCGGGTCATCATAGCCGTCTCGTGCGAGTGAGATGGACCGATGATCCCAAAGGCACAGCAGACAGGATTGCCAACGACGACAGCGGCCAATTGCCACATTACCGCGATCGCGATCGACACCCAACTCACCAGGTGAAAACATCGTGATCAAGCTCTCTCTCCTTTTGCCCTCTTCCTCACTCTCACCCACTCTCGCCTGACCATCACCAACGATGACCCCCGCTGCCCCTCTATCCTGCGCCGCTCTCACTTTGGTCGCGAAATCACATCCCCCCCTTTCTAAGAGGGCTATCGTATAAGGCGGCGAGGGCGGTCTACCCCTTCGATTCAGGGGCGATAAGGGTGGCAAGCAGGCTTTGTCGTTGGGCGGCGCTGGGGCGGGTGTGGGAGTAGAGGGTGCTGGGAGGGTATGGAAGGGTGCGAGGAAGCCTGAGAGGGGTAGTAAGGGGATAGAAAGATGGGAGGGGAAGGCGGCCGGTCGATGAGGGAGTGATATGTTGGGTGGACTGGTTGATGTTGGACCATCGTCGATCTGATTACGACATGAATCAAAGTCAGCATCACGTTCCCTTTGTTGTCATCGTGATCGAAAGCTGAGAAGGTCTGACCGGATCTCTCACCACACTCACGTGAACAACGACATTGCCCTCACCTCCCATGGCCAACCATCTTGATAACCAACCTTGTTCAGCCGACGTTCTCGGTACTTGACCATATTCATATTGTCTCGTCGCGAAACCGTCGTAGAAAACGAGCTGGTTCAGTGACGGCGTGATCGATCGGTTGTATCGATCCTCGATGAGATCGACATCTTGCGAAGGGGGTGAATGGGGAAGAACGATACTGGTGACGGTTAGGGTGAGGGTGGCAAGTGTGAGAACCGCAAAGCGGCAAGGGATGAACATCCCCAATGGATCGGACGAAGTGCAGCTTCTTCCGTTTCTTCTTGCTGGACTGTGACTTGCGCTTCAGGTGAAGACTGAGAGCAGGGTTGCTCGTTGAATCAATAGATGTGTGATGGCAAAAGCAAAGGAGGAGGTGAGAGGAATTTAACGTTTGGTTAAAGTGATCTACTCGCCCAAACACGTACGCCCGGGCAGTCGTCATGATTACCGGAAAGTGGCAAATTGGCGATAGACGGAATCTACTCGAACTGTCACCATCACCCATAATATCACGCAACAAGAATAACAGCTGTTCCGATCAGTGCGTTGCATTCGTATTGCTCCAGTCCTTTTACCCGATCGATACTTTCTCTCAGTACTGGATTCTCAAACCTTCTCTATGTTACTGAACTTGTATCTGAGTTTGAGCCGTCCCCTCGCTGCGCTGCACTCCGTCATCTCACTCTATAGCGGCTGATTCACTGGTCACTGGTCCAAGCTCTGTCTGACCTCGGCCTTCTCTCCGGCTGACGGGGGATGATCGAATACAACATCACCCTCCGGCGCGCCTGGAGCTGTCGTCAATGCCCTGTTGAGACTCATCCTCTTCATACCCTCCTCCACCCCGGTGCTCCCGGTCTTCTCATCCGTAGCAGCGGTGCTTTGTAGGTGATGTTCTTGCTCTGTCTTCTCGGTAGTGGCCGCTGATGCCGCTCCCGCAGTAACGGCAGCTGCAGCACCTTCCGCAGCGCTCGATGGTTTCTCCTCGTCGGTCGTAGGGGAGTTTTCGCCACTCTTGATAACATGACCGGTAGCAACAGCACCAGGAGCAGGGACAAGACCTTCCAGAGCAGCCTTGATACCGTTACCGGCGGGAGGATACCATTTCTCGCCCTTGTCGTTGACACGAGAACCATCAGAAGCAATGTGACAGAATCTACAAGCAAGCGAAAGGGTTAGTGACGCTGTCTACCTCATGCATGCTGTCAAGAGACAGTACTTACTCCGTAAGCGTCTTCCAGTACGTCTTGTGATCGAATTCAAAGTTATTGGTTCCTCCGAACTCAGCATCCAACTGTGAAGCGGGACAAAGCTCGGTTAATTTGGGGTTGAAACGGATCTAAAAACGAGCCAAGTTTTAGCCTGTTTGCTCGGTCTACAAGCAGCATGAAATACATACCTTATCTCGGGTGATAGGGTCGAGGAAAGGAGTGATACCAGTGAAGAACGCGTTGATCCACCATCTATGACGAAGCACAGATTCAGTAAGCTTGACTGAGATGCTTGCGCCAAGCTAATTTGGCACTTACGGCATGTTGACGACTAGACCACGGCCAAGTCGTTCGACATAGTGGTTCTGCAAGATGTTGAGCACCTTTCGAGCAGTCGAGATGGAAGGGTTAGATTGCGACGTAGCCGATTTGTACTACGCAACATGTCAACAGCTGCTTGCAATGGAGACTTTTGTACTCACGTCAACGATGATTGCGACTTGTTCCTGTCCAGGAGGCATGAAGTCAAGAGCGCGCTCACTGCGAGTACCTTCGTATGAGCTGTGAACTTCGAGGGCGTTCCGAGTGATGTTCAGCTCACAGATGGTAGATGAGATGTCTGATTTGCCTCGGGCTGACTTCGGTATTCTCTCTACCAGGCCGCATGTACAATACCGGCCTGCCATCGAGATCAAATCCATTGAGAATGCTACGAGGGACAACCATCAGTCGCTGTCTCTTATACCACGATCTGATACTCGGGCACTGGCAAAAGGCGTGTCTTTCAGTACTCACATCTTACCGCTCTCGGCCTCGATCGACACATCTCCAGGCTCGATCAACTCGGGCTTGTACTCCCTCCTCCACTCCAAAGTTCCCTTGATCCTCTTCTTCGCGTCTTCCATCTTCCACTTCGCCGCTCGCATGTATCGAGGGTGTGTTCCCGGATCAGCCAGGAATCGCTTTTCCCATGGATAGTAGGGGTCGGACTCTGGCAACATCAAGGTTTTGGTGTACTGTGCCAAAAGAGCATATATCAGTACCTATCGGCGTGTGGAGCTTATGACGCTGGAAGACTATAACATACTGCTTTGAGCTCCTCAATCTGCAAAGAACGAGTGTAGGTACAAATCACGTTGTCAGCCATTGTTTCTCACTTTACATGCGTTGTCGAAGGTTGCACGATGCCATATACGGATGATTCGCTGACTGGACATACCTGCTTGAGCTGATGTTCGTCATAGTTCCACTTCTTCTTGACGGAAGCCTCGGCTGGTGGAGTTGTGAAGATATCATGGTTCTTGGCAACACCGTTGGTAGCAGCTTCATCTGTACCTTTGAGCTTGTTGAGAGACGAGGTGGACGAGGATGCCGACTTGGTGGAGCGAGAGAAGAATGATGACATTGTGTCTGGTGTGAGCGCGTATGAATGTGTCTGGTGAGATAAGAGTGGGTTATCACGGAATGGGTGGAGACAAGAGGTGCTTCTGTTCTGGATCTTGAAGCAGCGGACAAAGGCCTCTGTGTATTATACGGTCGATTAGAAGGATATGATTGAGAGATGGTATTTGAAAGGGAAAGGAAAGCGTTGATCGCATGGATGGATTGGAAGATGAGGACCCCCGAGTGACTCACACGCTTCACTTTATCTCCACACCGAATGGATTGCTCGGTCAGCTTTCGGCTTGGCTCTCTCGTGTCGGGGGGGTTTTTTTTTGAGTTTTGGTGGAACTGTAAGCATCATGACGCACGATTTGATTATTTACCAGTTCTGTATGTTATATGGTGAGAAGCGGGTACCGAGATCTGAATCCGTGATACGTCAGAGTGATTTAATTGCCACATCATCCCAAACTGCCACACGAATACTCAAGAGCCCCGCCCTTTCGACAATCTGTCACTCACCACCTATCCTGCTCACTACCTACTCACGGTTCATCACCATCATCAGATATCTGTCCTCAAACAAACGACCAACCTCACACATATACGCTCCACCATGTCCATCGAGAACCTCACCATCAACGACGACGAGATCCCCGCCGGTGCAACCGTCGACATCCAATCTCGACCCGAACGAAAGGCCCGAAAGGCTCTCGAAGGTCTCGGTCTCAAGCGTGTCCAGGGCATCCAACGGGTCACGCTCCGACGACCCAAGAACGTCCTCCTCGTCGTCGCCAACCCCGAAGTGTACAAGGCTCCCGGATCAGATTGCTACATCGTCTTTGGCGAGGCAAAGCTCGAGGATCCCAACTCGGCTGCCCAACTTCAGGCTCAGGCTCAGCTCGCGGCCAGCTCGCAGGCGGCTCAGGCGGCTCATGCGCAGGGAGGGTTCAAGGAGGGTGTTCCAAAGTCTTTGGAGGATCTGATGGGTGGTGACGAGTGAGTGCAGTGCAATAGCCAGATCCAAGGGGCGGCAACCAGTCTGCGAGACTGTCAGTCAGAATCAGAGGATAGAACGCTGACGACACATCGCTTTTTTCCTCCTTTTATGATCAACCTTCATCTGTCCCATATGATTACGATACCTGCCTCCGCGCTCCATCATCCCACCTTGAACATCTGCCCAACACATAGCGCTCCCGCCCTTGAAGATTCCACCGACGGGACCGACAAGCCCGCTGCCTCCACCACTGACGGCTCCGACGTCAAGATCTCCGAAGAGGACGTCAACCTCGTCGTCGCTCAGACTGGATGTACCGAGGACAAGGCTAGAGAGGCTCTCAAGGCTGAGAACGGTGATCTCATCAACGCTAGTGAGTCGACGTGTCGAAGGAAAAATAGAATCTCGATTCGGCTGTGGAAAGATTGCTGATCATTTATCCATTCTCAGTCATGCGAATCGGATAAAATACTCTTCTGATGGGTATTGTGGGGATGAATAATGAGGTTCGTCGATCGTCTTATTGTAAACTTGAGGATGGCGGACATTTTCTGACTACCATGCTGGTCACAGTGATGATTTCTGCAACATCTGGGGAGTGGAAAGACGATGTGGAACATATGCACGTTTGTAGAAAGAGCAAAACAAAACGCATGAATTTGCATTGCCGATTGGTTTGACAAGGGGCGAGCGCATCGGCTATCGCTGCGTCGAGGCAGGGGTATACGGCGATACATACGCAATGGCAGGTATATGGTCTAATCTGACAAGCTGAAGGAATTATGCGGCCTCTGCTTGCCTTTGTTGGCTGTGGAACTGTGCGAGAATGATGAGATGTCAGCGTATGTAGCATGCCCGAAATACAACCCCAGTGTAGGATCTTGAACAACAGGATAGCGGAATGAGAAAGCTTTCTTAAGCAGCTCGAACCAGGAGGGGGCAGGCGAGTAGAGCGACGTACGATGTCTTTCAATTGTCCATTCGCCTCCTCGAACTGTTTCTCCAGATATTTGGCCTAATCACATCCAAGGACGATCAGCATTTGAGCACGCCACTTCTTGCACATTAAGCAAAAGCAGCGAGAGTTCACCTTCTTGGTCAGATTCGAGTTTTCGTCCGCTAGTGATTTCTCCAGTGTTGAATGCTCTTTGTTGATCTCTACTCGAGGTTGTTCGATGAACCTGCAGTCGGGGTACAGGTCAGCAAAGGTCTGTCACGTTCGTCTCCGACTTTGCGTGTATTGTACCCCAGTCTATAAATCACCGGGAGATATCCATACAAGGCGATGTTCTGTCTGTCTCATCGACCGGTCGCTCCCCACTTGCTCCCCGCACTTGTTTCTGTTCCCTTTGGAAGAGGGCGACTTCTTTCCCTCGCCGAGCCTTTAATTCACCCATGAATGAAGCCTGACGAGACACTCACATCTTTCCTACACCCCTATACATCTTGTTTTCCTTATCGTTCGGTACCGTCGCCAGCTCTCGAACAGTGAGAGTAAGGATCTTCCTCTCCTTCTCTTTGGAAGCGATCTGAGCTCGAACGAGCGACAGCTGTTTCTGTGAGGTGATAGCCTGAGCGAGAAGGTAGCAGAAAAGAGGACAAGAATGAAATCGTCAGATCCAGTCCGTCCGAGCTGCGTTATGGAGCTGATTGTGCTCACTTGATTTTGGATCTGGACCAAGATCTATAGTCATCGGTTGTCAGCTCGGCGCAACCTCAGCTACGAGGGGATCCGACCAGCTCACCTTGCGTAATGTATCGTCTGACAGGTTAGACATCTCTTATTCTTTGCCGATCTCTGTTGTCCAGGTCGTGTGTTAAGAATTGAGCTAGCCTGAGTGGTGAGTGTATATCGAAACGAAGGACCAAGACAACGCGACGAGCAACCGAGAGATTCATTACACTGCAGAGGTAATTTGATTCCGTTCGTCATTGACATCTTCATTTGCCACCTACTTGGTTTTATTTCTCTTCTCTAGCCTACAATCCATACATCATACCGGTGCACACTCTCAATCCACGGACAAGCGCTCCAACACCATCACTTACCGCATCGGATTTTGAAAACCCACATCGAGACTGCGACCTGTAAGACCACAGAATGGGAAATGCAGAAGCTGGAAGTGCGAAGGCTATAGGCAACGCCATCAAAGCGAAGGGTGAGTCGGCGGAAGATCGACCCTCATCTGGGTGTCTGAGCAAGCTGACGAATCATGATGTAGGTCTGGGTCGATTGCGATGGTACTGTCAGATATGTGAGAAGCAGTGTCGAGATGAGAACGGTTTCCAGGTGAGCGGGGCTCTTCTTCCTGTCCCTTTCATCCTAGAAAATCACCAGTTGCTTCTCCAACTAGCCTCCTCCCCCTCCCCCCCCACCTCTCGCCTCTCGTTCCCCCCAGCTTTGCTGCCCTTTCCTTCTGTCCACCTTCGCTACTGTTTATGAACGTCACCATCCAATCTGGTAGCTAACTTCAATGTCTTCGCCGTAATGGGATAGGCCCATTGTCGATCCGAACCTCACATGCGAAAGATCATGCTCGTCGGACCCAAAGCAGGAAACGCCATATCAGAGTTCTCTCGTCAATTCCAATACGATTTCGTCCTCCTCCTTCGGACGCGACACCAGACCAACAGGGTACGGGCGAACGCGGTGTACAATGAGTACATCCAGGATAAGCATCACGTGCACATGAATTCGACGAGATGGGTCACGTTGAGTGGGTTCGTGCAAACGTTGGGAAAGGCGGGGATCGTCAGGGTGGATGAGGATGAGAAGGGGATCTGGATACAGTGGATAGACAATAGACCGGAGACTTTGTCGAAGCAGGTAGGTTCGGAAGTGTCTTTTTTGGGTCACCGGCGTGATGGCAACGCTATATTCTGCTTCTTTCCAATCTCTTTGCGCCGATCGATCCATACCTCGGTTTCCCTCCATTCGTGTCTTGCCACATCATGATCACAGTACGCATGACTGACTCATTCCTGTGCTTCTCAGGCCGCTTTACAAAAACGAGACCGAGCAGAGATGGATGGCGAAGAGCGTGAACGACGTGTACTGGAAGACCAGATCGCTCGAGCAAAAGCGCAAATGGGAGATCAGGACGTTCAGAATGTTGGTTTACAAAAGAAAGAGGGCGAGAAGATCACATTGAACCTCTTCGGCGGGCCTTCTACCGCCGAAGAAGACAAGAAGCCCGACCTATCCACTGATGGGCAGGAGGAAGATCAAGTCAAGATTGACGGCGCAGCGGGTCCCTCCAGCTCTGCGACCGGTCAACAAGCGGCGAAAGCGTCTTTCTCATTCGGATCATTCTCAACATCATCTTCAACAGCTAAACCAGTCGCCACTGTGAACCCGCTGAAACGGCCTGCACCCGTGAACGTCTTCAAGGCCGCCAAAGCCGTCAAGACGGATCGGGAAGGATCAACAGCGGGAGGTAGCGGATCAGAGGCAGGGAAGAAGTTTATGAGTGAAGCGGAGAGGTTGATGAAGGAAGATCAGGCGAGGAAAAGTAGAGGGCCGGGACAGTCGCAGGGTTATAGAGGAATGGGTCCGAGCCGAGGTGGAAGATGATGCGGGAAGACATTCTCCTGCTGCGCAGTGGCCCGATACTGAGACGCACTATAATCTAATCAAACTTAGGAGTGATCGGTGCTGGTGCGTAGCTATCGAGTCGGTGTTTTCATGCATTTTCGGCACCAGATAGGCAACAATGACAACCATAAGTATAGTCACCATGGCTCAATGCCCTTTGCCTCAAATGGATGCGGATGGAAGGTGAAGCTCCTGTCATGACGGCCCTTCCGCCACGACCACGAATAAGCCATCATTACGTAACCCCTCTTAATATCCTCAACATCTTCGATATTTTTGAGCGCAACTCAATATTCTCGTCGAAGACCAAGCTAAAGGGCGCTACAGGTGAACGATAGAAACAGGAGGAAGTTGATTGATGTTCTAGGCATCCTGGTGGATGTGTTAGTAGAGATATATATATATATATATATCCATTGTCCCACTTCTCGTTCATCTAGTCTTTCTCCAGCAATTTCTTGATTGAAAGTCATACCTAGTACCTTGCTCATCGTTCAACGATATCACTGTGGTACCTCAGTCAATCTAGAACTGCTATAAGCCCTTCTAGATATCCGTGTCAAGACCCTTGCTGTCAAGGGGCTACACCGACCAACGGGGATATCCGTCGTTCAGCTTACAAGGCAAACAATGAAAAGCCTACTATCGTTGATGTGTTCCCGATTTGGGACAAGATACGCAATGTTGGTGAGACTTGGGCTAAATCGTGTTTCTAACTTGAGGGTTCTCTGTCGAGAACAGCCAAGTGAATGTTGGTCGATGTATCAAGTTTGTTCAAGATGATAATATTCAAAGGTACTACAGTAGGACAAAAATCTAGAATCGACGGGGGACTCCTTTCTCCTTTTGCTACGTTCATGTATATATCCTTTTCTTCGCACAAGTTCGCCAAACCTTGCATGTGTAGCAATCTTTTCGCCGGATGTAGAAAGAAACCTCGAGTGGCTGAACAATTTGTATATTTACCGTATGTGGTGAATAGGATTGATAAGCTTGTCGACGTTTCGGTTCTTTCTCCGATGAATGCCGTTTCGTTCAATTGTTTGTCAAACTCCTGGGAACTTTGTCGGAAGTTGGCCTTACTGGTATGCGATCGTGACACTTGCTATTCTCACTATCCTTGTCATCCTCGTTATCCTTCCAATTTGTTATCATTGTTATCCCCATATTGTGCTGTCCCATTGTAGTACTCTTCCGCGTAGGTATAATATCACTTCCACCAAGGTGATCCCGTGTGCTACTACCGAGATTTAGCGGAGGAGGGGAGTCGCCGGGTTCTCATTAGACCCAATACTAGACGGAACTTTCGTGGAGAAATTCATAAGAGGTAACTGTGTACTTCGGTTGACTTGGTAGGGGGATCAATTCTTATACTAAACTACAGGTAGCTTAAGGCTAGACGAATTACAACTAAGAGTACTAAAGAGAAGAAGAAACTCCCTAACTATCTATCCTTTGATCAGCTAAGTCTCGGTCGAAGCATCCTGTGCGGTAGAGCTTCACTCTACCTTCTCATGATCGTATTCGTCCAAGCCTCGTCCGGCTCTCCCACGATGGTAATCGTCTGCACCTTGCCTGACTCTCCCACAATGGTATTTGCCTACGCCTTGTCCAACTGTAACAAAACTGTCATGACGGCCATTCCGCCACGACCACGAATAAGCCATTATTACGTAAACCCTCTTGATATCTTCGACTTCTTCGATATCTTCGAGCACAACTCGATATACTCGCCGAAGACCGAGCTAAAGGGGGCTGCAGGTGAACGATAGAAACAGGAGGAAGTTGATCGATGTTCTACGCATCCTGGCGGATGGGTCAGTGGAGATATATATGTACATGGTCTTAGTTCTCGTTGTTCTAGTCTTTCTCTAGCGATTTCTCGATTGAAAGTCATACCTAGTACCTTGCTCATCGTTCAACGATATCACTGTGGTACCTCAGTCTATCTAGAACTGCTACGAGCCCTTCTAGATATCCGCGTCAAGTCCCTCGCCATCCTCGCTATCCTCGTTATCCTCGTTATCCTCGTTATCGTCGTTTCCTCATAGTATACTGTCTCGTTGTGTGATAGGGCTCATTGACTGAGGCCACATTGACCATCGTGACAAAAACCAGGTTCTTCCTCAAACTAACTCCCTCAGCTCCTATGCACTACACCGTTGTGTGATAGGGCTCATTGGCTGAGGCCACATTGACCATCGTGACAGCTCCCGTATTAGCATTGAGTACTGAAATGGAAGGGTGTGTGCTAGGAGTTGAACTCCATGCAATGCATTTTTGTCCCAAAATCAGATATGGGTGCATGCTTTGACTTATGTATTGATGCACCATGCCAGTGTCAAAAGGATAATGGAGATACAGCAACCTTTGTTTGACAGTTTTGCGGCCATAAATCTAGACTGTGAGATTCTCAACAAAAACATCATCTTCCTTGGTCTTCCTGGTAGAGAGAGCTCTCCACGTTCTTACTTAGAGGCTTTGTGACAGGCCTTCCACTTGCAAATGCTACCCGCAAGAAGCCCTTGCAGTATTTGGGGTGCTGAAGTGTTGTGATGCCTTCTGTTACCCTGTCAGACCTTCTAATATGTCCGCTAGAGATGACATGAAGGATTTCTTGCTGTCTAAACAAAGGCCTGCCAGATCTGCTATTACTGCTGGACAAGTCATGTAAATTCTTGTTGTCTATTGATCAGACAGAGATATTCCTGTATAGCCTGAGCTTTGGAGTTTGTGAACTCCCTCATCATCAAGAATCAATCAGATCTAGACACCCACATTGAATGAAAGATGTCCTGGTATCAGCAATACTCAGACAACCACCATGCGGCATTTCAAGACCAGGCAATGACTGGGTTTGATTGGGCATGGGTCAATGCTAGCAAAAATCCAAGACAAGAACCAAGTCACTGGGGGCTCAATCAGTCCAACGACCCTGCACAGTATCTAGACATGCTGGAGGCTGAGCAGCGGCATTCACATCCTGCACCTGAGCAACAGCATTCACATCTTGCACCTAGGCCAAGTCACCCATCACCAGCTCATCCAGACCCCTTTGATGTGTCCAATCTGTCCTATCTTGGAGCCAATGTCAACTCAGTCAATACTGGTCTGACTGGTAATTCTGCTAACCAAATCTTCAGGTCTGCGCTCCCAAGCAGGTCATGGGGTATGTCTGCTAACTGGAATTCAGACATTATTCAGCCTCAAAGCAATCATGGATGGCCAGGCATGACACATCCTGATGTTGATATGGGTTGGGCAGATCATCAGAATGAAAGGAAGTCATACCAAGACACAATCATTATGGCCTCCAATTCCAACATCAAAGAACCAATCTTGTCTACAGAGCCAGCAAACAGCCCAACATCTCCTGCTCTTACATCCAACCATACTTCCTGGCATCAAAGCAACAGGATTGACTCTACACAGAGAGATTCCTTCTGGCCAAATGAAAACAGTGTGACAACCTCTGCTAACAATCAGCACCATGCAACACTTTTGGATGACATTGCACCTTTATCAAGCAAGTTGGCACCTGCCAAGGCACCCACACCTCAGAAACCCTTCATACAGCCCAAAGAAATGTCAAACCAGACCACAGATCAGGATCTTAGTCTCACACAATATTGCAGTGACGAAGACATAATACATGTGGCAACCAACCAAGCATCACCCCATAGAAAAGGTCAGCAAACACTGGAACCTGTCTCTGGACAACAGGAAAGCTGTGACAATTCAGACCAGGGTGATGTGAAAAGCAAGACAGAGTTTCCTTGTATGAAACTGGACAGCTTGGTGCGTGTCCGTGAACCAATCGAAAGGGCAAATGTCCATCTCTCGTACAGGTCATCAGATCCAACCCTTGGTGGCCTGTTGAAGGAGGACATGTTCATCAAGTTAACACAATACAAACCTACTATGCAGTCATATACCTGTCCACGGTTTGCAGATCATGGGCACCAGCTGAATGGAACTTGGACAAGCTCCAGAAGATCCTTCATTCCATGCTCATGTCATTGTGGAGCTAAACTTCGTATGACTTGCCAGGATGATACAGTATACTTTGCGCTTAGGTTGCCATGCTTGACCACCAAATGTGAGTCCAAGGTCGAACACATCCACAAAGATATATCTCTTCATCTCTGGTATCCAAGCTGATCGAAGACATCAGATGTCTCAGGGCACCATCTCAAGCAAAGACTGGGGAGCGATTATATCCAGTGCACCAACTCAAATTGTTCCCTGATCATCCCTTCAAAGTCACTCATATGGACCTATGACACAAAAGCTCTTGGTCTACCTGAGCAGCCACAAGATGTCAAGCGTCATCAGGCTTTTCCCAGTTCAAAGCTATCTCTACCTGCTGCGCTCTCTGACATGAGCAATGCTGACTCAGGGCCATCCCTACAATCAAGTCACAAAACTCCAACTACTGCCAGAGTCAGTAGGATGGCATTGAAGTTCCGAGCTCTTCCCAACACTGACATTCTTGGGTGCTTTTTCAACCAAAATGCAACAAAACTGCTTGAGCGGTCACAAGCAGTATCCACAAGCAGAAGAATAATAAGTCAGCTCAAATATTCAGAACCTATACCGAGCTGTTACTACTCTAAGGATGGACGACACTCACTGAATGGCAATTTGTTTGTTTCGAACAACAAGTCCCAACACACATTCTGTTCCCACAGATCTTGTAAAGCATACTATCGACGCTCTGAGCAGTGTGACACTGTGTACTATGCAATGTCAGTACCCTGTATAGACAGTGAGTCTATTTTATGTAACAGAACAAAAACTTGAGGGTGTTCCGCTGATTGTCATGACAAACATCCAACAACAGAAATTGGGGGTCATAGTTTCATACAACGCACTTGGGACAGCCAAACAAACTGTTGTGTTGCTGGCTGTGGTTTGTCTATTCCTGTCAAGGACATTATATGGAGTACTGCCCCACCAAGTCTCCTGAATCGAGGAGTTCATGTGAAGAGAACAAGGAGAGCATCAGCTACTGTTGCAGTGTCTCCAGAGCAAACATTACAGTGATGAAGGTACATGGTCTCTATTTGACTTTGGATGTCAAATAGCATGTTTTATCCTGATTGGACACTAGGTGGATGTCATGACGGCCATTCCGCCACGACCAAGAATAAGCCATTATAACGTAAACCCTCTTGATATCTTCGACTTCTTCGATATCTTCGAGCACAACTCGATATACTCGCCGAAGACCGAGCTAAAGGGCGCTGCAGGTGAACAATAGAAACAGGAGGAAGTTGATCGATGTTCTACGCATCCTGGCGGATGGCTTAGTGGAGATATATATATACATAGTCTTAGTTCTCGTTGTTCTAGTCTTTCTCTAGCGATTTCTCGATTGAAAGTCATACCTAGTACCTTGCTCATTGTTCAACAACATCACTGTGGTACCTCAGTCTATCTAGAGCTGCACAAGCCCCTCTAGATATCCGTATCAAGTTCCTTGTTATCGTCGCTATCCTGGTTATCCTTGTTATCCTCGTTATCCTCGTTGTCCTTGTTATCATCGTTTCCCCATATTGTGCTGTCCCTTTGTGTGATAGGGCTCATTGACCGAGGCCACATTGACCATTGCACCAGCCAATGACTTGCAGCAAGCCTGTATAACCAGCGGAATTGTGTGCGGCTGGATTCCCTTTTGTGGATAGATAGCTTAAATCCTAGGAGAGTGTCATGTCAGCCTTGACCACCCAGCCAATGTCTCGCAGCAAGCCAACATAACCAGCGGAATTCCAGTGCGGCTGGAGATTCCGATTGTTCCCTTTTGTGGTTCAGTGTTAATGGCCGATTACATGGCCGTTGTGACAGAGAGTTAAATGAGCCGAATTCTTTCTAGTTTCTATCTCTCTTCTCTCCTCAGCTATAGATTGAGTTGAATTCCCAAATCAAAAGCCACACAATTGGTCATAACGTGGCATCTTGCTCTTTGGGCTCTAGTCCCATTCTAATTCCAGTACCTCTGTGGGTTTTGATAGTCCCACTACTCTTGTGGCATGCCAGGGGCACTGTCATGGTGCTATGCAGACCAACGAATATGTCCCGTCGATCAGCCACTCGAGTTCTTGGCTCTGAGTGTGCCACATCAATCATTGGATATCGAATGATGAATGATGATAAAGGTCGAATGTATATTGAAACTTCTCGACTGATCGTTCTTGAATTGCCTGGTACCGTCATGACCACAATCCGGATCATCACAATTGTACACTTATTCCAGACGCCATTTATTTGCTTGTCTCTGCCGATCATTCCAAGCCGTCGTCACATACTGTACGTCGTGACATGGCATACCTCCCCGTCATGGTTCTATCTATCTGCAAGCTACTGTACAACTCGCTCCTTTACTGTAAGCTGGCTATATGCGACTGTCTTGTTCACAAGTGCCTACTGGATAGCCAATCCGTTTTGGTCCATGTGAGCCGCTGTGATGGGCTGCGTTCGAGCTCATCGCCTCTTCCTTCTCCGCTGCAATGTTGTGGTAGAGCGTCAGCGGAAGGTAATCAGATCGCGCATCCTCAGCAGGCATTCAAATTCTCAACTCACCGAATCAAGCTCACTCCCCTCCCTTCCTCCTTCTCTCTTCCGCTTCCCTCTCGGCGTCCTGTCCTCTTCCTCCCCGCTCAGACTGCTCTCTTTCTCTCTATCTCTTCGACCTGTTCTCCCTTTCTTATTCTTAGCCACTGTGATACTCCCGCCACTCTCTCGCCGTGAAGAGGTCGATACTCTCTTGGTTTTGATTTTCGAAATGGCTGTCGTCCCTTTCGCTAGTCCTCGTTTCGGAGGTGTCACTTCGTCTTCGTCCTCTTCTTCCTCTTCGGATGAGCTCTTATTTTGGTCCTCTTCGTCGGCCTCTTCGTCAGGCTCTTCTTCCTCCGCCTGGTCTTCTTCCTCCTCGTCCTTCTGCTGTTCTACCTGATTTTGTTCGTCATCTTCTTGTTCGTCTTCGAATCCCTTGGCAGGATTCCAATCTTCATCCAATCCTTTCTGACCACTCGCACGATGATATATCATCCCGTGCCACTTCCCATGATCTTCCTCTTCCTCGTTCTCCCCATCATCCTGTGCCCTCGCTCCCCCATGTTCTTCTTCATTATCACTGTGCTCGTCGTCATCTGGAGGTTCATCGGACCCTCTCTCGTCCAGCTTCACACTCTCTTTCGATCGGAAATAAGGTAAATCAAAGGTCCTCTTGAAATGATCGGAATTGATCACTTTCGCAGACTTCGAAGCAGACTTGTTGCTTGTTGATTTCGATTTCGAATTGGAGTCGTTCTGGGATTGTGTCTTTCCGTTATTGTCTTTCGAATTTTTCGTAGGCCGACGAGGAGATGAGATGTCGGATAAGGGGGAGAGGGAAGAACGTTGTGATGGCGGTATCAGGGGAGATAGGGCTGATGGTGTAGAAGGGAGCGAGATGGAGCTTGATGAGGACTAATTTGTGGGTTCGGATCGGTAGGTGGTGTCAGATCGTGATTCGTGCACAGTTGATAGACAGGCGGTAGCACGATGGGGATGAACATATGGCCAGGCATGTGGCCTTGTGAGGCAGCTGAAACTCACCATCCCATCCAAGGCTTCGAGGTTGTACAGCCCTTCCAGCCTATCCCACAGCTCATCAATGGGAACCCAATGCCCTGTCCGTCTGTGCATTTCGGCCTGAAGCTGAATGATCAAGACATGTTTATGTCTACCAACTGATTAAGATTCATGCATGTCGTCAGCTTGACGTCCATTGTATCTGTCTGTCCGCCAGTGGGGAGTAGGAGACATTTGAGCTCTTGAGAGAGGGCACGGACACCACGGAGCTGGGGACAGATTGAGGTGGAATGATGTGCACGAATCAGCTCGACTTACTCGGTCTGACATCTATCACACTCCTCAAAACCGCTGTCTCCCTAAGCAGACCAGGACCATCGTCAGCCCATCCGCAAGATATAGTAATGCGGTAGTTCACACCGTCACTCACATCTCCAGCTCTGACACGGTCGGTGTGGGCGAGTGAGCTCTCTTCCCTGTCGGCGTAGGAGAAGGGAGGGACATGACCTATATCTGAGGACGGAATGATATCGTGTGTCTCTTGTCGGAGCTGAGAAGAGCAGGAGAGGTCAATGGTATCTGCTCGAGAAGATGGGTGGTGATGATGATGCTCGAGGTGCCATCACGTCCCTTCGTTCGGTCTTTCAACTTATCGCTCGGGAACCACGTTCAGAATACGTGCCTGAAAAGAACAACTCGGCGGAGCGAAGCTGGTGACGGACGAGGCGTCTCATAGCCATTGCTTCTGCTCCATGTCGCTGCCACATCGTCGTACATCTTTATGAGCAACATACAATGTCCGATCATGCGTGGAATGATACAAAGTATTGTGATATCAACCCTGTGGATCTTGTTCCGCCTCGCATATCACAACTTCATACCAAACAACTTCTTCTTCTTCTTCTCACCACCTGGAATGTCTCCTTTGCCCTTTTTCGATCCATTCCCTCCTAATGACATGTCACCCATGCGATCAGTGATGCTGGATGCGAAAGAGTTGTTTTGAACTAGTTGAGGTTTTTGCAGTTTAGGCGGGACTGCGCCTGCAGGCGGTGGTGCAGGAGGAGGTGGGCCGACGGGTGGGACCCAATGTCTCAGGTCGAGGATACTGAGGACGGATGTTAGTCTTCTGTCGCTTATGTCGCGGCTGCGGCAGGGAGCAAAAGACATCGGAATAGTCGTCCACTGATCACATCGGACTCACTTTTGGTACGAGGTCGCTTGACCGGGCTGACGAGTAGCTCGGACAGGCCCCTGGGGATGTAGCTGTATTGCATTGGGCGGATTGGCTGCCACTCCACCTCGGCCAACTGATCGCAAGCTCGCGCAATATGTCTCCGGTGTCAAGACATGAGTTGACCCTGTCCCAAATCAGCTCTTGAGTTATATAGACGTCTTTTAGTCACCCGCACAAGACTCACCTATGATGATCTCCTTACCCAACGCTTGTCCGACTGTGTATGCACATCGCATCTCCGAATAGGTCATACCACCCGCAACGAAGATGATCATTCTTTGTCTGCCCTCGGTGTTGTTCATCCTGGCGGACGGTGCCTTGTGCCATGTTGGTCTAGCGCTTCGTAGAGATCCTGATGGCGTTGGTGGTGCTAATGACGAAGAGCCGCCTCGCAGTGTCGCTGTCGCTTCTGCCGGTGCATCTTTCACGTAAGGGAAAGTAGTCTGGTCTAAACGATTGTTGTGTTGGTCCTGAAGAGTGGCGCATGAGTTGATATCAACACTGCTACTATACGATGGAGATTTACTTCAAGAACGATTTGGACCACTGGTTTATACCTGGAAAGCTCGTACTCCCCTTCCTGATTTGACGGTTTTTGCTTAATTCGCGATTTGGATGAACGTGAATTATCCTGAAAACCGTAATAAATCTCGGCTCGAAGATGGCTTGGAGCTGCAGCATACGTACCTTGATAACTTTGACACCAAGATGCACCAGGTTGTTGACCATATCCTGCTCCGTGATGGACAAGCGAGCGTGTTGATAGAGTCGTCTTCTGTCTTCGTCTGCGACACCATCGCGGAAAAGAATGTACAGAGCCATTATTCGAACTTTGTCTAGCGATCTGCAATCCAAAACAATCATTTGAGCTTCTTGTCAACATTAGGGTCCCGAACGTACGAGATATTCGTTCGGTCATCGAGAAGAGGTACCATCTCCTCCACCAAAGTCTTCGGTGTCTTCCCCTCTGATGTATATCCAGTTGCACAGCACTGCGGTCATATCGATGATCAGCCTTTTGTGTACTAGAGTATAGACTTCGTGGACATGAACCGGACTCACTTGTTCAACATTTGCCACCAAAGACAGCTTCTTCTTCTCGAAGAGGGACATGCACTCCTGCGCCATATCCAGATGGAGCGAGAACTGCTCTCTCTGCGCCTGAAATTGTGGCAGACTCGCCAGCATGTCTTTCAAGTCGTTCACGTTGACTTGACCCCCCCTTAAAGTCATACTCGCGTCAGTATCAGGATCGGGAGTTCTTTCTACGAGTTGTGCACTCACCCTCGGAAGCCCGCGTTCTCGGTTGCAAATTTGTTGAAATCCGTCATCAAACTGTCGATGGCGTCTTTCATATGCAGATGTCTGACAGATACCCAGACTGGATCGGCTTCGGTGAGCTCAGCGACTTTATCCTCTTTGCCGCCAACCGTGTTCGTGTATTTATAGCTAATTCAGATAATCAGCACACAACAGACTGTGGGACCTTTTCGGGCTCACCGGTAATGTACACCATCGTCAATCTTCAGTAAATCGTTCACCATAGCTTGGTACCAGAATTCGTGTAAAAGCGGAGCAGCGGGGTCCATTGACCTGTCTACAACAAATAAGACTCCTCTAGGTCTACCAGATGCCGGCTTCGTGAAAGGCTATTAGACTTGTATCGGACGATGTGTGGAGCACTCACCGGAAACTCTGGATTATTGGTCAAATACTCATCCAGATCGTTTTGTACCTGGAACGCGATTCTTTTGCTCAAGTGCTCTCCTACTACTTCAGACGGTCTAGGACTGGACGCCCCCATCGCTGATCTCCATCGTAAGCTCTGGGGATTTTGTTGCTGAACAGGGGCAGCTGCTTGGACTGTATGAGCCAAAGGTCCGAGCGGAGCATGGTGGTGGGGCTGGTAGTATCGTATATATGGGTTTTCGTTGATAGTCGCTAGCAGATTCAGTATCTAGATGAATTGGGTCAGCTGTGTATCAAGCCACCGAGTCAGCGCGTTGTCGACTGACAGATCGCCCTGTTACTTTGATATCGTCCTCAAAAGCCTCCATCGCCAAGTCTGCAGAAGCTGCTCCTCCGGGATTTCCAAACATGGTGAAGAAAGACCATGGACTCTTGAGTGTGAACACTCGGTCCTCCAACGCTGGGTACAACGTCTCGTAAGTATCTCACATCGGAGAAATAGGGTGTGATTCTGAGTACGCACCCCAGAAATTACAGTACAGCTCGACGAAAGCTTGCAACACTCCTCCTTGTAACCCATCCGTAAGCTTTTGAGCTAGGTGATCGTCAATGCCTACATATGTCGCAAGGATGTCAGCTAGCCGCCTTGAGACGTCGTGGTAGTCGCTGGAAGTCTCACCATCGATGAAGTACAGATGAGCGGATTTGTACGTCCGTCTTCCAAACGAGAAGTCCGCCAAAATCCTATCGACGTTCTGTGATGTGGGTGTGAGGAGGTAGATGGCATCGACGGACATGGGAGGGCGGGGTGAGTGCAGAGGTTCGACAGCTATTTGAGGAATCAGCATACGTATCAGGCTCATTTGCGCTCGGTATCATGCATCTCACTGCCAGACTAGCTGGATTGCAGCGAGCACAAGCCCGGATTCAACTCACAGGTAACATTCTGTTGTAAGATGTCAAAGTTCTTATAGACGGTATCCAGCAATGCTTGAGAATGGTCGTCCGTGATGAGGACCTTCCATGTCCCTGCAGGTATAGACTGCAACGCTGATGTGAAGCCTGGGAGTGATACGTCAATTATATGTCAGCGTTGAATGATGTTTGGGGTTGTCTCGTGTCGCCCGGGAGGTCATATCCGAGGGCCGATGTTGCCCTTTGTCCCAGTCGTCCGACCTGAGAAATAGTAGCCCTGTAGACTTACGTGCTTTGAGAAGGTCCTTGAGGGCCATGATGTGGTTCAAGAGGGTTGAGAGCAAGTCTCTGTGCTGGTATAGACACGACTTTGAGCAGGAGGAGGCGGCGGAGGAGGTAGAGGAGGAGGTTGTGGGATGGGAGACGAGAATGAGTTGGGGAGATGAATGAGGTCATGCGCTCGGCGTCGGGGTTGCATGCGTCTTGCAGCTCACTCACTCCGCCCTCCACCTTCGTACAAGTCAAGTCACCATTCTCACTCGCGTTTCAACAACAAGAAGAAAACATTTTCGTTCTTTTGGAATCGTTCTCCTTTTCACTTCATTGTGACTGTCAGCTTTGGAAGCTGTTATGCAGTCGGTTACAGCGTCCTCAACCATGGACCAACAGGTCCTTCAATGCCTTCAAGCTACATTATCGCCCGAAGAAACGACGCGACATCATGCAGAAGAGCAATTGAAACAGCTCTTCTCAGCGCCTGGTGCGTCTTTCTGCGCGTCGAGTGACATCAGCTGTTCGATGACCCATCATGCTGATGTTGACCTGCAGAGGGAGGTCTAAGCTTGGCGAGACTGATGCTCGCGCAAGATGTAGCGCTTCCACAAAGACAGATGAGTTGGATCCAGTGACTCGGCGATACATTGCAAGAACAAATAGACTGACATTAGCACGGACCTCGATCTTTTGACGATTGCACTCTGCTGGTGTCCTGCTGCAACAGTATATCAATC
Source organism: Kwoniella newhampshirensis (assembly GCF_039105145.1). NCBI lineage: Eukaryota > Fungi > Basidiomycota > Tremellomycetes > Tremellales > Cryptococcaceae > Kwoniella > Kwoniella newhampshirensis. The sequence continues at coordinate 1,198,450 of NC_089963.1, forward strand.
AACATTGGACACCCACTTCTGCTGCTTTCCAACGACCGATCACACCTGTCGAGGTGAGCTCAATTGCAGTGCAGTAAAATGTACGGGAGTCATGCATTGACGAGCTTGAATACAGTTTAAAGATCAAATACGACCGATTATTTTCAGCGGATTGTCAGATCCACAACGGAAGATCCGTCTAGCAAGCGTATGTTGCGATTACGCTTTTCATGCAATTTCAACCCATGCTCAACGAAATTCACACAGGCTTTCGCCCTCTCCACCGTCGCTCGATTCGACTGGCCAGAGGACTACCCCGACCTTCTTTCGCAGCTCGTCGAGCTGCTGACTTTGGGATTCCCGGATTCAGTTCATGGAGCTATGCGGATCATCTCCGACTTTGTGAGAAATGATCTGAGCGAAGATCAGCTTCTACCGGTCGTTCAAGAACTCTTACCGGCTGTCTTATACATACTCGGAAATCCTCAGGTGAGCCGCAGGCATCACATTTACTACAATCAAGCTCACATCTGATCGTCCCAGAGCCATTCACCTTCCACCCGAGCATCGACAGTTCAGGTTTTCCGACAAGTGGTGCGAATGTTAGAAACAGTGAAGGATGAACACCCTCAGGCTGTGAGATCTGCCATGGACACTTTAGGCCCTCTCTGGCTCAACGCCTTCACCCAACTCTTGTCAAACGACGCCGGAGCAGAAGCTCAAGAGAGCTGGGAGAGCTTGAGTATACGGATCGAAATCTTCCGAGTGAGTTGAGAGTCAGCTTTCTTGTCGTGAGTGTGGGAGCTCATCAAACCTCTTCAGACTTTCTCCCTGTTCTTCAACGCTTTCCCAAAAGTCATTGCTCCAGAACTTCCCAACTACATCCAACTGGCAGTACTCAACCTCCAATCCCTCCTACCCCTTTTCACAACATTCTACCTCTCTTCAGATCCGAATGCTCCTGAACCTCCATCGCCCACGTCAGATACAGGAATGATGGATCCCAAGATCGATATCACAGATCTGGCTTGTGCAGTATTCGACTTTTTGACACCGGCCGTGAGAACGAAGGCCGCCCCGGCGATAATGATGGACGGGGAGAAGGGCTCCGAATTGATGCAAAGTATAATCAGTGTAGTGCTGGACTATACGCAAGTCACCCGAGAGAATGTGAGTAATCGTTCCGTGATACTACAGCGCGATGTTGACAGTAGTCAATATAGGAGGAGGAATGGATGGCAGATGCCAACGCGTTTGTGATCGATGAAGACGACGAGACGGAACAATACAGTATACGAACAGCTGGCTATGACTTGATAGGCGTGAGTCAGGCCTCCTTGGCAGTGAGACTTGATGTTGATACCTGCGCAGTCGGTGATGGACAAATGGCCACGACCTGTTGCAACGATACTGCAAGCGTTGACCCAATGTAGAGTGTCTGAATCTGCTGCCGCCAAGCAAACCGGTAATTCTGACTGGTGAATGTTGCTTAGGGTTGGATGAAGCCTCTCGCTAATGCTGAACACAGGTGGAAACCCCTCGAATCTTGTTTATCATTGCTCGGCGGTATCTCTGACGATGTACGAAATGTGTTGGAAGACGATGAAGCAGCTAGACGGTCACCCAGCCTTGATGTTCAATTTTTGTTTGACCGGGTTATTCCGGGTCTTTTGGGCCAGTCCGGTATGTGGTCTCCACTGCAATCGACGATGCTCTTTCTCATCTGGTATCACAGAAACACCCTTTTTGCAGGGACGAGCATTCGTTTTCGCCAGTCAGTACGCATCCCTTCTCTCGGACCACATGGCAGGCCAGTATCTAGATGCTGCCGTCCAAGCGCTTGACTCGCCGGACGTGACTGTGCCTGTCAAGATCAGTGCTGTCAAAACTGTCAAGAAGTGAGTGGCCATGTAGCCGAACATTGATACTCGAAGCTAATGTGTGTTTTGACCTCATAGCTTCTGCCGATTCGTTGACCCAGCAGCTATGCAACCACAATCGAGCAAGATTCTGACATTATTGTTGCCGCTACTTCAACAAACGGCTGCAGAGACTCTGTACCTCCTACTCGAAACAATACGCGCTGTCTTTGCACTCGACAAAGACTTGCTGAATGCTCAAACAACACCGGAAGTGGCGGAACGGATATATGAGGTCTGGCTTAAGTTCACAGACGGTGAGTTGTGGCGGTGATCGTATTGTCTGACCGACACTGACAGTCGATCGTAGACCCGGTCACGACGGCAATCGTCGCTGAAATCTTCGAAGCTCTTACCGCGTTGCCATCACCTGAAATCACTCCTTCCTTAGTACGACATATCGCTCCGAAATTGGCGGTGGTGATCTCTGCACCGGTCACTGATGAAACTATACATATGCCCGGAGAGGCGGTCCAACTTGCGAACAGCTTGATTAGGGCTAGAGGTGGACCACTGGAGTCCGAGCTGGTGGGCAGCGTGACAGTGGCTGTGATGACAATATTGAGAGAGACGGATGATATGGATGTGATCCAGGTAAGTACTGGTATCTTTCAGTCTGACCAAAAACATTGTCGGGACAGGCTTGTGCTGATACCCATACAGCACGGGATGATTCATCTCACTCTGATCGTCAGAAAGGACTGCGATAAGATCGTTCAATGGTACGTAGCGTGGTTGTGCCCGATCACAGACTGTATCTGTGAGCTAAGTCATGTGCTGCAGGAACGACGCGGAAGGAAATAATGGAATTGCAAGCGTCTTCCAGCTTCTTGGACGGTTCCTCGCTCCGACCTTCTCCGAATCAGGCGGTATCTTTGTCGGCGAGCTTATCATGCACCTGTTCCGAAAAGCTGGTCCATCTATGGCCCCAGTTCTACCTGATCTACTCCGGGCGATTGTGGCCAGATTAGCCACAGCCAAACTCCCTTCTTTCATCCAGGTACATTTGCAGCGCTTCGTCGAGCTCCCTTGCTCAAGGCTGTAACCAAGCTGAACTTTCAATTGTATAGACCCTTGCCCTCCCCTTTGCCTACCTATTCGGAACCGAACACACTCAGTCCACCATCGATCTTCTCTCTCAGTTTGCGGTCCCAACATCAAACGGATCAGAACAAAACGCACTGGACGTTGTGCTCTCGGCTTGGTGCGAGACGAGCGATACGATAACTGGAAGCTGGAATATCAGAGTGAACGATCTGGGCATGAGCAAGCTTTTCGCTTTGCCTGCAGCAGCTGGTGGGGAGAGACTGAGAGGGGTGGTCGTTAAAGGGGATTTGATCATCTCCGAAACAAATAGAGATAGTAGGCGGAACCTTTCTTTTGCCCGATCTGCACACACTCTACTGTCTTTCCACGGCACTTTGATTGCGGAAGCACTGATGCGACTTCGGTAGCAATCATGACACGCTCGAGGACAAAACTCAGTAAGCTTTGTCCTTGTGACAGCCTTGTCAATTAGTATTGAGCTGACGGGTCTTCTTCCAGATCCAAACCAATACTCCCAGATACCGTTCCCGCTCAAAGCGCTCAAATTGATCCTGAAGGACGTCCAAGCGGAACCGTCTTCCAAAGGGAAGGGCAAGGCGGATCTTACTATCGAGGAAGATGATGGGGTAGGTGACTCTCCGCGTAGATCTTCCGACTGCGCTGATCGGAATATGGGGTGATGGACAGGACGAGGAATGGGACGACGATGACATTCTCGGAGGAGGCGAAATTGGAGAGTTTGACTATCTATCTGGTGAGTGTGACCTACTGTATGCTCAATCCATCATCGCGAATCCGGGACGATCAAAGTCGCCGAATGAGGTAAGGGAGGACTGACAACAAGTGTCTCTGTCAGGTTGGCTCGATGACAAGGGCGGAGAAAACGACGCGCAAGACGACGATGAAGATCTCAAGTCGGACCCTTTGGCACAAATAGACATGGGCGTGAGTTGGGTCTTCTCGCAAGACAGCCTCTTAGGAAGCTGTGTTCTTGCTTTGATCAGGTCACTAAGGGCGGTGGCTGACTGTGATTGTTCTTTAGCAACACCTTACGGAAGTATTGCGCCATTCATACGCTAGCAACGAGAATGGGGTACATGAGATGATAGATGGGTTGACAGATGTGGAGAAGGGAATAATGAGGGGTGTGTTGACGTTGTAGTCGGCGGGTCACTCGTCAATATTGGCCGCAGCGGTTCTGTGCTGCATGCGTGCATGGTCGCATGGTCGTTATGATAACGAGCAACTACCAAAAAGTAACGAACCTCTTCGAGGAAGCGCTATTCTTGAGACTCGATTCGCAGCGTCTTGCGATCATGTAGCTGGACGGTGACCTCCGCCCGAATGGAGGAGTATGACGTCGAGATTAGTCTGACAGAGTTTTGCGGTAATAGCAAGTCACGTCCCAGGTCCATCCATCATGTTCATGTTGTCTTTGTTCCGAGTCGCAGCGTCAATCACTGGATCAACCCGCATCTCGATCTCATCTCCCCTCACCAATCAATCACACGAGGCGTACCGTCCCTCGACCCCGTTTTTTCTCTCGGCCGTGATCGTCAGCCAGTGATCAGAAGCTCACGCTCGAGCTCCAGCTACGATACAATACTCGTCACGATGCCGCCCGCTTTCCTCATGAACTTTGCCAGGTTCTACAACACGAATTTCGATCGACGACCGATCCCCACGTTGATCATCACCAACGGGGTATTGAATACTTTAGCCGATGCACTGGTGGGTTGTCGTGGCTCCATCTCTGTCGGCCATTCGATCGTCCGGGAAGAGCAAGCAGGAGAAAGAAAAGTTCGATCAGGTGTGATGATGAACACAGCTGACGTGATTGTGTTCGGGTCGTGGTCGTCATAGGCTCAAACATCATCCATGGTGGTGAGTCCCCTCTTCGACATTCGCTCATCAACTGCCCCGACTCTCGTGGACCCTGCCCCCTCCTTCTTCGTGAAGATCTGATCACCGAGCTAAGCTTTCCGCTTCTTTGCTTCCTCCCCACCTCCGTTTACAGCTGCACAACGCAACGCCCATGGACCCCACCCCATCATATGATCCCGAACGTACCCTGCGGTTCGCGATATACGGGATGGCCCTGGGGCCTTTGATTGGGAAATGGATGAGATTGTTAGAGAGGAGTATACCGATCCGAGCGGGGGCGAGTGGGAATGGATTGCAGTTGGCCAAGAGGGTATTAGCGGATCAGACGATCATGTGAGTCTGAACCTGATGATGGGTCATCGTGGCTGTTGGGCCCGATAGAAGCAGAAAAAGACGGAGAAGGCGCGAGTTGCTGAAATGGTGGGACGCTGGGTGAGGTGGTGGTGGGCTCGTTGGATTGAACGCACTTCGCCTCCACCACTGTGACAAGGAGGCAGTCTGCATACATTTCCAAACAAGACTGGTTCTTGATGAAGCAGATGTCAATTGGGTCCCCGTCGCTAACTCTGAAGCGACTGCGTCAACGCTCTACAGGGCCCCAGTCGGTGTAAGTCTCACACACGTCTTGCCTCCGACCGTCACCCATCGTCCACTACTTTCTACTCAGCCCATCCTTTTCCTTTTCCTTTGCGTAAAATGATCCCTTGCCACGTCCAACACTGACAGCACGATTCTCCCCAATCACATCACACAGCTCGCTCTCTTCATCACTTCGATGGGTGTCATGGAAGGACGTGATTCTCAAGGGATCCAAGACAAGTTTGCCGATGTGAGTTGGACTGGTCATCGACATCTGTATCTGATATCCGGTACCACTGTGGCTGACGAGAAGTGTCGGATGGATGGTCTTAGATGTACTTTCGTGAGTGTCTCGATTCGATCCTTTCCTTTGCCTACAATCATTTCCAAATCGATCCGGACCCTCATTGCTGTGGATATACAGTCTCTCACGCTGCGGACCCTGCTGACGCTCGCTTTTGCCGACCTCAGCCGCCCTCATTGCCAATTGGAAAGTATGGCCTCTGATCCAGACGATCAATTTCAAACTCATGCCATTGCAATATCGAGTCCCCTTCCAATCGACCTGCGGTATCGCTTGGACTCTCTATCTTTCATTGTTGAATGCAAAGTGAGTCCTGATCCTCTCTGTTTCGGCGTACTATCCCCAAATTGCTAGCTAGACAATGGACTGACTGTCATTTGCCTTGTATTAGGGACGACAAGACCCTCGAGCCAAAGGTGTAGGCTAAATGCAATCCAGTCAGTGTATAATGAACGCCATCGTAGAGGCGCATGCCCATGTATTATCGTATTGTTGAGATGACCATGCCCAATTCTGGAAAGGTTTCGTTCATCCAAAATGGCCCAATCATGCATTGACATGCGTCCTGCTCGAATACTGGAAGACTGTATTCTGTCCATAAACCCGTATCCACATCACCCATCACTATCTATTGTCGGTCTGTGAGAAAGCAGAGGATGAGTCAGCTTGGACGCCATATTCCCTTCGCGAAATCAACTCACAAAGGTGTCGCTTGAGGACCTTGGAGATGATGTCGGTGTCGGGGAAAGCCATACCCTCGAGGGACTCGGCGTACTGTATGGTAAAAATCCATCAATCTCTAGCCTACATATGGAAATGCAGCTTTGCACTCACAGGAGTAGGAACATCGGCACCGGTGATTCGCTCAGGAGGGGCGTCAAGGAAGTCGAAAGCAGGTGACTCGCAGATTTGAGCAATGATCTCAGAACCGACACCGAAAGCTGATTGTATTCACACAAGATCATCACCGTTTCTCCCGATTCCCGTAAAAAATCAGCCCTGACTTACCGGGGAAACCACCCTCAACGGTGACCAAGTGGTTCGTCTTCTTGACTGACGCAATGATAGTCTCAATGTCGAGAGGTCGGATAGATCGCAAGTTGATGACCTCGACCTTGATTCCGCTCTCCTTCTCGAGAAGCTCAGCAGCCTCAAGAGAGTGGGTGACCATCTTGGAGTGAGTGACGACGGTGATGTCGGAACCCTCCTTCTCGACCTTGGCCTTGCCGATGGGGAGAACAAAGTCCTCGGACATCTCCTCCTTGGTCATGGGGAAGGAAACACCGTAAAGAAGCTCATTCTCGAGGAAACAGACCTGCATGCGGAGTCATCCTTCAGCTTTCGCTCAACTGTCCATCTAAGTTCCACAGTGCTGAACGATGACTCACGGGGTTAGGGTCTCGGATAGCAGCCTTCAACAAACCCTTGCAGTCCGCCGCGCTCCAAGGTGAGATGACCTTCAAACCGGGGATACTTCCATACCAAGCAGAGTAATCCTGAGAGTGCTGAGCGCCGACACCAGCAGCGGCACCGTTGGGACCACGGAAGACGACAGGACAGGGGACATTTCCTCCGGACATGTAGTAGGTTTTACCACCAGAGTTGACGATGTGATCGATAGACTGCATGGCAAAGTTCCATGTCACTGAGTGGCACGCGAGCGACAATTAGCACAATGATCTTTGATCAGATCGAATGGCCCATCATCGGTACTCACTGAACTCGCAGACCGGTCGGAGACCGGCAAGGGCAGCACCAACGGCCATACCGGTGAAACCAGCCTCAGTGATGGGGGTCTAAGCAAGTATAAAGCTGTCAGGATCGAGATTCTCCGCTTTGCTCGTCTAGCGACTGTTGACTTACGTCGATAACTCGGTCCTCTCCAAATTTGTCCAACAAGCCTTTGGTGATCTTTCAGATCAAACATCAGCGGTTGGTCCTCGAGCTACCCAAAAAGTTCAAAACGCTGCATGGGTACCCCATCTTGACACCGCGGCTACACGGGTACTTCCCACTATTTGACGATTTATCATTCAACTCACCTTGTAAGCCCCGTTGTATCGCGCAACTTCCTCTCCCATGATGAAGACTGTCTCGTCTCGGATCATCTCCTCCTCCATAGCGGCGTTCAAGGCCTCTCGGACGGTCTGTGGTCGAACGAAGGAAGTTAGCACTAGCCGATCTGAGTGATTTCCGGCTAAAAGAAGGGTTTCTGTGCGTTTGACGATGATCCTTGGAAGAAGAAACATTCCAACTAATTGATCATGCCTCTAGCTACTCACCATTGAGCTACCGCCCTCATCGCTACTAGCGGATCTCCTCTGACCTTCGCCGACCAAGAACCTGGGGGCGGATCTGGCCACACGGGCGACGGGAGTGGAGGCGAGAGCGTTCCTCGAGACGAGCTTGCTAGTTGCTGAGGAAGTCGAGAGGGGTCGAAGGGATCGAGTGGCGGAAGGGATGAGTCGGGAGATGGAAGAAGCACGAGAAGCCATTTTGAATGAGTGAGTGCAGGTTGAGGGTTGAGGAAGGGAAGAGAAGAAGAGGAGGGAATGTCAAGAGGGGGAAGTTGTTGCTATTTTGATGTCGAAATGACAACCTCCCAACCGTGTCCCCAACATCGGCTCGCCGTCTCAACCCGCATAATAAAACTCGCTCACACTGTTTCCATTCCATGCCGCAACTTCCGTGACACGGGTCACTCGAATATCTTTCCCTTTTATTTATTCTCATTTTATCCAAAGTCCCCAGCCTCCACTTCCTCGTCCTCTCTGCATCGTTGAATCTCAATTGATTTCAGACAGAAACGCAACACCGAGCCACCATCATACTGTTCTGTCCCACTACGAAGAGACCGATGTCTGGTCCAATTACCTCCCGTCCGCTATGTACACGATGCCTGCGAAGTGGTGCGTCATCATCGGTGTATTCCGCTCTCCTTCCATCAATCCGCACCTACTCGTCCCAGCCATACGATGACCATCCAGAAGACTTCTCGGACATCGCTGGAGAGCTGAAAAGGCGGAAACGGAAAGCGGATGCAAAGAGAAGACAATATGTACGTTTGTACAAGCTGTCGTCGAGATTGGTGTGAGCTTGGCCGATGACGAGAGCTGAATCTACGTCGCAGGGAGCTACTTTTGTCGATCATGCGCTAGTGACAGTTCGAGGAGGTGAGTCGCATGAGCTGATCAGATCCTTGCGTTTGCGACGTCGGTCCAGCTGACAATGCATTATTAGGGAAAGGAGGATCAGGAGCTGCCGCTCTTGCCGCTTCATTACGAGGACCATCCTCCCCGTGTGGAGGAAACGGTGGTCCTGGTGGATCCATTTATGTCTCGACATCTTCTTCTCTCACCTCGCTGTCCACGTTGTCCAAGCGACTCATAGGAGGTCAAGGATCTTCCGGATCCGGTGCTTTCAAACATGGTCGAAGGGGCTCTGACCTCTTGATCAAAGTACCCATCGGTACGATCATCCGGGAATTGGTTCGAGAAGGAGAGGAAGAACGCACGCTTCGTGAAGAAGGAGAACTGAATTTAGACAAGGAGGAAAGACGGAAGAGAAGATGGCAGAAATGGTTTGTGACACATCCTGCTGCTGGAGGTGAAGTCTCGAACAGAGAGTATGCCGAGGCGGAAAGTCTGATGAGGAGAGAAGGGAGATGGGTGCCTAAAACACCGACATTCGAAGAATCGCCCCCGGTCTCACTCGATCTTTCGGAACCGGTAAAAGAACCGATTCTATTAGCTTCGGGAGGTTCAGGTGGATTAGGTAACCCGTTCTTCGCCTCGCCAAGATTGGCATCGAGAGGAGCATTACCGCCGACTCAGACGTTTGAATTCGAGTTGAAGTTGCTGGCAGATGTTGGATTGGTGGGATTCCCAAATGCAGGGAAAAGTACGATCTTGAGAGCTCTAACGGGCAGAAAGGCGGAAGTTGCGGGATACCAGTTCACAACATTAAATCCGCAGATTGGGGTGGTGAGATTATGGGAGGATGGGACATGGGGTGGTGGAGAAGGTATCGAAGTGGTCGAGGAGACCTGGGTCGAGAGGGAAAGAGATGAGATGGCAAGGGTGTTGGGAGAAGTGATAGCACCTGATTCTGTACCTATCCCGAAACTCATGGGGTCCTCGACTTCATCCAACGGAAACATTGACGACTACGACAAGACACACGACACCAATACGAGTGGCAAGGTGGAACGAATACGGTTCACGCTTTCGGACAATCCTGGACTTCTCCCGTCCGCCTCGCAAAACGTAGGATTAGGTCATTCATTCCTACGATCCATCGAGCGATCTCCAGTCCTGGTCTACGTTCTAGATCTCGCACGTCCCGATCCTTCGGATGATCTGCTCACGCTGAAACACGAGTTGGAGGCTTACAAGCCTGGGTTGAGCGCTCGCGCCGGCGTGATCGTCCTGAATAAAGGGGATGGAGTGGAGGAAGACGAGGGGAAAGAGAGACTGGAAAGCGTGAAGAAGGTCGTGGGCGAGAGTGGACAGGTGGTGGTACTCAGCGGCAAGTATGGATTGGGGCTGGAGAGATTGGTAGCCTTGTTGGCGGAGAGAGTCGCCAACGCTAGATTGGAAGGACCTGTGCAGCTGGACGAGGTACCAGTGCACGTTGCGCCTGAGGATGAGGTAAGGAGACCTCGCAAGGATTGGTCAAGAGATGATGGCGTGGCATTCGGTCTGAAGAGGGACAGGCCGGACGATGACGAATGAGCCAGTGTACCATCATGGCAGCATCGACATAAAGTCACATAACGTATACGAATGAGCATAGCATTATGACATGTTATGACATTACAACATGTATTGTACATTACCCTTCATCCATTCCGACATATTTTTTTACCTAGGCATTCCACTATTCCTCCTTCCACTCTCTTCGTCCCAACCGTATCCATACGGCTGACCTCTGCTCGAACTCCTCGTTCTTCCTCCCGGTCCTGATCCTGGTCCTGGTCCTGGTCTTCCCTGGAATCCCGTTCCTGGCGGTGTCGTAGCCATCAACAGGAAACCTGCCTGACTTCCCAGCCCCAGAGTCGGTGTTGAGAAATCGCTCGTACTCGTTCTTTTCGACAATTTGACACGGGTCAGACTCGAACCGGGTGGCAGGGCAGCAGATACTGAGCCCTTGCTTCCGATTGGACGAGGTATGGAACCGCCGCTCGTGGGTGGTGAGAAGAATGTGTTGGAGGAAGAAGGAGTTGCGGAAGAGCGACGAACACTGATAGATGGGGTAGGGACGAGGGGCGTGCGTTCGTTTGCGGTACTGACTGCAGTTGGGAGTAGAAGATTGATTGATCGTGATGAAGAAGCCCGAGGTAGAGTCGGGACAGAAGAAGTAGTAGGTGAGGCCTGATCGGCGTCGTTATCGTTGATAGCTTCCTCAGCAGATGACTGTGAAGATGTCAGGAGATAGACTCCGAGGAATGTCGTGGCGATCTGTAGAATCATTTAAAAAATATGTTGTGTCAGGAGATGGCGTATTGTAGCTCATCGGGTAGAAGACTCACACCAAAGGCAAAGTTCACAAAGTGTGAAAAAGGGACATCTCGGAATTCCTGATATAGTACGGCTGATCCGATTATGGCTGAGAAGCAGATATAGACGTTGGTCAGCCCATTCGACAGATTTCGTCACTATCATACACACTTACCGGCCAGTGAGAAGAAGACGAATTGCGTCGGTATGACCTCCTGCGAAATGATATATCATCAGCTGCAACCGATACTTGTCATCCTCATCTGGGCTTGATCTCTCCAATCTTCTGCCTTTCGAAAGAATCTCAAATACTCACCTTACTCTGAAACCTCATCAAAGCTCTATTTAACCACCTGATCTGACCCAAACTAGTCACCCCAACCACCGCCACCATGCCCCAGGTGATTCCCCATCGCCAGGCACCGAAGAAATCGTTTGACAACAAGCTCGATAGCGCTTTCGTGGCAAGGACGGTATAACCTCCGAATAGGGCGCATATGCCCACATCTATACAGATGTATCGGTGACCATGGGACGTCGTCGACAAGAACAAGCAGAGGGCGAGGAGAAGGATGTTGAGCAACGTGTAGATGAGGAATGGAAGGCGCGTGAGGGCCACGAGGAGTTGTGGTGGATCCAACTGGATATGTGAGTCAGCCCACACTGCAAAGCATGAACAGAGGTGGAAATCCCATCTCTCACCCTTGGATTCGCACTGTTGGACGACCATACGACCGTTACCGCACCGACTATGGCTAATCCCATGCCTAATAACTCCTTCTTATGGAATTGCTCGCGAAGGATCAAAGGTGCAAAGACGCAGTTCGCGATAAGTGCCTGCTCAAATGAAGAGAGAACGTCAGTTGAAGCTGAGTCTCCTTGAAGCATAACGAAGACGGGACAGCTTCTATTACACCCGCAAACGGAATGTTCTGCCAAATGGACAAGCGACGTGTAACTCACCACAGTGCCAAGGGGCGCCACCACGCTGGCTGGAGCGAAACCGTAGCTCAGAAAGTTACCACCTTCTCCGATCGCTATGAGGACCATGCCCATCCACCAGAGCTTAGATTTCAGATACATGCCTTCTTCCACCTCGGCACTGTGTTGGGCCGCATGTTCCTTGTCGTCCTCTTCACTGTCCGTGATGTCTATTCCATTTTGAGCATGTTGATTCGACCGGTTCGAGCTGGGGAAACGGTCGGGATGTGGTGATGAAGGGGAGTCAACTTGTAGGGCTATTTGTGATTTGCCAGATTTCGTTCGTTCCGGCACCAGTCTGACGGGTACAGCAGTAAGAGTTTGAATCTGGCTCGTCTCGCCTTCTCGTCGTTGTTCCGAAGAAGAGATGGAGTCAGCCTGATCTTTTGGAGATGTCGAAGCTACAGCTTGCGTCGAGAATGAAGGCTTCTGACCAGGCGAAGGTGAAGAAGGTGTAGCGTTGATCGTCGCGTTCCCTCCTGAATCTGTGACTGATGCTTTGCCATCTTCCTCCTCTTCAGGTATTGGTGGGGGGGCACCCAGGACCCTCCCTTCTCCTAATGCGCAATCTTCATCTCCATTGTGTTCCTCCTGATCGTCCTCCTCGGTCTGTAGTGATTGATATCGAGCTTGAACAAGCTCTTCGTTACGTCGATGAGCCAGTTTCTGTATCGTCCTGCGAGACCAACGACTGCAGTCAGTTCAGCTCCTGGGGACAGAAGCCCATGGACAGGGACTCACAGAGCCAGACTTATGAGTACATTTCCGCCGCAAGCTATCCCGACTCCGATCAGAGAACTGGTCGATACGCTCCCAATAGCAGAATACACCATGAAGCCGAAGTTAGCAATGAAAGGGTGAAGATGGTGTTACGGTGACACGGCGAGTCGTGTATTTCGACACCTTTCGGGAAGAGGGTACTTGGCCAGATCTATTGGAGCCGACTGTGGATTTTGTCCCGTGGTATGAATGGACAACGCGAAGAAGACGCCTGTAGTCATTCTGTACATGCAACTGAGAGGTGGTGAGATGACATCTCTCAACTTATGTTCGCAACGGTGCCTGGTGGAGGTGGATAATCAAGCTGTATCTGTTCCCCTCACTAAATGTTTGGGTGCATAAGTCGACCTATCCTCATTTCTCCGATTGCGACTGTCACAGGTCATTTTGCTGTTGGTATAGACTTGTAAACTCCAGTACCTGCTCCTTTCTGCCCAGACATTACCAATTGTGATCCTCCCCAAACCTATACTATCACTTACACTTAACTTGTCACAGTGTTACGACCCTGCACAAACACCTATTAGTCTATTAGAACGGTTCAGTTTAGTTCATTTCACAATCTCTTATCTATTTCATACCAAATAAGAGCCTTTGAAGGGATTGTTAGCTGACATCCTGGAATTCTACAACTGCTTGAATCCTCCCCGGGTTCTTGTCTAATAAGATGTCTTGGCTGGTCTGTGATTTGGTCCCCAAAGTCAGCATGTACAGTAATCAAAATACTTTGGGTCTGAGGAGGTCAGGATTCAGATGAAGCACAATACTCACTGTTTGAACCTCTGCATGGTAATTTCAGCGCATAAAATACTGCATCATCCTGACTGGCTAGATACAGCTGCGCTCTGCATTTGGTTGCCACACCAAGTCGAGAGGCTGCACAACGATAGCTGTATCTTTTGTTGGGGAATCTTTCAGGTCTCACCTCAAGGTGATGTGTGTGAATTGCAAAAGAGGGGCAATGATTTGTTGTTGCTTTAGGCAAGGTTTGTTTATGTAGCCTGACAGCGCTTGTGGTGATCAGTCCTCCAAGAGTCGGATCTGTTGACCCGTACAATAAGTGTACATTGACCCTTTCTATGGGATCTCGAAACCGGAATCTTTCTTTCACAGCTTGCCCAGATGGGTCATCACTGCCCATTGTGGTCATTGCACTTGGAGTGCCAAAATTCCGCTGTAAGGTGCAAGCAGTATCGTTTGATGGCATACTGGATGCATCAAACGGTGGTATTGCACTTGCTGCCACATGAACCTTGCCAGTGGTGAGCTGTCCAAAGTCAGCCAGAGCACCATCATTGGGGTCAGTGTTTGCTTAGGGGCTAAAGCCAGTCCAATTGGCCATAAAACTTGATGAGTGTGTGAGGCCCTTCATTACTTCATCATGCCTGTGGGATTGAGACGTTGATTTGGTGGTAGGTACGTTATCAGCTGGTTGAGGAAGTCCCTGTGGAGGTGTGTAGTCAGACAAATTATTGTTGATAACAGTTGCTTGATTTATTGGAGTAAACATTGTGTCCCCTGACATTGTGAGGGAGTGCTTGGCTGCCTTGAGGGCTTTGGGGGAGGACAGTCAGGATTCAGGGTACAGTTCAGTTTGCTGGCTGTGTTCAGCCACTGCGGCAGTTGCTGACATAGGATTATAGTCTTGCTCATGAATTGTTCTCCCTTGACTTTCAAGGCTGCTCACCTCCTGCCACAACCTGGTTTTAGGATGAAAGGAAGTATCGTGCCCTTGAGGAGGACAAAAGTCCCATTGTGCATGTTGGGTAATCTGAGAAACACCAGGGGATTCATATTCACTGTCTCTGTCCCAAGTGTTGGTGATATCCTGATGACAATCTGGAAGTGCGCTGCCAAATGATGATTGGGCATGAGGCCTTGTTGACGCAATTCCACTGTTCATGGTGCTGTTCACGTAGCTTGGATATGACAGACAAGACATGCCAGGTGACTGATAGTTTGCAGACCCTGGGCTGGTAAATCCAGAGGCAGTCTGAGAGGTGTTTCGATTCTGTATTGAATACTGATGATGCAGTCCAAAACTGTTGACATATGAAGAGGGGTATGTATCAACATGTGTATGCTGCCTGTAGTCTATAGCAGAAGGGTTGTTTAGATTGCCATTGGGATGATCCCAGGAGCTCCCGTCATCCCATGCAGGAGGCGAGGGGTACTCAGACATGACTCAGATAGAAGACTTGTGAAAGCAGCACTGGTGTAATGAATAAACAGTTTTTGTCTGGACCAGTAGTTTCCTTGCAATCACTTTGGTGAATTGGCAGAAGAAAACACAAGAGCAATCACGTCACTCCTTCTGAATTTGGGGACAAAATTGGGTAAGAGCTGTTGATAAGTTATACAAATGCACTGGTTGGAGATGTTGCCTTCCTTTACATGCTTTGTTGGGCTTGAAAGCTTGATCTGGTGATTTTTTTGGTCTTCTTCTGCAGTCAGGTTTTATCACTGGTCTTCCACTGTGTCACAACATAATGAGATCAAAATCAGAAAATGTCTTCAGCTAGTAGAATCAGTCAACCAAAGAAGGCACTTGAAGGCTTCCCAAAGAGGAAGCCCTTAGCTCTTTGAGGTTAAGACCAGTAAGAAGGCTGACAAGTAGGAAAGGCATGAGAAGACAAGGACATCCTGGGCAAGCTTTGCGGATGGTGTCGGGTACGGTGGCTTTGACTTGTACAATTCAGAAGCTGACAGTACCTCACCAAAGATACTGCATTTGGACAGCTATCATGTACATGTACCACACTTCACCTTGATTGGGGAACATACTATAGACACATAAGTGGTGGCGGTGCTTTGAAACCTTGACAATGTACTGCTACAACAGTGAGACGGACCTTGCTTGGTAGACAGGCAGAATAGCCTCAATTTTATCTTCTCCCCTTACTCCGTCAATGGAGCAAGCCTCGTACAGTTACTTGCTACATCAATGATTTTGTCTGGGTATATGTAGTTGGATCTTCTCTCAGCTGTGGAGTTGTATTCGAAATGCATCATGACATGTCCAAATTTGCATTGTGCAAGGTATCTATCGCATGCAAGCTCTTATCTAATACGGCATCGACCATGATCATAAGCCTTTGTCCGCTAGATCCCCAGCCTCGGCTCAGCGGTCGAAGGTCTCTTCCTCATCGCAGGTCTTCGAGGCGCAGGCATTAATCCTCTCAATCCAAACTTCGGTACTCCCACAGCGCCAGTGTCGGTCGTATCTTGAGCAGCGTCGCCCCAACACTTGGACCCACCGCCGTCGGACGCTATGATGATAGGGCGTGAAGGTCGGATCGTCGTGCTTGCCGATCTGGACAGTGCAGGGGTCACCAATGGCGTCAGAGCAGGAGATGGGTTTGAGTGCGAGTACGAAATGATATGGGAAGGATGGGGGTGGAGGAAAGGATGTACGTTTGACGAAATTTGACGAGAATGTGCCGTACTCGGATTGTGATGACATTGAGTCTGATGTATGCTCGTGAGAGGCTTCGGTCCAGTCGATGCTGAGAGCGGTAACGGCAATGATAGAGAAGTGCCATTGTTCCCCACTGGAGGTACCAATCCCCCTAGTGTCTTACCGGTGCCGAGTGCTGGGATTGGGTGAAGTTCAATGATGTTCACGGGCGGAGTGAATGGTCTTGAGCGTGAGAACAGACTCGCCGCTCTTCGACGTGTCTTCCCTTTCTCTTTCTCCTTCTTCTCCTCCCCAGTCTCTTGTCCGGCACCAGCTGGTAAGTCTGATGTAGTGGCCGTTGTAGGAGTGGTTCTACCTTTGGACCCTGGTGGACCGAACGATGGGCCTTTTGTACCGAAATTATGTATGGTAGAAGTAGGTGTTGTTGCTCGACCGGTACTTCCCGCGCTGACAATCTGGCCTACAGGATGCGTGGCAGTGTTTGGTGTCTGAGTGGGTGTTGCAGACGACGCAAAAGCTTTGGCAATGGCTCCAATTGTACGGCTCACAGACCTCGAATGGGGAGAAGTCGTCGAAACGGTCGCGGTAGCAGAATGGGTGTGTGATCTTGTCCTTCCCGAGTCTCGCGTCGCTGTCGCCTTGGCCACAGATCCAGGTCCAGAATCACTTGGAGTAGGTGTCGCACCAGTCGTTGGTGTGATGGGAGTAGGAGGTCTACCTATATGTGGTGGTCGGACCTTTTCGCTTACGATATTTGGAGTGAGGGTCTTCTTGAATACGTTGATGAGGTGAGTCTTGATTGCTCGGTCGGGGTTGAAGAAAGTTGGCGAGACGTATAGACCCAGCGGGATGACTATCTGCGTCGGAAAAGAAGATTTCTAGTCAGCTATAGTATTCTATGCCGGCGATATACACCAAGACGTTCCAGTCACAAAGGTAGGGGCACACGGGATCATGGTGTGAACCACAGTGAAAAAAAGAACCAACCTTCTCATTGGGTATTTCATGACCGGTGGAAGATATCCGTGGTTGGACCAAATACTCGAATTTCCATTCTGCTCTTCCTCGATCTTCAGTCCCATAAACGGCGTACACTCCTGGTTCGCGGATCTGCAGGGTAGCTCCTTTTGACAGATAATCGTGCTTTTCATCCAGATTGGTCGTCAGTCTTCTCAAAACTGGCAGAGATTCCAATGCCTGGAGCTAGAGATCAGCTGAGACGAAATAGAGATCTGACGGAGGCGAGGAAAAGCGTGACAAACTCACAGCATGATGAAACATCCATTTGTCTCGTTCCTTCGGCTCCATCCCGAACACCCAACACCCGCTTTGCTGAAACATCTCAGGTCGTGTAGGACTCTCGCACCATCGCGTCGCATCTTGGAGCGACTTGAGCTCTCGTTGGCGGAATGTCGATGGTTTGATATATCGCATGTACTTGAGTGACGTTCGATATTCTCTTGTTTCTTCCTGTGATTGGTTCATGATGTTTGAGAGCATCAGTAACGGGCTGAATTGACGCGATCAAGCGAGTCATCTCACTTGATCAACCCAAAGCTGCACTGTCATCGTGTGATCCACCTCTTTCACAGCTCTTTCTATCTGATCCTGAAGTTCTTGGGTCTCACTCAATACCTGCTTGTCTCCCTGTTCGAACCGTGAGAGCACCAGACCCGTCGAAGTCCTATTTCGTTTCGTGAGGGGCGGCGGCAAAGACGGCAGAGCCTTGTCCAGCGTTGAGGCTCTCGATCTCCCCGTTCCTGTTCCTGCCCCACCGCCTTTCACACGTATGGTATTGAGTTTCGACTCTGATAGCAGTCGATGCTCTACTCCTCCGGAGCGATGAGCAGGTGTGGGCGTACCATTCGTTTCCATTCTCATTGTGGTCCCCCATGATCTCTTTATCGAAGCGATCGCAAAAGAAGGAGCCAATAATGATGGTTTCTCCCAAATGTTAGAGTTGGAGTGTACCGCTTGGTCGATCATCGCGGTAGGATGTGGGGTGACGATCAGTTCAGATAGAGGGGAATCACAACTACCTTCGTTTTCGGAGATCGAGAACGGTTCTCTCACATGTTGAGGAGGTAAGAATCGGTTGTGCGACGGCAAGTCGATTTGGTCGTCAAATAGACGGACCAGATCAAGAGTGACTTTCAGGTCGGAGGAGGAAAGCGTCGAAGCGAAGAAACTGTCTTTCCTGACTTTCACTCTTTCGCCATCATCATCCGCATAAGCAGAAAGCATCATACTCCAATCGTCCTCGAGCTCCTGAGCATCGCCACTCTCATCTTGCTCCCGCGATTCTCCTTCCGGACCATAGAGCTCGTTTCCGCTTCCTTCGGTGTCATGCTGAGATCGAACCGGTCGAAGATCTTTCGTGGCAGCTTCTGGACTTCCCGTTCCGAAAGTGCCGACACTTTCTTCTCTCATCATTCTTCCCATCCCCGTTCGGACTTCCATCTGGCCTCCCGTATGAGCTGAAGGTACTCCCATAAGACTGTACCTGGGTGTCGATTCTTCTTTCTCCTCTCTCTCTCTCTCCCTTATTTTGTCTCTTCCACTCAGAGTGAAAATATCCGTCCTGAACTCAATCAGTATAGGTCGAGGGATACCGTACTGTCTAGCCAGATACTTTCGTGGCGATAACAGCTCCGCACCTGATCTTCGTTTAATTTGAGTACTGCTTGAGCAAGTCACCCGCTTTCGCTTGCCATCTGCTGTCTTCCATCCCTCCTTCTCAGCCCGCACTACATTGGTCCGCTCGTCGTTCTCTCTCGACGAGATCGCTTCATCAGGAACGTCGGCTCCTCCTCCCGATCTTCTCCACTCTTCAGCCAATCTCCCGAATTCCCCATGACGATCGAAGAGCAATGGTATCTTGCCGTCTCGATCGCTTTTCGAACTACATTCCAGCACCTCGAACAGTGTCTTCTCGGGCGAAGTCGTGAAATGGCTCTGAAGTTCTAGCGGTACGAACTCATATTCGATGTCGGTGGACAAACCGTCTCGATCCGGAATCGAGATCGCTTTGACTACAGGGAGAGCAGTCGACAACGCTACGAGATCGGAGTGTGAGTGTGCAAGAGTCACAAGACCCTTGCGAATACCACCACCGGGGGATGCGCTGAGGGGAATCTTGACAGGGGATGGGGCAATTCGCCGTAAGCGCGCTGACGAAGGAGATGATGAGGGGAGCCTTGCTTTGCGGAGGGTGGGTGGTGGAGTCGGCATCGTGTGTCCAAAGCGTCCGACAAAGGGTTGGTGACGAAAGAGGTATGGTAATTCGAGCAATTGGTCGCAAAAACCTTGTGTCTGACCTGTACCGAGAAAAGATCGTTTGATTAGTATGGGTAAGTAATGGTCCGTTGTCAGCTTCTCAAGAGGGATCATCGACGCCCTCCAGTCAATATGACAATCGATCACCGCAAGACTACTCAAACAACGTCATGACGCCCCCTCGACCCAGCTGACTAGCAAATCAGTATGGAGAGATACGATATACATGGTATGAACAACATGATGAGCGAAATGATTGAATGGGCGGACTGTGTTTCCGATGTTTCAGGCGTCATTACCAAAACAAATCTGCCTGTAAATGAGTCGAGCGAGATGCAAAGGCGAGTTGGTCGAATGCGATCCGAGACATTTCAGCCTCCTATGAGTTCGACATGAGTGCAATCAAGCCTAGCTCTCTGTTTGGGTCAAATATCAGCTTGTTTCTACCCCTTCGAAGTCACAATCAGTCATCATGAAACCCACCTCCGTACTTGATGTCCGACCAACATCTCGCCATACTCTTCTTGCGGTCCGAAACGTGTCTCAGCTTCTTTGCGTAATGATGGGATCGGTTTGAGTAGGACGTCAGGTGTGAGATGCCAGAACTGACCGAGCCGGATCGTCTGTCAGTGTATGATACTTGTCTTGTGTTTTCGATCCGTATGCTCACGAATGTAGATGAGATTCGGATGAGAGGCCGATCGGGGAATTCTACCTTCCTTTTCTCGATGGTCTGTCGTATCGTGTTGTGTCATTGGCCTTTGCTCCCCTTGCGAGAGCTTTCTGTAGCAGACTCACATCGAGAGTGGCCTGAGTGCACACGACCTCGTGATACCCAGCTGTAAGTACATTTCATCAGCTCGACGTAGACGCAACCGTCTTGTAATCTAATCTTCCCGTCGACATACCCTTGATCAGACCCCCGGTCAACCATTCTATTTGCTTGCCAGCTTGCACAAGTAGACATCCAGGTGGTATCCGAACCTGTATTTTCTTCCCAGAATTCCGAGCCCAGATGTGCACTGTGTTCAAGAGCCGACAATCAGTCGTAGCCTCAACAGACTCCCGATCGTTTCGCTAGAGCTGACTCACGACCGGGATACCGTGATTGTCCATGAATAGTCAGGAAGTTCAGATCAGTGTGGAACCCAGCATATATCCTGTAACACGACAATCAGTCTTCGTGTGGGAATTGCATTCCGCAGACCACGACGAAAGGACCTGGTCTTACGCACGTGTTAAGCTTTCCGTATTTCGTGAGATCGGTAGCAGTCGGTGCAAGGAGATGTGATCTTTGTCCAGATCGCCCATATTAGCCAAGTGGTCCCAACGAGAACATACGGAGAAGCTACAGCTCACCCATATCGACCCGCATTTGTAAAAGTGTTCTCGTCCAGTCCCAGACCCAGCGCCAACATCCGCGTGACGCCCTCGACGCTGGTTCAAGACGCGCAAGATAAGTGACACTCACAGCTTATGTGAACGGAAAAGAGATACGATCGTTACATCGCTTCGAAAGATATCGACACCCACTCACGCTTGCTTCATGAACCCTCCCCATTCGTTCACCCTCTCTTCCCATGTATCTTGAAACTTCTTCGGCGTCACATTCGGTGCTTCCAGGACTGGGAAATGGGATTTATAGGTTGGAGCTTCCGACATGCGATGGAAGAATCTGTCGAAAATGGGAAGTATCAGCGTGTGAACGAGAGTTCTCCCTCCCCGTCTTCTCAGATCTTGCTTCACCGTCCACCATGAATTCACCCGAGAAACGCGGGTTCACAGGAGGAGGGGATGAGACTCATTATCGTGCCAGACTCACCGACACTTCGGATCTGCGCCATGACCATTAAGATCTACGGGCCGTTCGTCGATGTCTAAAAGATCGATGATGGCTCTACAGTCTTCATCTGAAGCGCATTTTGGTTTCTCCGTGTTCTCCAGTGTAACTCCCTGGACAGTGAGGTGAAACAGTGAGTGTCAGCATCCTGCTCCGAGTCATCCATTTCTTCAACGGCGTCATTTTCCTGCTCTGCTCTGCTCTGCTCTGCTTTGGTCGGGACAAAACAGAGGACAATATCATCGGATCTTCCCTCCCTTCAGAAGCTAGAAAGCTTCCAAATCACACTCACAACTTGATACCCGACCTCCGGCCTCTCATCGACCTTCAACACCTCATCTTCCTGCTCGAAATAATCCTCGAACAGATCCAAGAACCTATCATTCGCTATTTTTGGAGCTCTCGAATCGCGCACGATCAACGCTCCTGTCGTGATAAGACTCTCAGCAGCTGCTGAGGCTTGTGCTCGTCCTTCGTCAGAGGCTGGGTCGCGTAAGAACTCGTCCAGTGATACAACCGTTATCCCTGACATGGCAGTCGATCGTGATATGTATGAGGATACGGTCCGTGAAGCGGAATGGCAGTTGCAACATCAAGGTGAAAGTGGATGAACCATGAGCGCGAATTTATTGTTTTGGATTTTACTGTTTCCTTATCTACCTCACGCGCCTCGCAAATAATCACCAATCACAGCAATCGCAATGGTTCCAATTCATGCCAAATCTATCTCCAAAAGAAAGGTAATCAGATCAACGTAGGTTGAAGGGGCATGGAGCATAGTGCAGGAGGGTAAAGGGCGAAAAGCTCAAGGATATGGTATGGATGCTTGTGGGTCGGTTCTATGTAGAGTGAAGCATATATCGAACGGAAGGAAATAACCAAAATGGAATAATGCACAAGATCGTGGCAGAAGATATCAATGGGTGACCTCGCACCGCTATCCCACCACCAAGAGACATGTCTAGACTCGGTCGCCGGAACCAATGGTGACGACCTTGAAACCGATGTCGGTGAGCTTCTTTCGGTCAATGATGAGTCGACCGCTACAAGAAAAGGTCAGTTGAGATCACGACATCTGATATTCTGTGTGTTGAAAAATTGACTCACTCAAAGACGAAGGCGGGTCGGGGACAGTTGGCGTAAACTGAAACAAAGGGCGTCAATTGAGTGACTCGACCGTCCAACGAAGTCACTCACTCTTCTCCCAGTCAAGAGTCTTGAACTCGTCCCATTCGGTACAGATGACAATAGCCTCGGCACCCTTACAAGCCTCCTCGACCGTCTTGTTGATGGTGATGTGGGGCTTGACTATCAGCAGGTCAGTCGAGGTCTGCGTTCAGACCAGGCATCGAACTTACTGGGCTCAGCGGGAATGTCTCCGTAGCTGAATCCACAGTCAGCACCTTGATCTACACATCCTTTGATACCAATGTTACTCACTCAGTCAAGTCGAGCCAGATTTGGGATTCGGTGACTTGAGGGTCGTAGATAGACACACGAGCCTTCTCAGACAGGAAGTGGTTGGCAATGCTGATGGAAGGGGACTCTCGAGCTGGCATCAAGGTCAGCTTGTGTGCGTCCGCAGCGTCTGCCAGACTTGATAACTCACTGTCACCGGTGTCCTTCTTGAAGGCCCAACCCAAGATAGCGATCTTCTTGCCGGTAATGCTGCAAAGCAGTCAGCATAAGCCGTTACTCACCAAGTAGTGCACTCACGTATTGAAGAGGGTGTCAACAACCTTTTCGGCGAATCGGCTCTTCTGGTACTCGTTCTACAGGATGTCAGCAATCACCGCATCTCCCGAAGGTAAGCACATACCATCTCAACAACAGCACGCCAGTACTTGGCAACCTCGGGAAGGTGAAGAGACTCTGAAAGGTAGACCAAGTTGAGGATATCCTTCTGGAAACAGGAACCACCGAAACCCTATTATAACCGAGATTCATCAGTCGACGACACGAGCAAGAACCGCGGAGAAAACTCACAACAGAGGCCTTGAGGAACTTGGAACCCATTCGGGTGTCCTTACCAACGGCGAAAGCGACCTCGTCAATGTTGGCACCGGTAGCCTCACAAATAGCGGAAAGAGCATTGACGGACGAGATTCGCTGGGCCAACATGGCGTTGGCAGCGAGCTTGGAAAGCTCGGAGGACCAAAGACCGACGGTGAGGATTCGGTCTCGGGGGACCCAGTTGGCGTACACGTTGGAGAGTGCTCGACAAGCGTCCAGACCCTGCTCGGTCTGAAGAGAACCGATGAGTACTCTGTCGGGAGCGAACAAGTCGGCGATGGCGGTACCCTCGGCAAGGAATTCTGTGGAATATCAGCGAGGTCCTGCTGCCGCGAGATCTACTATTCTACTCACCAGGGTTAGAGAGAATGTCAAAGTGGCATCCGGGCTTGGAGTTGGCCTCAAGGATGGTACGCATAGACCTGTGGAAGGTCAGACGAGGAAAAAGACTTTAGCAAAGACCTGTCACTCACTCGGCGGTCCTGCAGGGGACAGTGGACTTCTCAACGACGATCTTAGAAGAGGTGGCGACCTCAGCGATCCGTCGAGTGGCGAGTTGGAGGAACCTGCAAGACAGATCAGCTAGATCTTGTTTTCGAAGACCGGAATTCACTTACTTCAAGTCAGCAGCGAAACCAGCTCCGACACCAGACTTCTTGGTGGGGGTGTTGACAGAGACAAAGATGAGGCTGTAGTAGATTCAAGTATCAGCGTGTGATTGGACATCCCCAACTGAATAACATCGCGTGCGGGACCTCTCACAAGGCACAAGGGGGACGCGACGAAACCCCGGATTCAACGATAGATGGCCACTCACTCAGCCTCGGCGATACCCTTGTCAACATCGGTGCTGAAGAAGAGGTTCTTTCCCCTGGCGGACTTGACGACCTCGTCAAGCCCGGGCTCGTAAATGGGGAGCTCGTCAGAGTTCCAAGCGTCGATACGGGCTTGGTTGAGGTCGACAATGGTAACCTGGATGTTGGGGCTGGGTATGGCAGTCAGCGGTGGATCCGTGCGGAACGTGTCTCGGGACATGACGTGAGGAACAAGGGTATGGGAGCCAGTCCCCAAAGAGAATGCGGTATGATGCGCAACAAGAGGATGTGTTGTGAGGGTATGAGAGAGACAGAGAAAGAGGTGGATAAGCAGAATGTGGACGTAAACAGGATCGAGGTGTAGGTTGATCGATGGTGTAGACGCGACGAAAGCGTGTCTGATAGCCGTCACAACGTTTACTCACCACTTCAAGGCGCTGTGATAGTCAAGAGAAGGAGTGAGGACACGTCAGTGAGGGTTTATCTTGACAGCTACGAGCCGATGATAACAAGCGTACATGACAGCACAAGTGGGACCACCTGTGAGACGATCTCGTCAGCGCGTGCGTCGATCAGGAGACAGCAAGACGGGAGGAACTCACCGACATAACCAGCACCGACTGCGAAGTGGCAAGAGGGATAGATTCAGTCAGCTATCGATCTTTCATCTCAATCATGGCTGTGAGGAATGCAATGCCTGGTCGAGATATAAAGATAAAGGGGTGCGACACGTCGTTGGAACAACCGACACGAGAGGATATACTCACTACAACAGATCTTCTTGACTTCGATAGGAGCCATCTTGCAAGGTATGCAGGTCTATTTTCTAGATGGGAATGAGATGGGACAGTTTGAGAGGAGAAGAAGAAAAGATTAGTGGATATGGGGATGCTGATGAAGGGTTGAGAAGGACGTGTGTGAGTGAATGTGAGGTGTGGTGGTGGTGGTGGAATGATACCCGTCTCACTCAGGGTCTCCTCACCCGTAACAAGAGCTCTGCTGTAGGGACGTCCAATCTGTTTCTTTTTCGACGCGCCTCGTGGCAGCTGTCTTTTTTTGGTTTAGCTGTTTTCTCAGGGATCTACCACGCTATTCCCGATCGGATCATCCCGCAGCTTCCCTCAAACTCACATCCGGAATGAGTAACCCAGAGAGAGAGAGAGTATGGCCTGGAACGGGTAGTCGGTTCTTACAACGTGCTTGCTTGAGCTTATAACAGAGGCAAGTCAAAACAGTCTATCCTATCGCTCGTCGCCTCGTCCTCAAACGCTCCTCTCGAAGGTGACATGCTTATTCTAGATGCACACACACACACACACACACACACACACACACACACACACACACACACACACACACACACACACACACACACACACACACACACACACATGTTCCGAGACTTTCCTTCGCGCAGGCAGCTGTGCAGCGAAATGGGGACGGACGTGTATGAGCGATGAAAAGCGTTCGATCCAACAGCCTGCACGGAACGGTCGCAAACGGTTCAGGCCAGACAAAGGAATGATCACCTTTCGTGGCGAATCGACACGGACAATGCATATGCTCTCATTACTCGCTTCAGCCCACTCGGTCCCATTCTGTACGCTTCGAAATGACAGTTATCTCTCACGCCGCAAAAGGTACCGCCAGAGACACTCTTACAAATCGGTACCTAATCAATGATGATGCCGTGGTTGTACAGGATTGCTACCCGCCACAACGCAAGGGGAAGATAACGGTGGTTGTGGCACTCTGCCGCGATTGGCTACAAAGGTCCGTACCATGTTATCACAAGTTGATCGTACATGACACTGTACGAGTACAAAGGATAACTGTCTGGTATGCTACACCATACTCGTCTCATCCCCCAACGCTACCATGATCTCTGGATCTGTTTCAGCTCATCCAGCTAATGACTGTTGAACAACGCTGCAAGCTCCTTGCTCTGCAACGCCCATCCTTTGAAATCCCACTGTTCTGGACATACTTTCCTACTAGCTTCAATATCTCGTTCAAAGTACCTACCATGTGCAAAAATCAGCCCCAAAGGACACACCTCAGACCGTGTATGCGTGACGATCCGCATCCATAATGAGATTGAACAATCGACTCACCCCGCTACGGAAGCGTTATAGTTCTTCCATAACGCGTCGCCCAGGTTCTTCTTGTGCTTCTCTGAATGGAAAGCGTCGTGCGACAAACCCAGGGGTCTGACCTTCTTTCCGGTCTGCTCGGAGAGTATCTCGGCCATCTCCAGAGGAGTCATGTATTCTGCGCAGACCTGCATGTCTTTACCTGAGTGCTTGAAGTCGGGTTAGCACTGTACTCCCTGTACGTTTTCCAGTACGACACAGAGGCCGCTTATGGCTTGTGAAAGGGATTTTCCGGTCAATACTTTCACTTGCTGCTCATATCTGATAGAGCAATCGTGCCAGAATCTCCTACAAACGCTATTCGCCACCATACAGCCGCTCCATCTGAACACACAACCTTCACTCACCTCTCCAATGCTTGTGGTCCAAGAACGCCTTCTTCACCCACAAACCCAGTTGTTCAACGGCAAATCCTGCCACTTTGGTATCATCCGGTATAGGTAGACCCAAGATCCATTCCTCTCCTGTGGTAGAGCTGGGATCCGGGTTGAGCTGGTGGAATTTGATCAAGTCGGAGAAATAGGTGCAGGTGTAGATGTTGGTCCAATGGAGATGGTGATGCAGACCGTGGGGTCGGTCGGGGTGCTCGGCGTGGCCTTCGTAAGTCTCTTTGAGGTATTTGACGGCTATGGCGGGCCAAGGTATTGGAGGTCAGCATGTCGTGACAAGCGTGTGGTCGGTGTGTGGTCGATTACACTCCGTCCGAGGTGATCACAATAACCCCTGACTGTTGAATGAGTACAGGCTCAAGAAAAGCGCTCATGCACTTCGTTGAGACCACGCACAGTCCATCACAGAGCATAGATCGACCTCAGAGACACGTCAAAGCGGCCTACTCACTCTGAGCTTTCGACTCGAAATGGGGCACCTTTCTCTCCTCCTCTTCATACCCATCCAACGCTGAAAAGACGACATGCCCCACTCCCGCAGCCTTGCAAGCGTCGATGACCGCTTTGATCTGTCGGACCTCGACCTCTTGCGCATTGACAGAATCTTGGCCGTTGGCAAAGTACGTGGAGAAGACTGTATTACGTGAAACAACGATCAGCGTCAGATACCAGTGTTATGAAGGACGACATGGGATCGTTCGTGACTTGATAGTTAAGATTGATAGGAAAGCAGCATTCAGTACCGTGGCACTGAGTACTGTATGATAACCGCGGGCAGAGGGGGCTGGATGCCGGGATTATAGGGTGTTGCACGAGATCCAACCAGAATATGGAAGACAAGTCGACAGGGACGAGAAGAGAAGTCACTCACAATCAGCATTCACAAAAGCCCCATCCATCCCTTGCAGAAATTGCTTATAGCTTTCCGGATCATCCAGATCTCCTCTGACCATATTCACACCCCTAGCACTCAAAGCTGGATACACAGCGGAAAAGACCGCGATCAGTCAGCGGGACTCTTCTTTTGGTCGAACTCAAGATAGGTCTCGGTCCTGGTCAAGAAGCAGTATCGCAATCGTCCTTCTGTATCGTCAAGCCCCCTCACCTTTCGCTGCTTTCCCATCCACATTCCTCGTCACCCCCATCACCTCGAACCCCCCATCCTCGACCAATTTCTCACATACGCTCCGACCCTGATCACCCGTCGCTGTGAACACTATGATCTTGATCGGGTCGGGGGCCGTGCTCGCTGCTACGGTATTGGGGTTGAGGGGACCCAGTAGACGGTCGATCTTCTGCATGATACGCTTCGGTTGGGTTGGTCGGGTATTGTTGCGGGGAATGAAGATTGAAGGGACTGGATGAGCGGCGATTCTGCTGATAGAGTCGGCTGTTTGGTGGGCTATTTTACCAACGACGATTGTGGAGATCTTTTGCGAAGATTTCAAGACAAGGCGGAGGGGTGTTCTTGCAGTAAGGTCTTAGCAGTTCGTATCGAGGCTGAGAACACAGATGATATGAGTAGGACACACAGTAAGATGATGACCTCGGGGACAGCGGAAAGACTCTGCTATATATCAAGTTACGCATGTCAGTACAAGTCACAGTGTCCAACAATCGTACCCCGCATTCGTCATCCATCCATTCTCTTTGATTACTAAGTAGTGCCTGATCGGATGCATAAAAAAACCGACTTGCAACCTTATCATCCAGATCCCATACTGTACTGCTCGTATCAATAACAACGACTCACATGCATATGAACACCCTACAATACCAGATCCCAGTACGACTGACATACATGTGAAGTACACACCGCTGCCCCGAAACTACAAACGCGCATCGACTCTCGCTCCCGCTGGTACTGATACTCCTGCTCCCGAACCACTCTTACCCGCCCAGATCTCCTTTCCCCAAACCTCCTCTATGGCATCTTCAATACTGGCCACGAACACGAACTGTATATCCTTCTTCACCTGTTGAGGAACATCCGATTCAACTTCCTTTCTGTTTCCCGCGGGCATGATGATCCTGATAGACGGTAAATGTGCTGTTTAGCGGAGAGCAGAAACGACTGAAAGGTACCCGCTCAGACCAGATCTGCAGGAAAACTCACCTTGTGATTCCAGACCGATGAGCACCAAGAGTCTTCTCTTTCACACCGCCTATCCTTAATCTATCTACGTCGTCAGCTTGTGCCTTGTCATTTCATAATGTTAAAATTGAGGCAGCTCACACTTTGCCCCTCAACGACATCTCTCCGGTCACAGCCAGTGTATGCGGCACAGGTGTACCCGTCAGCAGGCTAATGAAGGCTAGAACCGTTCCAATACCGGCACTCGGGCCGTCCTTCTTGACCGCTCCTTCGGGTGTATGGTACTGGGCTCTGTCAGCTCTGCTCCCCTGGCTGGAGACTAGCAGAGAGCTCACATGAATGTCATAGCCTTTCAGCGGATCTTGAGTTGTGGTCAAAGTGATACCCAAGCTCAAAGATCGAGACTTGACCTGTTCGTCCGGGGTCAGCATGCTATGCGCAGTCGAGAAGGGCAATTCGCACTGACCCAGGTCAAGCATAACTCGATACTCTCTCGGAACACCTCTCCCAAACGCCCTGTGATGACCAGTCTGCCGTTCCCACCGGGAATCAAGAGCGTTTCCAGGACGAGGACTGATCCATTGCCGGATCCATCGTATGTCAGCCCGCTGTGTGAAGAAAACAAATCGTCAACTCGATTCCAAGTACTACTGTGGACAGTGATGTGAGTCACTCACTTGACCATACCCGGCCGAAGTTCCCCGTCTTTCGCCTCCGGTAAGAACCTCGAGGCCCCAAGTATTGTCTCGACGTCCCCTTCTCCAATGTGAGTTTCGAAACTTGGTCCCTCTTGCTTGGCGGCACCCCGCTCTCTCCAGGCTGTATACTCAACCGCTTTCGTTCTGCACAGTTTGCCTAATTCGCGCTCGAGTGAACGAACGCCTGACTGTTCACACACATCATTTCAGCGATTTGACCTTTCACAACCGAATATCATCATCAACACTCACCTCCCAGGTATACTCCGTAATGACCTTTTCCAGCACCTTGTCCTCTACTTTGACCAAATCCTGGTTTAATCCACTCTCCTTGATCTGTTTGGGCAACAAAAATTTCCGAGCGATGGCTAATTTCTCCGGCGTGATGTATCCCGAGCACTCTATAATCTCACAACGGTCTCGCAAGGGCCATGACATGGTATCGAGCGAGTTTGCAGTGGCAATGAACAGCACCTGGGAAAGGTCGATGGGTACGTCACCTAGATAGCTGCATTTATTTCTCAGCTTAATCGACAAGGCAAAAGAACCGTACACCACAGAAGGGATGGGACTGCTGACAAACGACTTACTGATCATGGAAGTTCCAATTCTGAGCAGGATCCAATGCCTCGAGCAGTGCAGCGGAAGGATCACCATGGAAGTTCGATGTACCGACTGTGATGATAATCTGTCAGATGATTCTTGGTCTGCGAGATGATGATTGGCTCGCCTTTGTCGAGCTCATCAAGAAGGATGAGTGGATTCGACACTCTCACTTTCCTCATTGCTTGCACAAGCAGACCAGGTAAAGCGCCAACGTAGCTGAATAAGAACATCAGCTTTGGCTACTGTCGTATGAAAAGCTGGCGCAAAGTCGACTGACGTCCTTCGATGACCTCGAATCTCGGCTTCATCCCTTACTCCACCGAGAGAGATCCGGTGGAACTTTCGACCCAAAGAGTTAGCCAGAGACCTTGCGATGGAGCTGCAAGACCATCAATCAGCTGCATTGTCGAGTTTTACAATTGACTAGCTCACGTCTTTCCCACACCCGGTGGACCAACGAGCAGAAGGATAGGTCCCTTATCCCTATACACGTCATCTGGTGGGTCGTCCTCCTGATCATGCGCCTGCGGAGCTTCGGAGCCTTCGTTCAGTTTTTGTCTGTCTGACGCTGGGACAAGCTCAAGCAGATTGTCCGCTACTTCCCCGTCGAGTTGCTGGACATTCATATCTCCGTTGGGAGCAGGGATAGTAAAAGCTTTTTTCTTTTCTTGTTCCTCTTGAAACAATTGCTTTTTCAACCTGTTTTGAGGATGAGCTGTCCATTTTATCTAAGGGGCGATATATTCGAGCAGCGCACCTGTACACCGCGAGATACTCCACCACTCTCCTTTTGACCTTGTCCAAACCCTCGTGTTCCTCATCCAACATCTTCCTCGCTTGATCCAGGTTGATGTCCATCCCCTTCTCCCCGACTCTCTTCCACGGTAAGGCCAAGATCCACTCGACGTAGGTCTTCGAGACGCCATATTCTGCAGATTGCGGTGGGATCTTGTTCAGTCGAGCGAGCTCGCGGGTGAGAGCTAGCTGAGCTGGATGTGTCAGTTCAGGTTGACGAGACTGAAAGAGTTTGTGGATTGAGTGTAAGTCTTCTGGTATGTTAGGCATAGAGTCTGGCTTGGGATTCGCTTGAGAACCAGGTCGAGGACGTCCGACTGCCGACAAGGTGGAGGCAGGAGCCTTGATGAGTCGCCTGTCTCTCGAAAGAGGTGTATCGGCAGGAGGAGGAATACCTCGACTGATCATCATTCCCACGAGTAGCTCTTTCACCATCTGACATCGTTCTTCTACATCTGGGTTCCCCAACAACTCAACCCTCTGTTCCCAAGTCACACCGAGAATGGTGACAAGTAGATCTGCTAATAGAGACAGCGGCACCGTCGACAGTCTAGAATGTATCTGTGTGGGGAGCAGCCGTAGTGCAAACGGGAGGAGGTCGGTAGGTGGCTGAGGTGATGGTAGCGGGGGTAGAGGGATCGAATAAGCTGAGGTGTGGAGAGGTATGTTGGGCAGGATGGACAGGACTGGCGGTAGCGACCGAGGCAGCCGTATGCGGGTCTGAGATATAAGGTATTACGGATAGAATCAACGATCGCTATACTTCGCGCTGCTCGTAGCAGGGGTGTGCGGAGATGTAAGACTCACCAGTCCCTCGACAACAAGTAGATAGCCATCAACCTCGTCCTTGCTCCTTTCGATGCCTTTGATCCTGGCGGCTGGATGAGCAAGTCAGCATATCCACTAAGAACAGTTTGACCTCGGTAGCGTCCCTTTGAGACTAAGGGGAGAGAGAGGAAGTCCTTGCCAAGAAGGGGTAGCCATAGCTATGCCACACCGGCAAAAGTAAGGAAAGACATCGAGAGACAGATATCTGGACGACCATGACCCAGCCGATTCCAAGTACAGGCACAACGACGGAATGGGAGACTCGTGTGAGAAAAGTCCGGCGGAGTTGAAAGCTGCCAGGATGAAATGACACAGACTCCGCGCTTAGGGACGACCGAAGGAAACGTTGGAACGACCAAGGGGCCAGACAGAAATCCACACAACATGTGTCACTCACCACAACCCCATCTCCCCACCCTCCTCTCAATCTCCACGACGGGAACCACACCCACCACCCTCCCCTCTCCTCCCTGTCCAGACCTCTCCTTGCCGGCGTTCTGCGCAACGCTCTCCAGCACCTGCGCCAATTGGGTAGAGGTGAGTGAGATCGTGGCTCTGAGATGAGGGTAGAGAACTTGGGGTGGTGGAAGGGGAATGAGAGGTAAGGAGGAAGGTAAGAGGGGTGTTGTCATCTTGCTCGATATACTACAGAGTCACGACGTGCTCCTATCCTCTAGATGTATTCTCTGGCCTCGTCGCACGGATTGTTCCTAACTCAATACGTGCTGCTTAAGAGGTCGATATCGAGGAAGAGACTCTGTTGAGGTGAGAAGATATTCGGATATGGAGGCAAACTAGCGAGATACACAAATACAAGTTGGAGGATATCGGGGAAATCGACAACACGCAAAGATCGATGATATCGATGAATGACAATGATCACCTCCGGTTAATCATCCTTAGCCGAGCAATGGCCTCATCCGACTCTTTCGCCACCAGTGCCCCACCTGTTTGACCATGGCATGGTGTATTCACAGTGCATTCTCGTCACGCAGGTACCATCGTCGTGGTACAAATACATAGATACTATACACAGTATGTCGCTTCTTCCTAGACTCGTTCGACTCCAAATATGAATTGGCTACACTGTCCAACAACTTCTTGGCTCTCCCTAACGTTCCCAGTCCTTGGTCTTTTATACGTAATCACTCCTTGCCCTCGCTCTTTCTAGCTGCGCCTGGCTTCTCCGCCGAGTTCTCGCTTGGTGCTGGCGTCGAGGCGAGAGGAGTAGGAACAGACTTGAACTTCGGCGTCCTCTTCGCTTGGACAGGTTGCGGACTTAAGATGCCTGGACCGCCCGCTCCGACCGGTACCGAAGTGATCACCGCAGCAGGAGCGCTGCCGACCGAGCCTTGTGCTGCACTGATTCCGATAGGCGGAGTGGGTTGTCGTGATGGAGCCGCACTGCTAGATCTCCCTGCCGAAACCGTCCTCATCGCTGCCCCAGGAGGAGAAGCGGACACAGGGGCACCTGAGGCACCTCCCATTCTCCTCCGACCTCGTTCCATCATCAATGCTTCGCTCAGCAAGTTGGCATTGGAAGGAGGAGCGACATTCGGGGTAGTGGCAAGACCACTTGACAGAAGCCTGGCAGGTACAGCCGACACCGGTGCACCTTTGACAGGTACTGGCACCGTCGTGCTTGGAGCCGAAGGTGTCACATCGAAGTTGGTGCGACCGTTGATCTTGACCTCTGATTGAGTTCTCGATGGTGGCTTGCTTTCGTCCAAAGCGGACGTGATGTCCATCTCGGATGGCGAGGCAGTTCGTTTGACGTCTCCGCCCATGCCAACTGCAGCGTTCTTTCCTTCAGGAGTGGCAGTGACAATGACCTTGGGTTCCTCCACCGTCCTTGCTCGACCAGGTTGAGAAATGGGTCTTTTACCCAGAGTGAACTTGGGTATAGGCAACTTCGGAATAACACGCCTTGGCGCGGATGTGGGGACAGCAGGTCGATCGATATCCGCATCATTGGTAGGAGGCAAAGGGGTTCCGGAGGCAACTGCGAGTTCCTGTCGTGCCAACGCAGCCTTTCTTGCTGCGAGCATAGCTTCGCGGGGAACAAACGCAGATGCTTCGGATCGTGGGACACCATGCTCATCATATCTACACATTTCGATCAGTATTGTGCTGTGTTTCTCCCCACTCCAAAACACTCACTCATCGTAGATTTCTTCGCCGATCAGTTCTTCGAGCACATCCTCGAGGGTGATGATACCAAGCGGTGCGCCTTCCAGACCATCGAAGAACTACGAGCTGTTAGCTCTACCCACAAACCGAGTAGTCCCTGCTAATGAACTCACTTTCTCCACTGCATCGGCCGGCATTTGCGCATCAGCAGGTACAGTCTGTTCCAGTTGCGTCAACTTTGCCGCCTGCACTATACCCGTCTTCTTCTTCTTCTGCTCGGCTTCTTGTTTTGCTGTCTCCTTGACCTCGTCGGCAGCTGTAGAAGGACCGGTCGCAGAGCTTGGGCTGACAGCAGTAGTAGTGGAAGCAGATGTCGACCTCTTACTCATCTTCTTTCTCTTCTTCTTCTCACCCTTTTCGGCTCGTTCCACATCCGTTTCGCTGTCTGATGAGCTGTTGTCGGAATCGGAGCTAGACCTATGTCCGCCGTGGGAGATCTCCGCGACTTTCCTCATGAATCGTTGTCGAAGACCACCTGCAGCCGCCGTCATGACCGACTCCGCGTCTTCAGGATCATTCTCAACTCGACGGTTTCGACGTGAGACAATAGCCATATGTGAACGGCCTAAGCAGATTGTCAGCTGCGCGATCGCTATTCAATTCGATCAGACACACCTTCTTGGAAAACGTTGAGCATGCCCGTCAATTTTTCGTCCCAGGGCACTGTAGGAATTGCGTTGATCGGAATTGACGCAAGCGGAGTCGCGTCTACAAGAGTGTCAGCGCGCTTGCATTTTGCCCTTAATCGGCCACACCTACCCTCTGGATCTAGCAGCACACAGCTCTTGACGAGAAGACTTCCCATGACCTTCTTAACCATCTTCGTCTTGTTGGTACCGAGGGTAGGCGAAGAGAGATTGATATCGGGCACCTCGACCATTTGATACACCTGAGCATGGGTTAGAAGCAGCTCAAAGGAGAACTCTACAAGTACCCACAGGGATACGCGAGTGCCCAGACCTGACAACATGACCTAGGGTCTCGTAATCCAGTTTCGCCTCAATAGGAAGCATCTGCCAACACCAGAAGATGAGCATTTTAAATTATACCCTATCTAATCTGTTTTTCGACTCACAAATACTTGATCGATGGGGGTCATAGCCTCTTTGACTGTCTTTTGAGCGAGATCCAGGGCTCCTTGCGCCATCTGGACTGTATCAAGATCGAGATCACCCCCAGCCTCCGCTCCCGCCGCATGCATCTTGATGAGTTCTCGGAGCTCGCTTCGACGATAGATAATACCGTGATGGGCACCGAGGATATACTCGAGCAATTTCGCAACGGGCCAGGCGACTGGGAAAGCGACCCACATCATAACGCGGACGGGCCACGCCATTCGAGCACCGATCAGGAGACCGTATCGAGAGCACACCGACTGTGGGATAATTTCGGCAAATCTGAAAATATAAAAATCAGTGGGGTTTCCTGTGGTCCACAGGAGAGACCGCTCACACGACAACCATGGCTGTACTTGCTACTACAGCCTGGATACCACCGCCAATCACACCGTCCATGACTACAGGCAGAGCCTCATTGACGATCATATTACCCAAAATCAAGGTTGTCAGAAGGAGATGAGAGTCCTTTCTGCGTGGCGCAAGATCGCAACGGTCAGCCGCGATCCTCTGGGCATACGGGAGTAAGAAAAGGTGAGGGGGGTGCGAATGAAGGAGATGAACGATAGGCGCGACCGGGTCCTGGAAAGGTAAGAAGAAGACGCATGACATTCGAGAGTACCGACCGAACCAGTCGGAATAGCACATCGAAGGCAACAGTAAAGTGAGGATCATGAAAGTGTGGACTCACCTGACTGGCAGAATCTGACGAGCATATTCTTGCTGTTTAGGTGTACCTGAGATAGAGAGGACCTGAAGCTGAGTAGGATCGACTGAGAAGTATCTGCGGGAGAGACACGACGGTGATTCAGCCTCACGATCGTTGATATATTATGATACGCTTCTGAGATACTCACCCAAGTGTCAATCCTGCAAACATTCCACTA
Source organism: Kwoniella newhampshirensis (assembly GCF_039105145.1). Taxonomy (NCBI): domain Eukaryota; kingdom Fungi; phylum Basidiomycota; class Tremellomycetes; order Tremellales; family Cryptococcaceae; genus Kwoniella; species Kwoniella newhampshirensis. Next base: position 1,234,539 of record NC_089963.1, read on the forward strand.
AGAGCGACCAGTACAGGAATCATGCAAGCTTCGACAATCCCAGTATGATCCAGTTCCCTCTTGTACATGCTCCCTCCAGACATCGAGTAGGGATTGGGTTGATTGCCCGTAAATGTGGTAAGGGTTGATCCAACATAGTTGAAAGCTGAAGCTAAGAGGGATAGGATGGGGGTACGATGGGTTCTGGTATTCTCAACAGCGGGATAGGAAGTGTATGGGTCTTCGATCGGCTTGGCAGTTGCGAGTGGGAGGAGGCATGCGATGAGGAATATTGCGGGTAAGAGACTGGTGGTGAAGTGGCGAGTGCGGATTCTCCGCGCGATCGAAACATGTCTGTCATTTTTGTTCTTCTTGCTGGTATTTCTGTACCCTTCGTCGTGGGGGCTGATCAAGAGGGTGGCAGAGTGTTGCTCGACCTCGTTGGCCGATTGATTCAGTTCATGAGCGGTGATGTTGATGTTAGAACGACTTGACGGTCGTATACCTTCCGGAAGCGGTGGCTCGCTACTACTTTCTTCGATCATCCGGTGTATAAAAGTGATTCTTCCTGCGATTATCGAATCGACGTCGGGTACGATGGCACAATGTTTGAAGTGTAGTATATGAATGCGAAGAGGTTCGATCCTCGAGTGTCGGAGTGAGATAAAGTGAGAGAGAAGAACAAAGGGTGGTAGCGAGTGATCAGTAGATAGTAAATCGCTGCACCATATGGGTTCATAAACACGCCAAGATGATCGAATTTCTATTAACGGTTCTGTCTGAGTGCACTATCTATGCCACCCATTTAGGTGATGACCGGTGACGTAGAGAGGCCTCATGCGGTGTAACTGGCTTGGTCATAGATCACCGGAGTGTACCAATCTGATAAGAACAGGAGGATGACGACGATGCTATGGGATACGACCAATGCTATAGATGTGCTATAAATGGACCCGAACTGCGAAGACGGCAATGATTATGCTTGTCTACCCATTCAAAATATCCTTCCACTCCTCTGACAAGCCTTCTCGGATCTTATATCCCTCCTCGCCGAGCCACTCTCTTACGATCTGCGCCTCATCGTCCACTCCTCTATCCAGTACATCGACCCTGCCAGTGCCCTCCAAACAAAGGGCGGCCCAACCAACCACCATCATCCCAGGTGGTCTCTCCTCGACTTTCCGCAAAGCTTCTTCGATCCCGCCTAAAGTCGAAAGTATCACCCTTTGATCAGGTGAACTCGCTCTTTCTACGATCCCGATTGGCAGATGTTTAGGATACGCCGCTCCGTCTCGCCCTGCTGCCTCCGACTCGGTCAAAACCTGAATGATCTGATTGATCCTTGCCACGCCCATGAGCATGACGAGAGTTCGACTCTTGACATAACCAGGTAGTTGAACCGACTTTCCCTGTCTCCCTACTCCGGTACACATCACAAGACTCTCAGCTACCCCACGTTGAGTAACCGGTATGCCCATCATCAGTGGCGCTGCAAGAGCCGACGAGATACCCGGGATGACGACAGATTCGAACCCATGGTCTCTGAAATAAAGCACCTCCTCACCGCCTCGACCATAAACGAAGGGGTCTCCTTGCTTGAGTCGCACAACGATTTCTCCCCTCTTCGCACCTTCTAGTGCTAGTTCCATCATCTCATTTTGTGCCCCTTCGGCATTGCCGGGAAACTTCTTCGCGATGTGAAGTTTTGTTGTGGACGGAATGAGAGCGAGGATCTCGGACGGTACGAGTTTGTCAGAAAGGATGAGAGTGGAAGTCTTCAGGGCGTGATGAGCCGCCACTGTGAGAAGTCCAGGGTGACCAGGTCCAGATCCGATAAGGAGTATGCGACCTTTGCCTTTACCCTTGCCCTCATGATGGGGAAGCGGTCCAGATCCAGACCACAATTCCAGTGCCGAATCCATATCCTCGTCCTTCAATCGAGCCAGGTGTTCAAAGCTGTAGTACTCTGACATCTGGTGCACCCATCGCATCCTTCTTAGCTGCTGTTCCTCATCGCTGAAATGAATCTCGAACTTGTCCACAGATGTCCGACGTGAGATCGAAGGCGTACCGATCTGAGGCACAGGGGTGTTGAGAGGGCCACCGTCCTCCTCCGACAGCTTGAGGGCCTTCGCCTTCGCACGAGCCCGAAGTCGCCCGACATTGTCAACCGCAGCACCAACATTGTCGGGCAGTCTGGATACAATGTCACGCTTGATCCTGCCGCTAAGTCGACATCCTTGTCCGTTCGTCGATACAGCGACCTGTAGATTACTGGGCTCTCCGTTGTTGCCGATGAAGCGATGGACAGAGGGGAAAGTGTAAGTCGAAAGGGCAGGGTGGTCAGACACGTTGATGGGAACTCGGAGCAAAGAGCATGCCTTGAAGATAGTTTGAGCAGATGAGACCGATCGTCGAGTAGAAGCTCCAAGAAGCGTGTCTGCGACACAGACAAGAGCAATATCTCGATCTGCCAGAGCCTTCTTCCAAGCTTGGGTTCCGTCCGTGTGAAGCTGAGTGTAGGTGATCCTGCCTTGTTCCTCGAGGAGTTGAGTCTCTTGGGCAACCTTGCTAAGGGGCAATTGAGAAGTGACGATTACATTTGCACCAGCCTCGAAGAAAGTCGATGCTCGACTGGCTGCAAGGCGATTGGATCCAACAACAAGAACGGACAAACCACGAGGATGGAAGGTGAGTGGAAGAGCAGCGCTACTCTGTGCAGTAGGCAGGTCACCGCTAAGGACATCGTCAGAGATCCCTTCGATCAGATCTTGCGTGGCGGCTCCTTCTTGTATCGTAATTTCCGGGCCATCAGGCTTGCCAGTTGAGTTGCGATCGGTCGCTTGTTCGAGGTATGCGATTTGATTGACAGTATCCCGTATCAGGGCGTTGGCGATGAATCGTCCGAGCACAACACATACAAAGATTGGCATGAGAGTTCTGGCACTAAATAGAGGACGGTCAGCTATGCTCAACTCTGTGAAGACGTGACAATAGGCAGACTGATCCTCACCACTAGAGGGGTCAAAGTCAAGTTTAGGCACGAGTGATCAGTTTGTTGGTTTATCGATCAATAATGCAGTACTTTATGAACGTACGGTGGGCAACACCGAGGCGATTGCGGACAACGGCTGATCGTTTCTCTCCGCGGGCCAGCTGACAGTGAGGTCTAATCGAATCATCAGCATCCTTTCTGAGTTCGCTCGTGCATTTTGCAAGCCTCGTCGAAGAAGCGCTCACCCTTCAGAAGATACGAGATCATTCGGGAGACTGACAGCAAAGCCCCCGCGAATCCCACCACCGGGGCATGACCGTGATTTCTGCGCTGAGGATTTCTGACCTCCGACGGAATACGAGTGGATGCGTGTCGGAGGAACAGATATTCGGCCGTGAGTAGCAGTTCGACGACAACGGAGACAGCTACAAGCGACAGCCGATCAGCTGTGCGCATTCAGAGGCAGACGAAGAATCAGACCTACTATTGGCATCCAAGAAACCGCTGTGCGATCCGGAAGCCGGAAGGTCGGGCAAAACATGCTCGACCTGAGTTAGATGTCATCAGCTGAAGATTTCTGCCTAGCGATACTGGGCAGAATAAGACCTGCCTTATTACGGGAGACAAAAGCGCTGTTCAGGTTTGAGGATCAGCCTAGCTTCTTGGCATCCAAGCGCCGACTACGCGATCTCACGACTCACTTGCCAACAGTCGAGATCCACGACAATCTACCGTCCGTACTTCTTGAAAGAGATCCCCGTCTGCAAGCTGCCTCTGTTACAGCACACATTCAGCACAGACCGTCCTCGCAGCGGCACATCGCCCGACATAATCAGAAGGAAAACGGCGCACCCCATATTGCGATGAGAGATGTGAAGCACAAAACGTAAGACACCCAGAGAGCAGGTCTCTTTTCATCCAGTCGCATGTCGAGAAATGCAGCAGGGCAAGACCGACCAGAACCAGGATTGATTTGGGCCGGGCAGTGAGCGACTGACAAGGAGAGAGGGAGAGGTGAGGTACGAGGAGTCGAGAGGTTACCAAGAGGAGGGTGGCAACAGATACATCTTACATGTATACCTGATCATCCGTTCCGACTTTTTTCTTCTCTTTCCACCTATGACCGTGTTCGTATTTCTTTCCTGATCACGACATGGGGACTCCACATCACTCAATCGTTGTAAACAGAGAATATTCCGAATTACGGGTCCCAGACCTGATCAGGAGAAGGGGTATTAGAAAAAGATTATTGTTCCCATTACAATATTTTGGGCGGTCATTAGATCGAGAAAGCTAATCCACATCTCCACGTGGCTCTTCCGACTCGCGACGCCACTGTTTTTACTTTTCCAGGTCAACGTTGGCTGGTCACATTGGATCAAACATCGACCAACATTACCGATCGTTCCTCATCAATAACATCCCGCTGAATTGTTATACCATTCTCATCCTCTTTCACTTCTTCAGTCCACACTGCAGTTTCTGTGACACGATGCCGCGCCCCCAAGGACATCGGAAATCGCGGTCTACTTCTGCGTTAGCGTTCCTCGCTTCCCAAGGTGATCGAAGCGACAGCAATGACGACAACAGAAACAACAACGTTCCATCACTCGCCTCCAGTGGTCCATTCCATCCGTCTTCCAGTCCGGCGATACCGCCGACATCGATCCGACCTCCGTTGTTGTCACGCTCTGGAAGAGATCAGGAGAGATCCAAATGCAGACATCGTTCTCAACTCCCAAGCGTTGCAGAGTCATCTTCATCTGCGTCTCTTAGTGTGCTACCGGGTTTGACAAGATCACACGAAGGTCATGCAAAGCGGAGTAAATTCGTCTCTCGAGAAGTCAGCTCGGAGATGTTGGAAGAGTGGCTCAGCGACGTAAGCTTCGGTGTTTCAGACCTGGCAATTGCTTGAGACACGGAATTGACCATGCCTTTATAGGTTCGATCATTGCGGAGTTCGACAAGAAGGCGGGTGGCTGCCTTAAAAGGCCTAGAACAATTCCTCGTTGAGGGTTGCGTGGCTCAGGATATGGATATGATAAAGAAAGTCGTCTCACTCCAAGGTGAGTCTATTCATGCTGCCACCGCTTGATTATAGCTGAGATCATGTACAGTTCATCATGCCCTGCTTTCATTACTCACACGACATACACAAACACTTTCTCAATTTGCGCTCCAGACAGCAATGCCTGAGGGTGATGAACGAACTACAATGACAACGATCGAGTTAACGATTCTGGTGAAGATACTGCAGGGTCTGTGTTTGCTCAGTAGAGGCTGTAAGCGTGCAGTCAGCGAAGGTTGGGCATTGGAGGTCAGTGCTTCCGTTTCTTTCACCGCATCTGGCGATCACCTGACACACATGGTGACATGTAGATGTTCATCGATATGCTCCTACTGCTTCGAGCACAACAAGCACAGGGAGATGAGAAAGCGATAGCGTACAACATCATGGAGCTCCTCTTCTGTGTCCTGGTCGACTCACCCGAGACCGCGAGGCGATTCGAGAAGCTCAGTGGATTGGAAGCGATAGTTAGAGTTCTGAAAGGTACTGGCGTGACGAAAGACGTTCGGTGAGTCACTGATCAACACCAAAAAGAGTGCCTGAGCTGATGCGATCTCTGCTTGCAGCATGAAGTGCATCGAATTTCTGTACTTTTACCTTCTGCCCGAGCAAACGGATCAGCCACGCGTTGTGTCCTCCGCTTCCTCCTCTAGCTCATCGACATCCTCCGTTGATTCACCACTGTATCCGCCTTCCCCGCTGTCTTCTTCGCCAGGTTCAAACAGTAGTGTGAGGTTGCAGTATGATAAGACACTGCCAGCAGCTGCACACAAGGAACACCTTTCGGACGTTGACATGCCCTTCGTTCCGATGACACCCCGAAAACCTCCTCAACCTGCTCTTGGCTATCTGACTCCATCGACTCACAAATTATCCGTGGGAGCGTCTGCCAGCTCGACCTCAAAGCTTCCCACTGTGCCTGCTTCGCCCAGAGTGATGCCAAGTTCATCGTCCAGGGGACTCGCAGCGATGTTGGATGAAATGGACCGATCTGGATCAGTGACAGGAGAGGAAATGCCCACATCAGGGAGGAAAGGTAGCGATGTTGGAGAAAGGGTCGGCATAGGCCTTGGTCGGGGACTACCAAAAGTAGGCGGAATGACACGTACTCATTTCGTTCAGCGGCGTGTGTCACCTACAAACACTCCGGCGGCCTCACCGTCTTTCGTCGATCCGTTTTGTTCAGCAAAAAGCTCGGAACGTTCGCACTCTGGCTCGTCAGGCTCCTCAACCGTTGTACCGTCTTCGCGGAGCATATCCAGATCGAGCACGCAGCCTTCTTTGGCAATTCTGCAGAGCGGTCCATACCTCCCCAACAACAGCACCGTCCGACGACTCAGCGTGCGCCGAGTCAGCAAGAGTCCATTAGTACAGTCCACTGTACCAGCGAATGGTGCAACCCCTGAAAAGGTTCAGGCTATGGCGAGTGACGCCTCGTCATCTTCGGCTGCGATCGCCTCAGCTCCGAGAACACCTAAGATCCGCCATTCTCGAACGCAATCTCATCTTTCCGCCTTACCGCCTCCGCCACCTGTACCTCCTGTACCCGATATCGTTTCCATGCTTCCTCCGGCCGAGAAGAGTTTTAAAACTCCTTCAAGACCTCACCGAGCGTTCCCTTCAGAGCTCACAAAAGGCCTTCCACCTAGCGCTTCCTCACCTTCGCTCAGCACAGCGGCGGGTGGCGGTATACCAACACCCTTGGGGGCAAGTAAGAGGATATCCTCGGATAAACGTATGGTATCGATGAGCTATATGAAAGATAAGGAGAAGGAATTAGGTTCTCTAGTCCCAGCCAAGGGCAAGGTGCCAGCGAGAAAGGTCGTCAAGAGTGTAGAGGAGAAGAAAGAGATGGTGAGTGTGCTTTGGAATCGTTCAGAACAAAGATGACGAGTGCTGATGGTACGACGATGCAGCTCGGTATGTGGCTGGGCAACGTCGAACAGCTCGTCCAGGGCGTTGAAAAAGTTAGTCTCTGGGGAAGTATTGGGAATGCGGGGAGGGGCAAGAAATGAACACTCGCGCACAATAGGTGTGACAGCGCGACGGGTGCAGTGATTGATAAAAGTCCTGTCACGCGGTCCCCTTCCACGAATATGAAGTTGAAAGGCCGATCGTGTAGCCAGCGCTAGATATGCATAGTCTTTCAGTCACACTGCAATCCATTAGTGATCGGGGAACAGCTGTGATAGGTATCAGTACTGGATGTATCGTTCGACCTCGCCTCTTGAGTCATCGCTCGATCTCTGCCTGAAACCTGTGCTACTGATCAGCTTGACCTTGATAGTTCCCTCGCCCACAGGATGCGATACGATCCCAAAAGCAATACTGAGTGTAGTCCCACGCTAAGATCGCTGTGCTCACATCACGTACTTGATGTGCGTCATCGTGTGTTGGCTACCAAACTGATTTGTCCTGATCTATGGACGACATGAGGGAAAGCACTACAACTTCACATACATGCATAAGGCGATGGCTGAGGTATGCGGCAGGAATGTTGTAAAAGCATCTTCCCCGGCCAAAATGTCGAAAGAAAAAACAGTATTCAGGCCTCAGCTGTCTACTTTACATGCACGCACTGTGAAAACTATTCTGAGACCCTGGAACTGATGAACCACATGCCATACAAGCTTCTATTGACGTGTTTTGGTGTGCACACTCATGAGATAAGCCTTTCACAAAATACCGGTCTATGGTGGCAAACAGCAGGTGGCGAGCATTTGTCCGAGATGACTGTAGTATTGTCAACCTGGACGTAGGTTAGATCTATCGAAACTGGTCCACCAAATGACTTTGACTTGGCTGAGATGTAGCCCAACACCAATTGCTCAGCAGAATGCTCTCAGTCTGATGTCAGAAGATGGGCCAGATATTGAAAACACTTGGAAATTACCAGCGTTGCAGCAGACTTGATGCGTTGCGAGAGACCAGAGCGAAGTTAGCCTTTCTATTGATAAAAGGGCTTGTCCAGACAGAAAAACAAGTCCGTCTCCCAGCAGAGTGCCTGACCATATACAAGTGAAGAATGGTGTCGCGAAAGAGCGAGGACTGGACTAGTTCGTTACCCAACCGAAATGCGACATACCGTATGCCGTACCGTATGTCAGGTACACACTCCCCGTCCTACAATGTTTGTGTGGGCGGGCATGGAAGATCTTTCAAAAGCACAATGAACGTAAAAGAGCGGGTTACTGGGAGTGTCAAGGTGATCATCCCACTTTCAGGCATATGGGAGGTCAACGATCATGTGGATACACTATACAATCATTTGCGAGCGCTTCATATAACTTGAAGTGCCACCGTAAAGTCAAGTAAGCGACTTTTTGCCACCGGATGACGATGTCATTGTTTTGCCGAATGGTTCATTGAACATGTCCATCATACATCATCCTGTCCTCTCTTGGTCTTCTCATGTACAATTCATCAATCCTGAGTAATAATACCGTTTCTACACGAACCTCTAAAATGCAGTGATGCCGCCCTACGATGACTACACCTAACCGCTCTCGCAAGTCATCCATCGTATCACATCGAGCTCCAGCATCACTGCGAATCCCTGCCAACCCCCGACGTGCCGCTTCCAACGCTCAACTCTCTCTCGTCTTCGCTCAAGGTGATCAAACGCGATCCGACAGGCTTTGTGAGCCTTCGCTGTCCAGACAGCTGGATGGGGACCTAGGCGGACGGCAGATGGGGCTGAGAAGTCGGAGATCAAGCAGTGCGACTGTGAGGACGGTAAGGACCGCTTCGGGCCTGAGAAGTCCGAGTCCGAGCCATGCGAGCGTCATGGAAGAGGACGAAGAGCAGGAAGCTTCTTCTAGAGGGAGACCGATGATTTCGCCTGGGGCTGGACCATCGTCACCACCTTTGTCCTCTTCTCAGGCTATAGCCGGACGGCCTGTCGCTACACCCCGCTCGGTCTCAAATACTCCGTCGACTACATCTCTGAGCACTACGCCGGTCGACAAGCGACTGAATCCGAAATCTTCGAGTACTTGGCTACGCTGGGCCTCTCCCGCTCCATCCTTTCCCCGTTCGTCTTCCGCTCACCGGAAAGGTAAGGGTAAGGAGAGGGCAGATGGTGAAACCGTGCACGACCTTTCATCCCGAACGACAGGAACGAACCCCTCGTCGTTGACCGGCGAAGGCGACTTGAACCAATGCTTCACCCCGGAGAATCTGGCTGCTGATGCCGTCACCGAAGCTAAGCCTACTATCCCACCCCCGCCTATGCCCCCCAATGAAGCCTCGAACGCACAATCCTCACAAATCCCAGCGTCTGCTCCTCCCCTCACGAAGAGCCGTGGCTGGTGGGGAGGTAAAACTGCATCGCAGCCCGCCAAGACGGCGTCAAACGCATCATCAACGGCCGTACCAAGCCACCTCATTTCGCCCGCCGAGTCAACGATCGACACAACAAATACGGAAGCCGCCTCAGAAGTCGCGACGACTCCTTCACTCGAACATGCATCTGTCGTGGAGGGGTCTGCACCACCTTCTGTTCCATCTCCTGCTCCTTTCACGTCTCACCTGAACGCCGGCACAGCTAAAGGATGGAAAGGCTATCTCGGTCTGGCTGGCGACAGAACAGCGCCGGGCACGCCAGAAGCAGACATGGACAAGGTTCAGGCACAGCACTCCAACGATATTGGGTCTCCGCTTCCTGCCAGCAACGATGACATAGGCAATGGCAATGTTGCTACAGAGCGCAACCTCGATGTCCCGGCCAGTGCGCCTCCAGTAACGGAAACACAAGAGGGCGCTTCTCCTCCTGAAGTCGATGCTGGAGATAAACCTTCAGATTCGCAGAATAATTGGACGTCGTATTTCTACTCGTTCGTCGTACCTGAGCATAAACGGACGGGGCCTTCGACCATGCCTGTGTCGGTTACGACTGTGGAGCCCAGCGATCCAGTGCAGGATCAAAAGCCTGTACCCTCTGATGCCACCTCTGCTCCCGATGAGGGATCTCTCGATTCTGCAACGCCGCCACCACCCAATACAACCGCTTCTCCTTCCCCTTCTCGTGACACCAGTCGTCGTCCTTCGACGACTGGATGGTTGAACTACCTCGCATTCCGAGCTAGTCAGAAAAAGGTTGCAGATGGATCGATTGGCACTGCGGGTACCAACCGAAGGAAAAGCGCGGAACTGGAAGGCGAAGAGGTAATGGACTTTTCGTCAGATCCCGATTTTCCAGCATCGCAACCATCGCTAGGACTAGTATTTCCTGGCGCGCCTAGGGGGCAGGAGGTTGGGGCAGGATCCGAATCGTCAACGAGCGTTACCCCTAAAGCGTCACAAAGTCTTGATATCAGGAAGAAGCGGTTGTCCAATGCTTCGACCATTTCTGTCACCAGCCTTACCCCGTTCCCTCCTTCTCCTAAGGCTCGCTCATCGCTAGACAATTCTATGAGGGCTCCTTCGATCAAACCGTCAAGCTCCGCTCTTCCACCCCCACCGCAACCGTTCACCCTCCAGTCAAATCGCGTCCTGCCGACGTTTGCCACTACCTTTGATCGTCCTCCACGGTCTTTCCTTCCCCTGCCTCAAGCCAAAGAGTCTGTCGATTCAAGTGGGAAGGGAATTACTGCGGCCACCACGGGACTAGCCTGGAAGGCTTTGGGAGCCGTCGGAAGTTACGTGTACGGTGAGACAGCTCCGAAGCCAACTCCTGAGAGTATCTTAGAGAACGAGAAAGAGATCAGAGGAAGGAAGGAAGGACGAAATGTAGGGGCAGAGCTTCCCAGACGGATTGGGCTAGGCGTAGGTGTCCCTGATGATGGATGGAAACAAGTGCGAAGGGTGGTCGTTGTTGGAGTGCATGGTTGGTGAGCTGGAAACCTCATCTTCTTCAGTGGGCCCTTGTACTAATCGTACTCCCAGGTTCCCTGCGAAAATGCTCAACTCAGTCATTGGAGAGCCTACTGGAACTTCTGTAAAATTCGCGAACATGATGGGCCAGGCTGTGAAACAATTCTTCCTGGAGAAAGGTGTAGAAGATTTGCGGCTCACCTTGATGCCATTGGAAGGCGAAGGTACGATTGACTCTAGAGTGGATAGGTAAGTGGCCGCGCTTGCTTCGTGAGGTGTGACTGACCAGTACATAGACTATACAAGGCGTATCTCTCCAACCCAGCGTGGATCAATGACCTCCGACGAGCCGATGCGATCTTCTTCGCGGCTCATTCTCAGGGTTGCGTCGTGACCACTCATCTCATCTCTCGGATGATCGCGCAAGGACATATTCGAACGGATCTCAATGGAGAGGCGGTGGCTCGAGCTGAATGGGCTTTTGGACCAATCGGTGTTGTTCCCGATGTCCCGAGACGAGGGCGGAAGACTGAATCGACCAGCATAACTGGAGCTGAGGGTGGTCGGCAGAAGGTCTGCATGCTCGCAATGTGTGGTGTTCATCTCGGGCCTTTGTATTCGATCAGCACGTCAACGGTAATTCAGCCCTATCTCCAATGGTTTGAGAATGCGGCAGCTAGGGAGCTTTTCGAGTTCCAAGATACGACATCCGCGGTCAGTCAAGCATACCAGCGTGCTTTGTCCATGGTCCTAGAGAATGAGGTCAAAGTAGTGTTACTAGCGTCGCTGAACGACCAGGTCGTGAGTAAATCATATTCATTGTCGTTGATAGCTGACACCCTGCAGGTTCCTATCTACGGCTCGTCGTTCAGCACTGCGACCCATCCCCTCCTTCTTCGGGCACTATATGTCGATGGCGCGTCGTACACGCAATCTGACTTCATGACCAACCTGTTGTGCTTTGCCTTCATGCTCCGTAATGCTGGCATCGATGATCAAGGCCTTGTGGAGCATCTGTCCGAGGCAACTGCGGGCAGTTTGACCGGTACGTACGCAAAGCACCACGTCAACGTGTGCTGAGTGCATATAGGTATCGGACACTCGACCCCTTACGAGGAGCTTTCATGCTATAACCTAGCTGTCGATTACTTGTTCTACGCGGGATCTGCGCGTCATCCGATGGTGCCCCTCAAGGTCGAACCCTTCGCTGCGCGCGAAGCAAAGAACGAGTACGAGTTACCTTGGATTTTGAGAGCTCTGGTCGATTCACCCGAGGTGAAAGACCTCTTCCCGGGGGAGTTGAAGGATCTGAAGGAAGGAATCCTGCATTGGAAGCCGACAACCAAGGTCTTGAAGGAGATCAAGAAGAGGGTAAGCCGATCGAAAAAGTGTTAAATTCCGACTGACGCATCCCGTCGCTCAGCTGGAACCCATGGCTGGGCGGCAATCTCGTCTCCGACCACTAACGCAATCTCCTTCATCCACTTCCCTCGCGTCAAATGGAGACCAGCTAGGTGCCAGCCCGGGAATGAACAAAACCTTGACTGCAGGTAAGGCTCTCAAGAGTCGTCTTTAGGTATCCTCAATGTATTGTGGCTTAGCGAGTCGTCGCTGACCAGGTAGAGTAGGACTGAGGAGGGATTGGTAGAAAGGGAGTATTCAGTGGTAGAGCATGAGGGTTTGGTGGTTGAAAGGTTACGAATAACGTTGAGTGATTACGGTTGTATCCTATGCATTAACGTCCGGCATCTCATCGAGTAGAAGGGGGAGTCGACTCGACTGAAGCACACAAATCATAGATAGTCGTTCTCTTTTGCCACTGAATTCACTCATCGACTCACAGGAGCAACAACGTTTTGAGCGCTCTCTCCCTAAATCTTTCCTTTCATCTCTACATGTCAACACACTTGTAGCCCGCATCTATCCCTATCAAACACAGATATCGAACATGATCGTGAGATTATGAGCTGTAATCGCGCATCGTATGCAAATCATCTCGCCCTTCGTCAGCGCAAGATGATCATCCGGTGTAGGGACCAAACACAGCACCATCCGCTTCATTATCCCCAACACAATATAGTCTCAAACAGCTCTTCGCCATAAGTGTGATCATCCGGACAATGTCGACCGCCGTCGTTAATGGTCAGGCTAGTCGAATCCAGCTTTCAACACATCCGTCGCCTAATGTGCTGCCCGCCGACATACCTCGTCGACCATCACCATGGCATGACATCGCTCATTCTCTTTCCACCACTTCTCTCCCGCCTTCCAGAACCCGACGAGATTCTTCTGCTTCATCCGCAATCGACCTTCCCACTCCGCCAGACCTCGTTGAAGCAACTGGCCCTGTGTCTTTGTCGGCCTCGCAAGCTCTCAGAGAATGGGAAGAAAGACTTTCACATCCAGACTCTGACGTGACTCGGCATCAGCTCGTTCCCCATCCTCGAAGGAGAGCCAAGACTACTAAATTGGCTGCTGAGCGCGACAAAATGGGCTATATAGAGTACAAGCTCAAACTTATTGAACCGACTCAGGAAAGGTTTGAGAAGCTGGTGACGCAGATGATGTGGAGGCTTAAGCAAGGCAAGAATGAAGCGATCTATGAGCTGGGCTTGGCAGGTGAGCTGGCTTGCCTATTCCCGAATGCGATCAAGTGGGTCTACCTGTTGAGCTGATATCATTTCATGGCCAGATGATGGCACAGTCATAGGCTTGAGCCGAGCCGAGATGGACGCCTCACTTCGCACTCTCGAGTTGATGGCCTCGGAAGTTGGAGCAACGGTCATCGTACTCAAGGAGATCGTCCTAAGCGGAACGATCCTAACCCTACCCACCTTACCCTTGGCGTCCCCTTTTCCCTCCTCCTTGACATCATTCACACATGCCAGCAACGACAACGGCCTACAGAAGAGTCTCGGGTGCTTGGAAGCTCGGCCGGATATTGACAAGGACGGACAACCGCGGAAAGGCAACAGATCGTTGAGTGGTAGGAGCTCGGAGACGGACCTACGAGCACGGAAGGGCGGGGGACGAAAGACTAGGAAGCTGAGCGAAGATTCGGTCACCGAAGCCTGTTTATCGCACCAGGACGCCTCAGTCGTTGACGGCAAGGAGATGGCGAAGTCAGAAAAGGATGTCAAGAATGTCATATGCTCTTCAGTTCCAGACATGGACCAGGCTTCCAATCCAGCCAGCGTAGAGGAAGAAGACCAAACAGCGTCTTTTCAGCTCGATATGGACGATTCACCTTCCCCGACTGCCAGTCGAACACAACGGAATAACGATCGACGTTATTTCGAACAACCTACTCCCCCTCATGGTGCTGATACACCTTCAGCTGCTCGCAAGAAGGACGACAAGAAAAGGCGGAAGTCAATAGCCAGACAAAAGCAGAGACGTATGGACTTGTTAAGGGGCGATGGCACCAACCCTATGTGGACTGAATTGACTACAGGAGGTTTAATCTCTCACCATCCTTCCTCCTCAGCCGTTCCCAATCAACCGATTCGACCATCGTCCCTCCGTCTAGCTACACCTGTAGACTCGCCGGCCGATTCGTTCATCGACGACCTTCTACATATCCCTCTTGATTCCTTATCACTCTCTTTCGCGGACGTCCGCACTGTCTCCGGCACGAACAACGATGACGAACGGTCCGCCTCGTCCGTATGTTCCTCTCCGGCTGAAACGGAGTATGCACCTCAACTTTCGTTGGTAGATCATGCATTGGAACAGGACTCGACTATCTCGCCTCCGCCGGGAGAAGAGCTGATATGTGTTGAGGCGTTGGTAGTCAGGAAGACACAGCATGACCACGGTGAAGACGGCGAGGGAGATGGAGAAGAAGAGGAAGACTGGGGATACGGAGGGGATGAAGACGTGTGGGGTTTCGGGGCGGAGGACGAATGATATAGACTCCGGTATCAATGTGAGTACATCGACTGGCATCATGTCATATGACTCAAGATCCATTGAGCATTTCTTGCGTATGACCCAGAAGGGTCGTAACATCAAGTATTGTACATCATGGCATATGCATGTTCTTCTTTCATGTTCAAGCTCCGTGTAGCGAGTCTCTTCTAGATGGCTCTCGCTTGTGTTTGGCTGCGGCACTCAAGAGCGAAATCGTCCCGCCAAGTCGGATGTAGTCTAAGATATTGAAGGCCTTCTAACCTCGACTCAGGCTGTGGTCGCCCGGAAGCAGCGAGATGCGACCGCACACTGAATCTTCTGTAGCAGCGCCTCGTCGGGATCGACGTCGAACAGGCGCGGGCTGCTCAGTACAGACTTCAGATTCACTGCCGATCCCGATCGAGAGGTGGCGTTCCCCCAAAACTTGGCGAGTCCTCAAATGGGGGTTGCAATCAGAAGTGACGGACTTTATAATCTCGCTAGAACGCCGAGCCCCAATCGACTAGGTAGTCTGGACGGACAAAGTCATGTCTGCTCGCAGCAGACGCCGGGCGGGAGCTGCTCAGTCGGACCTTGATCACAGGAGCCAGCAAAGTCGGAACAGTTCCAAAGTTTCCAGAGCATTCGGTAAAGAAGAGGAACTCGGGGGGATTTCTGGGCCCATCACTTCACTTCTAGGAGCAGTCAAGTCTGGCGGTCGTCGAAGGATGAGTCAAAGTCAGTACATATGCATGGGATTCAGGCTCTGGGCGCAAGACACGCCTCAACAAGGGTGAGCGGATTCTCATGCATACCCACGGCAGGCCATCGATCTGGGGGCCATTCCCCCAAACGGATAAGTTATATAAGTCTTCGGCATCTCCACCTCTCCCCCGACCTCACTAAGTCCGACATCCTGAATGAACCGAGTATGTGTAATTTGGCAGAGTATACAGTCTGGCTCATTGCCTAGGATGCCAGAGTATGTACAAGGGCATGTTCTGGGGTGATGCGACGCGTAGCTGGAAGCTCGCCAGCAGATATCCGGAGATTCCAGTCACGTCGGTCTGAAAGAGAAAATCGATGTAGACGTTTCAACTGAACCATGTGAGCAGTCGAGCCTGAGCAAGAAGCAGTTACTCCGGTATACCCCTCCAGGTCCAGCCTCTTGCAGCTCGATATCAGTGCTAAGCAAACGAACCGCTAGAACACAATTACGTCTCGTTTCGGTGTCGTTTCGGATATTCAGTTCGTCCGTCGCCAGCGCTGTCGATCGAGACGTTCTAGAACCCACAGCTTTGGTTGAAGAGGAACCAGGGGTAAAACGGGGTCTCTAACTTCAGGGACCCGCTTGATATATCACGTTTGGAGGCGTCGAGACTCAAGGGTAAACGTCCAGCTGGACGCGCCTCGTCGCGCCGTGAGTCGGGACAGAAGAGAAGGAAGAACAAAAGAAATCAGTTTCTTGGATTGCTTGGACCTCATTTTCTTTCCTCCTCCATATATATGTACCTCAGCACATCGGACAGCATTCGCCCCCTCCTCGACTCCATCACCACAGCGCTCGACATCGTCTCAACCGGTTTGAGAAGTCTTTGATAGGTGAGTCGCTGTCGTCGGATCAGCACGCGTCAGATGTGGCAGGGCGATTACACACACTTCAATGTGAGGGACGAGATGTGCAGCTCGCGAGGTTCCTTTGTCAGTGCTGTCATGCGGCAGAAAGGAGCTTTGAGAGGAGGGTCTGGACGTGGTACGGCAGGGAGTGGGCGAATCACAGAGGGGAAACACTGGACACCGGGTCATCTACACTCAGCGAGCAAAAGCCGTCTTTCTGTGTGTCCGTTGTTTGATTGGTGTACGGATATCCAAGCGCAGCCAATCTATCTGCCTTTGCTTCGCTGGCATCGTCTTGAGAGCTTCTTTCCCTTCCACAGGATTGATGGGGCCTGTCTGCAGGGCCAAAGTAGGACTTAGTGCTGATAAATATACATACTTTTTGACGTGACGCCGACAGACCTCATACACTCTTTACCAAACACTCTCTTCTCGACCTATCGACCTATCGCCAGCCTTTTAGACTCGTCGACATCGGATACTTTCCATAAACTCAACTCGACCTCTACCGTCCAGTCGTCCATCGCAAATAACCGACAAAATGCAGTTGTCTACTCTCCTCCCCATCCTTGCCCTCTTGGCTACTTCGACTCCTGCCCTTTCGAGGACTTCCCACCCGTTCGCTGCGGGCGCTCACCGTCGGCATATCGCCAAACAACAAGCTCGAGCTCAGGAGAGGATTGAGAACGCTGTACTTATCCGCGAAGCCCAGGAAGAGTCAGCTAGGGACATGCCCAGGGACTTGGTCGAGAAATCCAGGAAGAGGAGCGTTAAGAGACGAGGAGGAGGCAAATGCAGGGCTAAAACTGCCAGCACTACCGACAGTGCTTCATCTACTTCTACGGAGGCAGCGATCGCTGCCCCTTCGTCTAGCGCAGACCCATCAGTGACCGACAGTGCGTCGGTGACCGAGAGCTCGTCCTCTTCGGCGGACGCGGAGTCCGCCTCGGAGCCGGCTTCGCCTATCGGAAATAATCAGTACTATGCTACTTCAGCTGTGAGTTCGTCAGTGTTTCGTTCCCCTCGGATATACAAGGATATGAGTGGGGTCAACGTGCTCAAAGGAGGGTTGGAGCAATGGGTCGATGACGGATCAATCGTGTGCGAATGTGGCGGAAGTCTCCAGGATGTTTCTTCCTTTCGTCCTTGTTCCCGGACTTCCGCTTCAAGCGATCTCGCTTGATTTGAGTCATGCTGACAACGGAAGTGTCGTCCAGGCTGCCCAAACTAGCTCTACTCCTGCTTCAGCTGCCGCTACTAGCACTGCGTCTGCGGTGGCTGCTTCAACTAGCGCTGCCACTTCGTCCGGCTCTTCTTCTAACCTTACCCCAAACGGTATCAAGGCTGGTATTGCCGGCGGAGATGCATATGATCAGATCAAGGACCACATTGGATGGTGGTATGGTGGGTAGATAGCATTGAAAGATGGCCAGGACTGACTGGTTGCGATAGATTGGAACGCTGTGCCGTCCGGCCATTCCGGCAAGCCCATTGCTGTCGACATGCTGTGGGGTGCTGGATCCGTAGACGGTACCGACGCTTCTCGACTTGCTGCCTTCAAGGCCATCACCCAGACTCCTCAGTACATCATCGGCTTCGAAGAGCCTGACTGTTCGACTCAAGGAAGCGCGAACATCGACGTTTCTACCGGTAAGTCCCGCCACCGACGATTTCTGGTCACGTATTAACGATTATGACCTCCAGCGGTCTCCGTTTGGGACTCTGTGATCGGTCCTTGGAAGTCCAAGGGCTCCCTTCTCATATCTCCGTCCATGTGTCACCAAAAAGCCGAAGAGTATATCAAATGGCTGTCTGCGTTCAACAGCCAGATCAGCGTCCCCTTCGATGTCGTCAATCTCCATACCAACAAAAACACAGTGGAAGGCGTCAAGGAAGATCTTGACTACTACTGGTCCGTTTATAAGAAGCCCATGTGGGTAACGGAGTTCGCCTGTGTCGATGACAGCACAGGTTTCGTCCCTTGTACCGATCAAAACCAAATCAACGGTTTTATCAATGATGTTGTCGCTTTGTTCGAATCGGATGACCGGGTCTACGCCTATGCCTACTCCAATGGCGAGGGCCTGGGAGACGTCTGGCCTATGGTCGTCAACGGGGGGCTCACGTAAGTCATCTTCGTCCTCGCTGTCATTGCAGGTATGAGTCTAGCTACATACCTCAATTTCTTCTGACCCCCGCGGTGGTGTGTCCATTCGATGCTGAATGCAGCTGACCCCTCCTGCCTTTCCTCCAGCCAATCCGGTCAGACTTACATCAACGCGGTCAGCAAGTACCACTGATCTGGTGTATCGTGCACCATCTGTCCATAGTGCAATACCTCTGTGAGGGTTTGCGGCTCCAGCTTTTGCGTCTCAGCTCACCGGTGGAGAGGGGAAAGGAGTTGTGGCAGGACTATTGGTCTAATTTTCTGTTTTCCAATCATCCTCACGTTCATAGAATACCTTTAGCATCGCAAGACGTCCGTGTTGACTTAGGTAGTCTACTTCACTGGTTGGAGATGCTACACTATGCTTTAACCCTTACCTCTTTTCCGAATACGAGATCGAAAGAAGAGCAGGGAAGGACTCGCAGAAAAGAAACCGAGAATGCCACGTTTTGCGCCACCCAAACAAGAGGTGGAGGTCTGTGCGCGTACAAAGCCAAGCTGCACGCGAAGTCGAACAAAGTACAAAAACAACTATACCATCGATCTATTCCAGCTTGCCTTTGGACGTATACCCCACTCTCATCCTCGATATCACGCATAGCTTCAAACATGGCGGACCTCGCATCTCCCATCTCAGATTCTATCAGCTTGAAAACGCTGGACAACTCTCGGACCCGGCCTGAGGAACCAAACCAACCATCTGAGAAGCTGGATAACCAAGGCGGACAAGGCATCGGGAAGGTGTTGAACAATGAGCCAGCGTCTGGATTTGACAATCCTCACAACACACTAGCTCCCAATGAGCTCACTAACGACGACGCACAGAAAGGTAGTGAAGTGACACCAGCGGAGAACAAGGCCAGCCTCTCTGAAACGAAGGAAAATGGGCATGACCACGAGGTTGTTTCGGAGAGCAAGAGCACCTCAGGTGAGGCGCAAAAAGACTCGAAGCCGGTGGAGACAATCAAGGCAGCTGCTGGTGGGGTGAAAAAAGTGTTGAAGAGTGGCGTGTTCGGCAGTACGTGGTCTCAAAAATCATCCCTTGGTCGAACAAAGGAACTTTACAGCTGACTGCTGTCAAAATGGCAGATACCCCCCAGTCGAAACCTGCTTCTAAAGGAACCCCTCCGGCGGCTACAGCCACTAAGGCCACAAGAGTATCTCTCGCCCCGGCTCGCCAGACTTCTTCTACGGCGAGGCCGAGTGCTATGACTTCCCGGCCCGGACAGACTTCGCGCCTGTCTCAATCGACTTCTGCTCGACCGCCCGTTGCAGTGAGATCTTCAACCAATGCCATGTCCAGGCCTAGGGAGACTACTCGAGTGCGAACAACCGCTCAATCTTCTGACAGGATGACCTCATCCTCCATTACTCGCCCTGGCGCTAGCGCCTCCGCTACTGCTGCTCGACCGAGACCCTCTGTGAAACCTTCAGTTCCGACCGCCACCACTGCCCGCATGACCGTGACTCGACCCTCGACGACCACGCAACCTTCTGCTTTGACCACCACATCCAGATCGGAGCCACTGAAAACAACCACTGCAAATCGTGCAGCCGTCACAGCTCCTTCTGGCCCTTCCCCTGCGGTCAAACCTCGTGCCACCAGGCCGTTGACTGGTAGATCAAGCATAGCTCCAACCTCCGCCACATCAAGGCTCGGCGGTGCCAGTAATGGGACTGCGCAGAAACCTCGACCTGGATCTGGTCCAAGTGCGTTGGCTGGTAAGACAGACAATGGCAAAGAGGTGACTGATCTGAAAGTGAGTCCAAGTACCATACTGCTTTCTGGGGTTGCGACCGAGACTGTGCTGATGGAATATGGCAGACCAAAGTCGCAGGACTCGAGAAAAAGCTTACTGACGCGACTCAAGAGTACGAGACGAAGGTCGCCCAGTCGAACAAAGAGAAACTGGAGTTGGAAGAGAAGTGAAGTTCAAACATTCGTCTACACTGTCTTGTATCTTACTGTCATCACAGGCTTGCTAAAGATCTCGAAGAGCTTCGAGCAGAACTCGATGCTGCCAAAAATGGTGCCGGAACTGACACGGAGAACAAGGTGGGCAATCTCTTTGAGGCGTGAACACTCGTCCGGCGGCATGACTGACCTATTGTGACAGATCGACGAGCTCAAACAGCTACATGAAGCCGAGTTGAAAGCCGCAAACGAGCAGCGTTATGATGTGATGAAAGAAATGGGGTCTAAATTGTCCGAGTGAGTGTCTCCCGCTCTTTTTCTGAACGATAGTGCGAAAGCTTAATGGAACGCGCAAAGACTGGCTGCGGCACGAGCCACCGTCGGGGCCAAGCTGTCCGAAGCACAGCATCAGCTTGCAGATGCTCAAACTGAATTACGTCGTGTGACGAACTCCCTCGCCACCGCCGAGGCCGAATCATCTCAGCTTCGCCAAGCCAGTCAAACGCATGCTTCGACTCTCGCAGAGGTAGAGGCAGCAAAATTAGCATTGGAGGAAAAGGTGCACGAGCTGGAGCAGGCAAGACGGAAGCTTGAAGCCGAGCTGTCAGAGGGTGCTGAAGAGGCGGAGAAGTCGATAGTTGGCATCACGGGGTTGGAAGGTCAGGTGAAAGAGTTTGAATCGCAAATAGCTCAACTGGAGCAGAACATCGAGATGGAGCAGTCGTCCAGAAAAGCTGACGGGTTGAAGTGGAAGAAGGAGGTGGAAGTAAGTCTAGGACAATTGCTTGCTCTTTGAACCTGAAATACTCATGAAGGATCAAAGGGTTTGACACGCGAAGTGGACTCGTTCAGATCCGCTAGCGAGGGCCATGCCGAGGCTCTCAATAGGGTCTCTAGTGAAACTCAGGCTAGGCAAGAAGACCTTCAGGTAATTGGGGGTCTGCGTCTTCAGAAGGACTCCGCTGATCGCGTTCTGACAGGCTCTGCAAGCTGCACATGACCAGCTCTCTAGCACGCATGCAGACCTCCTTCAGACGTCCTCGCGGCATCCCGAAGAGCTCGCAACGCTTCAAGCTCAAATCAAACAGGTCACTGATAAGTATGAAGCTTCGATTTTCAAACTCAAGGATGAGAACTCTGAGATGATTGTCGAACTTGAGAAGAAGCTCAGCGAAGCAAGTGAGGGCCGGAAAGCAGCTGAAACAGAGTTGGCTTCGGTCAAGGAAAAGCTCGAGGAGATCGAGCTGGAACTCCAGGAGCTGAGCGAAGTCAGACGAGCCATGGAAGGCAAGGAGACCAAGCTGAATGAGGTTCGCATCATCCCAGAGGCGAAAGGAGAAGCTGACCCACATCGTATAGATCATCGCTGGGTTGGAAGCCAATACCGAAAATTTGAACGCAGAGTTCGACACCCGCAGCAATGCAGCGTACGATGAAGCGAAGGTGAGTTTCATGTTCGCGGATTTATCACTGTGAATCATCAAGATGAAAGGACGTTCATGTTGATAAGGCGGACAGAGACAGGCACACGAGGAGCATGCCAAGCAGCTCGCTGATATACGATCGGACCTTGCCACTACTCAAGAAGTGGGTAAACGCAGAGCCACCAGCCAGAGCATGCGCTGATATAATCCCTTTCCAGATGGCTGAAATGAACAAGTCACATTTCGAGCAGTCATTTGCTCTCATGAGGGAGCAACACGCTGCTGAGCTTGCATCAGCTGCCGAGGGCAAGACGGCTGCACTTGCTTCCGTCACCAACAAGTATGATGAGGAGCTGGCTCTTCTTCACGATGAGATCCACAAGCTCCAATTGGAGGCTCAGGTGAATTGTTTGGCGTGACTACTGTCGACTTACTAGAGACTGATGTAATGTAGAATGCGAAGATCGAGAAAGATCGCGCCCTCTCCCAGCTCGCCGTAAGGAAGATTAATTTACAGCTGAGACGTCATATATTGACTCTTTGCAACCTATAGGACCGTACGCGAACCCCTCCAGCATCGCCTCCAACAGCCGTTCCTCGATCACCTCCCCTGACCAAGCTTCACGAGGCACATAACGCGAAAGTTACAGAAATGGAAAAGTCAGTCTTGTTCTCTGAAACTATTTGCCAAGCTGATGTTGTGTCGCACCGTAGTGAGATCAGACGGCTCCAGGGAGAGCTAGCGGGTTTCAAAGCAGGTCATGCGACCGGAAATAACGTTGTTCATCCTGATGAGCATGTGAGTATTCGGTCTACACACATGTGAAGCTTGCGCTTGACCTCCGATGACAGGACGAAACCTTGACTTTCTGATAATGATCAAGAGTGCTCTTGATAGTTAGACGTGCTTTGGTCTTTCCTGAAATGAATAGGGATACTCGGCGTACCATGATGACGGAGGCGGAAGAAAGGACTATGTACCACTGGAGCCCATTTCCCATGCATCATTCGGTATGTTAGTCCAATACGTTGTTGTCGGCGGTCGGATCGTGTGCATGCGGACCGAACGACTGCGCATGGCCGAATGCCCAGTGACGGGCCAATAATCCCTTACCTCCCTCGACGGCGAACGAGGGGGAGCTCTGGGCGACGTGGTTCGTGGGCGATGTTGGACATTATATGCATATTAACCTTAAATAACTGCTTTCCGTCTTTCCTTTTCGCTGTCTCAATTACTCGCCTCTCCATCATGACAGCTTCCATCGTTCTCAAGGCGCAAAGTGTGCTCGACCTCCACACGGGTAGATCCATACCCCATATAGGTTTCGGAACCGGCGGTCTTGGAGCAGGGACTGAGGACGCGGTAAAGCATGCATTCAAGTCCGGATACAGGCTAGGTGAGCGGAGATTCTCCTCATCCACGCGAGGACTAGTCACACAGGATCGCATCTCCTGACGATGACGCACCATTCTGACCTGAGGATGCAGTCGATTCCGGCCAGCGATACGGCAACGAAGCAGGTACGTAAACCTTTTCCTCCTTATCTAATCTGCTTCCTCACAATAGGAGCAAGCTGCTAAGTCCTCTTCATCGCCCTCGGTGTCACAGATGTTGGTAGAGCGATTGCTGCTTCGTCTGTCCCACGATCCGAGCTCTTCGTGATCACCAAATACTGCCCCCCGTTTGCCCCTTCCGACCCGATCTTGTCCGCGCCGGAAGTCTTGCAGACCGTCAGGGACTCATTGGAGAAGCTCTTTCCGAAGGAGCAGCAGGCGAATGACGAGACACGATACATCGATCTGATGATGATCCATCATTGTTGGCCCAATCAAGAGGCCAGAGAGAATGCCTGGGAAGGGTTGATGCTGGCAAAGGAAGAGGGTTTGGTGAAAGACATCGGCGTCTCCAACTTGTGAGTGATTTCCTCGACCTCGACTGTAAGCAGATACGGTATGTCTTCACATCATCCAAATCATTGGTCGCATCGCGGCAGACGATCTCCAAGTCCTGTGCACCATTGCCTCTGGTCTAGACCTGCTTCCTGCTTCTGTTCACGACGACGTAGCTGTTGCACGCTTTTCTCCCTCTTCCACTCTCAATCTCACAAACGCTGCCGAGTCAAATCAACGTGTTGGCGGCATGATCGTCTCCAGATCGCATACATCCTTTCGTGATGCTAATTTATCAATCACAGCGGTATCTCTCATCTCGAGAGATTACCCCCACCCGTGCCCGTGGTGAACCAGATAGAGATGCACCCATTCTGCCAGCAACGTGAAGTTGTTGCTTACTGTCAAGCTCGCGGTATCCTGATATCGGCGTATTCTCCCACCGCACATTTCTTGGAGGAGAAGATCGGTAACCCTATCATTGTCAAGCTTTGCGAGAAGCACAAACGAACTGCGGGTCATATCCTTCTTCGATGGAGTTTGCAGAAAGGGTGAGTCGATCTCAAGAACGATCGATTCCCCGTCATCATGGTGTTGATCTCCGTGAACGACTCTCTTTTGCAGCTTCATCCCCATCCCTCGCTCTTCTAATCCTGGTCGAATTGAAGACAACATTGACCTCTTCTCCTTCGAGCTTACTGCAGACGACATGGACGCCATAGACTCGTTGAATGAGGGGGCAGCAGGCCATATCACGCCCGTGGACCCAGCCAACCTGCCAGAATAGAGTACTATAGATAATGGCTTATACCTCTGCAAGACAGTTGAGTTGCTGTTCTGGACTTTTGTAACATCGAGAACGTACTTGATCGTGGTATGCATCTCACTTGCATACGAAAACACGAAGACTACCTCCCCGAATCTGCGCCAGTGATCGCCAGCGCAGCTCGGTTGATTGTCAATCCTCAGTAAGGTGTATATATGACTTGCCCTCACGACCAGCGTGCGTGCATCTGCGGAGGTTGCAATCTGATAGTATAAACACCAAATATAGCTTCGGTCGTCCATAAGATCATTCGCAGCCCATTTCGGCCGGAGAGACGTGTCTGACGTTAAATATAGATCGACGCTTGACGAAATCTGATAAAAATAGCTGGAGTCAAGGTTCCGAAATCAAATCAGATAAAAAACATCGCAAGCTTGCCCTCCGTAATCATGTAAGCGCAGACGAGCAGTAGAAGGTGGACATGTGTGTGCAGACGTTCTCTCCAATTCCACCTAAGGCGTATCTGACAGACGCCTTCAATCGTTTTCCACACCAAGCTTCCTCTGTCTTCCTCTTTCAACACGTTCCCTCGACCACAGATCTGTTCGAGCTCGACCCTTCCAAAACAGGCTACGATATCTATACAGGCAGTATTGAGACACCTGACCTTTCGCTGTAGTCGTAGCCGTGATGTCCAACAGTGCGGCTGGATCAGTTTCGACAGCGTCTGAGAAGGCGGAGGAAACTTCTTCGGTTCCGATTCTTACCTCTCGGTCCGGAACTCAAGAGTCACAATCGTTTACATACTCCCGGGCTGACTCCAACCATCACGAAGACAACGACAAGAGCGAAGACAGTGGAGAGAAAGATGAAGGATACAACGGAGAGCTGGGACTTGCAGTTGAAGAAGACGAAGAAGCTGCGACCGTTGAGATCCCTCTACGGTATAAGATCATGGCCTTCAGCATGATCATCTTCTTTTCGACGGGTTCAGTGATCATGCAAGACGTGTCGACACCGTTGAAATCCACCTTCAGGAAAGAATTGGGTATAACTAGTGAGTACGAGTTTTTGTGGTTCTTTGGTCCAGCGGAACAATGACTGTCTCAAATGGACTGACCATTCGTTTGGGGGACACCGTACTGTAGATGCTCAGTACGGTACAGTGTCAAGCGCCACCAGTCTGGTCAACACGGTGTTGCCCATCATTGGGGGTATCGGTCAGTTTTGGGACACATTATACCGTCGTGAGCGATGTTGCTGACAGCTTGATGAAGGTATGGACCGTTGGGGTGCCACCTAGTATGTTCTCGCTCGACGCGGCGGTGGTCCCTCTCCACGTTGGCTGAACAGCGTCGATTCTCATGTATAGTGCCGCAATCATCTCAAGTATCTTCGTGGTGGTTGGAGCCCTTGTTGCTGCTTCTGTGAGTAGGTGCTCCTGAGACGAAGCTCACTGCTCGCAGGCCGCCAATACCAACACGTATGGAGTACTGATCGGAGGCCTGATCATCATGGGCTTTGGGAGTACTGGTCAGTCGATACTGTTCAAAAGGTCCTCACGCGCGCTTACAGCTTTACTGCTGTAATCATTAGTCATACAAGCAGCTCAGAACAAGCTCTACGTCCATTGGTTCCGAGGATCTTCTTTGGGGCTCGTCATCGCTCTCAACATGGCCTGGCAACAGCGGATCACCTCAATCATCGCTCGAGCTGCTGCAGTCCCCATGACTCGGATACACAATTGGTGGGGATGGGCCCTCTGGATTCCTGCCCTCATATGCATTTTCGATTTATTACTGGTTCTGATATACTGGTGGTATGAGAGGATCATACCCAGACAGTATCGTCCGGTGAGAAGTACAGGGAGGAAGAGGGGTCGCAAAGTCGAGGACGACATTCCAAGTTCAAGGTGGCGATCGATAATACGCCTAGGTCCTGTCGAGAAACTGTATGTGGGCGTTACCATCAGTGTGATCCTTTGGCGTCGGTCAGCAAGCAAAAATAGCGCTAATTCACGATGGACGTGCCATACTCAGTCCACGATTCTTCTGGATCCTATGCGGAACTCGTAAGTCGAATCCATTCTCACGCTATCCTCGATCTAGTTTTCCCGGCCGCTCAACAAAGGCTAACCGGGGTCATGCTGTGCCCAACCGATCGCAGAGATATTCCAGAATTCAGTACCCCAAGTTTACACCACGAACCTCGCCGACATCCAAACGGTCACTAGAGGTACTTCGAAGCTGGCCGCAGGGTACAATACCACGTTGCAGAGCATCGTTCCCGTGGTCCTGACACCTTTGACTGGTTTATTCTTTGATCGAGTTGGATGGCGGATGCCCTTTGGTGAGTACCGCTCGAGTGTAAGGTGTTGGTGTTGGAAAATCATTGGTTCCCGCTCTCGCTGGTTTGAGAAAAAGCATGAGCGGCACTGATGTCCCTCTAGTGTCTATTGCCGCGATCCTGTATATCGTTGTCTTCGTCCTCATCGGTCTAACGAAAGTCGCCCCTCTCATACCGATCTTGATATCCAGCTTCGCGCTCGCTGTCAGTCAAATCGCGTTCCTCGCTTCCATCCCTATCTTCGTGGGGAATGACGCGTTGATCGGGACTGCGTATGGGGTGTGGAAGTCATTCGTGAGTGGTTCCAGCCTCACGGTGAGTGCCGCACAACAGAACACTGATGCGGTGGGGTCTCGCAGATCAACGCGAATGACATCGTCCTAGAAGTTGCTGCTGGTGCCATCGTAAGTCGTTCTCATCCTATCGTTCCGCCTGTCAGAAACTTACCTCGTTACGACTGTTTGAACCACAGCAAGACCGAGCTCACATCAAGTCAAAGTCATATAACAATGTGATCTACCTCCTGATCGCCATCAAGTGTCTTCAAGTGGTCCTTGGACCCACGTACGATTATCTCGACGGGATATGGCTCGGTCACTCGCTTCGATTACCTGAGAAGAGGAGATCGGCGGTTCGAGATCATGCTATCGAAGTCGGATACGAGGGCTATGACGGGTGGAAAGTCCACACGCTGACGACCATGGTGGTGGGAGGTCTGCTGTGCGGCGTCATCATCACAGCTTGGGTTGTGAGTCTTCTCCTCCGTTATCGAGTTCTGCAACCGCTGACGTTTACGTTGTCATGATCAGCTGTATATCATATACTCTTTAGGTAAGAAGTGAATAAAGGGCTGCCATTGTTTTAGTGAAGGCGAGAAGTAGTGAGCAATGAATTAGTATATAACGAAGTCTGTTTGGTCGAGGTCGGAGCATTCTTGCATGTGTTGGTCTGTCGCCATCCCTATTGGCCACGCTTTCTGCAACCCAAGGCAAAATGACTTGCATATTGGTCCAGAGTCATGGTCAAAATTGTCAGGTGCCTTCGAATCATAGTCCTATACTTATCAGATAAAAGCAGATAATTGCTGCGGAAGTGATGTCGACTTTCGCGTGTTTGCACCATTTTTTGCTTGACTTGCTTAACAGTGGTTGTTGTGTCCCTACGGTAAAGATCCTTCAATGTGGAGAAGATTGCACGACAACATCAAAGTTGAAAGCGGTTGAAAGGAAACATGTTGTGACGTTGTAGTGCAAAACAGTCAGCAGAGCTGTGCAGGGGCAGGGTAGAAACTTAATGGTACCTTGGACAAGACACTGACATGTCTTGTTGTGGGAGAGTCGGATGAGGCGCAGAGGGCGCTTCACCCAAGTGGTAGTTTGATAATCTGGCAGTCTTTCTTTTCCTCAGGACCTTAGTTGTAGTCAGTCTAACTGTAAGCTACTTGTAGGATAGTATATGAAATGATACCACCACCACATCAGTCAAAGTACCTGTCATGACGGCCCTTCCGCCACAACCACGAATAAGCCATCATTACGTAAACCCTCTTGATATCCTCGACATCTTCGATATCTTTGAGCACAACTTGATATACTCGCCAAAGACCAAGCTAAAGGGCGCTGCAGGTGAATGATAGAAACAGGAGGAAGTTGATTGATGTTCTAGGCATCCTGGTGGATGCAGTAGTGGAGATATATATATGTACATCATCTTAATTCTTGTTGTTCTAGTCTTTCTCTAGCAATTTCTCAATTGAAAGTCATACCTAGTACCTTGCTCATCGTTCAACGATACCACTGTGGTACCTCAGTCTATCTAGAACTGCTACAAGCCCTTCTAGATATCCGATTTAAGTTCTTCGTTATCCTCGCTATCTTAGCTATCCTTGTTATCCTCATTATCCTCATTCTCCTCATATTGTGCTGTCCCGTTGTGTGATATGGCTCATTGACTGAGGCCACATTGACCATTGTGACAGTACCCAGTTACCTGTTACAAATCTCTACGGAAGCTCCGCCTAGTATAGTGTCTAACAAGAACCCAGCAACTCCCCTCCTCCGCTAAATCTTGGTAGTACCACACGGAATCGCCTTGGCGGAAGTGATATCACACCTATGTGGTGGAGTACCACAACATTTCAGCTGTTCATGCAATAAATGCCGTTTTGTCCGATTGTTTGTTGAAGTTCTGGGAACTTTGTCAGATATTGGCCTAACTGCTATATGCTTGTAACACAAAGGAATGACAGTCACAGCCTTCCCATTGGACTTCTCACTGGACTGGAGATGCTGTCTTCTTCATCTCACTTGTCAGTGACATTGTCACGGGGCTACACCGACCTACGAGGATATCCGTCGTTCAGCTTACAAGGCAAACAATGAAAAGCCTACTATCGTTGATGTGCTCCCAATTTGGGACAAGATACGTGATGTTGGTGAGATTTGGGCTAAATCGTGTTCTAACTTGAGGGTTCTCTTGTCGAGAACAGCCAAGTAAATGTTGGTCGATGTATCAAGGTTGTTCAAGATGATAATATTCAAAGGTACTACGATAGGACAAAAATCTAGAATCGACGGGGAACTCCTTTCTCTTTCTACTACGTTCATGTATATATCCCTTTCTTTGCACAAGTTCGCCAAACCTTGCATGTGTAGCGACATTTTTGCCGGATGCAGAAAGAAACCTCGAGTGGCTGAACAATTTGTGTATTTACCGTATGTGGTGAATAGGGTTGATAAGTTTGCCAATGTTTCGGTTCTTTCTCCGATGAATGCCGTTTTGTTCAATTGTTTGTCAAACTCCTGGGAACTTTGTTGGGAGTTGGCCTTATTGGTATACGATCGTGACAGACATATAAGGATGTACTTGTGGATTTTGATGCTAGTAATGACTCTTTGCACATTGCAAAAGATAAACAAACTCATTACCGGCATACCAACAACTGATTACCTGATCAAAGACAACTCCCAAATTACAATGGAACCATCTGTTTTCAACCGTGCAAGTAATGCAGTCCAGACTGATGCTTCCAGCTTCATTGTGAAGGTGTGTTCTGCATTTTTATTAGCTGAACCCATGTATGTAACACTACTGGAATATTGGAGGTATTTGTGATGTGGAGTCCAATGGGGCAATCTGCCTATTTTCTGCTTGACTAGCTTGGATGAGACAACATCCCTCTTTCATGACATCCTTGAATGATCTTTCATGTCCAGACATTTTTGTTAGCTAATATGGTCTTAATTTTACTGGATTGTCTGCACATCAGGATAAACAATTATCTACTGCAGGAAACAGCAACGACACCTCTACACACAGAGATTCACAGATTGAGAGTGTCTGGACTTGGCTGGAGGTTAGGATTGTCTTCTTTCTGCTGCCTTAATGCCCCATAAACAGCCAGTATATCTGGTGAAAGCATTGTGGTGGCACTGATGAAATATCAACAGCATGCTGGGGTGACGAAGTGCTCCAGTCGTCTTTGCAAGCTTCCCAGTCTTGGTGGCCAAAGTTCTACTTGCGTTTCAAAGGACTCAAGTTGTGCAGGAAAGTGTCCAACAGGTCATTGTGAGGCTGCTTGCAAAAGTTGTGAGGGTTTTGAGGCGGCCCACAATGAATGGAGGGCGAACATTGAAAGCTCAGGGTATCTCAAAGACAGTCGTACTTCTGCTAAGAGTCTTGAGCAGGTCTGAGTGTGAGATTGTAAGGTGGACAGCGGGTGGAAGGTATTTGAATGCTGGATCTGACTTGTGACTACTAGTGTAGGTGAACGTGGTATGGAGCCAGTAGCCAGACTCATATAAGCGTCGGATCTTGCCGTTTACTTTCTTATCCCTCGGCGCTTTTCCCGCATTTACAGGTGACGTTGTATCGTCTCGTTTGCTCCCCCCGCCCAGTCGATTCGTTCGCGGTGAACACCCGCGATACAAACCATACCGCTGCGTTCTCATCTCTACTACGTGTCTTCATCATCAGCCAGTCGCAATGACTTTCACTGGCGCTGAGCTCGATGACCTGGTCGAAGCATACCATACTCAGGGCTTCGTGATCGTCCCTAACCTCATCCCGCCCGACCTTCTTCCCGACCTCACGACCGCCGCTGATCGAGTTGTTGACCTCGCCCGTTCGGGTGGCTGGCAACAGGTCCGAACGGTTGGCAAACCTTTCCCGCCGTGGAACGAGACCGACACCGATATATGGGGAGTGCAGAATGTCATGCATCCGGATCTGGGGGAGAGGATCTTCTCCGAGTGGTATGGGTCAAAAGACATGTTAGATGTCTCGGCGCGATTGATGGGAGTTACCGTGGATGACATGCAATTTGGTGAGTTGGACAGAACCTGTATTATGAATCGTTCGGAGTCCTCGTCACTTCCCTGCTTCTTCTTTGTCTATTGTCCAGAGCCTGCAAAGATCAACATTCAGTCAGACTCTGCTCTCCACGTGCCGTTTCTCCCGAATTCTTGGTCCAGAAGCTCTGCTAGTGTCCTCCGTCGCATCTTGATCTGACCACTTTCGTCTCGACGTATCGTCCCCTTGAGCCTACATGCGCACTGCTCATGAGCGATCTCATATGTCCGGTTCAGCGGAATGTAAACAGCAACTAACCTTCTCACCTTATGCGCAGAACTGTTCAATCTGCTCATCAACCCACTGCACTCCTCATATGCTCTAACCTGGCACCGAGATACTATCAAATGGGCCGCCTCACCCTCCGAGGAAGCAGAAGCCTTGCAAATCAAGCATCACGGTATCCAGTGGAACACCGCTCTGTATGACGACGATTGTCTGTGGGCTGTTCCGGCCTCGCATAACCGGATCAGGACGGAAGAAGAGAGGACCGCGGGAGAGACGGGAGGGGGTGGGGATGTCATGCCTGGGGCGATCAAGGTGGAGCTGAAGAAGGGAGAGACAGTGTTTTACAATAATAATATACGTGAGTGCACAGTGATCCCCTCAGGCATGGTTCTGCGATATACACGAGAGCCTCGCACCGCAGCGGAACAAGACAAGGTCAGTTGACAGCCGTTTGGGGGAAGGAAGTGGAACGAGAGCCTCGGCAGAACCCCTTGAGAACATGGCCTGGGTCTGGTATCACCGTGGTAGAGAGACACAAGGAGAGCGGCGTGGCATCCCGATCGAGCGTAACACAGACTCAAGCTCACCATGTCACCCCCATTCACAGTACATGTTGGGACCTACAACCCAGCGGTGAAACGACGGACACTTCATGGGAGTTACGGCTCTGCGCCACCTGGTGATACTTCCCGAGCGAAAGGTACCCTCCAACACGATATCGGCTACACGATGGATCCGAAGTTCAAAGATGGTCTCTCGGAGGAATTGCAAGGGATGGTGGATAGGTTGAATGCGATGCAGAAGTTAGTGGAAGGGCAAGAAGTGATTTACGCCCAGGATTGAGGGAGAAGTCAAAGATATGAAGGATAGTGATAGAGCATAGAAACCTCGGACAGTTGTATAGGTGTGATCGCCAGAGCTGACATGCAATAGTTGTACCGAGTTCCGGTGGGAAAATGGCATTAGTGGCCGTGGTTCTCTCTTTGGTCGGGCGACTGACAAGTGACACATTGACTGTTACTCCTCCTATCTGTGCTTAGGTGATGGTCATGTTGCCTCCCTCAGTAGCCTTTACAAATCTCTCTCTCTGCGCGACCATGGGTGTGATGACGTGTGAAGGTGGTGTTTCGCCTCCTCGCACACGGTCGCGGAAGGAGACTCATCGATGTTGTCTGTCTGCCGTCATGTATCGTCTGCCTCTGCCTCCGCTGCTAGGTATGTAACACATCCCCGTAATCGTTCCCTGTGATCGCGAACGTTGTCGTCTGCACTTCATGCAGTGTCAACGCTCTCTTCCCCGATGTGTTTGAGAGAATCAACCACGTTTTCCGAGAGATTATCGAGCTTCCCCTTGGGACAACCCCCATGCTTCACTCGCGTGTTTCAAAATGACCCTGATCGCCGTTCACTCATGTCCAAGTCAATTTGATCAACCATCTCCGTCCTTCTTCTTTTTCCGCCATGAACCTCTTCCCCACCGAAGGAAAGTCTTCACCAAGCTATACCACACTATCGCATTACCACAATGTCCGCACCCCACCCCACCACCCTCAAGCCTTACTCTGCCCGTATCGAGCTTCACGCCAATCCCACAGCTCGTCGCATCCTCGAGATCATGGATAGGAAGAAGACCAACCTCGCGGTCAGCGTTGATGTCACCACCACTGCCGAGGCGTTGGAAGTGGTCAGGAGGGTCGGAGCAAGTGTCTGTATGGTCAAGGTGGGTTCGAGTCGCGCATCCTCGTCCTAGCTTTGGCCTGTGATCTGGCATTTCATACAAAGGTAAACCACAACACTGGCGGCAAGGAAAGACAAGGTGTTATGCTTGAGGACAAAAGTAATAGTATGATGTAGAAGACACAAGGGGACCCGAAGCCGTACTCGGACCTCAGATCTTCCATAGATCATATGACATAACGAGGAAGAATCACGATCTCTTCTTGTCAATTTTTGATAGTCACAAGCAATGCTGACAGTCCCACTCAACCTCACCAGACGCATTGCGACATCATCGAAGACTTCACTTTGGATTTCGCCAACGAGCTCGTCAAGTTGTCCAAGCAGCTCGACTTTGTCATTTTCGAGGACCGAAAGTTTGCCGATATTGGTGAGTGACTGGTCTGGCTTCATTCCGACTTGTCTTCTCCTTGCCTGTGGAAGTGTGACCTTTTCATGACCTCACGCGTTGGGCCATTTCCCCTCTTCACTACATGGCGGCTCGCCGTGTACATCAGATAGCTCTCACACACTATCCTCTATTAGGTATTCCGTAGCTACGCAGACGTCACCTTCCCATGACCATTTCCCAGTTCTTCACCAACCTTGAATATCGTGTGATGTTCTCGTTTCGCGTCCTCCCTCGCCTGCTGGTTTTGCTGTCATCGTTGACACTGATGTTTTACCCTTCCTTTAGGCAACACCGTCTCCCTCCAATACTCTGCGGGCCACCACCGTATCGCTTCCTGGTCCGATCTCACCAACGCCCACTCCGTCCCTGGACCAGGCATCATTGCCGGTCTCTCCTCTGTTGGTCTACCTCTCGGACGGGGTCTGCTCCTCCTCGCCGAAATGTCTTCCAAGGGGTCCTTGGCAGTCGGATCATACACCGAACAAACTATGAAAATGGCTCGAGGAGCAGGTCGAGATTTCGTGATTGGTTTCATCGCCCAGAACCGTGTCGATACGAATAGTGGCGAAGGAGAAGATTGGTTGATCATGTCTCCGGGAGTCGGGCTGGTCAGTATAGGTGACAAGTTGGGACAACAATATCGGACTCCGAGAGAAGTGGTCTATGATTCAGGGGCAGATATCATCATTGTTGGAAGAGGGATTTACGGTATACAAGGAGGTGAACAAGCCGTCAAAGATGAGGCGGAAAGGTATAGAACCGAAGGCTGGAAAGCGTACGAGGAGAGACTGGGCAGAAAGTGATTGGTAGTCGTGGATCGGAGGTTTGAGTACAGGGAAAACACGGTCGATAGATGGCGTGTCGTCAAGGGAAGGCGGAGAGAAAGGGGGGGAATGAGCAATGTAGACATTGATGACGTCCGTAGAGATCAAGGCATGAAGACATGTTGAACATGAATGGTCCGAAATGACGAATTATCCCTCATCGGCTCAACAATGATTGATACATATCAGTTTACAAAGTGACACCTCGGTCTCTCATCCACATGCGGCGAGCATCGTGTCACACCGTTCACTGCTGCCATGTTAGTGCACCGTTGCTGGTTGATCCTACGACTGGAGTCATACACCACAACATCATATTGCTCCTCCCTGCTCAGATATACTAATCCGAGTCGATCTCAATCACATCCTCATACCCTCCATCATCGTCGTCTTCTCCTCCGTCAAACATAAAATCATCCTCGTCTAACATAGTCGCATCGATAACTTCTTGTCTCGAAGGCGGGGCGGTAGGAGTACCGGTCGAAGTACTCGCCGTCGTCCTTGACGTTGTTGTTGCTGAGGTCATCGGTTTCCTCCCTGAAAGCGTGTTCCCTCCTCCGAGCTTAGCCCATGGGTCTGGTTTCCGCTCATCTTCCTCATCTTTCTCCCGCTTCACCGGCAGAGGAACCGCCCTTCCAGATCGAGGGGTCGGCAAAGAAGGGTTGGCGGCTCCAGGTGGTCGTTTAAGCAGAGTTTCTCCTTGACCAGAGAAGGACGATGGTGCTTTCCCAGCCGCTGCCTCTGCTGCTTTCTCTTCGAGTGATTTGGAGGCTTTGGATGGGTCAAATGGTATGTATTTGAAGCCGAAGAAGAATTTGCCCTCAGGAAGAACGAGAGCAGCGGGGACTTTTCGATCCGCATCATTCAGAGAATCGGGTGTGATGATTCTTGTACCCCTGTGGTAGGTGTCAGCATCAGCTCATAGTCAACCATACTGCTATAGGACGGCACGGACACTCCGGGGATCAAGGAGTCGAGATATAAGAGAACACTCACTCATTCCTGTTGATTTTACTACTCGAGTCCACCTCTTCGATCTTCTTCGCCAGTCCCTTCCCCTTGACCTTCTTACCGCTCAAACTTTGTCCAACCCCTGTAAAGCTTTCTATGGGCGTCGCATCTCCTGATCCTCCTGCCGATCCACCTCCAGGACGAATGGACAAACTCGTTCCCGGTCGACTACTGCCAGCTGACACCGAATGTGTCTCGCTCAGATCTATTTTGAGCTTGTCTGCCATCGTAGGAATGGGTGCGGGAGCTGGACGAGGTGGCTCTACGTATCCAACTGGAGTCGCGAAGTCCACTTCAAGATCGGTATCAATGACGCTAATACCTGGACCTTCGGGATATATCTCCATGATGAGGAATTCGAAGGTGAGTGAGTTATATGTGATTTCGATTATATCGCCTTTGGAAAGGACAGAGTAAAATCGAAGGGCGGATTCCAAACTGCGTATCATCGAAGGGATGGTCAGCAACTGACCAAAATTCGATTTTGGGTTGACAAGGCAGCATGGGTGCGAGCGACGACCGATAAATCACAGACGTTGCCAGGATGTGCAGTACGCCTAGTATGTCTTCGGGAAAGGTAGCGATTGCGAGAAGAGCGTCGGACAGGATGACTCACACAGCCTTGGCGTCAGAGACTTGCAGGAAGTCTACACTCTGAGCTTGGATCTTGACCATCTTTCCCTTCGGCAATTTGGCTCCCGTCAGTCTTACTGGATCTCCTTCGGTTAGGTTGAGATTCTTCATCATCTGCAGAGTTACATATGAGCTGTCAGCTGAACCTCTGTGTGAATCAAGAAGGGACATAAGAATAGCTAATCACTCACCCATGCTGGGAGATGAACGATTCCTTCATCGGCGATGAATTCCAAGACACCTGCATGTGTCTTATGTTGACTGGGACTTCGCGGATTACGCAGCTGAAAGGTCCAAGGGCCAGGAATATCGAGGGTAGCTGTAAACAGTTCGTCAGCTCTGACATTGCGATGCAGGTGGGGAAGCCACTCACAAAGCCTAGCGAGTGCAGAAGGAGGCATGATGACTAAATTGTTCGTCAGCTTGAGCAGCAGGGTCACCTTGCGAGCTAGCTCACTCTTTCCTCCATACATCAATTCCGGACGTTCTCTGCCCGGCATCACAGCCACCGAGTATGCTTTGAAGTATTCGTCATACGCTCTGCGACGACGGTCGTCTGTTGGTTAGCTCAAACCCACGACCAAGGGATCGATGATGGAAAGCGAGCTCACGAGGGTGGAGGTGCACGAGCGAATTGTCCCAACCCCATACCTCCTCCAGCCATGAGCTGAGCGAGAATCCCGCTCGGTCCCGGAAGTGTAGGAGGACGTGTGTACTCATACTCATCTGTGCGAAATAGAGGACAAGTCAGCAGTGTTGGACATTGATAGAAGGTTAGATATCATGATTGCGGTGGCAACACTGACCATCGGAATCGTCGTACCCGTGGTTCATGGTGAAAGGGACCTTTCTGCTTGGCGTACGTGAAGCTGGGCCTGTCTCCTTCTCTTCTCTTCTGAACGGCGTCGAACGGCGTCGAGAGCGATGCAAGCTGTCAAGGATATATAGACAAGATTGGACGATTTCAAGGTTGGACACCTACGTGTTGAACGAGTTGGTTGACCGTGTAAAGTCACGTGAATTGACGTCAGATACTCTCGCTCCTCGTTATCAGCCTCATTCACATCCTCTCTCATTCTCCATGTATCTGGCTTTCTCTTGATCGATATACCGGGGACCCGATCAGCATACACGACCGCTGCTGCACTCTTTCTTCTTCCTCTGGACGGCCCGAGCCTGCAGGGCGTCGAATACCGTGATTCACGATGTCAAATCCATACCTCCCTTCATCACCTTCCTCTTCCTCCCTTCCTTCCTCCTTCACACCTTACCCCTCCTACCCGTCGAACTCGAGAAATACCAACGTCAACAATACCGAGGCTATACCTATCACTCGATCTCGTACTCTTCTCTACCTCTCCATCCGAGACTCGTCCACCACAAGCTATTCCAGTGGCAGAAGAGCGTCGAAAAGAGCTCATAGACAATATGGAGATACGGTGGATGTGTCGACGGGAGAAGAGGAGGAAGAAGGGTTGATTGGGGGCAGCAGTGGAAGCTGGAATGTGGACATGAAGGGGTTACCACCCAAATGGTGAGTCAGCACCTGGTCTTCAGTGGCTGTCTGTCACTTCCATCGTGGCGGATAGAGGCTGTAGTGATACTGTGCTGATGTCTCGTCCTTGACAAAGGGTCGATGTCAGTGACGAAGTCGAAGAGATACTGAGCCGAGTCAAGATGAAGAGCGAGTCTCTTGGCTATCCATCGTCCCCACCCAGCTGACCTTCTACCTCAACAGTTTCAACGCTGGACAAGCTACATGCCAAACATGTCCTGCCAGGATTCACAGATCGTTCAGCTGAAGAGCGAGAAATAGAAAGGCAGACTACCGATATCACTCGAGTAAGTGCCTTATATGAATTTTCCCATTGTCAATGAGTCCCGAACTTAATGCGATAGCTCATCGCTGGTCCGTGCTGCAGGACTTTCGCCGTTGTACTTCTTTAACATCGTCTGTCCAACCTGGACCCAGGGCACCTCGAGTGGAGGTCGTCACTGCGAAGAATGTGCAGAGAGGTTTGGCTCAAAAGGTGCAAGAACTTTCGGGACAATTCAGGAAGAAGCAGAGGGTGTATATGCAAAGTGAGTCCAGCGAAGATTCTATTTCTGTTTTGATACTCCAAATGGAGCGATTGTGGTGGACAATGCGGATAAACAATTGCTTGCTCAGAGCTGCAAGGACATGCCATCAAGAACAAGGATCTGATGGTCGCTAGTGGAGCAATGACTCTGAAGGGGTCGGACGTGCTAGAGGAACTACAAGAGGACGAACAGGCTGTGAGCATCTCTTATGCAGCTCTATCACTCGCTGCCGTCGCTGACTTCTTCCCACCTACAGTCCAAAACCCAACTGCAATCGCAATCTCAAGCGGAAGTGGCTGTCAATATCGACATCCAACAACGGACAAACGAGATCACTCAAATCGCCTCTTCCATCTCCGAGCTCGCAGACTTGTTCCGAGATCTCGGCAATATGATTGTCGAACAAGGGACGGTGTTAGACAGCGTGGAATATAATGTTCAACAGACGGCTAGAGAGTTGACGGGAGCTGTCGAAGAACTCAAGGTAGCCCAGAAGTGGGTTGCTCCTTTGCTTCGAACAGGGAATGCAACTGACAATTTTACCCATCTTTCAGATATCAAGCAAATACAGGAAGAAGAAAATGTATACTGTTCTTGGTATTGATCATCGTAGGGCTCATCATCGTGTTGGTCTACAAACCTCGAGGTGGCGGTCCTCCTTCGTCAATATCACCTCCCTACACCAGTGTAGCTGGAATGACGGACTCGTCGTCCTCGACCAGCATGGGAACTTACACAGCGACCGCTACGACGTCGACGCGAAGAGTCAAATCGAGTTACCGACCGCATAATCCTTTACCCAAGCCTCCCCCACTAGCTACGGACATAATATAGATCTGGTAAAGGCATAGTACCCTGCATTCTGTATATCCATACCCCATCCATCGCTTCATGTATTCTAATAGTATCATAGTATTAACGAGAAGTTGCCACCCGAAGACGAGGGAGAGGGTCCGTGCGTGTCCAACCTCGAGTATAAGTAATGTTCAAATCAACGCGAATGATTTCTGCATTCATCATTTTCTTCTCTTCTCTCTGTAATCTGCACCTCCCCTTCTCTTCATCATCCCTTCGTTCCTCACAATTGTGTATCTATCACCACTGTGCAGTACTCACTTCATCCAGACTTGCATCTCTTCCTCTCAGGTAGAGGAAAGGTGCAATAAAAGCGTAATAATGTCGACAAACCCTCCTGCTCCTCCACTCTTCTCTAGTTCCAATATACACGATGAGATCACCCCTCCTTCTTCTATCAGCCACACGCCCAAGTACGAAGTAAGATTGTACGGCCTCAACCCGGCAGGTGAGATCGTTGGCGCTGTGGTTTGACCAAAATGATAGCTGACTTCGGATCCAGTGACAACGGACAACCTGGTCAAGTTCTTCTCAGCGAAGAGTGAGCATTGATCGCTCTTGTTGGATCAATAGCCTTACACCTTCACAACGACACTGAACCCTTGGTCATACTTTCTGACATCAAGACACAGCTGACATCTCTGGGCCTGCAGGTCGTGTACTCGGCGTTCTTCTGCACCCTCAAGAAGAAATCAACCATGGTCTTCAGTGGGCTCAAGTCTGGGTGTGGTCCGAAGAAGAGGTCCAAAAGTGTCTGGAGCTCAGAGCTCATCTGGCACCAAGTGGAATGTAAGTACTGGTTGTAGATCTCCCCACCACCATCTATTTGGAGTGAAATCCCCAACTCTACCGCCTTTCAGTCTGATGGGAAAGCATGGTCACCATTGATGAGAAGCCCCCGCAGCACTCTCTCCAGAGCGCCCTCCGCGCTCTTTCCCTCAAGTCAAGGTCTTTTAAAGGCCGACAGCGGAGCCCAGGAATCTTCCATCGGGCTAAGAGCCCCTTCCACACCATCTCTCACTCGAGGGATACGGCCCGATCTCTCGGGACTTGGCTACCGTCATATCGATCCTCAAGGTCCCCTACCGCGAAACCTCTACGTAATGGGTCTTCCTCTGGATCTTACTCAGTGAGCTCTCTCCTACAACCCAGTCTGGGGTCAAAATCTGATGTCCGCTGTAGAAATCAATACAAGACGCTCTTCTCGCAGTATGGGATGGTGGAGCACTCCACTCTCCTGTCTCAGCTGGACGGCATGGGACGCAGAAGGTCAGCGTTCGAGACAGGACTATGACATCGGAAGCTGACGAACCAAATTGCAGGGGATTCATCCTGATGTCCACACATCGCGAGGCAGTCGACGCGATGCAAGCTATGAATGGGAACTGGGTTGAGTGAGTACAATTCAAAGCACGAGCTGATTGGATAGCGGGTTCAAGGTCGATGTCTCGTGGGCACTTGTGCAGAGAGAGGGGAAAAATTTCGGGTCTCGTGAGTTGACGGAAGACAGTATAATGCTGATGAAAAGACTCCTTCGGGCCTCTGCCCAACCGCGTGATTCATCCGCCAACCATACCTGTTCGTCGAGAACTTGCGGAGGAGTGCTCTGTGATCGTTGAGAACCTTGTGAGAAGATAAATGCGAAGACATTGCTGACTGTACAGGACGCGAAGTACTTCCCGAGTGCAGGTGC
Source organism: Kwoniella newhampshirensis (assembly GCF_039105145.1). Lineage (NCBI taxonomy): Eukaryota > Fungi > Basidiomycota > Tremellomycetes > Tremellales > Cryptococcaceae > Kwoniella > Kwoniella newhampshirensis. The sequence continues at coordinate 1,275,215 of NC_089963.1, forward strand.
CATCCGCGATGTCTTCGCGCACTTCGGACCTGTTGCTCGAGTCACTGTCACGTCCACTTCACCATTCCAAATTCTCATCCAATTCGAACACGAGGTGTCCGCAGTGGCGCTTCTCAACGCTGATGGTCTCAATCTGGGCGGACGACCGATCATTACTCGACGACATCCGACCTCGACGGCAGCAAGCTCATCTCCGCCTTCGGGTCGGCCGACTTTCGATCCATTCGGTCAAGATTTCGCTAATAGACTCTCGAATTCATTGAAAAGCCCAAGTGGCGCAAATCATCTAAGTGCTGATTCTGACCCTTTCATCCCTCTGAATTGGAAGACCGACAATGGCGTGAACAAGCAAGGCCATGATCAAGCTACGACTAACGAAGATCCTCAGTCAAACTCAGGATATACCAGTCGCACCAATAGCGAGAGCACCAAGACCTCGGTCGAAGCTGACTCATCGACTGCCTACGATACGATCGGAACTGATCTCACAAAGCAAGGCCAAGATCGCTGGAGAACAGCACTCACTTGGTGTGAGCCGTCTTGTCACTGACTTGAGATCCGTTGACTGATGACAAGCCGAATGACGCTCCACGCAGAGACAATACTACTGTCCCCACACCTCTTCCTTGCATTCCTTTGACTCAAGACCTTGGGCGACGAAGACACTCACTTACTCTGCCTTTCTTCAACCTTGCAAGACTTCGAAAACGAGCGATGCGCATGGTCGAGCGTTCTTTGACTCGTTTCAGCACAGTATGACACTCACCCATCCCAGCCCTTGAGTCACCTATCTTTGTTGATGTTCTCTTTTGAAACCTCTCATGATAAACCTTCGCTTTCTCTCATGCCATACTCATGTATCCTCACTCATGTGGACCCTGTGTGCCATACGTGTTTGCGTTATACTTCCTGTACGGTTAGTCGACCCCATTCCATGCATTGTAATATCCATGTGCGATCAAGGCTGCGTTGCATCGTGATGTCATGTGACTGCATTTCTCAACGGGTAGGTTTCCGCCGTGAAGGGTATTATTGGCTTGGATATGAACACCGTTCTCTCCACTGCTGTTATTCTCTTGTCATCACATATCGGTGTTCTCCTCTCTTTTGTCTGACTCTTACATCATCGTCCGAACTGTAACAATCAAGAAGTCAGCGTCCAAGCTCTCCAATAATGCCTTCAGACATTCGAAAGTGGCGCCAATTTCGAAAGCACACTCACCAGTCTCTCCGAGACCCAACCTGACCAACCCGACTGCCCTTCTTGCTCCGGTTCATCCCATGCATAATCATTGGCTCCCGCTCCTGTGCTCGCCGTCTTATTGGTCGGTTGTACCGCTTGCTGTTTCGGCTTGATGATATCCGTCCTATTTTGTATCCTCAAAGGTGTACCCGCTCCGCTACCACCTCGTTGAGTCATCTGTTGTTGTTGCTGGGATTGGCCTTCCTCAAGAAGGGAACATCCCGCTGTACTTCCCTCTCTGACGACTTTGAGGCCCAACATGTACTTTCCGTTGATGATCTCCCCATGACGTCTCAATGCGTAGCTCGCGGCTAGAGGAGTGGTATAGTCCACGATCCACCAGTTGGATTCGGGAGGTCCAGGTCGATAGGAAGCGATCTGACCGAATTGCGATAAGAATGGTTCGAGTGTTTGGAGGACCGAAGGTGGGGGGCCGAAGATGTGTAAGGAAGTGGTCGTCGGAGATGGGAGGAGGGACGGTGGCGTGGGGAGTCTACGAGCGGTAGGGAAAAGGACAAAATCATGAAGACGCAGACAGACGGGGCACAGAAGGGCAGGAAAGGACAAAGCACGAATGTCAACATTGTTCAATTTTGACGGATGGCAAAAGAGCACCATATGAGCTATATGTTGTGTAGTATATCGAAGAGCGTGAGCAGGAAATGGGATGGGAAGGTGGGTCGGAGACCATGAAACATGAAAGGTATAGGAATAACGGATGACGCAGTGTCAGGGCGTCTGCATGTAACACCCTATGTGCTGTGACCACTCCGTTTGAAAGTTGCAAAGCGTGCAGAGCACCAAGCAAGCAAGCCACGCCGAAGTACTTGTCATGCCACTCACTCGATAGGCGTCGCGACCTCGCTCCTCACAGGTCCATCGGCCATGGAATCTCTCAGACTTGCCGTTGGAGGCATGTCCTCATCGATGGCCATCCCTCCTCCGTTGGTGTATGACGTCGCGCCAACTGAGGAACTCAACCCAGAGTTCTGGTGGACGAGCGTTCGAGCGCGAGTGTGTCGCGGAGAGTCTCTGTCGGGGGAAAAGCTATGGCGTCAGCTCGTCCGGGCCTGATGAACTCTCTTTTTTGATGCTTTTCCTACGAAGTCGAGCTCCAGGGATCGGAATCACCTTCGGATTCTGACTGGCCAGCCCCCGATTGCATGAACTTCGTCTGACAGAGCTGGTTGTGACAGCACTTGGAGGAGTAGCGGTAGAAAGGCAAAGAAAAGCGAGTGACCTTCGGTAGGGATGAGGAATCAAGGTATACGATAACACAACTTGTCTGTGCGCAGAAAGAGGGAACGAGCAAAAACGAGTACACAGACAGTAGAACAGACGACAGAGAGTACGATGACCGAGATCGATTGACCCAAACCAACAGAAATCCAGTCTCACTCCACTCAGACAGTTGCGACAAAACACCCCAACTCACCTCTCTTGACCTCCTCCTCCGAACCTTCCACCAACAGCCATAGTAGGACTCCTCCTCCCACCATCACCCGGACTTCCCGAGAGTCCTTGTCCATTCCCATTCCCACCTGCACTACCTGACTGGGGACTGGTTCCCAGAGCCAATTTACCCGCTGGAGATTGTGCGAACGACGGCAAGAACTTGATGTTCTCTGCGAGTTTCAGATCCTCGGGATCGAGCTCGTCACCTGCAAATCGAGCTCTTTGCCCAACGCCACCGCCACCGAGTTGTGATTGGTTGTTAGAGAATCCTTGGGATGCGGAGTGAGGGAAGGAGGGTCGTTGAGGTGTAGAATAGGATTGGGATGAGGTCCACCAATCGTTTGACATGGCGAATAATGTTGCTTGAGGGATGTTTATGGTAGTGGGCGGTCCTTATAGATGGAAACTCGCAGGGCTCTCGGTTTATACGTTGTGCTCGAGATCCAGTGGTTCGTGCTTGGAGCCCAATCGTACTTGTCTTATGGTGTTGTGGTAGATATCAAGAAAAAGGGTTGATCATAGCATTCTCGACGGTTTGACGAGCAAAAGGAAAATCGCGTGAACGATAAACCTCAAGCGGAATCAAATCGAGGCAGTACAAATTGAACTCAATGATTTCTAATAATTACATTTTCATCGTGCCCATTTCTAATCCATTTACAAATCTGGCCCCTTTTGCCCCCTTGTCAATGATGCTTTCAATATCCGCGCTCGAACTCGACCCCGTTCAGAACAGCTTTACCCTCACTCAACCTCTTCCCATTCTCCACGGCGATATCAGCCGCAATGTCCATCTCTCCCTCGGTATTTCCCGACGTATGAGGAGTGATGATGACCTTTGGGTGAGAGTAAAGCGGGTGGTCGTCCGGCAAAGGTTCGGGGTCGGTCACATCGAGAGCAGCACCGAAGAGACCGTCAGGCGCGTCGAGTGCGGCGATGAGATCGTCTGGGAATCAATGGTCAGCTATGCTGTGGCTTGCGGACGGGATGTGGGACGCAGAGAATTTGCATTTCGATTGCCCGAAGAGAACACGACTCATTGAGATGGCGAACGTGAGATTGAGTGTCACTCACCAGACGGTATGAGGTTGCCTCTCCCGACATTTACGATGACCGCGTGTTTAGGCAACAGTGCTGGAATTCCGTAATCTGAATGTCAGCTTAAGGCTCTTGAAGTGGACCGTAACTCTCGTCGTAGGCAGCCTCCGACGATTCACTGGAAGTTTACGTACCTAGTCTATCTTTGTTGAGGAACTCTTTCGTGGCGGGGGTATTGGGCATACTTGCCACAAGGACATCGCACTGATTGAGGAACTTTTCGACAGATATGGGATCTTTGGTCGTGAAGTATTCCTCGGGGATGGAGCCTAACTGACATGGATCAGTATTGCAAAAGCTAGTCTGAATGTCGACGTGACGACCCGTTTCCATCGTGAAGCGATAACGATGGGATAGGAAGGTTGAGTGGTGAAGATGGTGTAGAGACGAAATAGACGCACCATCTTTGTCCCCTGTTCCAGGGATAATATACCCATCCTGCGGGGTAGCTTTACCTGATGTGTTTGCGGCGATAACTCGCATACCGTGAGCTTTGAGCAGTCGAGCGGTCTCACGACCAAGAGCACCGTATCCCTACGGGCGGAGCGCGTTAGTGATGCGAGACAAATCGACGGTCCCGATCTGAGGATGAGCTCACCAGTAACCCGGCGGTTCGGTTGAAGGTCGATCGAGCATAATACGTTTCACCTTGTAGATCCGCTTCTTTTTCCGACAACCATCTTTTCTCGTTCTGGGCAGGAACGTCCCACATTAGCTCATGATCTCGTTACACTCCCCACCTGAACTCACTCTTGCAGCTATGATCTGCCTCGGTAATTGGTGTAACAGACAAATGACCATTCCAACAGCATAGTTCGGAATACTGAGCACATGAGTTCCACTCGCCGTACTCAGTGTCAACTCTCTCTTCTCCCCTCCTCCTTCTTTGACAAGTTTGACATAGTCTTGCATTGCAGGATTCTGAATCGCCTTATCCGCACCTGCAGAAGCGAGTTGTACATGTTTCAGCTTAGGAACCTGATTGAGAGACTTGATAGGCGGTCCGGTGTTCCCCGTGAAGAAGAGCTCGATGGAAGATAGTTCGTCAGATGTGAAGTCTTCTTCTGAGGAAGCGGGCTTGTAGATGAATGACGAGAAGGTCGATTTGAGCTTTTCTTGTGATTCGGACGAGAGAGGGACGGTACAACCTAGGGTGAGAGGTAAAGGCGACATTGTGGGTGAGGTAGTGGAGATCAGTGAGTGTCGTTGTCGACAGATGGGAGCGATCAGTCGATGTGAGGACCTGGTTATATACATGAAGGATCGAGTCCAGAGCCAGAGATGCGAAAAGTGAACAGTGGAATCGACGACGCCCCGGTTACTGACCTGCAAAAACGGTTCACATCGGAAATTCCGGTCCGACATAATTATGCGCCGAGTGTGGGATGACTTCTGCATGATGGTGATTTTTAGTCAGGATCCCGGATGCCGCATAGCTACGTGGGGGTTTGTTTGAAGCAATGTACTGATCGAGTCTTGTCACAGCACAGTGCATTTCGTGTCAGGGGCATGCAAAAGTGCTCATTGCATTGAGTCACCATAGGCTTGCTTGGGTCCAAAGTCTGCCAAGAGCAAAGTCTACTACACTTTTGTGGACGATACAGAACTGTTCTGAACAGATTGACCAACATGTCCACTTGTAGCATGTCTAGTCATCACAAACTCCAAAAGCAAACAAACAATGTACTGGCTCAAATCAGGCATGAACCAGGATGGAAGATACAGATATCAGGATGAAATGCATCAAAGCGAGTCACTACAAAAGAGAGGAAATGGATATAAGAACAGGAAGACCGGTGTAGTACTCCTCTGTGTAGATATAATATCACTTCCGCCAAGGTGATTCCGCGTAGTACTACCAAGATTTAGCGGAGGAGGGGAGTCGCCCGGTTCTCGTTAGACCCTATACTAGGCAGAGCTTTCGTAAAGAAATTCCTAAGAGGTAACTGGGTACTTCGGTTGACTTGGTAGTGGGATCAATTCATATACTAATCTACAGGCAGCTACGGCTAGACTAACTACAACTAAGAGTACTAAAGGGAAGAAGAAACTCCCTAACTATCTATCCTTCGATCAGCTAAGTCTCGGTCGAAGCATCCTACGCAGTAGAGCCTCACTCTACCTTCCCACAATTGTATTTGTCCAAGCCTCGCCCATCTCTCCCACGATCGTATTTGTCCAAGCCTTGCCCAATTCTCCTACAATGGTAATCGTCTGTGCCTCGCTCTACCCTCTCACGACAGTATTTGCCTACGCCTTGTTCGACTATAACAAAACCAGGTTCTTCCTCAAGCTAATTTCCCCCAACTCTTATGCACTACACTGGCTGTTGGTGTTGCAGTCAGCTGAAAAGATGCCAAGACCTATCTTTGTGCATCAGGCCCAATGTGCAGAGAGATCTCTACCTTGACTGCTTCTGGTGCAATAAAGTCTCCTCTGTGCCTGCGACGCATGTCACTCAACATAGACCCCAACTTTGCTTTAGCAGAGCAATCTTTAACTACCACAATCTGTTCTCTGGCAAGCTCTGGGAATGTCATGGGACATGCGCCTGAGAGCCTGGTAAACTCTGCATAGGCTGCATGATTTCGATCCCTCTGTTTCCCTGTTTGCTTGTCAACTGGCAACAATACCTCAGTGAGCACAAGTGTGTCACCTTCTTGAACAGTTTCATGGCCACAATATTTCACAATGTCTGCCTGTTTGAATCTGCCAAATGTTCTTGTCTGAAATATACCAAAGGATTGGGTCATATTGTCATTAACCTTGCTACCAGGTGACAACAAAGTTCCCAGAAGTTCAACAGAAGATTGTACAAAACTGCATTCATTGGCAGAACAGCCAAAATGTTGTCCAACTTGCCAACTCCCTTTTACCACATACAGCTAATCCATCAATTGTTCAGCCATCAAAAAATTCTTTCCTCATCTGGCAAATATGTCACCAAACATACAAGGTTTGGCAAATTTGGACATAGAAAGGGATATATACACCAGATAGGCAATGATGGCAACCATAAGTACAGCCATAATGGCTCAATGTCCTTTACCCCCAATGACTATGGATGGAAGACAAAGCTACCGTATTGACATCGAGAGCTGAGCACGGAAGGGTGTCGACTAGGAGTTGAAATCCATGCAATGCACTCTTGTCCAAGGTCAGATATGGGTGCATGCCTTGACTTATGTATTGATGCACCATGCCAGTGTCAAAAGTATAATGAAGATACAGCAACCTCTGTTTGACAGTTTTGCGGCCATAGATCTAGACTGTGAGATTCTGAACAAAAACATCATCTTCCTTGGGCTTCCTGATAGCCTTCTCTCCATGTTTTTGCTTGGAGGCTTTGTGACAGGCCTTCCACTTGCAAATGCTACCCTCAGGAAGCCTTTGCAGTATTTGGGGTGCTGAAGTGTCCTGATGCCTTCTGGCCTTCTGTTACACTGTCAGATCTTCCAATATGTCCACTAGAGATGACATGAAGGATTCCTTGCTGTCTAGATGAAGGCCTGCCAGATCTGCTATTACTACTGGACAAGTCATGTAAATTCTTGTTGTCTATTGATCAGACAGACGCATTTCTGTATAGCCTGAGCTTTGGAGTTTGAGAACTCTTCTCATCATCAAGAATCAATCAGATCTGGACACCCACATTCAACCAAAGATGTCCTGGTATCAGCAATACTCAGACAACCACCATGAAGCATTTCAAGACCAGGCAATGACTGAGTCCGATATGGCATGGGCCAACCCTAGCAAAAATCCAAAACAAGAACCAAGTCACTGGAGGCTCAATCAGTTTTATGACCCTGCACAGTATCTAGACATGCTGGAGGCTGAGCAGCAGTGTTCACATCCTGCACCTGAGCAACAGCATTCACATCTGGCACCTAGGCCAAGTCACCCATCACCAGCTCATCCAGACCCCTTTGATGTGTCCAATCTGTCCTATCTTGGAGCCAATGTCAACTCAGTCAATACTGGTCTGGTTGCTAATTCTTCAGACCAAATCTTCAGGTCTGAGTTCCCAAGCAGGTCATGGGGTATGTCTGCTCACTGGAATTCAGACATTGTTCAGCCTCAAAGCAATCATGGCTCACCAGGCATGACACATCCTGATGTCAATATGGGTTGGGCAGATCATCAGAATGAAAGGAACAAGTCACACCAAGACAAGATTATCATGGCCTCCAGTTCCAACATCAAAGAACCATTTTTGTCTACAGAGCCAGCAAACAGCCCATCATTTTTTTCTCTTACATCAAATCATACTTCCTGGCATCAAAGCAACACACTTGACTCTACACAGAGAGATTCCTTCTGGCCAAATGAAAATTGTGTGACAAATTCTGTAAATGACCAGCACCATGCAACACTTTTGGATGACATTGCACCTTTATCAAGCAAGTTGGCATCTGCCACAGCGCTCACACATCAGAAACCCTTCATACAGCCCAAAGAAATGTCAAATCAAACCACAGACCAGGATCTTAGTCTTAAACATCGTTGCAGGGATGAAGACACCATATATGTGGCAACCAACCAAGCATCACCTCATAGAAAAGGTCAGCAAACACTGAAACCTGTCTCTGGACAACAAGAGAGCTGTGACAATTCAGACCAGGGTGATGTGAAAACGGAGGCAGGGTTTCCCTGTATAAAGTTGGACAGCTTGGTACGTGTCCGTGAACCAATTGAAAGGGCAAATGTCCATCTCTTGTACAGGTCACAAGATCCAACCCTGGGTGGCCTATTGAAGAAGGACATGTTCATAAAGTTAACACAATACAAACCTACTATGCGGTCAGATACCTGTCCGCGGTTTGCAGATCATGGGCACCAGCTCAATGGAGTTGTCCATGCAAGCTCCAGAAGACCCTGTATTGCATGCTCAACTTCTTGTGGAGCTAAACTCCGTATGACTTGCCAGGATGATACAGTATACTTTGCGCTTAGGTTGCCATGCTTAACCACCAAATGTGAGTACAAGGGTGAATACATCAACAAAGATATATCTCTTCATCTCTGGTATCCAAGCTGATCAAAGACATCAGATGTCTCAGGGCACCATTTTGTCATGACGGCCATTCCGCCACGACCACGAATAAGCCATTATTACGTAAACCCTCTTGATATCTTCGACTTCTTCGATATCTTCGAGCACAACTCGATATACTCGCCGAAGACCGAGTTAAAGGGGGCTGCAGGTGAACGATAGAAACAGGAGGAAGTTGATCGATGTTCTACGCATCCTGGCGGATGGATCAGTGGAGATATATAGGTACATGGTCTTAGTTCTCGTTGTTCTAGTCTTTCTCTAGCGATTTCTCGATTGAAAGTCATACCTAGTACCTTGCTCATCGTTCAACGATATCACTGTGGTACCTCAGTCTATCTAGAACTGCTACGAGCCCTTCTAGATATCCGCGTCAAGTTCCTCGCCATCCTCGCTATCCTCGTTATCCTCGTTATCCTCGTTATCGTCGTTTCCTCATAGTATACTGTCTCGTTGTGTGATAGGGCTCATTGACTGAGGCCACATTGACCATCGTGACAGTATCGAAAATCGCTCTTACCTATCACACATCCTCGTTCCCCCTGTTCTCGCTCTCTTGTTCGGATAGTTCGAACGAAAATTCATATCCTCGATCCTCTACTCGTCATTCAACATAAAACCTCTTATACTACCGACAATGGTCAACACCCGTGCGGGCTCTGCCTTAGCACCTGACAATCACCTCGAACAATTTCATCCGGATCTTCCGCCGCATCTGGGAGATGAAACTACGCCACAGAATGATGGAGAAGCTGGAGCTGATGATGGAGATGACGAACTTTCCGGAAATGAAGGTGGTCAAACACTGGCTAGACCAAGAGGTCTTCGACGATCTCAAACTGGCTCTCGTCCAGCATCCCATCTCTCTTTTCGTTCTCAGCCACGCCCCCGTTCTCGTCCTGCTGCTTCCCAAGTTCAGGGGTTGGCTTCTGTTCATGGATCAGGTGGAAGAAGCCACGGGACTAGTCATTCTGGACGATCTCGACACCATCATGCAGGCGTTGATTCCAACACCCTCCTGGCTCAAGTTCTCGCGAATATGGCGGATAGCAATCGAATGGTGTCGCAAGCTCTGTTGGGTAGAGGCACTCATGGTCGCAGTTCTGAGTCTCCCTCGTCCTCGTTCAAGGAGCCTAAACCTGCCGATCCAGAGAAGTTCTATGGCAACAAACCGAGTAAACTCGAAGGCTTCATCGACCAATGTGACTTGGCAATCAAGCTTCAACCATCTCGATTTCCTACCGAAGACATCAAGGTATCGTTCACGTATAGCTACTTGGGCGGAGACGCTCGGGATGCAGTCCGCCCTTTGATGAAGATGGATCCTATCCCAGAAGAACTCCAAACGTATCGCAACTTTATCAAATACTTGAAGGCCAACTTTGGAGATCCTGACGAGAAGGCTACGGCTCGAGCAGCCTTCAAGGAACTACGACAGACCAGCACCGCGGCAGAGTACTTCGCTCAAGTAAGACGATATGTTGGAGTCTTGGGATGGAAGGATCAGGAGCCAATCATTGAGAGGGCTATAGACGGACTATCCAGTCAGATGAAGGATGAGATAGCTCGACATGGAAAGGACTTCCTTACCTTGAACGAGTTATCAGCCTTTGTGGTTCAACTCGACAACCGTTTACGGACTCGAGAGACTGAGAAGAAGAATGAAGAGAAGAAGGTTGTTAGCAAGGAAAGCAAGGAAAAGAAAGGGGATAGCGCTAAGTCACCATCTCCATCCTCGTTGACTCCCATTCCTTCCTCAACGAATCCGTCGAGAACTTCTAGTTCTACCCCAGGTCCCACGTCGAGTTCTACGAATATTACTCCTGGGACTAGACTTCCGCAGGAGGAACTTGATCGTCGAATGGCGGAAGGACTCTGTAGGCGTTGTGGTCAGCCTGGTCACATTGCTATGGAATGTAGGGGGGGATATTACAATCGTCTCCCTCAGGCTACGGGAACTGCACCTGCAGACCCAAAAGCTTGAGGGACGATGGAGCAGGAGAGGTACATCGTTCTGAGTTAGCTAACCTCTCTGCAATAGTACAGGACTCAAAGATACCCGTTAGAAATAGAGATATGTTACCCCTACAAGCATCCACCATTAATTCCTCTCGTCCCGAGTCATCTCCTTCCATTCTCGATTCCGTTAGTTTCGATACCAGCAAAGCATCTTCCTCAAATATACCCGTCCCTTCGCTGCCTCTCGGTATTCCTAGATCGTCTATCGAACATTCCATCGAGTTACAGAAACCCCAAGCCGTTGTCACTGGACATCTTAGCGGAATTCGAAGTCAAATGGTGACCATTCTCCTCGACAGTGGAGCTGGTTTGAACTACATCGATAGTACCGTCATAGAGGAATGGCATTTGGCGACTGTATCATATGACGAACCTCGACAGATCACCCTCTTCGATGGCCAACCAAGTTCCGCCGGTCCCATTACAAAGTATCTTGAAGATACTGTTCAGATAGGAGAATACTCGGGTCAAGTCAGATTTGATGTGACCAAGTTATCAGGAGTACATATTGTTCTCGGATATGATTGGTTACAAGCAAATCATGTCATAATAGATTTTGGACGACGAATGGTTAATATTCTGAACTCTCCAGGGGAGAATACAGAACAAGAACCACTCAAATCCGTTACCGTCTCGTCCAAGTCCTTGTCTTCGTCCTCGCCCTCGTCCTTGTCCTCGTCCTCGCCCTCGTCCTTGTCCTCGTCCTCGCCCTCGTCCTCGTCCTCGCCCTCGTCCTCGCCCTCGTCCTTGCCTTCGTCCTCGCCCTCGTCCAAGCCCTCGTCCTCGTCTTCGACATTGCCAGCTATCGAAGGGCCCATAAGGTTGGTAACAAGTTCGACAAAGGTTCAAGCCCCAATGTCTACCAACGAGATATCGGAAGTTTCGAGTTCGTCAAAAACTCCTTCCGGTCTATCGAAAGCCGTCTCTAAATCCTCGATGTTCCCGAAATGGCGGTCAAAGTATCGACCTTTGACGAATTTCAAAACTAGGAAGGATGCAGCCACGTATCCTAACTACATTCCTGTCTCTTCACCGAGTAAATGGGTACCTAGTCCTATAGCAGGGGTTAGTCCTCCGGAATCAACGCGACTTTGCGCCATTGCTTCTGAAGATATCAAGGTACCGGACGATTTCAAGCTTCTTCCAAGTTTCTGTGAACCTATGGAGTTCACTGAAGAGGAACGTGTCGAGGTAATGAAGGTGGTTCCAGCTGAGTTCCATGAATTCCTTGACATATTTCATCCTCGTTCTGGTAAGGAGACTCTTGCACCTGTAAGAGAGTATGATCTAAAGATCCAACTCAAGCCGGAGGCTAAGCTTACCCCAGCTCCTCTTTACGAGCTCAGTCCTGATCAAGTTGGAGCTCTACGGGAAACTCTTGATAGGGAACGAGCTGCTGGAAGAATTCGACCGAGTAACTCCCCATACGGTTCTCCTACCTTCTTTGTCCCGAAAAAGGACGGAAAGTATAGAATGGTGGTGGACTACAGAAAGCTAAATGCAGCTACGGTCCCCGACGCCTACCCACTTCCTCTTATCAGCCAAGTTACTCTTGATCTCTCTCGGTCTAGGTATTTTAGCAAATTCGACCTTCCCAGCGCCTATCAACTACTACGAGTGGCAGAAGGCTACGAGAAGTACACAGCCTTCAGGACTCAATTCGGAATGTTTGAATCGCTGGTGGTGCGAGATGGGCTTCGTAATGCTCCAGCTGTGTATCAGCACTTTCTCAACGAGATCTTCGCCGATCTATTGGGAAAAGGCGTAATAGTATACATTGACGATATCATAGTTCACGCTGTGACCTTGGACGAGTTGCGTCGACTAACAAGAATAGTTTTCGAACGACTCCGCAAAGCGAAACTCTTCTTGAATGCTGCCAAATGCGAGTTTGAGAAGACCGAAGTCAAGTTCCTCGGTTTCATGATCTCGGCAAACGGTATTGGGGCAGACGCTTCGTATGTTCAAGGAGTGGTGGACTTCCCGGTACCAAAACTCTTCGAGAATGTCGACGTTTCCTTGGACTTGCGAGCTATTATCGACGTTTTGTCAAGGACTTCTCTAGAATTGCCAAGCCGTTACATGCGTTGACTGGCAAGAACATTCCTTTCCAGTGGACGACTCTCCAGCAACGAGCCTTCGATCTCCTCAAACGCACGATGTCCACAGCTCCAGTTCTTGCCCACTTCAACCCTTTAGCCGAGACCCTCATACAGACGGACGCTTCGCATTTCGGCTGGGGATTCGTTATTTCCCAGATAGATCCTACGACAGCGCTAGAGCATCCAGTTGCCATGGAATCTGGATCCTTCAGAGGGGCGGAATTGAACTACACCGTCACTGAAAAGGAGTTCTTAGCAATAGTCATGGCATTCAAGAGAAAGCGACATCTATTACTTCAAGTCTTCTCGACGGTAGTAACGGATCACCTCAATCTGACATACTGGATGGAACCTCGACAGCTTAACTCTCGTCAAGCACGATGGGTCGACCTTCTCTCCGGGTTCTCGTTCAAGATAGTATATCGACCTGGGTCCAAGGCAACCTTTCCAGACGCCTTATCAAGACGAGCAGATTATGTTCCTGCGGGAGCCGATTTAGAACAGGACTTCGTGCAGGCGCTACCGAGTCTTGATCAATCCTCGCTACTTCCCGAATCTTACGATAGTCCCTTGCGTGCGCTTGTCCCTTCGACGGTGGAGGACCAAGACGACGGCGATGAGGAGTCAACCTCTACAGACGACGACAAGATGGACGTTGATGGGATCAAGGAAGGGTTGGTAGAGGATTCGGATTTAGATACAGTGAGAGAGATCTTGTCACGAACTCTTGCTGGCCCCGATACCGTAGAAGATCCCTGCGACTCTCCAGAACCTCGATTATTGCGGAATCTTGCCAGACGAATGGGTTTTCCCGACTCAGCGACCTTCGAGTTTAACGAACAAGGCTTGCTCACTCTGGATGGCAAGATATACATACCGGACCACAAGAATTTTCGCACCATAGTTCTCAAAGCGCATCATGATAGTGTGATGGCAGGACACCAGGGAGTGAGTAAAACCGTTGAATTAGTGCAACGGAAGTACTGCTGGCTTGGATTACGCAGGGATGTCGAGCTGTATATCAAAGGCTGTGTTACCTGCCAGCGAAATAAACCGGTTCGACAGAAACCGCAAGGTTATCTCCAGTCTCTCGAGGTTGCCGATGCTCCATGGTCTTCGATTTCAATGGATTTTGTCGAGGAATTACCTAAGTCCCAAGGTTTCAACTCGATTTTGGTTGTCGTCGATCGACTCACAAAGTGGGCAATATTCATTCCGACTACTACAACTCTTACGGCCTTGGGCTGCGCCGACCTGGTTATCGACCATGTTTTCTCTCACCATGGGTTGCCAACGAGTATTGTTTCAGATCGGGGGTCGAAGTTTACAAGTCGTGTGTGGTCTGGGGTCTGTAAGTCTCTTGGAATCAAGGTGTCGTTGTCTACTGCTTGGCATCCACAGACGGATGGGCAGACAGAGAGAGTGAATCAGGTACTTGAACAGTACCTGCGTATCTTCGCCTCGTACAAACAGGATAATTGGTCATCACTCTTGGCTCGTGCATCGTTTTCATACAACAATTCGGTTCATTCAGCGATCAAGATGTCACCCTTCTTCGCCAATTACGGATTTTCCCCTCGATGGATTGAAGACATCATTCATGATGATGTTTCTTCTCTCGCCCCAGTGGTCGAGAAGATCAAGTCAATGTCTGAAGTTCATGAACTATGCCAGCGAAATATCGAGCTGGCCAACGAGGATTACGCACGATATTACAACGGGAAGCGAAGGGAAGAGGTTAAGTACAAGGTTGGAGACAAGGTGATGCTAAACCTTAGGAATGTGACGACCAAACGACCTATGAAGAAGTTAGATGTCAAATGGGCTGGTCCCTATGAGGTAACGGAAGTCGTTGGCGAGCATGCTTACCGTCTGAACCTTCCTAGCAGCATGAGAATTCATGACGTCTTCCATGTTATCCTTTTACGTTCGTTTACGCCTCCACTCCTTCCCGGACAGTCCTACGATCCACCTGGCCCGGTAGAAGTGGACGAGTTGGGCGAAAACTTCGAGATCAGTCGAATTATCGACTCAAGAATTCGGCGACGACGTCTAGAATATCAAGTGGAGTGGCTAGGATATGAAAATACCGAGGACGCGGTATCTTGGGAGCCTGTTAGTAACTTGGAAGGTGCCCAGGAATCGGTGGAAGAGTTCCACCGTGCGAACCCTGACAAGCCTTCGCCTAGAGACCTGAGTCGGTAACGTACTCTTGTTCTCGCTTCTCTCTTTATACCCTCGAGATACCCGTGTAATGGTCTTTTTCTTCGATATCCTGCTTTCAGTTTGCCTTGTTTCGCATCTCTCCTGGTCTCATGAGACTTCCGTTGAACGGAGTCCATTTTGTCTCTCTCTGCTCAGAGCCATTACTAAATCCACGATTCTGCTAATATGACATGTTTTCTCTAGGACCGCAGTAACCGAAATGCATAGACGGCCATATGTACAACTCAAGAAGATATCTACAGTTGAGAAGAGCTGGACGGGCCTTGTTCTCCCTCTCCATCAAACTCACCAGTAACCTCGTTCATTGGAATGCCAAGGAGACGTGTGATCCTACGAGCCTCAACGATGGCATAGTGACGGGTTGGACCGACGGTGTTTCGGGCGAACTCCATGTGATGGATCAGGCGAAGCCATAGCTCACCCTCATCGTAGCCCTCGTAACCCTCCCCTGCGCTCGCCTTGTGCGAGCAGGATTGGGAAAGGCAAGTGTAACACTTTGAATTCGGTGTTGGGGGACCCAAACACACGAAATTCCCTTTCCGGCACCTCTCGCAGGGCTTAGGTCGAGGGACGGCACTAGGATGATTCCTCTGCGTTCACAATTAGCTAAGTTCTCGCGAGATCGTGCATCGGTATCACATCGCTCACAAGAATAACATCCTCGCTCCTGTCCGTATTCTTCGGCTTTCGTGGTCTGCCGGGTGTCGATCGTGTGCCAGGAGTTGAGGAAGCTCTTCCTGGTCGTCGATGGGGAGTCTTCGGAGACTGGCGAGGAGGTAGATCATGCCCGTGAGGAGGTGGGGTTTCAGGCGCTGCCTTTCTCCAGGGGGCGTCTTCATCACCTTCGGAGCCGTCGGGGTCTACAATTCTATCAGCTGAGTGTCTAGAATTGATTCACTACGGTGCTCACCATTCTCGTTCTCCATGTTCCAGTCGTCTGGGTCTCGAATAACATCCTCGTCCCGGTCATCCTCGTCACCATCGTCCTCTGGACCTCTTTCGGACCTTTGATAGTAGTCAAGATCCATCTCTGACGGGATGTCCATGTTACTGGGCATCCATTCGTCCCTTTCTCGTGGGATGTCGTCTGGAGGAGAGGATAGGCTTGAACTACGGCGGGATCGAGATGTAGTTTCCTCCGGGGCGAGTGGAGTCGGTACGGTTGGTGTAGGAGAAGGAGTTGCTGCGATTGGAGGAGGAGGAAGGAGAAGTAGTCGTTGGGGGGTAGCGATGGTCTCCCTCGCCGGTGATGGTGATCGGGCTGTTCTCGCTAATCAGCGCTAAGTTCCGCACGTCTCAATTGGGTTCATTGCTTACATCTTGGGATATTGTACTGGTACGTACGAGGTCGTCGGGGGGGTGCTGTAGCGCGAAACTGGGTTTCGCGGCCGGGAATGTCGAGTCGGAGGATCCCCGGTCGAACGCTTGGCGTCGACAACGACCTCTGGGGTCGGGGGATGATAGGAGAGTAGGTGATCCTGGGGCTAAGGCGGGGGCGAGGTCTCGCCCTAGCCACAGGAGCAGGGGTTCGTGGTTCGGGAGATGGAGGCATCTCTGTGAACCGTCCGCCTGGTATGGCGTCAGCGTCGCTGAGTACCATTTTCTTTCATGATTAGGGTCTGGACAGCTCACCGTGGTTTTCCTCTCGCTCACGACGTCCGTTCGTCGCCTCGTCATCGAAGTCGACACTGATATCGAGGTCTTCGGCGTCTAGGACCGCCTGAACCGCTCCTATCGGCTAACGTCAGCATATCATTATCTCGCTTTTCTTGACCCTCTGTTCTTTCGCGTCGATTATTGCTTCGTTTTCGACTGCCCATCGGCGCTCTACCTCGTCCTGCTCGCGCTTTCGCTCGCTGCTATCGATACAGGGGCTCGGCACTCACCTCGCCGTCCCATTACGCTCAACTGTCCACTGGCAGCTCGGATTCTCATGTTTGTTCCTGTCGTTCTGTCAGCATCTGCCACACACCGCGTATGGCGTGCTTCTCGACTTACGCCTGGAAGTGTTGTTTGAGCGAGGCATTTCGGGATGGATCTTGAATGTTGTGGGGGTTGACAATGGTATTGAGGTGAGAGATGAAAAGCTACTGCCTTGAAAGTTGAGTTACGCTCTTGAGTCTTCACCTGTGTGGTACGATGCTGTTGAATTTCCCGTTTCTAGTACCGGCGGTTCCCCCTCCTTTCGGTATACACTGTCGCTTCTTGTGCCCGTGCGCATTCGTCGAAATTCTCCTTGTCCTTGCGTGGTCCCCCATATCCTACCGACTTACCCTCACTGTTCTCTCTATTCTCATCTCGCCGGAGCTCGATCATAAGGGGGGGCAGAGTGTCATGACGGCCATTCCGCCACGACCACGAATAAGCCATTATTACGTAAACCCTCTTGATATCTTCGACTTCTTCGATATCTTCGAGCACAACTCGATATACTCGCCGAAGACCGAGTTAAAGGGGGCTGCAGGTGAACGATAGAAACAGGAGGAAGTTGATCGATGTTCTACGCATCCTGGCGGATGGATCAGTGGAGATATATAGGTACATGGTCTTAGTTCTCGTTGTTCTAGTCTTTCTCTAGCGATTTCTCGATTGAAAGTCATACCTAGTACCTTGCTCATCGTTCAACGATATCACTGTGGTACCTCAGTCTATCTAGAACTGCTACGAGCCCTTCTAGATATCCGCGTCAAGTTCCTCGCCATCCTCGCTATCCTCGTTATCCTCGTTATCCTCGTTATCGTCGTTTCCTCATAGTATACTGTCTCGTTGTGTGATAGGGCTCATTGACTGAGGCCACATTGACCATCGTGACACATTTCAGGCAAAGACCCGGGAGCGATTATACTCAGTGCACCAATTCAGATTGTTCCCTGATTATTCCTTCAAAGTCGCTCATATGGACCTTTGACACAAAAGCTCTTGGTCTACCTGAGCAGCCACAAGATGTCAAGCGTCATCAGGCTCTTCCCAATACAAAGCTATCTCTACCTGCTGCGCTCTCTGACATGAGCAATGCTGACTCAGGGCCATCCCTACAATCAAGTCACAAAACTCCAACTACTGCCAGTATCAGTAGTGTGGTATTGAAGTCCCGAGCTCTTCCCAGCACTGACATTCTCAGGCCCTTTTTTAACCAAAATGCAACAAAACTGCTTGAGCGGTTCCAACCAGTATCCACAAGCAGAAGAAAAAAAAAACAGCTCAAATATTCAGAATCTATACCAAGCTGTCACTACTCTGAGGATGGACAACACTCACTGAATGGCAGATCGTTTGTTTCGAACAACAAGTCCCAACACACGTTCTGTTCCCATAAATCTTGTCAAGCATACTATCGATGCTCTGAGCAGTGTGACACTGTGTACTATGCAATGTCAGTACCCTGTATAAACAGTGAGTCTATTTGATGGAACAGAACAAAAACTTGAGGGTGAATTCCGCTGATTATCAGGATAACCATCCAACAACAGAAATGGGGGTTCATACTTTCTTACAAGGCACTCAGGACAGCCATACAAACTGTTGTGTTGCTGGCTGTGGTCTGTCTATTCCTGTCAAGGACATCATATGGAGTACTGCCCCACAAAGTCTCTTGAATCGAGGAGTTCGAGGAGTTCATGGGAAGAGAACAAGGAGAGCATTAGCTACTGTTTCAGTGTCTCCAGAGCAGATGTTACAGTGATGAAGGTACATGGTCTCTATTTAATTTTGGATGTCAAATAGCATGTTTTATCCTGATTGGACACTAGATGGACTGTAACAACTTCACAACAACTTTAACCACCAACTGTGAGCATGTCATGACGGCCATTCTGCCACACCCTGTCACGATCGTAGACCAGTAAGGTCAACTCCCGACAAAGTCCCCAGAAGTTTGACAAACATTCGGAACAAACAGCATTTATCAGAGGAGATACCGATACCTCGGTAAACTTATCAATCCTATTCATCCTATTCACTGCATACGGTAAATACACAAATTGTTCAGCCACTCAAGGTTTCTTTCTACATCCGGCGAATATGTCGTTACACATGCAAGCTTTGGCGAACTTGTGCGAAGAAAGGGATATATACATGAACGTAGTAGAAGAAGAAAGGATTTCCCCGTCGATTCTAGATTTGTGTCCTATCATAGTACCTTTGAATATTATGATCTTGATTGACCTTGATACATCAACCAACACGTACTTGGCTGTTCTCATCAGTGAACCCTCAAGTTAGAACACAATTTAACCCAAGTCCTGCCAACATCGCGTATCTTGTCCCAGATCAAGAGCTCGTCATCGATAGTAGGCTATTATCATTTGCCTTGTGAGCTGAACAACGGACATACCTGTTGGTCGGTGTAGCTCCGTGACACACCCACAAATAATGCATCATTACATCCAATCCTCTAAATATCTTCAAGCACAAGTTGATATAGTCGCTGAAGCCCGAGGGAAAGGGTGTTAGATTGGGTACAGATGAACAATGGGAACAGGAGGAAGTTGATCAATGTTCTACACATTGTGGTGGATGGGTTTAGTGGAGATGTATATACATTGTCTTGGTTCTCCTTGTTCTAGTCTTTCCTTAGTGATTTCTCAATTGAAAGTCATACCTAGTACCTTGCTCATCGTTCAACAATATCACTGTGGTACCTCAGTCTATATAGAACTGGTACAAGCCCTTCTAGATATCCGTGTCAAGTTCCTTGTTATCCTTGTCATCCTGGTTATCCTTGTCATCCCTGTTATCCCCGTTATCCTTGTTATCTCCACATTGTGCTGTCTTGTTGTGTGATAGGGCTCATTGACTGAGGCCACATTGACCATCGTGACAGGGGAGGAGGAAGAAGGAAAGCAAGAGCCAAAATTCTGCAGCTCCATTTCTGTTGATTGTAGGACAATGGCTGATAGTACACTATGCAAACAGGTCACGGGAAAGATGATGGCGAAGAGTTTGAGACGATACAAGCGATATTGAGCAAGATAGAGGGATATAGAGATGAATGAGGATGAGCAGAGAACAGAAGAGATGAGGGTGTTGGGGAAGAGAATATGAGTAACTTGATGCGGCTCGGCGTTCCGGGATTGTCCCAAAGTGTCTTACGAGAGGCAGTGCCACATTGATAAGCTTTGCTTCAAATCCAGGTCATGGTTTTTCTCCTTGATAAGCCTCTTTTTATGCCATGTCTTGTCTACCAGGCACCACTGCATGCGGCTAGAAAACGCACCGCGTCCCAATTGGACGTCCTTCAGCATTTAATGTATTTGTAATCTCAGAAGTCATCCGGAAGGATGGCTAGCACAACGACTCTGACAATTACAAAGCGGGCTTCGGCCGAGATTTCGATATCTGATTAGGAAAATCAGTCTGCCAAGCAGCGTTCCGACCCTGATTTAGACGCCACCATTCCGTATATGTTTGACATGTTCGTTACCGTCCTCATTTCGTGCTCTGTCTGCCTTACACGGATGCAGATGCTCGGGCAACGATGCGATGCTCCAAGCGAGGTCATGTGACTACTCCTGTGAGTCTCCGCACACGATGCAGGCGGGCACCAAAGTGCCTGAAAGACGACCCGCGTCGCTGAATCAAGTCTCGATGGCCATGTTCAGGTTCCCTTCGCTACACTCACCCCGGGCGCTTGGACAAGCATAACGCAGCCTCAACCGGCCGAAACTAACGACCAGGACCATTGGGGTGCTCACGCTATGGCTCGCTCTCTTCCCCTTTGGTATCGCGGATCACAGGACACTACCCTGCCCGATACACCGACCTGCAGGATAAGTTTATCAGATTAGAGCAGAGGCAAGAGGGATCCGGTCCCGAAAAGTTTTCATCTGACACGGAAAGAGAGGACCGAATTTGGCACGCTGTCCTCGGTGACGATCGGGCTATAATGGTCTACGACGGTTCATCTTTTCCCACCCATTGGCTACCATTCGGTTCTCTCTCCTTTCACGATCACGATCATAAGAAGATAATCGACAGTCATGTCGCATCAAGAACTAGGATACTCCGACTCTCCTGCAATCGGTCGGACGGCTTTCGACGAAGAGGGCAAAGTTGGCAGTGGGGTCGATGACAGGGATGCGAAGTCGAGCGACTTGAAGGACGGCATCTCAACCCAGCCTGAGCTGGGTGAAAATACTTCGCACAGCGGAACGGGCAATCGACCTGAACAGATGATCGATGAGAACGCTCAAGCCGGTGTCCAAAATGCCGAGGCTCTGACCCTTACCTGGACCAAGACCTCATTAACCATTGCCTACCTCTTGTAAGTGATACATCATTGGATGCGTTTACGAGGAATCAAGGCTTATGCTGTCGACAACTTGCTCTTGCCAGCATGTTCCTTCTTTACTTTGTCAACGCTTTCCAATCATCTATCACTTCCAACTTGACAGCTTTCGTAGTCAGCGGCTTCGAGTCGCATTCTCTCATCCCTGTGATCTCAATCGTCTCGAGCGTCATGAGCGCGGCGGCATACATGCCTATCGCCAAGATCCTCAACCTGTGGGATCGATCAATCGGATTTGCTGTCATGGCTAGTATCGCTACGATCGGATTGATCCTGAGTGCTGTCTGTACCAACATTGAGACCTACTGTGCATCCCAAGTGAGTGGTTTGAGTCGAACAAAGCAACATTGTCAGCGACTGATCAAATGTCTTGGGTCGCCGTCAGGTGTTCTATTCTGTTGGTTTCACGGGAATGATCTTCTGTATCGACGTCATAACTGCCGACACTTCGTCGCTTCGCGACCGAGGTTTGGCTTATGCCTTCACCTCTTCTCCATACATCATCACCGCTTTCGCTGGCTCCAAAGCCTCGGAAGGTTTCTACGAGAACAACTGGCGTTGGGCTTTCGGGACATTCTCGATCGTTTTGCCCGTCGTCGCTCTCCCGCTTTTCGTGCTCCTGCAGTATAACATGAGATTGGCGAAGAAACGAGGTCTCTTGGTCAAGCGAAAGAGTGATCGTACACCATGGCAGTCATTAGTCCACTACACTCTCGAGTTCGATGGTAAGTCCCAGGCGGCTTCTACGAAGACGAAATGTCAATGCTGATGTCCAATGTACTTGCCCCAGTCCTGGGAGTCTTTCTGATTGCTGGCGGACTGGTCCTTTTCCTCCTCCCATTCTCCATCGCCGCATCTGCTGCCGACCAGTGGCGTTCCGCTCACATCATTGCCATGCTGGTCATCGGTTTCATCCTTCTCGTTACCTTTGGCTTTGTCGAGCGATATCTCTCACCTCGACCTTTTCTCCCTTACAATCTTCTCACTTCTCGAACCGTTCTCGGAGCATGTCTCTGTGACTTTGTCTACCAGATCGCCTACTACTGCTGGAACTCGTATTTCAGCAGTTTCCTCATGGTCAACTACGGCGTCTCCATCTCTGTTGCCGGTTATATCAGCAGCATCTTCGACGTCGTGTCCGGAATATGGTTGCTTGTCGTTGGGCTTCTCATCAAGAAAACCGGTTACTTCCGATGGTTATTCATCGCCGCTATACCCCTGTACATGTTGGGTGTCGGCTTGATGATCTACTTCAGGAAACCTCACATGAATCTTGGCTACATCATCATGTGTCAGATCTTCATGGCATTCGGTGGGGCCACCATGATCATCTGTCAACAAGTTTCTGTCCTCGCCGCTTCCTCACACAACGATGCAGCTGCCGTCCTCGCCTTACTCGGTCTGTTCGGTAACGCCGGAGGAGCAGTCGGTAACTCGATTTCTGGTGCTATCTGGACCCATACTCTGCCTGGGGCGTTGCAGAGGCTGCTGCCAGCAGAGTCTCTGGCCGATTGGGAAACCATTTACGACAGTCTGGACGTTCAGCTCAGTTATCCCATCGGAGATCCGACCAGAGAGGCTATCATGTGGGCATATGCGGAGGCTCAAAGTAGGATGTTGATCGCGGGTACGGCAATCATGGCTTTGGCACTTGGTTTCGTCTTCTTGATCAGGAACATCAAGGTGTCGGAGATTGAGCAGGTCAAGGGGGTCTTGTTTTAGGATAATCTACCAGAACGGTTATAGAGAACAGATCAGTATGCATCCGCAGTTGCTGGCCGGCTGTTCTTGCACAGATCTGGAGACTATGAGTGATGAGCCTTGTCGGTCAAGCCCGTCCGACATGCTAGGAGTCCACTGTTCAGGCCATGCATGCACGTCCAAATGAGGCAAAGATTAAGTCATCGTCCATGAATCACGCTCGCATGGGTTGAGTCCTGAAAGATCGGATTCCACCGAAAAGTGAATAATCAGGTTACTACCATCGTAATGGAATCATCGACCGCACAACTCCCTTTTCCTCTTTTGCATCCCGTCCTCATCCCTCTCCCACACGCTTCCAGAACACCATGTGGATCCCAAAAGTACTCGTCGGGTTACTCTCAGCCTCTTCCCAGCTCAGCATGACATCCACTGCTCCCAATTATCCCGGACACCAGCTGTTCAAGCTCAACGATGTGAGTCTTTACCCACTCTTCCTTGTTCGTTCCACGATCCTGCGATAAGAGCATTGGACCACACACTGACAATCACTCGGCAATGCATAGGGAAATACACTCCCATCACCTGCTTTCGGGACAGGATCCGCACTCTTCGGGAAAGAAGCTACAGACTCGGTCCTCCTCGCCATCGAGAATGATTATCTGCACATCGATTGTTCTCGGGTCTATGGCAATGAGAAGAGCGTAGGTGCCGCTCTGACGAAGACTCCGGTGGAGAGGGGGAGTCTTTACATCACGAGCAAATATGATGCTCTCAATGGGACGTCTGTGGAAGATGAGTTCCACCAGACTATCTCTGAAGTGAGTTCTAGCGGAATCGATCTTCAACATCTCCACTTCCCACCGCCTTGTATGAGATACTCGGCAGAGTGTGCTCAGTGACCAGCTTTCTCTGGTCCGAGTGATCGATAGGATCATACATCCAGACGGCTGATGCCTGCCTACCCTCGCAGCTCGGCGTAGACTACCTCGACCTCTACCTTATCCATTTCCCCAGAGCCGCCGACAATGGAGGTGGTATCGCCAAAGTGTGGAGATCTTTCGAAAAACTCAAGAAAGACAAGAAAGTAAAGAGTATCGGCGTCAGCAACTACGATCATGATCAGTTGAAGGAGCTTCTCGACATTGCTGAGATCAAGCCGTGAGTGAGGGTCTGATCTTAAAGAAGTCGTCCTACAATAGTCGTACACCCTTTCCCTTTGCCTCGTCAAATCCGCGTCTTAGCATCGTCTCAATCGCTGTACTTTTGTGTGTGAACTAACTCTCGCCATTTCAGCGCTGTCAACCAAATCCGATATCACGCATACAACGCCGTGGAGAATGGCCCTCTCTTGGCTCTTTCGCAGAAACACGGGATTGTCACCGAGGCATACTCCTCTTTGACGGTGAGTGCTCATGTGACCACTCATATCTCCACTCACGCTGATCATCCTTCAGCCCATCACCAGGACGCCTGGAGGTCCCGCTGATAAAGTCGGGGCCACAATTGCTGAACAATTGTCAAAGCGATACGGCAAAGAAGTGACAGTCGGTCAAACCATCCTCGATTGGCTTCGCAGTACCGGCATTGCCGCCGTGACGTGAGTTCCAGCTGCACACTCGAGTCTTTTGATATTTGTAGCAAAGCTAATTTACTGGATTTAATCGCTTTGCAGCACGTCAAACAAGGAATACAGATTGAAAGAGCAGCTCACTGTGTTCGAAAATGATTTCCCACTGCTGACGGCTGAGGAGGCCAAGACTTACGAACTTGCTGGTCCTGGATGGGTGCCAAAGTAAACAAACACATGACGAGTGCCAGAGAGGGAACGGAGGGGCAAAGTGAAGCGAAAGGCATCAGAGAGACATATTGGCAAGGTGGCAAGGTATGATACGCGATGGAGCAGGAAGAATAGAGTAGAATACGTGAGCAAAGAGATATATCTGTCACACGGCAGTGTTGCACAACTCGCATGTTCTTTGACTAGGTGCACTGAACATAGCGTTCTCTCATCTGAGACCCTGCTTGCCCTTTGCAGCTGAGCCGTCCATCCACTCATCCGCGATTCGAGTCTGGCACCACGACCCTGGACATGACTCCGGCTGGATCGGCCACACGAACGCCACCCCATACAGAGCTGTCCTTTCCGAGCTTTAAGATTGCGAATGAAAGCGATTTCAGCAGTCATTTGCCCACTGAGTCCAGCCCGGCGAGGACACTTGATTTCACTCACACTGATCAGTCAGATAGTATAGAAGTCAAAGAAGAAATCCTTAGACCCTCAAACATCACTGCCGACTCCGATCGGAGATTTCTTCGGCCATCGTTTTTTGCTCCTTGCGTTTCAGACCACGGCCTTGTCCTCACGACACCAAGCGGTTCGGAGCATCTTTCGTGCAGGACGCAGGACATACACAATCGACCAGACTGGCAGATTTCTATAACGCCGCCTCCCCATTTGTCTTGACATGTGATATTGCCTCGTAGCAGATCCACACCACCGATCCTTCCGCTTCCCCTTCCTCCTTCCCAGTATCCTAACATTCGGATCTCACCCGATCCATAACGCGTTCTTTGATACTTGCTCTTTCGTGACATCTCCATTCTACATACAAGTCAAGCCAAGCCACACCTTTCAGCCGATCATCGAGCAAGGAACGGGGTCATCTGGGGTTTTTAGATCATGGGGCTTTCCGAGTCGTATGGGGCGGAGCAGGAGTGATGACGAGCCGATATGGTCGGGCTTCCTTCTTCGACTCTTGACTTTTGGCTCTGATGATGGAGGTGATCGTCAAAGGCATAAATAGCGACGAGATGCGGAAGATGGTCTCTCTCTCGCCGCTGTATCTGATCTGTTCTCAACTCAGTTTATACCTGGCGGTATCTTCGTGACAATCTTTTCGCATTAGACTTTGCGATACTATTGACCCCTTCATACAGCATTTCCTTCAAATCACGTATCACAACAGTCTGCCCTGTCTTCACCTCTCACAGCCACGATGTCATTCATCCCATCCCGACCGACGCTCCCACCCCTCACTGTCCTCTCTACCTCGGACGACCAGATCCCCTCTTTGACCCATCACTATATCTCCAAACACAATCGTTCATATTCCACTTCTTCCGCTCAATCCGCTTGGTCTTTCACCACGGCGAGCTCGACGACGACGACGTATTCGAGGTCGGCAGACGACATGATCGAGAAACTTGCCAGTCAAGAGGTGAGTATGCGTGTAGCTCAGCTTCAAGTCCTGTTCCATCTCATCGCCTTCGTTGAGCACCACCACCATATTCCATCCATCATCCCAGTAATGTCTGTGTTCCCATTTCCTCTGTCTACCGTCTTGCTCGATTTGATCTCAAACAAACCTGACTCTCTGACGCTCGGAGCTGACTTTTCGCTCATCAAGCCACACTCCCTCATCGATCTCTGGTCCGGCGGAAACGTCCGTCTTAACGGTCGAGACCTCACCTTGACCACTCATCATGCCGAAGACTTGCTTCATGCCATGAGGGACGATGATCGTGTGAGTGTCCTGGCCGTTCACCTATCTAGTATCTCTTCAATCGTCCCAGCCGCTCGTTCCTTTCGACCTACGCATCCATCCATCACTCGGTTCTCCTGGATCCAGCTCATATTTCTTCCAACCTGCAGTTCGAGTTCATCAGACTCACCTTCTTCGACACTGAAGGTGAAGACTGGAAGGTAAGTTGTCACTCTGACGTCACCTCACCCTCCATGGCCTCGATACTGGCCTGGCTGGTGTGGTGATATTCTCGATTTGAGAGCGATCAGAATGGCACTGATCGAGATGTGCAGATCTCCTTCCGCCGATCCAAGATCGTCAACACCGCCTTTCAATCGGATTTTGAGTAGGTGGTCGCTTCCCGCTTCAAGTCATCCGCTCGTGAGCTGTGTAAAGCTCTAGGCCTCCCTGTTCGTTTGAGTGTTGCAGTGTGGATTAAGGCTAGGTTTGATTGTACTGGAATCCTCCTGGCGGACTGTTGGTTTGGGTTACCTACGTTGTAGTGACGCAACAATGTCATGTCCTGATGCATGTATGGTGTTCGCGACATTACAATCTGGACTCAAGTCAGCGACCGTGTCACATCTGGAAGGAAGATGATGATGCACAAATAGCCCAGACTTACAAATAAACATGTCAGACTACACCAACACTCTTCTCAATTCGCCTGGACCGACGACCACACCCGTGATTGGACATCTGCCCTTTCTCCGACTTGAGTTATTCTCTGCTTTCGTAGCCTTCATTGATCCACTCTCGCCACCTATCTCGTCGCCTGCAGCGTCATCGTTTTGCTCGTCGCCTTCCTCATCTTCTCCTTCTACCGCATCCCAACCACATCTCCAGCAGACCACCCATCCACTCGGCAACACTGCCGGATTCTGCCATTTCCTCTTGCACAGCGGGCAACGCCCATATCCCTCAATACCAATCTCATACTCCCTCGTCTGAATCACTTCTGCTGGAGATGTGATCTTTACATCGGCGAGTGGGGTTTGTGGTGGAGTAGGAGGTAAGAGTCCTGAGTCTGGTAGGATCGGTAAGGGTCTTGGAGGGAGAATCGAAGCGTGAGTCGCTGCAATGGTGTTTTGAGTCGAAGTGAGTGCAGAGAAGGCACGTGGAGATGAGGGCGAGTACCACCACTGAGAAAGCTTGAGAAGAAGGAGCAGGGGAGGAAGTAGCGGAGGTAGTCTCGAGAGGAGGGACGAGTCGGAAGTGAGGTCCTACGTCCCATCGTCAACGTATCAGCTGAAAGACGTCATTCACGCTTAACAAACAGTCCCAATCAGCTCACCTCGTCATCTGGTCCTCGGCGGGTAACCCTCAGTCCAAGCCATCTGTGCCAAGGTCTATAGCTATCTGTCTTCTCGAACAGATACGCGATATCATATCCTAGAAATGTGAGATCGACTCCAAGATTGATATACGGGTACAACAACTTGAAAGCTCTTTGAGGCTGATCACGAGCAAAATGTGTCAACAGCATCCCATTGTCAAATTTCACCACGCGCTCACCCGAGTCACCGCTGTTCCGCGAGCGTCGTCCTCCACGGCTTCGTCCTCTTCTCTGCCTCCACCCAGACGTTCGTAGTAGTCTTGAGCTCGCACTCTGACATACGGTAGTCCTACGAGGAAAAGCAACAGGCCCCATCTCTGCTTTCGCGTCAGATCCCTCCGGCGAGTTGGTTCGATAGCGTCCAGCCGAGGGGTGGAGAGACTCTTAGAAGGCGATGCACGAAGACCGTAGAAATGTTCTGATATCGAAGCGTCTGATCAATATCGAGTGAGGCCTGTCAGCTCAGCGTTGCCATCTCCCCGAAGGTGAAACAGACTCACTATGCCGTTTCAGGTGATGTCGCTCGAGCAGCAGAAGGAGAGCCGCGAAGAATTCCTCGTGGCGATTCAACACGCGCAACAAGTACCTCGGGTATCGTTGTGCAAAGTACTGTGCCAGCCGCAGATATAAGCAAGACACCAAGTCAACCTCGGATGTAGAGAGGTCCGAATCACTCACCGAGAGTATATATCTGACGACTGGATGGAAGAGGTCTCGCAGCTGTTCTTGAGCGAGCAAGTCGAAGAGGGATGGTCTGGTATGATCTGTCGATGGTCCTGCCTCTGGGAACAGGGGTTGAGATGGGTGCATGTTGGTCCAGCGCTTGACTCTTGTGGTGATCAGTAGGAAGATGACAACAGTGGTCGAGTGGTAGGAGAGGAGTAACCGAGTACCCGGGTGAAAGCAGAATGATAACTGCACAGGTGACATGACGTGTGATTTCCAGATCTTATCTCTGCCCCTCACTTTCGGCCCCTCTCTCGCTCCCGAGGTCGGATCATGGCCCCGAGTCATTTCACCCTTTCCCCTCGTTTTCTATATTTGGTACACAGCTGTACTAACGGTCAGATGCGAGCACTAAATGCATCAATCGAACCGATCATTGCATCCGAGAGAGGGTCGTCTTTGGGGTTGGACTGCACCGCCTATCGCTTCTATTCTCGCTCTCGCTCTCCTTCCGAGTTGATCACGACTCTGGTTCGCGTCCGCTCATGTCCACGTTCGATGATAAATACAAGGGGGGTTGCGACAGAGATGTCCGGACCTCCCTTTTCCCCATCATTCCATTTCAATCTGATCCCTTCACACGCAACGCATATAAAGTACACTTCACACTTTGATCCTTGTACCAATCCTACCTTGTGAACACTTTGACCTCGACACATACAGACACCATCCACAATGATCTTCCTCATCATGGCCGGCGTCAAGATGGGGGTCACCGCTGGTGTAGTCGGATACAAAAAGTACAAGAAACACCAGGTGGCTAAGAAGGAGAAGAAGGCCGCTCTCGAGCACGAGGGTGAAGACGGTGTCGACCAACACGGGTCCGATGGCGAGGAAGTGATTGTCCACGTGGGTCATTGCCCTCACAACATGCCCGTGTCGAACAACAAAACTGACTACGAGCGTATCTAGCACTCGTCTCATCATAATCATCATCATGCGTCTGGTACAAGGTTCCAGACCATTGAGGAAGGACAGGTTCAAGTCAACTATGGTGACGACAAGAAGGTCGAGATTGGGAACTATGCAAAGGTGAGTCAAAACCCTTCGAGCTGTCATGTCATCAGCGTTCTGACATACACAACTTAGTCCCTCTCCCATGAGACCGCACCTCCTTCATACTACAGCGCGACTCACCAGGAACCTGCTGGCTTTGCACCATCGGCGCAATCTAGTGAACGACAGCTGCGAAGGTCTCGATCCAATGCGTCTACTTCTTCCGAATCGTCTATCTCGTCTGCAGACCTAGAGGTGAGTGACGAAAATATCCTGACGTGACCATCCTTTTTCGATGTACCATCCACGCGATCCCAAAATCCATTCTTCCCAATTTTAATCTCTTAGTGTCGTCCTCGTGTATATACATAGCGCTGACCCCATTGTCTCCTTGCCCTTAGCACTCGGTTGCAGTCGCCCCTCACGAGGAAGGCGAATATCAAGCCTACGCCCTCTCGCCTCGTGACCACCGACGAGCTATCCGAGGAGAACTCCGCGCTCTCAGACGCACCGACAAGGCCCAGTATCGCGCCATGAAAGCCGAGATGAGGGCTGAACGTCGTGGGGGAGGGTTCGGGGGCGGTCACATGGGTATGGGTATGGGACGAGGTTTCGGACCGATGGGCATGGGTATGGGACATCCTCATGACATGGGAATGGCCGGCGGTCCTTTGGGGATGGGTGCGAGGAGGGGTGGATTCGGAAGGGGTTTCTGAGTGAATCGGAATATACTGTAAACCAAGCGTGTTTGCTCCCCTTCGATTGTGAACTGTATTTGCAAATCTAGATAGAACAAGAGATCGTGTATCGATTAAGCTGAAATGGATCGAAAGAGAATCGTATGAATGGAATGAGTTATAGCCTGTTTGAGTCATTTGCGGACGCCTGCAGCTACACTTGACGACTTGCTTCCGAGCGGACTCAATATAACCATCCATGGGTGCCAGCGGCGCTTCGGTCATGGAGTACGAAGACAGTGTAGGTGATGGGCCGTATATGCAGCGTGCACCCGTTTGAGCTTGATCAAGGTTGTACCTCTCATCTCTCTACACAATCACAGCAGAATACCCGCGCGGTGTTTGACCTCGGTACTGGAAATCACCCTTGGCGAAGGTAACAATGTAGAATACCTATTTTTGACTTGATCTCAAGCCCCCTCGTCTCGACGCCTCAGTCCTTGCAGTTGTACTGCTGCCACAAGGCATACTCCTCCTTATCTCGCAAACCTTCCAAGCGTTGACGTCAAGGCCCAATGCAGAAGATCTTCGCCAAAGATAAAGATTGAGAAGAACCGTACAAAGTGATGGTGCCACAACCGTTTTTGCGCCGATGTCTTAACCCCCTACCCAGCAAACATACGCGAACTCGAGCAAAGCGGTTTTTGCTCTTCACCATCAATCACCATCCACGTCGACACTTCGTCTTGATTGTCTGAGCTCATCACCGCCACAAGCATCGTCACCAGTACACGTTCATCCGACACGATCGACAAAGCTCTCACACCTCCACACGACGCGACTGATCTTCTGTCGACGACTCTGGGAACATCAGCACTACCCGAACCATTCGGCCACCTCACATCCTTGTTTCAATCACGAAATGACTCACGCAGCCAACAGTACAGTCGAAGGCAATACTGTGGAACGAGGAGAAGAAGTAGGAGGGCGAGAAGAGGGGGATCCTGGACCGAGTACAAGAGCTTCGCGAGCTTCAGGCAACGCTCACGGTCCATTCAATGGGATGAAAATGGCTCGTAAACAACCTGGCAATGCAGTCGGACCGAATGTACGCCACCCATCGGAAGAAGGGGAGAGCGAGGTCGAGGAACTTACTGACGACGAGGATGATGGAAGCACAGAAGATGAGGATGAGAATGACGTTAGCGAGGACGGGAGCTCTGGTGATGAGTATGGAGAGCAGCAGCGGTCGAGGGGAGCAATGCATGGACTGGAAGTGGGGCGATCGTTCCCGTGGGACGATGTCCTGTGGTATCTCGATGAGGTGTCGATCTCTGAGAGGATGAGAGGGCATTTGATGAAGAGAATACGGGTGAGTCTGAAGGCTTGATTCACGCCCATCTATGGTTCACCTCCCAAAGATGTATCACCTGCGTCTTGATGACCGCCAGCCCGCTACGTCGGGACACACCTTGCTTGTCACTGCGGCCTCGTTTCCGGCCGACTCGTCCAACGCATCACATTCAAGCTAGTCTCCATCCCCACCCAACCGTACCCACTTGCAGATTGAACCTCTGACCGACTGACCCCTTGTCCAGAAACATAACGGCAAAACGACCGAAGACCCATGCAGCGCTGCTATCATCCTCGTCCATCCCCACTCATCTCGACACGCTCCCCTCAAATCACTCCGCTCCATTCCGAATGTCCGTAGAGGCAAATCACTCATACTGGCTTATCAATGGTTGGCCCGATGTTATTTTTCGAAGAAAGTGGAGGAATATACGACGGACACGCCCTTGTTCGTGGTTGATCGTGAAATGGTGGGAGCGTCAGAGACTGACAAGGAGGGAGAGGGTTTGAAGGTGCTGGTGAGCAACTTGGGGGAAGGGAAAGAGGTGGAAAGAAGACGGATCATGGAGTTGCTCGAGGTGAGCGGATAACGTGTCTGTCAGGCAATATGAATGGTGAAATCGTTGTGAAATCTGGGCGCCAGGGGTAGCGGAAATCCACAGCACTGTTTGCAGCGGATCAAAGAGTCCTTGGTGATCAAAACTGTCGAGCGGTGGAACGGAGGGGAGACGTCTGTTATTCGGAGACTCTGGGAAGAGGTGCAACCAAGCACTTCAGACTCTGGTTCCGCGATCGCGTTCTCTGGCAACCGTCATCGAGCTGATCACTTCCTACTGTCACAGCGTAACGGAGCTCTCGTCGTCCCACTCACCGAGCGGCCCGATATCTGCATCGTCCCAGAGAATCACCCTTATCTCAAACATTCACCATCAGACCAACTATGGGATGGTGTGGGATGGAAGTCGCCATCATGGGTGAGAGACACGGTAGCGAAAGCGGAAAAGAATAATGTAAAAGTGAAGCGTGAGGCGAAAGCATCTGCTTGGAAGAAGCAGCTAGATCGAGGAAGTGCGGTGGCTCGTCCGAAAGGAGCAAGCACGATCGTCAAGAAGGAGTTTAGACGTAGATCCGCAACGAGGTGAGTGCAGTCACCAGAGTCACCCATTTCATCTCAGTCGAAGACACAATGAGCGAAGACCCGCACTTCAGATCGATGCATTTTGCCATGCCGATTTGATTTGAATCTCTGAGAGTTTGGACAAGCTGATGCAAGCTGACCGTCGAGTGCAGAACCGAGTTCACGCCGCACGATCGAGATATGTTGGCGAGGTGGATAGCGTTTCACAGACCTACTCAGACGGGGAGGACGACGAGGTCGTTGTATAAGCGGCTGGATGTGAGTAAAGCTTCTCGTGCAAGACTAAGCATGTCTATGACCAATTCTTCACACCACCCCCACGTTTCCCGATTCCGGAAGCTGTACTTGCGGGTCGATCCGACGTCTGAAGCAGACTCTCAGCTGCCGGCAAGGTCGATATCGAGTCGCTGCTCCTCATCTTTGCCATGCCATATTGTCACGTCCTGGTACGATATATAAGGGATCAATCGAGCTGATTTTTGCTTGTACAGAATTACAGCCCGTCCCACCCATTCTACTCCTGGGCATCGCGTCACCCTGCTACAGCCTGGCACGAGCACTTCAAGCGGAATCGATCAAGGACTGGATCAGATGGGAAGGTGTTGGAAGAAGAAATAGAGAGGTATGTCTCGGAAGGCGTGGATGGGAAACTCAGGACGAGATCTGAAAGAAAAGACGCGGGGCCAAGTACAAATGGCAAGAGGAAAAGAGAAACCGGCGTGAAAGGGGCAACGCAAGGGAAAGAAGTCGCATCGAAAGAGAAGGACAGCGCGCAAGTGTTCTCGGAGCCTCAAATGGACAGCGCATCCTCTTTGAAGCTACGATCGGGGAAAAGTGTCGAGAAGGTCGGCTCTCCACCGCCATTACGACCGCGTTCCACAAGAATACAAAACTCCAAAAGGCAGGCCACAGCTACCATAAATAAGAACAACGACGCACTCAAACGATCTGGACAGATCACCAACGAACGCTTCGTCAGGTTCAATGACATCGACTTTTCAGGTGAAGGTGAGGATGTGTCTGAGGCGTCTGAATTCCAAGCAGACTCGGATGAGGTCGACGAATTTATGGGTGCAGCTCTGGCCGTGTCCATGGAGTAAGTAGCGATTGTTGCAGAGTTGTCGGTCGTTCTCGACTGACAGTCGTTGGTCACTATAGGGACTCGCACGGTGACCGAGAGAATGGTGAAGCTCGTACGGGCCGCGCAATCCAGGGGAAAGGTAGGAAGTCGGGTAGACCAGCGCGAAGAGTGTCGAATCCAGCTCAGGACAGTAAATCGGGCGAGAGACAGTCAAAGAGGCTCAGAAACAAGAAGGATTAGCAATATCTAGCTGAGACCCGAAGAGTGCTCGTACCGTGCAAAACAGTCATTTGCACATTATGTTCATGTAGTCGTCATGCCTGTGACGATGCCATCAACACTCTCTGCTTCATCAACGCTGGCTGTTACACCATGTTCGTTGGCGTAATTTTGATCCCGTCGGAACTTGACTTGAACTCTCCCATTTCGCTCGCTGGAACGCAAATACGTTACATACCTCGTCCACATCTTCTCGAACCAGATAATCAGTCAATCATCAGAGAGTCAATACGATCGGCAACTTCGCCCTCTCGATCAGTAGGAAAGGCTTAAGATATAATCGACCGGTAGAGACTTTGAGAGAAAGACAAGCCGGAGACATGGACGCTCTTATCCCGTTTACGACTTCGGGCAGTCTGGTGGATCTCGTTGATAGTGAGTCCCATGAAGATTGCTCTCGTGTAGATCCTGCATACTTTACTGCTCGTTCAATTTAATCTCTCCTGGTCTCAGACTGCGCGGCCTCCGTTCTTCCTGATCACTGGATGTATTTGAGATTTACACTATGCGACTCTGTTCATCCTTTTCACAAAGGCAACTCTTCGCTTCTTTCATATAACCAATTGTCTATATCGCAACGATACAGAGGCTCGACAATGCTGATCATCCGTTCTGCTCCAATGTCCCTACTCCTTATACTCGATACTCACCCCCACTACTCGAACCCGCCCCCCCTCCCCCCGCAGAAAAAGTCATGGTTATCCTTCGAGACGGGAGAAAGTTGATAGGTGTTTTCAGAAGTTATGATCAGTTTGGTGAGTGGGTCCAGAGTCTTTTTGAGTGCTGCACAGATGGTGGGAGTCAGGTGACGGACGTGATGGAGTGAGACGACAGAGGAAGGATAGTGGGAGCTGTCGGTGGGAACCATGTGCGGGAGATGGTGGACGAGTCGATCGTGGATTCGACTGATGTGAAGCTGACTTGAATCTGTCCAACCTTTCTCTACCTGCTTCCTCCGCCTACGAATGGTACATCACGCCTATTCTGCGACTCGACCCATATACATGGCTCGATCTCATCTGTCCACTTTTATCTATCACGTTCACTATCACTCGTCCTCCACCCACGCAGCCAACTTCCTCCTCGATTCATGCGTCGAGAGATTACATCACAAGCTCGAATACGCAGACAAGGACATTGGCGTCCTTTTGATCCGTGGTGAGAATGTCGTGGCTTTAGGGGAGATTGTAAGTCTTCTATCGAATGTTCACACTTCCTCTCTCTGCGTGCGATTGTCCCATATCTATTCAGTCGCATTCAGTCGCAACCCTCCGCTTTCCGCCAACAAAAGTGACAATCTGGACGCCTTTGAGATAAGCCGAGTGAGACTGATGATGGTGTTTTTCTTGGCGTGGCAGGACCTGATAGCGGAGGACCTGGTACCTCTGAGAGAGGTGGGTTTGAAGGAAATTGAGGAGAAGATCAATGCCGAGGCTGTGAGTGTTATGTCTCGAGTCGACTTCATTCGCTTCACTGCTGCTTGTCGTCACCACCATGGCCCAACTTCACGTTCTCCATCGTGCTTGTTGCGCTGACTACTTGTATGCGCCTTCAGAAACGACGTGAGAGAGATCAGATCATACGAGAAAAGGTGTTGAGCACGATGGGATTCGTGAATGAAGGGAGAGAAGGGGATGCATACTAGGGCCAGACAGTCATGCCGTGCAGAGTCGGGAGTCGGAAAACGGTGAGTTTCACCCAACCATTTGATCAGCTGCGACAAGGTACATTGCTCAATCTCTCACTACTGCTCAGATCACTCGTCCGTCGTATCGTCATCATCCATGCGCGATAATCACAAGCAATACGAGGCTCAGAGAAGTTATTTATATGAGTCTGCGAAAGAGAAGGACAAGAGCGTCTCACTGTATGCATATGACTGACAGGTGTGATTACCGTCCGACACCAAGAATGAATGAGGAAGATGGAAGTCGGGTGGGTGGCGAAAAGATGACATGACAAACGCACGGATCAACGACTCCCACCGTACTCGCTCGCGACTGATTTGATACATCTCCTCTTCCTCTTCCTCCTCGTCTTCCTACTGCTGTCTTTCTTTCTTTCACTCGGTATCTAGTCGTCCACACTCACTATCACTATACTTGTCCTCACTTTTACCGCTCTGATTACTCGACGCTGGGAGAAACTCACGCTCATCCAGCTCGAAGCGACGAAACAGATTCACTGCGGCAAGTTTGATTCTCTGATGTGATCGTACTTTATTTCTAGATCATTACCTCGCTCCTCTCGGCAATTCATGTCCCAAACTCGTGACTCTTCCATCTCTGACAGGGTGGATGCCATCCATGTACTGACGATAGCATCGACAGCAGAAACCAAGTTCGACTAATCCCTTTCACCTCGATCTCACGACTCTTCCTTCCTGGTCTTCATCTCATCCATAACTATCGTTCCGTCTCTCACAATCCTCTCTTCCAATCATCCTTACCCACCTAGAACGTAAAACACTCATGACTGTCGAGCCTGCCTCTTCGCGAAGGCATTTGCCACCCCCGTCCTCAAATCCATCTGCACGATTTGGATCCGACAACAATGGCAAACATGGAGTCGGTGGAGGAGGTACGAGAGGAATAGTGGGTCAAGATGGTGGGACGGAGGATGATCTGCCTTATTTGCAGTTTGTAGCCTGTTGCCTGTGGTGAGTGTACATGTGTTCTATCTTCTTTACCCAGCAAGTCGTGCGTGCCTGTTTCCCCGAGGGAAGAAAAGAGCATCGAAAGTGCCAGAGTAGAAGGGGAGGTGCTGTGTGGCAAATGCTTTGAGATGATCATCAGTTGTGACAAGCAACGGGGTAGCTTCCTCAAGGAGGAGACATCAAACGGGAGAAGATACTCCTTCTCTTATCCGATTGAGGTTTTATGGGAAACGTTATGCCGCGAAGAAACAACTGATTTGAAACCCACCAGTCGCGATCGATTCGTGGAGACTGCTGGTCCAGAAGGGAAAGGCAAAGCATTCTTCATGACCTCGTGTGGACATATACTTTGCTCGGCGGAAGAACACAACCGTGAGTGACAAGATTATAGCTATCTGTTCTCGTCGAGACGACAAATGTTCTTTTCCCTTTCGCCTGACCACCGCCGCTTTCGCGGTCCTGGAGCTTGAGCAAAGTTGCCTGACTGACGCAAACCTCAGATCAGAAAGGGATGTGCACCGCGTGTAAGAAACAAATGACAATGGTGGAGATAGCGGAGGGAAGTGTAAGCAATGTTTTTTTTTCCAGTCACCTTTTCCACTTTGTGATAGATGAGTTCACATCCGCTGTCGAAGAAGCCTCTTCTGCTGATCCCATCATATTGCTATCAGCTACTTCCGGCTCAGGAAATTTGGTTTCAGGATCCTAATGTTGTCACGAAGAAAGTCAACGAAGAGATCAAAACAGCTATGACCAGTCTGATGAAGAAAGCTGAGCTCGCTTCGAACGTGCACAGGGTTAGTCAGCTGTTTTATCGATGATACCTACAGCGCATTGAGCTGACGGTGTAGGTCGCCAGTTTCAATACAAGGATATGCAAAGGACAATTCAACACACGGTCAAAGTCCACAGAGACAAAGACGTGAGTAAGATACATACGTTTCTTTCAATAACGGCTGGGATGTTTACTGTTCCGACGTAGGCTGAGATCGCAAGATTAAGAGAAGAGCTAGAGAAAGCCACTAAGTGAGCTGATCGTATTTATTTGGCGTACTGGGACATACAAAGCTAAGATTCACTCGTAGCGATATCCACGACGTCAAGACGACACTTGCGCAATTTGAGGCCGCTCATGCCAGCTGCTCTCTAAGCGATCCTCGTGCGAACCAGAATGCGTTCCGAAATAGCTCTGTTTATCCTCCACTGTCTCATAGCCCGGTATATCGAGGTCGACATCTATCACCAGTACCTGAAGATGCCGAGCGGGAGGATCATTATCAAGAGCAGAAGTGGCTTATACCCAACGACCGACAGAGCTTCGCGAGAGAGTCGAATTTACTACCTGAGACCGATCAAACAGACTACCGCGCTAGTAAGAGACCAAGGGCTAATATCATGGATCAGCAATCAGAGCGGTGGGTACTGCACTCTCACGTCTTTCGTTGAGGGTGGCAGTCAGACGAAATGTGAATTGACGTCTCTTCAGCTTCGTGCCTCAGACTCCGTCCGTTCCGCTTAGATCTGGCCCAAGCCGACTTAGTGCACATGCCCAACCTTCGACACCAATGTTTCGAAGCCTTCAAACACCGAGAGAACACCCGCGAGAACGATCGACGTCTGCAGGCCCTTTCGGGCGAGGACAAGTAGAACGAGTGGGTCCATTCAGCGGAACGCACAACCAGCTTGAGTAGGTGATCAATGGACGGCTTGGCTCACTTAAAGGAGATATATGCTTATGACTAATTCTCATGTAGGCGATTCATGTTTGATCGCAATAGTCTGAGGGCTCCTTCCACGCCTCAACCGAATCAGCACAATACTATGTCGCGACAAGAACGGACGATGATCCCGAGGGCTACATCTGCTGGCCCAACTCATTCTCGATATAGCTCTGACCAGCAACAAATAACCTTCGTTGATAGGCCGAGAACGAATGCTCTTCCGTTCAGTCACGACAACAGTGAGTCGTCGAGTCCATGACGGCGATCCTTCTCTAAACTTTACGGCATGTTCAGGTATGAATCAGCACAATGGTGCATACCCCGCCCCACGGATCTCCTACATACCGTACGACGACGATCGAAAGCAAGGAAGAATTCGAGAACATGGTCGACCAGAAATTCAGCAAGACTTCTACCATGAAGAGCAAAAGAGTCCCTTCGAAAACGGGTCGAACCGTATCATGAACAGTCGGCTTCCTGTATCTGTCGCTTACCCGAAAGATATGGAGCTGGGTAGAAACCGGTTCTGAGGATCTAAAAGCGACAGTCGGGTGAAAGAGGACAGCGTTGAGTGCAGGGCGAGCAGAGGGGTCCTACTAGCCTTTAAAGTATCAGTCGTCATAAGCATGCATTTGTCCAACTCCAAATTCTTAGGAGTTGCATGCATAGTCAAACCGCAACAGGCTGTCGTTGGGACAGCATACTCTTTACCGATCCTCTACTCTCGTGCAACGCAAGTGACGATCTATGCCAGGGAATGAGTCAAAGGCTTCATGATCTCAGTCGTGAATCTTGCTGGACTCGCATGGGTTTAGTGGACGGGTATAAATCGGTGCATGATGCTATGGATTCTATCCTATACAAACTGAGTACAATTCGCGCTTACTTCTTCACTTCCAACCCTCACTCTTTAGCTGACGTGACCACGCTAGTCTCCCCACACCCAAGGCTACCAACCCGATCGAACATCGCCTGTGACCTCTTCCATCCTCTCAACCGCATCTGACCTCCAGACACCAGCTTATTCGATGATTTTGATCCTCAATCCCACTTCCCCCACACCATCTCCTGGCCCTCAACCAGACATGAACTCGCCCTACTCGTCCTTGATTCCTAACCTCTTCTTCTCCTCCGCTAAAGCTTCTTCCCTCGCTCTCAATTCCGCTTTGGCAAGTGCTGATGCTTGTTGTTTCGATGGATGGTGATACAGTACTGTGATGTGGGTGGGCGGATCGAGAAGTCGTGGAGTCGATTGGAAGAGCATTATGAGGGAGGTCATGAAGACGAGGTATGGGATGATGGGCGAAGGCGAAGTGAAGGAGGAGGAAGTGAATTCAAGTTAGCTGTGTTCTGTATATGAAGATGTAGCCTCGACATCACAAGCAAGTAATGACAATGTATGGCATCCATGACGACGAGGAGAGAGGAGTTTTGAAAGGCTTCATGTCTCCCTCCCGAGCCCCTGTGTCAGACTAGTTGGCCATGAATCCCTCAACTCCCACTGCGGTCCGTACATTCCTTTCCCGCCAGCATCCCTCCACCTGGAGACACCCAGACCTCGCGTCATGCTGCACACAGAGCGACGCGCGTTCTTCTGTCGGGTCATTGACCATGTGTTGAAGTTCTAGAGCAAGCGTCGCACTGGTCCGTCTCTCCTTACTTCGTCGATTGACCCAGACCTAGACCCAAACGCAAACCAGACCCTTTCCCAATGTCACGCAATGTGACACGCTCCCAAGTAATATCCCTCTTACTCCCGCCTTGCTACCACCTCCATTTCCGCAGATCCGCTCACAGCTTCAACAAGAACAAACGCCCCATCTGACCAAGCCGACCTCGAAACCAACATCCGAAACAGAAACGCTCTCACACTCACCGACTATATATCTCTCCATGAGATGAAACCCATTCAGATGCGTTATCGCCTCTTTCGCATCGTCCGGAGACTCATACACCACATACGCCGTTCCTTTCGTCTTGAGATTTTGGTCTGTCCCCAATCTGATCTGGCGGACGGGACCGTACTTGCCGAAGAGGTCGTAGAGGTCTGAACCGGTGATGTTGAAGTTGCTAAAGTAAAAGTGAGCGTGTCAGCGAGAAGAGGCCAAAGATGTCGGTGTGAGGGAAGTAGTTTGGAATGAAGCCGAGAGGAGAGATAGTGTCGTTGGTAGCAGAAGAAGCATAGACGTTCGAAGGAGGAGGTTGGTTGGCGTTGACGTTTGAATGTGAACACAAGAGGAAGTGGATCAGACGAAGGTAGGACGCACAGATTCTTTACGCTGAAATAGGACAGCAGAGTCAGCTACACACGTCCTTCCTGCGAGGATCATTGCCCGACTAGCGAAAGGCAGGACTCACAACAACGCTCGTTGCGCCAAGGGGTCATTCGGCCGTTGCATGGTGAACGGGGCAGAGCGAGTAGTGACGACGGTGTTGGAAGTGGTTCAGCAGAGTCAGTGGACGTGTCTCGTGCTAGTCGTATGCCTCTTCGTGGTAAGAGATCCCTTTTGCAGTTGTTTCGATACTATGTTATGCTTCAGGTGGGATTGATGTAGAGGATCCAAACTAGTCATGGCGATGTGTGGATTGAGCAGTGTAAGTCAACTTGAGAGAGGCGAGTGGAATGTGGGATAAATCACAATAAATTCATCTCACAGAAATTAATTAATTCAATCACGTCTCCGTGACTCTGTTCAACATTTTCACTCTCAATCTCCATCTCATCTTCCTGTTTCTACATCTACACAGATTGAAATTGCACAAAATGGCTACCGTAGTCACCCTCCCCCTTCAGCTCACCACTCCCCCCGCGGGCTACACCAAACCTTCCCCTTCGCGACCCTCCGCACCCTCATCTCTCCCTCTCTACCCTGCCGGTCCATCCTTCATCTCCGCCGCTCGACGTGAGATCCTCCAACGTTCTTTCGCCGAAGACGACGTCGAGGTCTTGTCTCATCGTGAGGCTGCGAAAGCCGCTCAACAGGACTCTGGAGATGGGAACCCCTTCCCCGGACTGGGTGAGGAGGAGGAGGATCACCATGTGCTCGCTCAGGACCCCAAGGAGTGGAAGAAGCAGGATCACTACGCCGTGCTCGGTCTGGGACATCTGAGGTACAAGGCTACAGATGACCACATCAGGGTTGCTCGTGAGTTTCTTTCCTGGCCCTCGTGTTCTAGACCTTGTCCGAACTTCGGAATCATGCTTACACCGTTGCGCATTCACAGACCGAAGAAAAGTTCTTCGACACCACCCCGACAAAAAGGCTGCTGCCAAGGGTGCTAACGACGATTCGTTCTTCAAGTGTATCCAAAAGGGTGAGTGAAGTGTGCGGCTTGAACTCGCAAAAAACATATGTTGATCCCAGTGGGACAGCCCACGAAACTCTCACTCACTCCGAGCGACGAAAGCAGTTCGACTCGGTCGACTGGAACAT
Source organism: Kwoniella newhampshirensis (assembly GCF_039105145.1). NCBI lineage: Eukaryota > Fungi > Basidiomycota > Tremellomycetes > Tremellales > Cryptococcaceae > Kwoniella > Kwoniella newhampshirensis. Next base: position 1,317,325 of record NC_089963.1, read on the forward strand.
CGAGGACGAGGTCCCTGACTTCAAGGACCTTTCCGCCAACCCCGACGAGTTCTGCAAGGTCGCTTCTCAGGTCTTCGCTCGAGAAGGTCGATTCTCAAAAGTCCAACCTGTCCCAGAGTTCGGTGATGCCAACTCTAGCAAGAAGGACGTCGAGGGATTCTATGACTTCTTCTACAACTTTGATTCCTGGAGGAGTTTCGAGTGGCACGACAAGGAGGTCAACGAGGGATCTGATTCGTGAGTTTTCTTTTCCCGTTCGCCGGCGTGTTTCAAGTCACGTTACACGCACGAGCAGCCGCGCTTCCTTGCATAGGACGACTACTGACATTCAGCAAACAGCCGAGACGACAAGCGATTCACTGAGAAGAAGAACAAGTCTGAGCGAACCCGAAGAAAGAAGGAGGACAACACTCGACTTCGAACCCTCGTTGACACCGTTCTCGCCGTCGACCCCCGAATCAAGCGAATCAAGGCCGAAGAGAAGGCTGCTCGTGACGCAAAGAAGAAGGGCGTTGCCAACGGTGGTCCTGCTAAGCCTTTGACTCCTGCCGAGAAGAAGAAGGCCGAGGACGAGAAGAAGAAGGCTGAGGAGGCCAAGAAGGCTGAAGAAGCAAAGGCCAACCAGGCTAGTAAGGCTGACAGGGAGGCTGCTAAGAAGGCTAAGGAGGCTGCCAGGAAAAACTTGAAGAAGTGGAAGAAGGTGAGTTGTCTGGGACACGTTTACGTTCTCTCGCCTTCTCCCCTCCTATTTCTCACCTCTGTTCATCCGTCCTGCGAGGGTTGTGAAATTATACCTCGATTTGAGCTTTTTCTTCAATCTTGACGAATTGGACATCCCGCGCATCGACTCAAACCTGACATGTGCTAATTTCGGTCCACTCTTCCAGTCCGTCGCGACCATCATCTCCAGCTCCAACTACTTCCTCCCCGCCGGTACTGCTCCCCCCGCCTCGACCGTCGAGAAGCAGCTTGCGGAACTTGATCTTCTCGTCGAGTTGCTCGAGCCCGAGGACGTCAAGGACCTCAAGGAGAAGGTCGAGAAGGCTGGTTCTGGTGAGCCCGCCAAGGAGGCTATCCAGGAGAAGGTTGCCAGCGTACAGGGCAAGGCGGAAGCTGAGGGCAAGTTCAGCGAGTTTGCCTAGAGTGTTCGTTTGGTAGACTGTAGATAGCATTGTAGATGAGCGCAAACAACGTGAAGTACATGCATGGTCACTGCGGTCTTGGTTAGAGCACGCATCATATAGCTCCTTCTTTCTTTAGGGTCCAGGCGTTCGAAACTTATCAACACTTCATGACGCTCTTGGGCAAAAAAGCGCAGAAACTCCTACCGAGTGCACCAAGCTTCGCCTTTGTCGGAACAGGATGGGGAGTCAAGGTCTTGTATTCGATCGCAAGGGTCCTGATTGCCCTTGCCCCCTTGCCGTATGCCATGTCGATTCTCAAGAAGGTCTTCAGTCCCCCGACTGATACGAAGCTCCCAGATTATAGCGCTTTCCATGTGTAATGCCAATGTCTCGCTTTTGTACAGTACAGTACAGTACAGTACAGTAAAGTGGTCGATGCTTTACATTTCTTATCATGCATATTTTACTGTCCTCCTCATTTCAGTGTCCATAAAGGCCCAGAGCACGAGCCGTCATCAAACCCACCGAGCTACCTGCCAGCCCAGCGACGACATCAAGGTGGAGAATAAAGAATTCGACCATGCGCTCTTTTTCGGCTTGACCAGATGAAATTCGGTTTGTTGGCCGTATACCCACTCAAATTTCTTGGTCTGCTCAGACCAATATACATCTTCCTCGAGAGGGAACTGAAAGTCAGTGATGTCAGGCGGATACGAACTTACCAATTGCCTTGCACCCCACTCGGGGATGTAGCTGTCACCCGACAACTCCACCGAGGTCCAATAATACTCCAATATCTTATTCTGACCACCTCCAGGGACCTTGCCCTGAATGTTTGCCATTCCAATGAGAGCCCCTGCCGAGTGACCGTAATCACCTATAGGATGCGAGTAAATCAACCCCTTCAATTCTGATTCCTTCATGTCGTCGAATACCGTTTGCAATACTTCGTCGCCCGTCTTGCCAGGGACCATGCGCTCTCTCACAAAGTCCTGAAGACGGTTGGCATCGTGCAGGCCCTTGACGAGACCGGCGGGGACCTTGGTTTCGTTGGAGCGGAGGATATAGCCGAGATGTTGTGTGTCGGTGTTCATGTTCATTGCGGTGATGCCGATATCGACGTGAAGCATGTCTGTGGTCGATCAGCCAACATGCCGCGAGTGTCAAACGTTGCACTCACCTCCTTCTCGGGCATAAGGGTGTTCTGAGACGGAGGGTTCCGATGGAGAACGATAGAAAGACGTAGTAGCGGGGAACCAGGTGGTCACGTTGAGCTACCAAATCAGCTGGCTGTCATCTCGCATTGTCCACTCACAGTCTGCATTCTAGATCGGAACCACCAGTCCAGATCACTCGCAGTAGTCTCCCCGACAGTGATGACATTCTCACTGAACCCTTCCTCGATCATTCTCCACACATTCTCCGTCATAAGCTGATACATCTTCAATTGCTCTTCTCCTCCGACTCGCGCAGCAACGACTTCCACTCCGATCGCTCGTTCGCTCGAGACACGTTTCCGCCATTTCGGACCGAGTTTGTTCAGCAATAGACGTCCCTCTCCAGTATGCTGTACTTGTCAGCGGTGTAACCTGTCAGGACAACTCACCAAGCCGTCGGAGAAAGCCATATCATCGTCGATCTGACGTCAGCCCAATCATTTGTAGAATGTCACTCACATTCACAGCAATCTTCTTGGGGTTGACCTTCTCCAATGTCTCCAGGAGAGTATCCCACAACGACTGCTGATTATCAATCAAGTGGAGAGGATTGGGAACATCTGGATTGGTATGGAACATGAACAGAGTTCGTCTTCGAGCCGAGAAGGTCGTCGTGCTAGAGTGGAGGGATTTGAAGACTGTATCTTCCGCATATTCTCTCTGAGTGATGATCCATGCATCGTATCCGCTGGCATCTCACATCAGCACTGGTCGCCTTTGTTCTGATGACAATGCACTCACTACTTCTTCAGAACCTTTGGGACGAACTCGTATCGTTTCTGAACCCATCCTTTCTCCAACTCATCCTGGACTTTGAGCGGTGGGAGAGGTCGATATTGCGAGGGTGGTTCAGCGGCAAGGACTACGCTGACCAAAGCCAGAAGAAGCAGGGTGATATATCCCCTCATGGTTATCCGACTGAGTTGAGATGCATACATATCGAAACAAACTCATCATTTGGATCAGTGTATGTCAGTTCTGATGATGTCTACTTCTTAGCAATTGAACCTTGGTATCACATGGGTTTCATGGCTTTCCAATCGGGCATCACCGAACGACGACATGACGGGTATTGCTCCGATATCGACCGAGGTTCCGACAGCGTTCGGATATCATATATCAGCTGAGCCAGGATAGCCTACCGCAACGTTGACATTGGGGTCTCTTCGGTGTGTCAGGTGCCTCCCTGCTTGTCCGTGGAGTCGTTTTCGGCCATACTTATCGTTGCAACCCCTTGGTCTCCTTTCGAGCTCTCTCCATCTCTGACGGGTTATAAAAGGAAGAAAGCTGAGCCTCTGCGCTCAGCAAGACCAAGGAGCAATCTACCCGCATTCCGACACTGGGTATATAAACCTGGAGAGCAAATAAGAGATACCCTACATTCTGAGATCCACACCTCCTGACAACCATATCACTTCATTGCCCAGATCGCTCCTAAGCTTACATCTCAACAGGTATTGTCTCCATACAGCGTTTCCTTCCGCAGGTATTTCATCGATATGGGACTCCCCCTTTACAACAACAAGACAGCCGATTCCCAAGGTTCTGCCGCCTCCTCCTGCAAAGAGGACAATTGTCGATATCTCGCTTACGCGGGCACCACACGCAATGATGCGTTTCAGCCCGCCAGGAGGTCTCGATGTGAGAATCTGGTGTCCAACACCGGAACGGGCCAACAGGTCTCTGACTGTACAGGTACCTGCATGCACGATCAGTGTCGCGGCTGTATTCTGTACAACAGTGATCAGACCAGTTCCTGGGAAAGCGCTGATCGGTCGTGATGGGACCGTATAAGTCAAAGGAGCAGGGCGGCGGGGAACTAGATCTGGAGATGTGACCTCGTAAAAGGCGGGGAAGAGGCGGTTTGACGTGATGGGGTATCGCGATGAGCAGTGTTCAGTATGCATGACTGTCTCAGCAGTGTATAGAGGTAGCACATTCATGACGTGCGATGATAAGACGTCTCGATCAGGAACTAGCTACGATTTCTCTGCCCACTGTTAGGCATCTTCTGGAACTCAATTCTCATAAATGAGCTCATTTGTGTGCACTACATTTCGCGTGCTATCCTATCCTTTCTTTTCCTATTCCTTGTATTGCAGAACGAAGGCGTCTGATTTCATTAGGGGCTGGCGAACAACGGGAGCTCTCGGTCAAACAGATTACCCCTGATAACGCCAACTGTCGAACAATGTACTTCGCCATGGCTCACAAAGATCCTCCTTTGTGCTGGTTGCGCATGTTTGAGTGGAAACCGGGTTGATTGCCATGACGGATTGAATCTCCCTTGTTAAGGGTGAGCATCGTAATCACTTACGGGCCTCGCGCCATGATGTGCTCCGATATTCGGTAATCAAAGGAGGTTCTCAAGCCCATGTCACACTTGACAGTACGGTGCACAAGGTCTCACACATACATAAACGCGGGCTCAGACGCAGTAAACCCCAATCTGTTCCACAACATAGGCCCGCAATCAGCATCACTCCCAAAAGCCTCAAACTTGACACGTACAACTCACACAAAATTCCACATCGCTGAAATATCGACAATGGGACTGCCACTGCGCCTTGCGACCCCCCCACCCCCTCGGTATGTGAACTAGTGGGCGTTTCGTCTGAGCGAAGGTATCAAAGCTGACTTTTCAGTCATAAAACTAGAGTGCCGACAGGAAAGAGCTGCTCTGAACCCTCGTGCGGACAGTTGGTGGTTTCGGTCCATGGCAATGTTGAGGCAAACTGGTCTCAATGCACCGACCAGGACACTTGCAAGACCAAATGTTATTTCCATATTGAAGATGCTGATAGGCGTGCCAATGGCGATATTTTGGGAAGCTTTTACCGCTCTTGGGCGCAGGACAATCTCACTTGGAACGACAGCGTTATCGCAGTCTCCATGGACGCTGCAACCGCTTCTGAGCCCGATACTTCTGGGTGATTTCAAGGGTTTACTACACCCCGCACCAATGAAAGGGAATAACGTGCTTGTTTAAAGAGGAAGTGAGCGCAGTATATATGAACCGGTGGGAAAGTGAGATGCACGTCGATTCAGGAGCTTTTCGAATATATGCTGCACATAAGATGTCTGACATTCGCTTCTGATGGACATCGTGCAGATGTCATAAGCGACAACCTCGAGAAGTTCGGAATTTAGTGGCATCAGTTCATCTGGGACAATATCCTAATTACATTTATGTACCGGGCAACTTCTCCTTTTCGATGTGAGGTGAATCTGATTCATCGTGGGTGTTGCACAACTGACTCTGAGGGCTCTCGAACTTGATGCTTGCACAACGAGCCTTTGGCAGATGAAGAAGGGAATCAGCAGCTGCACCCGGATGACCAGAGGGCGAGACTGTCGACGGAACGAACGTGACCTTGGTTGCAGATTGGTGTGCTCATTGTGAATATCCTTCCGGAGACTCTCAGTCCTGCAGATTCTGCACACAGGGACGCTTGTTCTGTCGCACCGGGCCGTCGCTGCTATTCGATGGTGAGTATTGTCAGACTAGCAAGAATCGGACCTCACGATTGCGAGAGCTGGGTAACGTAATTTATCTTCATCGTCATCACTTGTGCGCCTCCACTCTGCATGCTCTCAATCTGACTACAACTTCGCATCAATCTTCTCACTCGACGTCAGACATCTGTTCTGATTTCCAGTACTTTTAATCTGCTTGTGAAGAGAAGGATCCCCACCACTACCCACACTCCGCCATGTCTGCTAGGGCGACGCGGTCGCAAGTCGTTCGATCTACTCGGAACCGGCCATTGTCAGCGGATCCTGGGTTGATCAAAGCAAAACGTGAACTCTCATCGAGTCCGGGCCTCGACACCGTCCCGATCAAAGAACCCTTACCAAAGCGACAGCGAGTCAAGAAGGACCCGGAATCATCTGTCAAGCGTCAGCACGCAGCTCTCACACTACGCGAAAAGAAAGCAAAGCTCCACGCCGAAAGCTTAGCTGATGAACCATTTCCCACATTTCCCCGTCCTTCCGCTCAAGATTCCCATCTCGCCCACTCGATACTCTGTTCATTACACGGCAAACGGGTCAGACCCGCTGAGGTAGTAGCTTCGAAAGATCGAGCAGGATGCGGCGACAGTCCATCGGTCCTCGACGCTTTGGTTCGTACGATTCTGTCTCAAAACACTAGTGATGCGAATTCCACCCGCGCAAAACTCAGCATGGATCGAGTGTACGGAGGGAGTGATGAGTGGGACAAGATCGCCGCCGGTGGGAAGGAGAAGTTGCAAGAGGCGATCAAGTGTGGAGGACTGAGCGTGGTCAAGAGCAAAGTCATCCTGAATATCCTCGATCAGGTCAAAGGGAAATATGGCGCCTATTCGTTGGATCACCTACACAAGGCAGAAACCGACGATGCGATGCAAGAACTGCTATCATTTGACGGCGTTGGGCCCAAGACCGCGAGCTGCGTGTTGCTATTCAGTCTAGGACGTGAGGACTTTGCGGTCGACACACACGTTCATCGTATCACGGGCCTTCTCGGCTGGCGACCGAAGACCGCTAATCGTGAACAGACATATCATCACCTGAACAAGCGAATACCGGATGAGGAAAAGTACGGACTACACATCTTGCTGGTGACCCACGGCAAGCGGTGCGACGAATGCAAGGCGGGTGGTAGATATATGGGCAAATGCGAGTTGAGGAAAGCTTTCAAAGAGGGTGCGATGGATGGCCAGCTGGAGAAAGTCAAAGAGGAAGTAAAGCCAGAGGTCAAGGAGGAGCTGGCTGGATGACATGGTTGAGGCAACTTTGTCACGCGATCGAGATGTGAGCTGGCCCAACAACGACAGAATTAGACAATTGCTTGGGCGCCCGTCCGTAGCTCGTGCGTCAATGAGTTGTAGGGAAGACCAAGGGATCGGGTCAGAGAAAACAAGTCCAAATCTGATATTTCGTTCACCAAGAGCTCGCGCCCATGTATCATAAATGCATCTACATCTTAGGCTGGTATTTCTGAGCACAACTTCATCCTACCAATTGCATCCCGTACTGGGAACATGGTCGAATACATGGCATCGTCGTCGTGGCCCATGGTGAGAAGCACGTCATCGTCGATGAAGAAGTGATTGTCCAGGTATTTGACTGGTGTAGCGATTGGCTTTGAGGTTGCCGCCATGTCCGCATCTTGTATAGGGGCCAAAGTCAAAGCATAGTTGATATGCTTGGCATCATCCAGTCCGGCTGTAAGGTCGTCAGCACTGATACTAAACATGTACTCACCTAGACTGAAAAGGGGTCCCACGCTTATAGCATCGTATGGAGGGGTGGAGTTGAAGGCAACAAAGTATCTGCATCCAGGTGTCAATGAGAGTCAATCGCAGCGAACGTGCGGGACTCACTTGGCGTATCGCGGCTTAAGCTTCATATGACCGACAGTGATGAGTATTGTGTTGTGGTCAGTGGCCAGACAGCCTCGCGCACACAACGTCAGTCGATACATTGGCGTCGCCTGGTGGATCGGGTTCCACCCGAATTCGGGATGCGCTTTCGCAACACAGTGCTCTCGCGATTTGTCTATATCAATGATATCGTGGTACTCGACCAGACGAGGTGTGGTGAAAGCAGGTTCTAGGCGGCGCATTGGAGCAAAGGAGTAATGTATGTGCGGCACCACACCCAGCGGATTCGGTGTAGATCCTGGATAGAAGGCGACCCACTACAGGTTTGATATCAGTGGGACGACCTCTTATCGACCGCTTCACCTACATTCTTCTCGCTACGAGATGGCGTCAGCGCTGCTTCATTCCGTGGTCAACTCACTTTCTTCCATGGCCGACCGCTCGATGTAACGATTTGTGGATCGAATCTCCCGGCTGTATGGTCGGAGGGGCGATTTTGCCCTTCAATGCCTGCGCCAGAGGGGCGTAGATATGTCTCATGTCCGAGACAAATATGACCGTCCGGCAATTCTCCGTCTCATCCGCAAAGCCACCGTATGTGAGTGCTGGAGTGCCGGCGTCCTGTCTCCGTATCGTCAGCCTTGGACGACCTGAAACACCTCCTACGATTGAGAGCTCTTGACTCGTCACTGCCGCGACTCACGGTCCAGAATAGGCGTGGATCTTCCGGTCCATACGTTGCTGCCCATTGACCGGTCCACAAACAGCCCTCTCGTGGAACCATCGGGATATCCAGCTTATGGGTTGGGGTGACAACCTGTAATTGCCCTGCCGAGGTCAGGTTCATTCCGAAGCTGAGTAGCAAATGGTCAGACACGCCGCAGCAGAGAACGTAGTTGTGCACTCACGCGACAAGACTTTGCTCCCTGGCACGGAATCCATTCACGACAAGAAAGTCGTGCTTGATGGTGGGACCTCTGGCGACGCCGAGGAATCCAAATTCAGATCCGTGCGGGAGTTTGAGGAGTGCAAGGTTGAACGTGCTCCCTTCCGTATCGCCTACTTGGATGACGCCGGTACGTTGATCCACGATCATGGTATCATCGATCAGTATAGGATGGGAAGCAGTCCCGAAGACCGCTATGGGATTATCTGACCCATCGCCGTCTGTCCATGATGCTCCCACGTGTGGGCCTGTCGAGATAGTCAGCAGGTCTTCCAGTTGCTGCTTGGTCAAGTCCACCGCGGTCGACTGGAACGTCGAGTACGTATAAGAGATGACTGTCGAGGTGGCGATAGCAGCGAGCACAATCCAGCGCTTGGATTTCCGTAGAGCTGACATGGAGGATGAAGAAGCAAGAGATGTTGAACTGTGATTTTTTGAATTCTTCCTCATTCCTACCGGAAAGCACGCCGAAAAAACCGGGAGGCCAATCGCCAATCGTCGACACCGGTTGTTGATAGCTGATATGTTCTACAAGGCTTATAACATAAGCTCTTGAGGCTGATTGCGTCGCCTCATCCTCGAATGGGATACATTGCTGATGTTGTATTTACAACTGGTTCGACCACACCACGATATGATTGATATATGCTCACGTTCCCGATGCCCTTCCTTTCCCAGCCAGCCACGCGTCTGCTCGGATCCCACTTGTGCTGGTACGGGAACGGCGTGAGTGCTGCTAATGAACATCAGATTCACCTTCCCGCATAACGGGAAGATTAAATGTTTTAAACACAGGCTTGGGCATCGTGGCAGGACTTTTCGATTTCACGCTGAATGCGAGGATGCCCTGTTCCTGTCTGTCTTGTCATGCATGCCGTGGTGACCCAGATTTTTCTCCTGTAAAAACATCATGGGCAGGGATCACACGTAATCTCAGGGTAGCGTTATCGGGAGAGGTACGACGCTCCCATGTTCTCCATTCTGCCGAGAATGCGTTTGCTAGGGAGCAGGCATTTTCATGGCGAATGGGTTGTGGATGTCGTTTTGATGAAGGTCCACGTTTCGACTGATCCCAACTTGTCAGGTCAACATATACAGCAGCCAGAGATGACGAGTCAAGGCGACATGCGGTCTGCGATCTCCTCGATGCTCGACGAAGTGCTGAAGCTGGCCAACCAGGCAGCTCGAAGCAGGGCGATACGGACATGGTCGATTCTCGTTGGAGGTCTCACCATCATTCTATGCTTCTTCATCCAGGCCGACACTATCTCAGTCGGTCTGCCTGCTTCCATCTCTCAGCTCAACAGCTCGGCATGGTTCAGTCCCGGAGAACGACCCGTGTCTCCTTTCCTGTTTGATCGAAGCGAATGGCCAGGTGACCGGGGGCCATCCATGGTGCAAGCCTTCGAACATATGCCCGACTGGCCCGACATCCCTATCACATACAAGGCAAAGGGACATCGGGTGCCCAACATCGTGCACTACACCTATCTTACCCATGAGGACGGCGTACCGAACAAAGATCCCTTACATTATCTGTACTACCTCGGCATGCGATCAACTATCGAAGTTTTGAAACCAGACGTCTTGATTCTGTGAGTGGACAATGTCTTTGCCGCGCTGACTTTATCACAGGCATTACAACACACTCCCTTGGGGTCCTTGGTGGGACGAAATCAAGGAACACTTCTTCCTGCACCAGATCAAAGCTCCCACATCAATATTTGGAAAGCCGATCAGAGAACTAGCGCACCGATCCGACGTCGTCAGGTTGATGGCGATTCGCCGCTACGGTGGCATCTACATGGACTTGGACATGGTAGCGTGAGTCAATGGCTATGAAACGGTCGTTAACGCTGTTCTAGGATTCGACCGTTCGATGAACTCATGTATGAACCGGCAACAATGGCGTTCCAACGACACCCCGAGGAGGACTACTTTTGCGTGAGTAATGAATGGAAACGATCAGAGCTGATGTCAGAATGCATGGTTCATGGCTGAGCCGAGATCCCGCTTCATGGATCTGTGGTGGCAGAGCTACGAGTATTTCGATGGGACCAAATGGGATTACAACAGTGGTGGGAAGCCAATGGTGTGTGGAACTGAGAGAACATAGCAACGACGACTGATTCGCGCCGAGTAGGAACTCGCACGAGCCTACCCAGAGGATATCCAGGCGTTAAACGGACTCGCGGTGTATTTCCCTCTGTGGTACAACACATGGAACATGCTGTTTAGGGACGACCATGACTTCCGTGCTACGGGTCAATATGGGTGAGTGGCTGAGCACATGGAACGGAACTGATGTCAGATGGCATTTATGGCTGCGTACAATCTACAAGGAATACTCGGAACGCGATCCTCACTCGATCAAGACTGTGAACGCGAGCTTCAATCGACTGATGCGCCCGTAAGTCACCGTAGCTCAAACGGAAATGCTGACCTGTAGATTCGTCGGTCCCAACGACGAGGAGATCTGGGCACAGTTGCATCCTGTCGTCAACGACACAGCAGTGGAAGTGACTGTCAGCTAGAGGTGGAGATATGCGACTCGATGGACTCGGCCCTTCCAGCGTTGCGTGGCGACGTGTAAGCATGTACAGTACATAGAACACATCTAGATCTACTTGGGGCCACTCTGCCGTGTCATGATCATCTTTTCCCACATGGCCGAATTCCGCGCGTCCAATGCTCTGTGCATCTCTGCCCAGTCTTTGGCGCGTGCACCATAAGAGGACTTGCCGTCTTGAACACTCTTCCGTCTCAACCGTTCGATAGCGTCCATCTCCGATTCGACTACCGAATGCTCGATTATGGCCGGTTTGAGGAGGTATTGATAGCTCGCGAGGTGTCGTTCAGTGACGAGTATAGGTACCTGAGCCTCGTCAATGAAAACGCTTCATGACCCGACACATACCCTTGCGATCAACGCAGCGGCTAGAGACGACGACGCTGTATCCTCGTACGGCCCATTGTGTCGGAAAGCGGGGATGATGATATCCTGGCCCCATCAGCTTCTGTCGTTTCTTGACTGACTTACTGTATTGAACAGAACATCGTAGAACTGTGGATACTCTAGTTGAGAATGGATCTGTATGACGTCTTCCAGCTCGGTTGGTATAGTGATGGGGGAGTTGGGATTGATCTGACCGAGCAGGTGTAGATAAAAAGGCGAGGCTTCTTCTCCCAATGAGACAAACTTCTTCAGACTGGAGTCGAGGCGCCATCCCCAGAAAGCGGGATTGGCTGAAGAGATTCAGCGATTGTACATGACGAGACGGAACTCACCGGTCATCTTGGCGAGAAGCTCCTCGAATATCGTCTCATACTTTCTTCTGCCCGGCTCGATATTGCCCTGGATTGCGGCCGCACTGGGGAACATGCGACTGCTGTGCTTATCGCGTGCCGGGTAGTCGAAACTCTGTCAAGTCAGCATTGTATCGCGGTCGCGGACACTCACTGGCACAAGAACGTCCAGAGGCATCTCCAGCCAGCCCGACTCTCTATCGGCTTCTGCCCACTGGAGAATCTCGCCGTGGAGCCGATCTCGCACATGCTCTCCTAGCGTGAGGAACCCAATCTGCCTCGTCTTGACCAGTTCCATGATGTGCGGTTTGATATCGTAGTACGCTGACCGGCCGGAGTGATGTACCACGCACACGAGCAACGCCTTGGTGCCCAGAACGAGTGGAGCAACCTTTTGGATCTCACTGGTGCCTGCGCAATTCGACGTCGGACCATCAGCCGTGCCATCGACCAGATACACCAGGCTGCTCACAGGTGTTCAGGACCAAGACATCTACCTCGTTCCTCGCGAGACGTGACTCTACAGTCTCCTCCTCGGGTGCATACCAAGGCGACTGGAACTTGTGCTCCGGATCGTGAAGGACACTCCGTAGAACCTCATCAAAGCGATACCGGAACTGGCCTGAACGACTGTCAGCTCGAAGATAACAATTCTTTCTCAACTCACAAACGAACAGTGGATCGTATCCGCCCGCGGTAAGACTGTGTCCCAGAGCTCCAACGACCTCTACATATCAGCAAAGAGGTTGTCTCGTGTATTGCTCACCATCATGCATACCGCCTTCGTAGATGATGACCTGCTTCGCTTTCCGGGTATGAGTCGAAACGGCGTGAACGGCGGACCGCGGGATGGTGAGGTAGCCCACCACGAAGATGATGCATACCGACAGCAGTAGTCGATGCGATCGATACCGGTAGGCATCAGTCAACATTGTCGGCCATGTCGTTTTCATAATTGTAGATAGCAGGATGATGCAAAAGATAAAAGAAATTCGGCAAACATCTAGACCCGTTGGCAGCTGATTCCTCTTGCTGTTGAGTCACGCCCTGGGTGGTTATTCCTCAGTCACCCCATCGGATCAGATTTTCCTGAAAAGCTCTCGGTTCCCCGGAGTGTTTCTCCTCGCCGTGCCTGTGCTTCCCGCCGAGACAGACCTTGACAGGACGCTTTCGCGAGGCTCGGGATCCGGAGAATGACCAAAGCGGGAACGCTAACTTCAGGGAAATGCAGATGGTGACAGTTGGGTAGACATCGTGATAGCTCTACGGTTATTGTGTGTGGCTTAGACGCGCGCAGTAACAGCTCGAAAGATCCATCAACACATGTAGTAGTTCAAGATTGAGGGAGGCAGGGACAATGAGTTTTCGACAAAGTACAGATGCTCAAGGGTTAGGGTTAGGGGGTTAGGGGTTAGGGGTTAGGGGTTAGGGGTTAGGGGTTAGGGGTTAGGGGTTAGGGGTTAGGGGTTAGGGGTTAGGGGTTAGGGGTTAGGGGTTAGGGGTTAGGGGTTAGGGGTTAGGGGTTAGGGGTTAGGGGTTAGGGGTTAGGGGGTTAGGGGTTAGGGGTTAGGGGTTAGGGGTTAGGGGGTTAGGGGTTAGGGGTTAGGGGGTTAGGGGTTAGGGGTTAGGGGGTTAGGGGTTAGGGGTTAGGGGGTTAGGGGTTAGGGGTTAGGGGTTAGGGGTTAGGGGTTAGGGGTTAGGGGTTAGGGGTTAGGGGTTAGGGGTTGGGGGTTAGGGGTTAGGGGTTAGGGGTTAGGGGTTAGGGGTTAGGGGTTAGGGGGTTAGGGGGTTAGGGGGTTAGG